>NC_134871.1:50124829-50788579 GCF_049852395.1 Peromyscus maniculatus bairdii | reverse complement strand
TTTTTTTTTAAGACAGGGTCTTACAATGTAGCTCTGGTCATCCTGGAGCCTGTTATATAGACCAGGCTGGCCTCAAACTCACAGATATGCTCTTCCCTCTACCTCTAAAGTGCTGGGATTAAAGTTATGTGTCATTACTACAGTTTAAAACAGAGTAAAAAAATGTGTGTATGTCTGTGTGTGGGTAAGTATACATGATTCATGCTTTAGATGCCTTTGCCCTGTCAAATCTGCATGCTTAATGGCATGGCACATGGTCCCTTTAAACTTTGACATTCATGATCCTGTTTTATGTATGTATGTATGTATGTATGCATGCATGCATGCATGCATGTGCTTGTTATGTGCCTACACTACTGATCTGTGCTCCTAACACAGTACTTTGACCAGCCACATCCTCCAACCCTAGGTGCTCTGATGACTGTGAAGAAGCAAATGCAAACTTTGTGGTTCCCACATGTAAACTGTGAACAAGAGAGGAGACCAGACAGACGAAGAGTGCATCTTCACTCATGGAAAACTACTCCAAGTACGTTCTCTCTCTCTCTCTCTCTCTCTCTCTCTCTCTCTCTCTCTCTCTCTCTGTCTCTCTCTCTTTTTTTGAGACAGGGTTTCTCTGTGTAGCCCTGGCTGTCCTGGAACTCGATCTGTAGACCAGGCTGCCCTTGAACTCAGAGATCCACCTGCCTCTGCCTCCCAAGTGCTGGGATTAAAGGCATGTGCCACCATCCCCCGGCTTCTATTTTTTCCTTTTTAAAGGAAATTTTCAAGTTATATGTGATGGGCATTGAGACTGAATATTGATGTTCAAGTTGTTTTTAACATTTTCTCCGAACAATATTCAGATCTGTGGCAAAGGCAAAAGTAAAAAAGTTATGTACATAATGTAGAGAGCCAAGGAATTTAGACATGAAGTAATTTATCTTCACCTGATTGTGAGACTCAAGGCCTGGGAAATGCAGCTTACCACATAAAGAATTTCACCACAAGAAATCAATCATTTCAAAGCTGGTAAAATTTAAGTATCAATTCTACCTTTTTTCTCTTTTAAACAGAAACTATAGGTAGGTCAATAGGGTAAAAAAAACCTTTAGTATCAATTGGACTGTGCTTACCTTACAGCTTTGAAAACTCTGATTTCTTGTGTGCTGCAGTGGTGAGCTGCATTTCCTGCTGCCGGCGGGCTTCCCAGCAGGAAGGAGTTCTATCTGATGGAGAAGCAGCCAAAGGAAGTCCTCACTGAGAGACACACTGGTGTCATTCACTGAGTGGAAACAGTGCAAGAGTAATGTATTTCTAAGGGGGTTTACATTATGAACACATGCGCTTTCATAGCAACTTACAGACACACACACTTACCTTTCCATGGTGGAAGGAATCAGTCATTTTCCTCAAAAAACCTGACTTTTTCTATAAAGCATTTGGTTTTACCCTACTATCCTATCTCTGGAACACTGTTCACAAATGCATCATCGCCTTCCTAAACACAGAACCAAACAGTGTCGAGTCTTAACTGAGCAGTTGTGACGGCAGCCCTTCCAGCAGCGTCTCTAGAAACAAAAGCAACCTTCATCGTCTTTTGCATGACCTTTATCAACTGAGTCGGCCACTTCTCATTGCGACAACATCTGGAAATTTTGTCCAACCTACTTTGAAGCAATTCTGTTAAACAAAATTTTTGAGTTTTCGAAAATTTAACATTTTAAATAGAAACAAAAGGTCAACAGAAAATAGTTTTAGAAACTATGACTTAGAAGTTTCGTTTAAAAATTCTTGAGGGCTGGAGAGATGGCTCAAAGGTTAAGAGCACCGACTGCTCTTCCAGAGGTCCTGAGTTCAATTCCCAGCAACCACATGGTGGCTCACAACCATCTGTAATGAGATCTGGCGCCCTCCTCTGTATACATAATAAATTAAAAAAAAAAAATCTTGAAATATGAAGCTAGAGATGGGTCAGTGGTTAAAAGTACTGGCTGTTTGTTCAGGGGTCCGAGTTCAGTCCCCAGCACCAACATGGCAGCTTTCAACAACCTCTAACTGCAGTTACAAAGGATACAATGCCCTCTTCTGGCCTCCAAGGGCAATAGGTACATATGTGGTACACAGATATACATGAAGGCGAAATACTCACACCTATAAAAAGAATTCTGAAATATATACTTCTTACTGGTTATTATGAATTATAGTTCATTGCATTTATTGTTCTAGATTGGATGTCAATATAGTACCAGTAGCTCCATAGACTCATCTAAACTTAATTAAAATAAGATTAAAACTTTAATTCCTCAGTCACATTAACAATACTATCAGTTAATAATCATGACACACTACTATTAGGAATTTTTTTTTTTTTTTTTTTTTTGAGACAGGGTTTCTCTGTGTAGTTTTGTGCATTTCCTGGATCTTGCTCTGTAGACCAGGCTGGCCTCGAACTCACATAGATACAAAGATCCGCCTACCTCTGCCTCCCAGTGCTGGGATTAAAGGCGTGTGCCACCACCGCTCGGCGGGAAAAATTTTTAATGCATAGCATTATTCTAGACAGAGCATCTAAACAGAAGTGGTTGTTACAGTCAAAAGCCTTACCTGGTCTGAGGAGGTGTGGATGTGTAACTGGGCTGGGCTGGCCTAAGTACCGGTTTGGAATCTTCTTTGGCACAGGCTGAAGGGAGTACCTTTGCTGTAAACATGACATGCATCCTGAAGAAAAAACAAAGGATGCAGTGGAACATCTTCACAACATGCACACTATTCCCAGCAGCTTGGATCCTTACAAAATAGACATTAGCATTTCTTTCCTCCTCCTTCAGTATGTTCGTGGCTCTTTCTCTATGCAGAGCCTGTCCTGGACCCTAAGACACAAGTTAAGATCTTTACTCCCAGAGACTTGTCTGCTAGAGTAGAACGAACACAAACACAACACAGTATGAGTAAGGCGCTATGACGAGGAGGATGGAGTAAAAGCAAACAGAGTCAGAAAGGAGTTGGGGGGGGGGTTGCCCAAGGCTATACTCTAAAATTTGGAAAAACAGCCGGGCGGTGGTGGCGCACGCCTTTAATCCCAGCACTCGGGAGGCAGAGGCAGGCGAATCTCTGTGAGTTCGAGGCCAGCCTGGGCTACCAAGTGAGTCCCAGGAAAGGCGCAAAGCTACACAGAGAAACCCTGTCTCGAAAAAAATCAAAAAAAAAAAAAAAAAAAAAAAAAAAAAAAAAAAAAAAAAAATTTGGAAAAACAGAATCAACATTTAATTGGGACTATGTTAGCTATAAGAAAACAAGTACTTACTGTTTCATTTACTCTTGGAATGTTAGTCTGATAAGAATAATCTAGGAAAAAATGCTTAGCCATAGCTAACACATAATGTGAGCACGGTTAGCATTAATTTAACCATTTTATTTAGGACATCACCAGAACACATGCTAAGCAAGACATAAGAGTAAGATTGTTTGCCCTGTAGTCAAAATGAAGCATGATGGAGATGAGGCAAGACAGAACATTACAATGCTATATAATATAAAGAGCTAGACTCATAAACACAGCAACTGCTATATATTAAGATGGGTCTAGTCACAAGGAGAGGCACATGGAGCTGTTCATAACACATATTTGTGTGACTGCAGAAGGTGAGGATGCTCAAACAGCAATCACTCAAGTTACCTCCCCTGAAGGGGAGAAGTGAAAAGCGCTTCATGACGTCATCACAGCAGGCACCATGTGTACACAGGTGCTCGGATGGAGAGGAGGAGGGGAGGCAGAGAGAACCCATGACAACGAACTAGTGCTACAACAGGCTACTCCACTAGCAGACCTTTGAAAGCTTTACACGGTCTATCCTGGCACTTGGCAGGCAGAGGCAGGTGGATCTCTACGCTGGAGGTCAGTTTGGTCTAGATCGTGTGGTCTAGGACAGCCACGGCTACATAGTGAGACTGCATCTCAAAAAAACCCAAACAAATGAGTTGTCAGAATCAGACACAGAATAACAATTCATACAAATTCATACAGCACTGGATAAAATGAGATTCAAATTTAGGATTATTTAAATTCAAAATCTTTGGACTCAGTCTTCCATCCAGCCTCAATACAGATCTTATTTAATGCCAATGACACAATCAGTACTGTAAACTCTTGGACATACAATCAGTTCAAAAGGGGAGTATCGTAAATCAGATTAGGAATAGACTATTGTAGGGCCTGGGAAGCATTAACAATGGCATGTATTTGAGAGTTAGGAGTCTGTGTGGTGGATATGTGAACTGAGGGTACATGTGTGGAAGCCAGAAGTTTATGACAACTGCCCCCCCCCAAACCCCAGCTGAGGACCGAACCCAGGGCCTAGCAAGCGCTCTACCACTGAACTAAAAACCAACTTCAACAAATGTCTTAAGTTGCTCTTCCCTGCATTTTTAGAGACAAAGATTCACTGATCCTGGCGCTCACCAATTTGGCTAGACTGGCTGGCCAGCAAGCTTCAAGGACCTCTATTCCTGGCTCCATGCTAGGGTTCAGACACACACCAACACACTGCAGATGTGAAGGCATGCTCACTCCTGATCTTTGATCCTGACCTTCAGAACTGAAAGAAAACAAACTTCTGTTGCTTTAAGCTGCCAAGTTTATAGTATTAGTTGTGGCAGCCTCAGGGACTAATGCAATGACTTGCTAAGCTTTCAAGGCACTGACTGAAAACTGGCTGAACTCACTACAAGTCTGTCTCTGTTCTTAAATCAGGTCCAGGTAGAAAAAGAGCAGGGATTGAGCAATCCTTAAAATGTTTTTAAAAAATAAACTTTATTATAAAGAATTTACAAATAAAAAAGTTACATTTCAAAATGAACCAGACCTAAAATCTATACATGTCAATGAACTTCTATATAGTTAGAGTAGCCATTTGGAATTAGAAGTTGTGGAGTTTTACATTGTATTTTATATTTTTACTACCAAATACTTTTATGCACTTACCCACCACCCCAAATGAAAAATAACCTGAGTCAGAACCAGAAAAAGAACTTTACAGCTTCTTTTGTAACCTGCAACTTTAATATTTTAGAAATTTATCCCTACCTAGCTGAGTGATGGTGGCACACGCCTTTAGTCCCAGCACTAGGGAGGCAGAGGTAGGTAGAGCTCTGTGAGTTCGAGGCCAGCTTGCTCTACAGAGCGATTTCCAGGACAGGCTCCGAAGCTACACAGAGAAACCCTGTCTCAAAAAAAAAAAAAAACAAAAAAAGAAAGAAAGAAAGAAAGAAAGAAGGAAGGAAGGAAGGAAGGAAGGAAGGAAAGAAAGAAAGAAAAAAAATCTTTTTACCCCTATCCTAACTTTTTTTGAGACAGGGTTTCTCTGTGTAGCTCTGGTTGTCCTGGAACTTGCTTTGTAGAGTAGGCTGGCCTCAAACTCACAGAGATCCACCTGCCTCTGCCTCCCGAGTGCCTTCCCTAAATACAGGTCTTAAAACCTCCAGAGAAATAACCTTCTCCAGAGCAGAGCAGTGTTTGCCTCTTATATTGTTTCTAGAAAGAGGACGTATCAGAGGATGACTGAGAGTAAGAGCATGCTAATGGGGTACAAAGGAATGGAGTGGTACAAGGAAAAGGAATAAAATCACACATCTGAGGCTGAGCTGGGTGGTGGCGCACGCCTTTAATCCCAGAGAGAGAGAGAGAGAGAGAGAGAGACACACACACAGAGACAGAGACACACAGGCAGATCTCTGAGTTCGAGGCCAGCCTGGCCTACAGAGTGAATTCCAGTACAGCCAGGGTCACACAGAGAAACCCTGTCTTGAAAAAAACAAACAGAAACCAAGACAGACAAACAAAAGAAGTCTGAGGCTGGGCTTTAACTCAGAGGTACAGTACTTAACATTCACATGCTGGGCTCTGGGTCAATCCCCAGGACTGCCAAACAGACAAAACTCTAAGGCCACCTCCCTACAAGTTTCTAAAAAACATTGTGAAATAACCCTCTGCCCTGTCTATCAAATTCTGCTCATTTGTTTTTGAGAACATATCATATTTTCTCAAGCTGTTTTATGCATTTTTGTTGTTTTGAGACATGGTCTCTTTACATAGCCCTGGCTGTCCTGGACCTCATTATGTAGACTAGACTGACCTCAAATTCACAGAGATCCTGCCTCTGCTTCCCTAGAGCTGGGATTAAAGGCGTGCACCACCGGAGCATGGCCAGTTATTTTATACATTCTGTATAATCTTTTTCTTTCTTTCTTCGAGATAGGGTTTCTCTGTGTAGCTTTGTGCCTTTCCTGGAACTTGCTTTGTAGCCCAGGATGGCCTCGAACTCAGAGATCCGCCTGGTTCTACCTACTGAGTGCTGGGATTAAAGGTGTGCACCACCACCATCACCACCACCACCACCACCACCACCACCACCACCACCACCACCACCACCCGGCTCTTTTTTTTGGGGGGGGGGCATTCTGTATACTCTTGTTATTTAGTTTCCTCTGTAATTTAGGCTGGCCTGGAGCTCTCCTTAGTCGCCCTATCTCAGCTCTCAGCCCTCTACGTTGGGTACCGGCATGAACTACCTTACCCATTCTGTATCTCATTACAATTGAAAATTACTAGTTTCGTTCAATACGGCTATCAGTAGAAGCTAAAACTACCTGGTACAAAGTAGCCATTATATACTGAATACATAAATGCACAGCTTCCACAAGTTTTATTCACTTTTCTTTTTTCTTCTGGCAAACAGTCACATTACATAGCATGAGCTTCGAGATTTTTACTCGTGTTTTTATACTAAACATCAAGTAGACACAGACCCTATCATCTCAAAGACTCACTGCTGGCAGAAAGCTTCAATAGAAGGCTACTAATTCCAGCAAGTCTTTTACAAGACTATAGCCCAGGGTGCCTTTTACACAACCAGTGTATCTATTTGGTGTATCTTCCATCATAGTTTTTATTACAATTAAATTATATCTTCTATTGAATGCATGTCTTTAGAATAAATTTCTCAACTGCTTGAGTGCCCCCCCACCCAAAGTCTTCTAAGTCTTTATTTTTTCTAAATCAAAACATAGAAGCTGGGTTGTGGTATCACACGCCTTTCATCCCAGCACTCGGGAGGCAGTAGCAGGTAGATCTCTAAGTTCGAGGCCAGCCTGGTCTACAGAGGAAGTGAGTTCCAGGATAGCCAGGGCTACACAAAGAAACCCTGTCTCGAAAAAGAAAAAAACAAAACAAAACAAAACAACCAATCAATGAACCAGCAAAATCCAGAACTGTGCAATAATTAAGGGCCAGTAATCTGGAAGTCAGAATACACAGGAGGGATGCTGTGGCCATTATCCTGGACCGCACTGAGGCATTGTGCACCCAAAGCTTCCAGGAAAGATATGGGAGAATCAGCAGAGGCGGCTGAGCACAGAATGACTCTGGGGAAGTTGCATCTGGAAGAGCCAATCCCTGCTCTACCTCTCAGTATGACAGCACAATGCAGCTCTGACATGTGCTGCCCCCTGCTGACCACATAATGGGATGTCAGCAGTGACCCAGAGCACTAGCACTCCCGTCAATGTAAAAATGTGCCTGTTTGCAGCCACTTCTACCACCAGCAGCGGCCGGGGAGCCTGAGCTGCAAGGAAGACAGTGCTCACTATCAAAGGTGTGTGTCTCCGGATACTCTGTCCAACCATGGCGGACTACTATGACGTTCTAGGGGTGCAGAGCTACGCGTCACCAGAGGACATAAAGAGAGCTTACCGAAAAGTGGCACTTAAATGGCACCCTGATAAAAACCCAGAGAACAAAGAGGAAGCAGAGCGAAAGTTCAAAGAAGTCGCCGAGGCCTATGAAGTATTATCAAATAGTGAAAAACGGAACGTTTATGATAAATACGGCAAGGAGGGACTAAACGGCGGAGGTGGAAGTCATCTTGATGACGAATGTGAGTATGGTTTCACATTCCGTAAGGCAGACGATGTCTTTAAAGAAATTTTTGGTGAAAGGGACCCATTTTCATTTCACTTCTTTGAAGACTCACTGGAGGATCTTTTGAGCAGTTCAAGAAGCTCCAACAGAAGCAGAAGCAGAGGCACAGGATCCCTTTTCTCCCATTCCTGTGACCACCCAGTGTTTACCAGGCTTTCTCCTTATGACACAGGATATATGTCTTACGTTTCACTGGGACATGAGGGCCTTACTTCATTCTCTTCCCTGGCATTTGATGATACCGAGATGGGCAATTACATACCCATTACCCCTTCAGGCAAAACTGTTAATGGAAGAAGAATCAACTCAAAGAAAATTTTTGAGTACCCTCAAGATATAGAAGCTGAAGATGACGAGTTGAAATCCTTTCTTGTAAACAGTGTGGCAGAGGAAGAGGGCTTTGCAGAAAAATGGAACTGGAGAAGACAGTCATTCAACAATTATTCACCAAATTCCCACAGCCCCCCAAATATATCACCATGTACTCTTGTGGACAACAATGAACAAGGTACACCTTGGGTCGCCAGCAAGAAGGATCCTTCCATTTTCTCAGCAGGATTCAAAGAAGGCGGTAGGAGGAAAAAAAAGGGGCAGAAGAAGAGGTCAAATAAAAGGAATCGCTAATTCACTCTTTAGACACATGATACTCATGGAGCATCCGAACGCCACTCTGTGTGTCTTGCTTAATCAGAGCTTTCTTTCTTTTTTTGGTTTTTCCAGACAGGGGTTCTCTGTGTAGCTTTGCGCCTTTCCTGGAACTCACTCTGAAGCCCAGGTTGTCCTCGAACTCACTGAGATCAGCCTGCCCCTGCCTCCCGAGTGCTGGGATTAAAGGCGTGCGCCACCACTGCCCGGCCTTTATTCATTCAGAGTTTTATAGTAACATCTGTTAATACTACGTGGTTTTTGTGTGTGTGTTGTTTTTGAGATGAGGTCTCAACTATGTACCCTAGGCCGGCCTCAAACTCTCAGAGACCTGCCTATCTTTTGCCTCAGTTGCTGAGATTGAAGGTGTGCATGGCTTAACATTTTTTTTAAAAAACAAGATTGTGGACATTTGGTCAGTAGTTGTGTGAATAGGTTAGGTCAGAAAAAGGTGAATTTGTGTAATGGTGATTTTAAAACCATGGAAAACTGCAAAGGTTTTTTTAACGGTTTGCTTTTGAGCAGTTTGAGCATAGAATTTTTTTTTTCGGTGGAGTTTATGACCTATTTAATTTCTTTAATTAATATCATTACAAATTTCTGGTAAATGCACATAGCATTAGGAGATAAAAATCTATTAAGAAACACAGGTTCAGACTATAACAAGTATTTGAAGGTTGAAGTAACCAGACATATCCGCACAAAGATGTTCACAGTAGTTCTAATTCACAGTATCCAAGAGGTAGAAGCAACCCAAATGCTCAAGAGCCCAAGACATTAACACAAATCGATGAGTAGTCACACTTGTGAGCATATGTGCGCGCGCGCGCGCACACACACACACACACACACACACACACACACACACACACACACGAGAAAAAAAAAAGGCCTGGCATACTGCCTGCTTCTGTGGCTTAGTAGTTTGCTGAGGGCAGTTTTAACTGAAAAATCTTGTCATTTGCTACAACATAGATGAGCTAAAGAATACTAAAATAGAATACTAAAATCTTAAGATGCTAAGTGAAATAAGCCAGTTACTCAGACAAGTACTGAGTGATTAATGTTAACACAGTATCTAAAGCAGTCTAATTGAGACAGGAAGTGGAAAAGAGGCTGTTTTGTGTGTATAGAGCTTCAGGCCTGCAAAATAAAAATTCTGAAAAGCCACTTCTCAATAATGTGAATATACTAATACCAATGAACTGCATGTTAAAAAAATGTCTAATATGGTAAACTAAATTTAATGTGCATTATACCACAATTTTAAAAAAAAGTGAGTATTCCCCAAGATTCCTTGGAACAATCTGGCCATATCATGAGCTGCAGGCCACCAGGCACTCTCTCCAGATATGAAACTTTTTAGTTTTATCGTGTCTGTATGTAGGAGCTACAAATGCATTACTGTAAAATATTTATAGCCATTTCATTTAAGGATCATGTTGGGAGAAAAAAATGGTGAGTTACAAATACATTAGAAACCAAACAAATGGTTTGAGCTAAATATTTTATTTAAATTTGCTTCTTTTAAAAATAAATCACCTTTTACTGTAACACTGTTACATCTTAGCTTTCTACAATGCTTTCCTCTTCATTCCACTGCTTCTCTCATTCATTTAACATTACTATTGGGGGCCCACTACTTGCGAAGCAGTGTCAGCTATTTGAGGTACACAGTGCTAAGCAAACAAAAGGCACCGAGTCTACAAACTGGAGACAGATAATAAATCAAACAGGATCTGCTCGTTTTTTTTTAGTTGCTTAATTAAAGAGATAGAGCAAAGAAACTTCAGAGTATAGGATTATAGTTTTCCCATGTGGGTATTTGGTGAGACGCTTCCAGACACTGGGACGAGCAAGGTGCCACATTCCTGATGCAGGCTGCACGAGAGGAGTCTGAGGAGCACTAGATCAGTGCCACAGGCTAAGGATGGCAAATGGATGAAGCCAAAACCCTGAAAGGAAGCAGACTCTTCAGGAGCTGCTTGGTCACCACATGCATGTTAACTGTTACATGGGAGAAACTAAGTCATAGGAGGTTTTGAGGAGAGGGATAACATATGCAAATTGAACTCTTCTGTTGTTGCCAAAAGACTCCAACAAGCAAAGGTAGAAAAAGAAGTTAAAATATTGCCACAATCCATTTAAGAGATTTTAATAGTTTGGTCCAAGGTGGTGGCAATGGGGTGTGTGAGTAAAAGTGTTAACATTAGGATACATCGAAAAGGTACAGCCAACAGGATATGCTCACAGCGTATGACAAAAGTTGAGACTAACAGTTTTTGGAACACAGGAAACAGAAGAATGGTACTGTCTTAAGTGAGACAGGAGCCCAGAGGCTAAGTTTTGGATATGCTACATGAGAGATGATCACCTCCCCCCCTCCCCCCCAAAGACAGGGTTTCTCTGCGTAGCTTTGAGCCTTTCCTGGAACTTGCTTTGGAGACCAGGCTGGCCTCGAACTCAGACAGATCCTCCTGCCTCTGCCTCCAGTGCTGGGTCTAAAAGTGTGCACCACCATCCCGGCTGAGATGCTCGACTTTATTAAGCACGGAAAACAACTCGCTGCATGACTTTTGTGCTTACACAATCTGTCATTAAAATCTTCCTTTATAACCTTTATTGGTCATATATATCCTGGTTTTCTTTTGTATTTTAGAAATGTAATTATCATAAATTCTAGGCATTTTGAAGCTGCTAGTCCCAAATCTTGTAAATTACTGTATTAAAGGGTACAAGGAAATCATCCAGCAACACTAAAACCTATCACCTTTTTCAAATACTAAATTGAAAGCCAGAAACAACTATAAACTACTATATGTGTATATATTATATATAACTATATAACTATATATATATATAAAAACTGTACACACATATAGTTTTTGTTTTTCAATATATGGGTTTCTTTGTGTAGCCCTGGCTGTCCTCAGCCTTGAACTCAAGAGATCTACCTTACTCTGCCTCCCAAGTGTGGGATCAAAGGTGTGAGCCACTGCCACCGCCACAGTTATTTTTAAATAACTACCATAGCAAATGTGAACTTTTGTATCATCTGATTCTCACAGGAAAGGTAATTTATCCTTTAGGAGAAACTAGGGACAATTAGCATCCAAAGTTCTTTTCAGAAAATAAAATCATAAAATCATAGGGTATTTTAATTTATGCTGTCTACATAAAATGTGTCATTTAGTAAGATTAACCTGTCTCCATGCAGGATTAAAGTTGGAAAAAAGAAAATTCATTTCCAGAACCATACCAAACATCTCAGACCGTAATAATATGCCCTTCAAGTCATCTCTCCTTTTTCAGTTTGATTTCATGTAGTTTTAGGCCTTAATTGTGGTTCCTTATCGGTAAACTGAAGAGTCAATGAAACATTTAGTGGTAATTAATAAGATGCTGAACTTTTTTTTTTTTTTTTTTTGGTTTTTCGAGACAGGGTTTCTCTGTGTAGCTTTGCGCCTTTCCTGGAACTCACTTGGTAGCCCTGGCTGGCCTCGAACTCACAGAGATCCGCCTGGCTCTGCCTCCCGAGTGCTGGGATTAAAGGCGTGCGCCACCAACGCCCGGCTTGAACTTTTTTTTGCTTAAAAGCAAACTGTATTAAATTTACGAGATTTTTATGTATTTTGGTCGGTATATAGTCCTAAAGCTGGATCAAATCAGGATTTACACAAAGCTTCAAGGAAGTTATTAAAGATCAGTAGCAAAAAGCTGGTTCTAGTCTAGTCACAGGCCTCTGTGATTATAACTGATCATACATTTATTTTCATTCATTCCCATCAAAGGCACAACTACTAAGCTTAAAGAACAAGCTCGGTGCAATGGACAATTTTTTAATAGAAAGCTGATATAAAAAATTCATTTTCAGGGAACCCAAGTATCACAATTATTGCCAAGACAACTTTTGATGTCAAATACCCTATTTTCTGGTTAACATTTTGCACACTCATCTAAAATATAACCCAATTAGATACCCTTGCTAGGTGGATGACTCATTCAGTATAAAATTTTATGTTAATCAGATTAATTGCTCACCATACTGTACACGGAGGGTTCACGTTCTCCGCGCTATCAGCCTGACTGTTCATGTAGGACTATTGGCCACGTCTCCCTTACCTCCACTACTTTGTAAACTGAACTGCACAAGACATTTGTTCCTAAACGTGTTTCTTCTACCTGTTGAGCTAGCTATCCTATGAAACCTTTGAAAACCCGAAAGATTTTACGTTGCCCTAAAAGAAACAAACGCTACTTGCTCGACATGAAACACTTTAGCCCAGTATGATGATAAAAGATACAAATTCCGAGTTCGAGTATCTTTGAGGACAGTCCCTGGGGGTTCCCCTCTCCAGTCATTTCGGCTTCCCAGAATATCAGAACCTAAAGCCCACTTTCCCAGAAAGAAAAATCCGTGGGGGCCCAGGAGCCGACCGGTCCAGAACCAGAGATCATCCATTGGTAGCTCTTTGGGCTGCTTTAGGCTTTTCTCCAAGGGAAGACCTGGAGGGGACACTGGCGGGAGAGACTCTAACCTGAGAGGCCGCGGAGCCTTGCTATAACGGGAACCAGCTTGGGGGTTGAGAGCAGGGAAGGCATGGCCAGCACCCACGCGTCAGGAAGAGAAAGTACAAGTAGCTGGTAAAGAATCCGCCAGCCCCGCGCCGCGTCGCCAGGAAACCGGCCAAGCGCCCCGCCCCTTCCGGCACCGAGGCGCCGCTGGCGGGCTTTCTTTCCAGGGCGGCGCAGGACGGTGACGTCACCAGGCTGGGTTTTTTTTTTTTTTTTTGGCGCGCCGGCCCCAGAGGCTCCCCGCCCAACCCCCACATGGCGTCTCGTTCGGCTTTACTTCCACCTCCACGGAGTGTCCTATTCCAAGTGCCTCCCTGTCCCCCGCTCGGAAGCGCACACGCGAGCTCCTCCGTCTGTTCCCAGGAGCGAGACTAGAGGAAAAGAATACGCGTAAGGCTGTTCGGGCCTGGAAGCAGGCACCGTCACGGACAGCTACGCTTCCAGAAGGTTCTAGGCGGCGCACCAGTCCGGAGGCAGCGGGAGTGGGAATGAGCGAGCGAAGGACCGGGGTCACGAGGCCGTTGGGGGGGAGGAGCCAGCGGCCGGGGAGGTTCTAGTCTGTTCTGCCTCGCGGCAGCCGCCCCCTTCTACCCGGTCACGTTGAGCCGCGCCCGGGCCTGGCCTCGGGTCTCCGCCGCCGCCGCCCGCCCCCCCGACCATGGATCCCCGCAAAGTGAGCGAGCTTCGGGCCTTCGTGAAGATGTGTAAGCAGGATCCGAGCGTCCTGCACACCGAGGAAATGCGTTTCCTGAGGGAGTGGGTGGAGAGGTGAGCCCTGGGCCCCGCGGACCGTTGGCGACGGCAAGAGGGGGGAAGCGGGGCCCGAGCTGGCGGGGGGCCCTCGGGAGGGGAGCGGGTCTCGGCCCTCGTGGCTCGGAGAAGTTACCCGCGCGGATCAGGGCCTCGGGATGATTTAGGAGTGGAAAAGCAGAGGGTAGAGCCTGGTGTCCCCCAGTGAAGTCTCGGGGGGGGTGTGTGTTTTGGGGGAGAAATAAATGTGGAGGATTGTGGGGATTTGAGCACTGGAAATAATGCGCGGAACAAGACAAAGCACTTATATAGAGGGGTTGTTTTTCTTTAAACTGGCGTCTTGTTGAAGTCGCTTTGACCCATATTTCGTTTTAAGTACGATCTTAGAGTGGTTACTTACTTAATAACTTAAAATTATTTCTACTGTACCTTAGAGGATTTTTAATTGCATGCAGTTGTGTTGGGAATCATTTATACCCACGTTAGCTGCAGCGCTGTCACCTCAGACTCGGTAGCAAAATGATTTTTCAAAGGCCAGCGTGCTTGCAGGACTAACTAGAGAGTATTTCGCCTGCGTACGAGGAATTCCGTGAGTAGATAGTGTTCCAGCTGCTGGGGAAGAGTATTACTCGGGAACTGGGTTTCCCTTTCGATGTTTTAGGCTCGTTGATGAAAGATTTTTAGGACAGGATTGAAGGGAATTTGGGGGGAAAAAAAGAACAGTGCAGGCAAGCTGTAAATCTCTGCAGCTGCCAGGGAGAAGGCGGGGTGAAGATCAAGTTAAGTCATGCCTTCTGAATTAGGGTCAGCAGTGGACGCTTACAAGCGGGAGTTGTAGAAATGGGGGAGAATCTTCAGAAAAAGGGAGAATTCAGCGTCAGGTCGAGCTTGTTAAGGACTTTAGTTAATATCCAAGGAAGAGATGGGGGAAAGGTGAAGTTGTATTTTTTAATTAGAACCCCGAAAAAAAAAAACAGGCTTAGCTGTGGAGGTCTGAAAGCAGCTGTGTGGAGGGAAGGAATTCTGGGCTTTACTTTGTTAATTATCTAATTGCTTTTGCATGTCTTTAGATGAATCAGCTTTTCTTTCGAGAGGTGGTTTTCTGGCCAGGTGATTGACAAGCCCAGTTGGGTTAAATTTTTAGGAGGAGCCCCAATAAATAATATGTGATTTTTCTTTTTAAAGAATATTTACTTTTTGAGACAAGGTCTCACCATGTAGCTCTGCATACTGAGAACTTGCTATGCAGACCAGACTGGCCTCAAATTCACAGAGATCCACCTGTTTCTGCCAACTATTGGGATTAAAGACGTTTGCCGACATACTAGCTGTTTCATTTTTTAGGTTATTTTATGTGTATTGAGTGTTGTGCAAGTGTATGCATGCCTGAGGCCCAGGGAGGGACGAAGAGGGCATTGGATCCCTTGGAAGTAGAGTTATGGATGGTTGTACTCCACTATTATTGTGGGTGCTGGGAATGCTGCTTGGGAGCCTCTGTAAGAGCAGCAAATACTTTTTTTTTTTTTCGAGGCAGGGTTTCTATGTGTAGCTTTGCGCCTTTCCTGGATCTCGTTCTGTAGACCAGGCTGGCCTCAAACTCACAAAGATCCGCCTCCCGAGTGCTGGGATTCAAGGCTTGTGCCACCACTGCCCGGCACGCAGCAAATACTCTTGATCACTGAGCAATCTCTCCAGCCCCAGTGTGTAATGTTTGGGTGGTTTAGAATGCAGTGCCCTTCCAGGGACAGGAGGAACTCAGAATCTGTTCCTTTGACCAGGAGGCAGTGGCTTTACTTAGCCTCACCACATCCCTGATACTCCCACCTAGGAAAGACCCTTTATATGATTAAAAATTAATTAGAAAGATGTACTTATTGTATTTTGCTTGCACTTTAGCAAGTGCACCACATGCCTTCTAGTGAAGCCAGAGTAGGTATCCAGTCCTTTGGAACTGTTGTCACAGACAGTTGTGAACTACCATGTGGGTGCTGGGAAATAAACCCAGGTTCTCTGAAAGAACAGCAAGTGCTCTTAACTGGTGAGCTGTAATCTCTCCAACCCTCATTTTAAATCCTACCAAAGGGCAAAGCTGATGCTTCTCTTTCAAGTATTAACAAAGAAGAGTTGTGGTCCAAGGCTGATTATTCGGGAAGAGGTCCATTTTGAATGGGCTTCAGCCCTTCTAATATCCAATACCCGTATAGCGAAGTACAGGTGAGCTTGGTGGCGGTGGCGCTCGCCTTTAATCCCAGCAGGTAGAGGGGCAGGCGGTTCTCTGTGAGTTCGAGGGCTCCCTGGTCTGCCAGGGCTACACAGAGAAACCCTGTCTCAAGATACCAAAGAGAGGGTACGGGGGAGGAGAGGACAGATGAATGGTACAAAATTTGTTTTGAGAATGACTTATATCAGTTTAGCAAAAGTCAATCTACCTATTGGAGGGAGGCTCCTCAGCTGACAAAAGGAGAGCTGCAAATCTTGTCCAGGAAGGGATTCTTTTAAAAATGACTTCTAGTGGGAAGCTTAGTGCAAGTTCCAGTATACCCCTCCCCGCAGGAAAACAAAACAAAACAAAACAAAAACAACCTGCTAGCAGGGAATATTAAGTGGGAACAGTGGGGCAGCATGTTCCTGAGTTTCCAGTTACTTTGGAGGTTGAGGCTGCAGCAGCCTGACCAAACAGCAGGACCCTGATTAAAGATGAAACCTACTCCCACCCCTCAAAAGAATAAAACAAACACTCATGCATTTCAAGAGGGTGAATAGGTGCTGCGTTAAGACATGAGCAGTAAACTGGAGAAGTAATTTTCTGTGGGAAAAATGGGACTTTTGATTACTAAAAGAATAAGAATATTTCTTTGAACAAGCATATTCTCAGGAAGCAAGTTAAAATGTCAGTTTTGTGTGATGGCATTTTTGTCCTGTTAAGCCTTTTCTTTTTCTTTCTGTCAGTTTTATAGCTATTCTAGGATTTTTACTTGTGTTAAATAAATAGAACTGTAAAAATTATTATTGTAGTGACTTTATGAAAACAATGGAAGAGACTCCTATTTTGTAGGGCTAGTGGCATACCTGTGGGACATAGCTTTGAACCCTGGTGCACACCCTTCAGCAATCCTGTTTTTTTTTTTTTTTTATCTTCGCTTTCTCAAAAACAAAAAGTCCACAGGTTGCCATTAGATAATTGTTAGGACTAAGAATTGAGGACTGGGCTAGGTGGCCATGGTGCTCGCCTTTAATCCCAGCACTCAGAGCAGGGCAGATCTCTGTGAGTTCCAGGCTAGCCTGTCTACAGAGCGAGATCCAGGACAGGCACCAAAACTGTACAAAGAAACCCTGGCTAAAAAACCAGGGGGGTGGGGTGGGGAAAGAATTGAGGACTGGATTTTAGTGGTTTTCCCCTGATAAACAGCTTGTTGATCCTAAAGCTTAAGATATTTCTGTTCTTTGATCCACTGTATCTTGTTAAAGAAGGGTCCCCAAATAAACAAATTGTTACTAAAATTCTAGGTGAAACAGACATTCCAAGGGAAGAATACTGGGGTTTTTGTTTTCCCTCATTCCTCTTAGGGAAACATTTTTTTTTGTTGTTTTGTTTTTGTGTTTGTTTTTCAAGACAGGGTTTCTCTGTGTAGCCATGGCTGGCCCTGTACTCAGAGATCTGGCTGCCTCTGCCTCTCAAGTGCTGGGATTAAAGGTGTGTGCCGCCACTGCCCAGTAACCAATGAATTCTTATATCAAATATAAAGTTAATCTGAACAATGGCAGCATTTACAGCAAACTGCTTGCAACATTTATTTATTTATTTATTTATTTATTTATTTATTTATTTATTTATTTATTTTTATTGGCTTTTCGAGGTAAGGTTTCTCTGTGTAGCTTTGGTGCCTGTCCTGGCTGTTGCTCTATAGACCAGGCTGGCCTCGAACTCACAGAGATCCACCTGCCTCTTCCTCCCAAGTGCTGGATTGAAGGCATGTGCCACCACCGCCTGGCTGCAACATTTTAAATTTGAGTGGACACTGGCTATGTGGAAAAAGAGAACTCTGAAATGGTTTCGACTCTGTGTTAATTAATAACAATGTTCTTAATAACACAATAACAGGAATGTTAATATCATGAGTATTCCTGGATCAAGAAGTCTCTGTATTTAGCCCAATTTGCAATGGCTGACAAGGATGCAGAGGAGAAAGAAATGATACAAACTCAATTAAAATGATCCCATATGCAAAAATGGAAGTTCAGTGCTGGGGACTGAATCCAGAGCATCCTAGGCCAAGTACTCTACCAATTGTGCACATGCCCACCCAATAGCCTCAACTTAGATTGAATAAAGATAACAAGATGCTGGGTATGGGTGACACACATCTTGAATCCCAGCATCTGGGAGGTGAATCTCTTGAGTTAGAGGGTAGCACCAGGCCAGCCAAGGCTAGTGAGACCTTGTCTCGAAAGAAAAAGAAAAAAAAATTAGACAAAGAAATAGAACCAAATCTGAATTCACAGTAATAAGTGTAAATCCAGGCAAACTGTTCTTTTAAACAAACACAGTTTGCAATACTTTTGTTCTACTCTTCATTGAGAGGGGACCATTGTCTGACACCATATTCTCCAATTTAATTACTCTTTCTTTGTGTCTTATGCCTACTTTAATCATTGCACTTGGTGGTAATTAAGCCCCAGGAACACGACTTTGAGTAAATATTTGAAAGTGGATAGAATGCATTTCTACCCTCAGTACAGAATTTAGACTGTAACACTCCGGTGTTTGTACATGTGCTTAAATAATAGCACAAAGATTGAAGATTTTAGCTCTCAAGAGAATTATGATGAAGCTTTATGTGATAATATTTGAGGTAGGTTTCTTCCCCTTCCTGTCTGATGAGTGATTAAAAAACAGCAACAACAATAAAACCTCTGTGCTGAAAAAGTCCAAATGTCGACTTTTTACAGAAAGCTAGCTTATTTTAAGTTTTAGAACATTGAGAACATTGATCACAATAATTTACATTTAAAATTGGTTTGGACTTGGAGTAGTGAACTACAATTTGGAATGTGAAAAACATGAGGTATAGCAGAAGTTCTCTTTAATTTTTTTAATTTTGGAACAATTTCTCGTTCAAAATTGATTCCTGATAGTAGGCTGCCAACATGCTCAATTTCATTGAGTGTGTGTTTCCTACTAATAATGACAGTCTGTACAATGCAGCCATCCAAGTCAGACAACTAATAAGGGTGAGTTCGTACTATCCAACCCGTAACTAGTGCATTCTGTTACCATGTTTCCTTTTCATTCTTAGAGTTTTCATTTTACCTTGCCTTTCATGGTTTTGACAATTTGAGTATTACAAGCCAGATGTTTTAGCATTTCCTCCGTTTGGATTTGTCTGAGCTTTTCTGAGAATGACATTTCTTGGCAGTGCTATTACTTCATAGAGTGAAACTGTTTGTAACTATGTTTGGATGTCACCCTACATTCCTGACATTGCAGTTTGGAATTTAGGAAAAACACAGCTTAAGAAGCCCTGTCTTCATTAAAATTTAACTTCAAAGAGCCAGTGTTTGGTTACTGTGTAACTTTCAAAAGTGTTTTTTTGCTTTGTCTTTTAATGTAGAAATGTTCGTGGTGGTATTAAATCATTTTGCTTTCCTGAATTGGAAATTAAGGCATTTTGGATCATGTTCTTTTTTTTCAAGCCAGGGTTTCTGTGTGTGGTCTTGGCTGTCCTAGAACTAGTTCTGTAGAACAGGCTGGCATTGAACTCAGATCCACCTGGTTCCTGAGTGCTAGGATTAAAGGCTTGTGTCACCCCTGCACCTCCGTGTGATCTTTTGTCATGTAGGAATTGAGTATATTGAGTCATGGAAGGGGTATGTGTGTGTGTAATTAGATCAGAAAAACTGCACATTTTTTCTTGTCCTTAAAAAGAAAAGTCATACACATACACTAGAAGATGTAGGAAGATCAAAAGTTGAAGGTTACCTTAGGCTTTATAGTTACGACTCTGTCTTCATAAGTAAAACCAGGGGCGGGGGAGAAGTGTTAGCTGTTAGAGTATTGGCTGCTTCCTGAGTACCCAGGTGTAATTCTCAGCACCCATGCCATTGCTCACAACTGTGTGTCATTTGAGTCCCAAGGGATCTGACACCCTCTTCTGGCTTCCAGGGGCACCAGTCATGCATTTGGTGCATATACATACATGCAGACAAACACTTATACACAAAATAAAAATAAATCTTTCCACTAGAGTTACAGACAGTTGTGAGCTGCCATGTCTGTGCTGAGAACTGAATTCAAGGCCCTTTCAAGAACAGTGACTGCTCTTAACTGCTGAGCCATTTCTCAAGCACCTAAACTTTTTGGAAAAACAAAAAAATCCAAAAAAAAAATTGATTTTTCTTTTCCATGTGCTGCTTTGCATTTGAACTTGTTTTCATGTTGAGTTTATTAAAAGACATTGTTAGTCATGGCCATGGCTCGTGACTTTTCCGCCAGTAACCAGCGCCGCCACCAGCACCGTTCATCCTATCGAGGCATGCCACAGATGAGAGGAGATGTTTGCAACACATGAAACTGACCCAGGCTTGTGGACAGAAGATAAAAGAATGCCCATGAATAAGATAATGTAATACAAACCAGGATGAGAGTTGATTATAAAAAATGGCTCTTCAGATGGCCAACATTATATGAAAAGGAACTTAAGGCAATGAAATGTAACTATCTGAGAAAGGCTGGAAATTTTGAGTGGTAATAGCAAACTCTAGGATTGAATAACTACAATTTTCATGCATTACTGATAACTTGATGTAAAGAACTTGGAAACTGATGCCCATCTAAATTCAACGTAGATACACACTTTACATCCAGATTCTACCAATGAGAAGGAATGTAAATGTGGGTAGTCCAGCTGTAGTCGTAAAAGAAATGGTAGTCTGGTAAGATAGCTCAGCAGGTAGGAATGTTGCTTGCTAACTGAACCTGATGACCTGGGTTGGTTCTGAGATCCCCTTGTAGAAGAGAACTAAGTTCTTAACGTTGTCTTCTCATCCCCGTTTGTACACTTGCACTTTCACACCACACAGGACAACAGTAAAAGTTTAAGAAAGAAATGACAAGGGGCTGCAGAGATGGCTCACAGATTAAGAGCACTAGCTGCTCTTTCAGAGGTCCCGAGTTCACATGGCTCACAACCATCTATAATGAGATCTGGTGCCCTCTTTTTGACAGGGTTTCTCTGTGTAGCTTTGGAGCCTGTCCTGGAACTCACTCTGTAGACCAGGCTGGCCTTGAACTCACAGAGATCTGCCTGCCTCTGCTTCCCGAGTGCTGGGATTAAAGGCTGGAATTACTGCCCAGCTTCTGGTGCCTTCTTTTTGGTGTGCAGGTATATATAATAAATCTTAAAAAAAAAATGACATTTAAGGGTCTTTTGTAGTTTTACATGTTAAATCCTTAAATTGCTTTTGTTTCTGCTAGTTTGTTTTTACCCATCAGCCACTTAGGTATTCTACTGTTGACTCAAGAATCTACAACAAACAAAGCATGTAAAGTTAATCTTTTGGTAGTCTTCTCCTCCTCTTTGAATTTTACTGTTTTTATATTGTCCTATACTGTTTAGGAAGCGGGGCTTTACAAAGAACCAAGTGACCCCTGCATGGTAGGCAGTCACTTCACCACTGAGCTCCTGTTTACTCTTGCCAGATGTCAACCTCAAATGCTGCCATTCAGATGTATCATACCCCTGTTTTCTGAGCTAATGCCTTAGGGAATGATTTTATCATTGTATATTTATTGACTTCTCTGACTTTTTGTTTTTCCTTTGGGAATGAGTGCTGAGAGCTATAATAGGAGTTTGTTAGGCTCATAAGAGACTAGGGAAAGGTTTTATTAACTAGTGTGCCAAAAACAATTTGAAGTTGACAACCTTACTCATAACAAAGCATTCATATGAATTGAGAGTGTATTCTAAGCTTTGAAAGGTTATCGAAATATTTAACCTTTTTTAGAATAAGTTCATTGCTTTTTAGTGAACTTATGCTCAATATTCTAAACAACTGTCTTTTCTTATTTTAAGCATGGGGGGTAAAGTACCACCTGCTACTCATAAAACTAAGTCAGAAGAAAATATCAAGGTAAGTTCAAATTTCTTTCGTTTGTTTAAGGATAAGACTAGTATTTTTTTTTTAAGCTGCTGTTCACAAGTTTTATTATTTCTGATGTCCCCACTTAGAAGTATGATCTTTTAAATTTATTGTCTTTAAAATTTTTCTCTTAAATCAAATCTGGAAGCTGATTTAAAACTGAGAATTTGGAGTTGGATGCAAGCTGTTTCAGAATAATGTTGCCTGTGTGTTTAATAGCTTGTAAATAGTGGACTCTGGACTGCTCTTCCTTGTCTCTTTAGTAGCAGCAAGGGGAAATAAATACCTCAGAGCATTCTCATTCTCCCTCCCTGCTACCTGAGGGGAGATTGCCAAGGATGAAGAGTAGAATCATGGTTTTGTTTTAGCACACTTGGTCGAATGGCATGCAAGATTGGGGGAGGTTGCTCAATGTTGAAGTTTGGATATGAAGGGGTAAATAACACTTAACACGTTCTTCAATAGTTTTCATTTCTCCTGTACTAAGATTCCCAACCCCCCAGTTTTCTGATTAGTTGTCTGATTGATGGGAAAAATCTGTTTTCCATGGAACCCTAAAGGCTTAATTATTTGTAAAAGAAAATAGAAGTTATAATCCAGATGTAATGATAAATGCTTGTAATCTCAGTACTTGTGAGACAGAGGCAAGTAGACCGAGAATTTAGGTCATCTTGTGTTACATAATGAGCTCCAGGCCATTCTGGATTACCTAGTGAGACCTTCCCCCCAACAAAAGGAAAAAATGAAAGCTCACAAGATGGCTCAGTTTTTAAATACATGCTTTACTTTTTACATGAGAGCCCGAGTTTGGATTCCCAGCCCATACTTAAATAAAAAGCTGGGTGTTGCATGGTTATGGCGGTGCACACCTTTAATCTCAGTGTTGGGGAGAAAGAAACAAGTGGATCTCTGAACTTGAGGCCAGCCTGGTCTATAGAGCAAGTTCCAGGACAGTCCAGGTTACACACAGACCCTATCTCAAAACCCCAAGCTATAGGTGTAGTGGCTTTTTGTTGCTTTATAAACCCTATGACCAGAAACAACTTGGGGAGGAAAGGGTGTATTTCAGCTGATAGGTTTCAGTCCATCATAAAGGGAAGCCAGGATAGGAGGTTAGGGTAGGGACCTGGAGGCAGAAACTGAAGCAGAAACCGTGGAGGAATGATACTTACTAGATTGCTTAGATACAGCCCAAGCCCACCTGCCTAGAGTTGGTACCTCCCACAGTTGGCTGGACCCTCCTATGTCAATTAGCAATTAAGAAAATGTCTTACAAGGAAGGCTGCAGGACAGTCTGGTCTGGTCAGTTCAAGTGAGGCTCTCTATTCCCAGCTGACGATAGGTTTATGTCAAATCAACAGGTGAAGTTAACCATGACATTTCACCTTTTGTCAACCTTGACAAACATTTTTAACCATGACCTTCCCTTGTTTGTCTCTAAGGTCTTATGTTAATATAAAATGTAAAACTTTAGAAGTCCCACAGTTTTTAGTAATTCCGATGCTTTAAAAGTTCATAGTGAAGCTAGGTGTGGTGGCCATATTTCTGCCCTCGTTTTCTTTCTGATGGCCAGAAGCATTTAATTGGGGGCTAGCTTACAGTTTCAGAGGATTAGTCCATTATTATCATGGCAGGAAGTGTGGCTGCAGGCAAGGCACTGAAGAAGTAGCTGAGACTTACATCCTGATCTGTAGACAGAGAGGGAGACACTGAACTGACTTGGGCCTGTGAAACCTCAAAGCCCACTCCCAGTGACGACACACTTCCGCCGTCAAGGCCACATATCCTAATCCTTTCAAATAAATAGTGCCTCTCAGTGGTGACTCAGCATTCAAATATATGAGCCTATGTGCACCATTTTTATTCAAACTACCACACTATCTCAAAAAACAAAATTTTCGGTGATAGAAGTATATGCTAACATATCAACAATTTGTACATTTGTTACTCAACAAATATTTTAGAATTAAAGTAGAGACTTAGACTTTACCTGTGAAGCCATCTTGCTTTTTTTTGGGAGGCAGTTTTACTGTGTATCCCTGGCAGACCTGGAATTTTTGTAGACCAGGCTGGCCTCCTAATTCAAAGAGATCTGCTGAGTGCTGGGATTAAAGGCATATGCCACCACTCCTGGCCTGACTTTGGTTTTTTTTTAAGATTGAAAGTGGAGGGGAACCTAAAAGTACAGTTAAATTACTACTGATTTGCTGACAGTTGGATGAGGAGATCGAGGTTGGCTGATAGTGATTTTTTTTTTTTTCTGTAATATACATGGCCTCATTAAAGGAGAAGGCAGTGTAAATTGATCTCCTATCCCTCCTGTATCAGAATGGATAAGAAACTGGGGGTACTGGAGGAGGGTGGGGAGGAAATTTGCTTGCCATCACGCTCTCTTTTAAAGTTGCTATGGCTTGTTTGTTACAATTCAACAGATGCTTTCTTTGCAGTTTTCAAACAGAATAACCCTTGAAAACTGAAGTATTCAGGACACATTTGGCATTAAAACACAATCCCAGCACTTGGGAGGCAGAGGCAGGCAGATCTACAGAGTGAGTTCAGGATAGCCAGGGCTGCACAGAGAAACTCTGTCCCGAAAAAGAAAAGCAAGCACAATCTGAAAACGTGTTCCTTTCACATACAGTCTCATGTTACTGCCCAGACTGACCTCAAACTCTGTCCTCAGATGACCCTACTGTCTCATTAGTTTTCAGTCGTTTACCGTCAGCCATGAATAGTATGATTTATTTCGCATAAAATATTATTTCTTTTCATATTGTTTTCTGAGACAGTCTCATACCAAGTAAGCTGGCCTCATAAGCTCCTAATCCTCAGACTTCTGTCTGAATGCTGTGGTTATAGGCTGGAGTTTCCATGTACAGCCAAGATGTTAGATTATGGAAGTCATAGCGTACGTACAGTGCCTGTGGAAGAATGTTATGTAGCGTGTAGTATATGAATTGTATTCCCAGACATTTCAGTTCTAAAATACCTATCCTAAAGGTTTGGATAAAGTATCAGGCCTATAGTTAATTAAAAATGAGAAGTAAAAGGATGGTTAACAACTGAAATATAGTGTATTTGAATAAGATACAAATTTTTATATATGTTATATATACACAAACATATGTTAGTTTTTAAGTACTGATTGCACTATTCAATTTTATTCTGTTAGGAAGAAAAAGGAGACACTAAGACAGAGGAAAACATAAAGACGGATGAACTGTCAAGTGAGGAGAGTGATCTAGGTGAGCACACCGGAATGTGTTTAGGTAACCGTGGTAACTCAGTCCTGTGGGTGGTAGTTTTGTTTAGGGGTTTTGGTTGCAGCCTCTCAGTTTGTAGCCCAGGATGATCTGGAACAGTATAGCACAAGTGGCCTTGAATTTGAGGTAGTCCTCCTGCCTCAGCCTCCTGAGTGCCCGGTGGCTAGTTTTATTTACTGGTTTGGTTATAATACTGACCTACAGACTTTTTCCTCTGTTTTATAGAATTTGTGTACACCTGATTTTAAAGTTAATTGCATTAAAATTAAATAGTATTTTGTCATTAGCTACAATTACTCTATAATTTGTACTGTCTGCATTAATTTTTTAAAACATTGTGGTACATCTCTGAAAAAATTTTTAGAGGAGCTTGTTAATTTGCTGATGGGGGAAGGTTTTGTGGAGGTCAGAGAAAACTCTTGGGAGTCAGTTTTCTCCTTTACTGTGTGGAGTTCCAGAGAAGGAACTCAACTTCAGGCTTTGGAGCAAGCACTCACCCGCTGAGTCCTATCTCTCTGACCTCAAATTTTTCCCAAGGGAATTTTGGAGACTGACTAAACCAGTGGTGTGGTGTCATGTAATACACTGTGCACATTACCATCACTATCGCTACAATAATTATCTGATTTAGCCTGACAAATTAAGTAGTAGTCTTAATTAAATTAAGACTTAAAATTAAAACTTTTTTTAAAGTTTTTATTTGAGGTGTACAGGTGTCTGTATGTGTATGTATACACCATGTGTATACCTGTTGCACTCAGAAGCCAGAAGAGGACATCAGATTGCCTGGAACTGGAGTTGATGGATAGTCATGAGCCATCACGTGGGTGCTAGGAATCAAATCTGTGTCCTCTGAAAGAATAGCCAGTGCTCTTAACCACAGAGCCATCTCTCCAGCCTACCCCTAAGTAGTAGGCTTACCTACTAATAGTTATTAGTAGTTACTTTTAACAGGGAAGTAGTTTATAATGTATCAAAGTTCAGGTGAAACTAGTTCATTGTTATACTAGCAACTAGTTCATGGTCTTTCTGAGGTGTTACTCTAAACAATATCTGTAACCTCCAAGACACTAGGCAAGTACTTTAATCCTGTGCTGCACCATGATCAGTTCATCTGATTTTAATAGTTTCAAGTAAGTAGTGGCTATTAGGCTATCCCACACTTTTTATTTAGGTTTTAACTTCATGGTTTTCAACTTTTGTAGAAATTGACTGTGAGGGTGTAATTGAGCCAGACACTGATGCCCCTCAAGAGATGGGAGATGATAATGCAGAGGTAAGTTTAATGACTTATTTTAGGAAAGTGATGTTTCCCGGGTTTGGGATTATTTTATAACATTACTCACAAGAACTACATGATAAGTAGTAATCTTTTTTAAAGTTTTTATTTGATGTGTACAGGTGTCTGTGTGTGTGTGTGTGTGTGTGTGTGTGTGTGTGTGTGTGTGTGTGTGTTATAGCATTTTGGCACATTTTTCAATCTTACTACCTAAAATATTTGTAAATTCCCATGGTAGTTTTAATGATAATCTCTGAAATCTTGTATTTTGTTTTACTTATTTAAAATTAGTTTGATTAATCTATAAAGTCATTCCCTTAAAGTATATACCTACAATTAGATTGTCTTTCTGAGATGATTTTTTTATTTGTATTAATATTTTTATTTGCAATTATATCTGTGCACCATGTGTGCATGCCTGATGTCCAGGGAAGCCAGAAAAGGATGTTGATCCCCAGGAACTGGAGTTACAGACTGTTGTGAGCCGCCATGTGGGTGCTGGGACTTGAACTGAGAGGTGATCTGGAAAAGCAGCCAGTGCTCTTAACTGTTGAACCTCCTAGATTTGTCTTTTTGTTTTATTTTGTTTTTGTTTCTCTGTATAAAAAATTTCTCTGTATAACAGCCCTGGCTGTCCTGGAACCCACTTTGTATACAAGGCTGGCCTTGAACTCACAGAGTTCTGCCTGCTTCTGCCTCCCAAGTACTGGGATGTGTCACCATCCCTGGTGTAAAATTGTCTTTTGATGGAATATCTAGTGGCACATTATTTTTCAAATGCTTTTATCACAGGGAGTTCCTCCTCAAAGAGGTGAAAACTGGCATTTGGGAAAGAGGTGTGGAAAGCAGTTTAAATTAACCGTGATAATGGCCTTCTAAAGGGCGACAGGACGTCTGCAAATGTCTCGTGGTCTCTGCTGAGGGAAGAAGTGTGTAAACAGTAGTGCAGTGCATCTTCAGCACCTGGTCGCGTCAGAGTCATCTTTGCTAGTCGCATGTGAAGCTGTCTGTTCTTGAGGCTTTTTGCTTACATTGTCCTGACTTCTGAGAGGCTTGAGCACATTCTGGTCTATTTTGGTCATTGGTGGGCATTTGTGCAATCCTGTTCAGACCTTTCCCAATTTTTCTTAAGTTGTCTTTTCCTTTCTTATGCTTCTCCTCTCACCTTTTTTTTGGGACAGGGTCTCTTAGTTCAGGCTGACTTGGAAATTTTTGTTTTAGCTCCCCAAATGCTCCAAATACAGGTTTTGCCACTACGGCCGATTTTACGGGATGCTGGTGATGAAATCCAGGGCTTTGTACATGCTAGGCAAGCACTCAACCAACCTATATCTGAAGCTCCTCCTTCTGATTACCTACCTACCTACCTACCTATCTATCTAAGCATCTCGTGTAGCCCAAACTGTCCTCAAACAAGGTGGTTCTATAGCTTCAATCTCCCAATTGTTAGTATTACAAAAGTATATCACCATGCTCAAAGTGTTGTATTTTGTCGTTCATTTACTCAACAGAACTTTTATTGGAGTTTGTTTTCATCAGCACTGACATACTGCTTACTGTGTGTGGCCCTCTGGGGACGCTATTGTTCTGCATGTCTTAAATCCTTTCTCTGTACTAATGCCACATTTTCTTACACAGCTGTGGACTAAAGTCTGTTATCTGGCAGGATAAGGACTCATGAAACTTGATGAATATTTTAGCTGTTCTTGGTGTTTTGTTTTTTTCAAATAAATTTTAGAATTAGACTGTCTCGGTCTCCTGTTCCAGTGTAGGCCATTCTCAGTTCCCTTCTCTTTCTACACATTCTCTCTCTCCCTCCCTTCCCCCCCTTCTCTTTCTCTCTTCCTCTCTCTCAAGAGTGGAGGAGAAAGAGACATGGGGTAGGGAGATTTGATTAGAGTTGCAAGCACCTTTGCTTGCTGAGACATCTCACCAGCCCAGTTATGGATTTTCAGGAGTGCTTTCCCCTCTCCATCTCTACTCGACTGTCCCTTTTGGAAAAGAGGGTTAGGTTTTGCTTACCATGTGCTTGTCAGTGTAGGCATTTCCAGCTTGAGATTCATTTGAAGTCGTGGTGGTTAACCTACCCACATTGTTCTTCATCTGAATGTATAGTTTGTGTGTGGTGTTCTGCCTTGTCTTCAAAAACAAAATACCAGGGTATCAGGTTTGACATTCGCTACAAGGGTAAATGTAGATTTAATTGTCTAAAATGCTGTTTAGTTATTTGAACTGTTTCTGACTTTTTTTAAAAAAACATGTTTTCTAATTTGTCAAAAGAATTTAATAAATAACTTAGAAGTAGATTAAAATATTTCAGTGAAGACAATTACTATGATATAGATCTAAGAAATTTACTTTTGTCTTTAACACAAAACTATATTTTTCAAGCATGGTGTGATAATTTCAATACATACAGTGTATACTGATCAAATCGGAGTAATTGCCCTTTTTCATTTCCTCATAAAGACAGTGAAGTATATCATGTTCTTCAACTGTGAGTGTTCTCTCTCTACCCATTCCCTCTAGAATAGACTTGTAGGTCAGCATGCCATAGACAGGCACACTTGGATGTCCATGCCTGTTGCGACACTGTCACAATAGTCAAGTTAGTTACAGGTGAGTGGGTTCCCTAGTGCTGTGAAAAGACACCTGACCAAGGTGACTCTTAGAAAGAAAGCATTGAACTGAGGGCTTTCTTAACAGTTTCTGAGAGTTGGTTCATTATCATCATGATAGGGACAGGCGGCTGGAGCAGTAGCTGAGAGCTCTATATTCTGAGCCACAGGCAGCCCGCAAAGAGAGGCACTGGACCTGGTTGTGGGGTTTTGAAACTTCAAAGCCCACCCCCAGCAACACCTCCAACAAGGACACATCTACTCCGACATGGCCACACTTCCTACTACTCAGTTTTGTTTTGTTTTTTTAAAGATGTATTTATTTATGTATACAGTGTTCTGCCTGCATATCTGCAGGCCAGAAGAGGGTACCAGATGTCATTACAGATGGTTGTGAGCCACCATGTGGGTGCTGGGAATTGAACTCAGGACCTCTGGAAGAGCAGTCGGTGCTCTTAACCTCTGAGACATCTCTCCAGCCCCGACAGTGGATTTTTACTAAACTGTAAAGAAGAATGAAATTATATTTGTTGGAAAATAGGTCCATCTGGAAATCCTATTAAGTGAAATATGTCAGACTCAGTGAGACATTACTACATTTTCTTTGATTTGTGTGTCCTGAGTTGCATATAGATACATAAAGCCATTTTTATATGTGTGACATAAAATTTTCTTGGAAGTCTTTTTATGTTTCTTTGATAGAATTTTACTTTTTTGTTTGTTTGTAGAAGTCTTAGATGATCTTGGAACTGTTTTCTAGGCTTAGTTTCTGTTTTATACAATGTTTTGTGGTGTACAGGAACTCTGACTTTGCTTTTTGTTGCTGTTTTGCATTGTAAGAGTCTTACTCAGTAAACCATGCTGGCCTTGGGTTTTGAGCAGGCCTTTGGCCTCTCCCTCCACCTCCTGAGTGCTGGGATGTCTTGTATAATATTAGAGGGACCAGCCTTAATATTATACATCCCAGGGGCTCAGGAGAGAGAACTACTAACGGTGAGGACTGTTTTTGGGGAAATAGAATCTCAGCACACCGAGCTCTGTAGTCCACTTGCTTTAATTCCTCTGGCATAACATCCTTTATACACAGCTTCAGTTCTGTTCTCATGCCTAGCTCCTTTCTTGCCTGATTTCTATGTTCATCTGCTCCCTCTAAGTTCTATCTTAATTCTCTCGTCTTAATTCTGCCTCATCTAGGTCCTTTTCATCTTGTTCTTACCCAGCTAGTACTTCCCCATCTGACTCTTCCTCATCTTCCATCTCGTCCACACATACTCACTGGTCAAAATCCTTCTTATCTCTCTCTGTTCTCCCTCTCTTAAATTCTCCACATTTTCTCTTAAGTCTCCCCGGAGTTATAAACCAATTATAAACCCAAGCGATAGCAAGCCCCTGGTCCAGCAAGGTCACCAGGCTTGAATTCTACAGGGTCATAAAGGCAGGTAAGAATTTTCCTCAGGCAGTGATCACCAGGATTTCTTTTACAATCCAAAATGGGAGTGGTAAAAGAGGAGGTCACCTGAGTGCTAATGACCAGTTTGTATATTAAAAAGTGGATCTGTGTGCTCAGTCTACACTCCTAGAAGTGGTTAGGTAAGAAGTTAGGGGTCTATTAGTAAGGTTGTATAAGAAAGGAGGGTCTCACCCAGCTAATATACATATATAAAAAAGCTAAAATATCACCAAGACTCCTTAAGCCATGGCTTGACCTTTGGAGAAGTCCTTGACTTTTCCAAGTAGTAGCTTTTGTGATAGTAGCTGAATTCCATTATGTTTTCCTGCGGCTTGCAGCAGGGATGAAGATGTGTGCTACCACAACTGGCTTGCTTGGTGTTTTTGTATTGTATTGTTCTTGTTTTACAGATCAAGTAACTTGTCACCTCTATGGAATTTTCTAGTTAGATGTAAAGGTAGCTACTTTCCTTTCTGTTCTTAGACAAGCAAATCATTTCCATCTCCTCTTCCTGCTGCTCTACCACCACCACCACCACCACCACCACCACCAACCACCACCACCACCACCACCACCACCACCACCACCACCACCACCACCACCACCAAAGTTGGCCTTGACCTCAAAGATTCTCCTGCTTTTGCCTCCTGCGTACTGCGATTAAGGCTGAGCTTTCAGTGCTTGGCAGAGATCGTTTTCTTAGTCGGCACCTGCAGGTGTTTGACACAGTCGAGGCGATAGGTGGATGTGGTTAAAGTTATGGCCAAGCATTCAGCTTTCGGTAGGATATTGAGCATACGTCTTATTGGTATCTGCTGTCATCAGTGTTCTTGTATTTGTCCTCGAACTAGTGTAGCTGCTCACAAGATTTTTATGGAAATAAAGAGGTAAGACCTGTGTCTTCTCTGACGGAAGTGTGAAAGGCACTAGTTTGCGTTTTATGAAGAGACTGGATTTAATTGTCATAAATAGTTCCCATGGCGTAGGAAAGATGATTGGATACATAAGTCCTTCCTAAGGCAGGTGTGAAATGTTTAAAGGTAACATCACGGTTTTTCACTACTAGAGGTGAGCACATGAGTGTGGGAGTGACTGTGGTCCTTAAGAAAGTCCACACTGCTCCTTCTCATGCTTGCTTCTCTGCTAATGAGATGACCTTCACTTTCCTGGCAGATCACTGAGGAGATGATGGATCAAGCAAATGAAAAGAAGGGGGCTGCCATTGAGGCCCTAAACGATGGTGAGTGGTGTGTTCTTTCTCATGTAGCTCTGTAACAGTGGGGTAGTCTTTCTTGTACTGCAGTGACTGTTCATAGTGTAAACGTGAAGGGACTGGGTTTTGTATCTTACCGTACTGAAGATGTTAGGATCCAACTGCCAGCCACTTCTTGACAGCAAAGACTCTAAAATCATTCAGCATCAGTTACATTGTTACCTCAGCACAGACAGGTCTGACTTAGCCTCTTCCTGCATGTGTCATGGCCTTTCTCTGCTTAGAAGCAGCTTTTAAAAAGATGAAAGGGGCCAGGTGGTGGTGGCACCCGTCTTTAATCCAAGCACTGGGAGGCAGAGGCAGGCGGATCTGAGTTCAAGGCCATCCTGGTCTACAGAACGAGTTCCAGAACAGACAGGGCTACACAGGAATCCTGTCTCAAAAAAAAAAAAAAGATTTAAAAAAAAAATGCCAAGAACCCCCTAACTATGACATAGGTGCTCACAAGACCTTTGATAAGTGGTGTTCGTAGGCCCAACACTGTTACAATGGGAATATGGTCCCTGAATTTTAGGTCTTCAAAAAACTGCTGTTGGTGGCAGCAAGATGGCTTAGCAGTAAAGGGACTCACACCAAGCCTGGTTGACGTGAGTTTGACCCCTGTGGTGGAAGGAGAACCCCTTCCACAGGTTGTGCCCTCCTGGCCCCATGTATTCCTTGGCATGCCCCTTCCCGCCCTTGCCAAAATTTAATTAAGTTTTTTTTTAATGTTTGAGTGTTTTTTTTCTGCATCTATGTGTGTGCACCATGTGTGTGCCTGGTGCCTTTAGAAGCCAGAGGAGAGGGTGTCAGATTCCCCTGGAACTGGAGTTAGAGGTGATGTGAGCCGCCGTGTGGTACTGAGAATGAAACTTGGGTTTTACAAGAGCTCTTAACTGCTGAGCTCTCTCTCAAGCCCCTAAAAATGTAGTTAAAAAAGAAAAAACTATCAGAGAGGCTTGATGTTATTTATGTTCATTACAGTGAGAACAAGTGATCATAAACTTGGGACTGTTGTGGTTATTGTCAGTAACATTTCATGCAGAGTACTTAGTGACTTGGAAGGTGTGTCACTTGTCACAGTAGTGCTGTCACATGCCCATGTGCGTTTGCACTGGATTTAGAAGGTGACTAAAGTTTATTTTAGGATGAGTTTAGTAGTATTGCTCCATATTGGCTGCTTGACTTTTTGGTGTTGGGGGTGCGGTGGGGGAAGTGTTAGTCTCTGTATCTAGTAGGGCTCCTTAGAAAGTCCACAGAACTTCCACCGTGTAGCCAAGGCTGGCCTTTATTCAACTTAAGATATTCCTCCTTCAGTCTGGTGAATGCTGGGGGTTTCAGGCTTTGGCACCACCCCAAGCTCATTGTACCATCTTTTTGGTTTAGCTCCTTGTTGCTTGCTCGTTCTTTGTATTCTACAGTTCCCCACCCCACTCAGAAATTTAAAAAAACAAAAAACAAAAACAACCTCCCTCATACTAGTTGAGTATATTTAGAGCCTGGGCCCAGGCAGCCGGTGAGCTGCTCAATTCCTTTGCCATGCTGTCACTTTATTGTTGCCTCACTTTGAAGTGCTGGAGGCCAGAGTGTTCAATCCACTACTGTCTAGCCTGAGCCATCTCCTTAGCCCTCCTTTATTAATTTTGTCACTCACTTTTACGTATTGTCTGTTTTCTTACAGTCTTAGCAAGATTGAACAAAAATGATGCCATTTAATAGTTGTTTCTGTTTCGAGGCTAGCTGTATAAATTTGACCTAGTTCTGATTTTATAGTATAGATAAGTGGATCAAAGCTTAACATTCTAATTTTGAGTATTAACCCCAACCTGGAGTTGGCAAAGTCACTTTGGCTTGGAAAAGCAGGTAGTTAAAACACCTGATCACATGCCCAAGTGGGTTACTTTGGGTTTAGTTGTGGCACCTAACAATGCCAGCTTTCCACTCAATGGCAACTTGGGCTGAGTGTATTAAGTACAAAGTATAAAGTAATGGCTATTTCCAGAAAACAGTTTGCCAAACATCTGACCTAGATAAATGGAAGAAGGGTTTATTTGTTCAGGGAGATGGGGGCTGGAGAATAGATTTGGATGTGAAGTGGGAATTAACTGTTGGATTTGGTGATAGAGCATTTGTGTGGAATTGTGCAAAGCTCTGGGTTTGAACCCTGGTACTGAGGGTAAAATTTTAGTTTAGAATATGTTATGTCTTTGTTACCAGAAAGAACTACCTGCAACACACACACACACACACACACACACACACACACACACACACACACTAGTACTAAATAAGGCTTTTTTTTTTTTTTTTTTTTTTTTTGAGTTGAGTTGAGTTTTTGAGTTTTTGGTTTTTTGAGACAGTCTCACTATGTAGTCCTGGCTGTCCTAGAACTCATTATATAAACTAAGCTGGCCTTGAACTTTCAGAAATCCACCTGCCCAAGTGCTGGGATTATTAAAGATGTGTGCCACCCCTCCTGGCACTAATAAGACTTTTTGTCTGTTTTGTTTTTGTGAAGTCTATTGAAATCCCAAATTCACAAATTTGGCAAATATTTTTCTCAACAAAATTTGACATTTATTTTAAAATTCTATAGTTACCTTGTCCCTGGGAATTAAACTGGGCCACACAAAGAACTTTTTTTTTCTTTTTTTCTTTTTCTTTCTTTCAAGACAGGGTTTCTCTGTGTAGCGTGCCACCACTGCCTGGCCACAAAGAACTTTTCTAATTCTGTTTTTATTTGTTGGATAGCTTCTCTTTTCTTTTTTTAATAATTTATTTTTATTTTATCAGTGTTGACTGGTATTTTGCCTGCATGTATGTTTATGTGGAGTTACAGACAGTTGTGAGCTGCCATGTGGGTGCTTGGAATTGAACCCAGGTCCTCTGGAGGAACAGCCAGCACTCTTAACCAGTGAGCCATCTCTCCAGCTCCTGGATAACTTCTCTCTCTTTTTTTTTTTTTTTGGTTTTCCGAGACAGGCCAGAAGAGGGCACCAGATCTCATTACAGATGGTTGTGAGCCACCGTGTGGTTGCTGGGAATTGAACTCAGGACCTTCGGAAGAGCAGCCAGTGCTCTTAACCTCTGAGCCATCTCTCCAGTCCAGTTTTGGGTTTTTTTGTTTTGTTTGTTTTTCTTTTTCTTTTTCTTTTCTTTTTTTTTTTTGGTTTTTCAATACAGGGTTTCTCTGTGTAGCTTTGCCCCTTTCCTGGAACTCACTTGGTAGCCCAAGCTGGCCTCGAACTCACAGAGATCCGCCTGGCTCTGCCTCCCGAGTGCTGGGATTAAAAGCGTGCGCCACCACCGCCCGGCAAAGGGGTGCGTGTGATTTGTTGGCGCCAAGGATCCCGCGTGAGGTGGCAAGAGGAGACAGAGGGCTTGGAGGAGGTGAGGGTCCAGAGAGAAAGAAGAAAGGCAACTTCTCTTAAAGGACAAGTTTTTTTTTTTTTTTTTTTTTTTAAGGAAAACAAAAGCTTTTGGGCCAGCAAGATGGCTTACTAGGTAAAGGTGCTTGCTACTGAGCCTGGAAATTTGAGTTCAGCCCTTGGGACTCAGATGATGGAAAGAGATAAACCTCTGAAAGTTGTCCTGATTTGTCTGCATACATGTACACAAAATAAGAACAAATGGATGTGGTTCACTATCTGTAAATCTAAGAATGTGGGGCTGGAAGATGGCTCAAGGGGTGGGAAAGCTTGCTGTCCACTCGGTTTCCAGGACTAGAGTTAGGACCCCAGCACCCGTGTTGGGGGCTCTGTGGGAGCCAGTGCCATTCCTCTTCTGGCCCCAACACGTGTGCATGTATTTATACATGCATTAACACACAGAGAGACCAATCATGGTAGCAGTGAGTAAAGGTTAATGGCTTCATGGCTTAAATGTCTCCATTTCTGTGAATTTAAGCAGTACTCTTGTTTTCTTACCAATCCTGTGAAATTAGTTTGGGGCACTTTATCCTCTTTAGGCTGAATTTATTCTTCTAACAAGTAAAACTTAAGATGACTAGCATAAAATTAATATGCTTACTGTTTTTTTACATTTACTTTTTTTTTTTTCTTCAAGACAGGGTTTTTCTGTGTAATAGCCCGGGCTGTCCTGGAACTCTCTTTGTAAACCATGCTAGCCTTGAACTCACAGAGGTCCTCCTTCCTCTGCCTCCTGGGTGCTGGGATTAATGGAGTGGGCCACTACCGCCCAGTAATGTTTTGGATTTTTAAAAGAGTTATTTCTTGTGTGTGTGTGTGTGTGTCTTTGCTTGCATGTATGTACGTGCACCACATGTGTGCCTGGCACCCTTGGAGTTCTGAACAGGACATTAGATCCCCTGGAACTAGAGTTAGAAATGAATTAGCCTCCTTGTAGGTGTTGGGAACCAAACTGGTTCCTTTGCAAGAGCAGTCAGTTTCCTGACCATTACTCCAGCTTCCATTTATTTGTTTTTTGCTTGGGGTTGGGGTTGGGGTTGGGCTACACATGCACAGTGCATGTGTAGAGGTCAGAGAAGAGCTTTCAGAAGTTCGTTCTCTGCTGCTACTTTTCTTCTGAGGCAGTCTTCCTATAGTCCAGGTTTTCTAGGACTAATTGTGTAGCCGAGGCTTGCCTTCAGTTGGTAGTCCTCTGACTTCTGCTTCTTGGGTGCTAGAGTTTACAAACCTGCATCATCTTGATTTTCTTTTTTACTTTAAAGAATTTGTTTTGTTTTGTTTTGTTTTTCAAGACAGAGTTTCTTTGTGTAATTGCCTGGGCTGTCCTGGAGCTTCCCTCTGTAGACTAGGATGGCCTTTGCTTCCCAAGTGCTGGGTTAAAAGTGTATGCCACCACACCTGACCCTTATTTTTAAAATTACTTTTATTTTGTGTGTATGGGTATCCTAGTGCTCTTGGAGGCCACAAGAAGGCATCAGATTTCCTGGAACTTGGGTTATAGATGGTGGGTTGTGAGTTGATATGGGTGTTGGAAATTGGACCTGGATCTTCTGGAATAGCAGTGTTCTTAACCACTGAGACATCCCTCTGGCCTCTTATTTAAAAAAATATTACTGTACTGACTGCTCAACACAATGCTTAATGCTTGTTGGAAAGTACATGTCATCGAGCTATGTCTCCCATCTCTATTAGTCTTTTTTCTTTTTAAAAAAAAGTAGACAGAAAAGAATATAATTCTTAATCAGATTAAAAAGTCAAAGTATTTTATTAATATTTTTGTCCTTTGGATATTAGTAAGTCTTGTTTCACTTCAGGTGAGCTGCAGAAAGCCATTGACTTGTTTACTGATGCCATCAAGCTAAATCCTCGCTTGGCAATCCTATATGCCAAGAGAGCCAGGTAAGAACATTTAAGTACAAAAGTATCTTTTGTAAACTTCTTATCCTCCTTTATTTTAAGAATTTTGATTCTATAGCAATCCCAAAGGTTTTATTGTTTGAAGTGAAATTTTTCTTACTACTACCTTGGTTTTTTAGTGTGTTCATCAAGTTACAGAAGCCCAACGCTGCCATCCGAGACTGTGACAGAGCCATTGAAATAAACCCTGATTCAGCTCAGCCATACAAATGGCGAGGGAAAGCACACAGGTAAATGAGCAAATAAATAGGGCCGAGGAAGTGGCTTAGCTGGTAACGGTGCTTGGAAGACTGAGTTTGACCCATAAAACCCATGATTTAAAAAGCTGGGTGTTACTGGGTAGTGGTGGTGCACACCCATTCTCATCTCTGTTCACACTTCGCCTACATCAGCTTCTCAATCAAGAGTCACTGAACTTCCCCAAGACCTGAACACTTGTGAAACCCTAAGTTTTACCACTAGAAGTGAGTACTAGACTGGGTAAAAATGCCTTTTATCCAGATTTTATGAAAAGTCCCAGTAATGAGTAAAATGTTTCAAGTTTGGGCATTCAATATGCAATTGTTACCATTCTTAGATTGTTTTAGTTTTTTTATGACAGGGTGTTTCTTTCTAAGAGCATTGGCTGTCCTGGAACTCACTTTGTGGACCAAGCTGGCCTCTTCCAAGAGCTGGGATTAGAGGCATGGCATCACCAACCACCTGAAGAGAATGGGTTTCCTTTTTTTTTCTTTCTTTTTTTTGTTTTTCGAGACAGGGTTTCTCTGTGTCGCTTTACACCTTTCCTGGAACTTACTCTGTAGCCCAGGCTGGCCTTGAACTCACAGAGATGTACCTGCCTCTGCCTCCTGAGTGCTGGGATTGAAGGCATGTGCCACCACCGCCCGGCAATGAGAATGGATTTTCTTTGCACAAATGTATTAAATGACTTACGGTAGTGATTTTTTTTATGAAGACATGTCAAAGAAAGGTTGAAATAAAATGTATTAATGCTGTGTAGGTATAGGAGACACTCACATTATTGTTGGTTTCTTGGAAAGCAGTCCCTAGTCCTCAAGTGGTCTTTTGCTGTCTAATACAAGCATGGATTCATCTTAAACCTGGCTGGTTACAGATTTAGAATAAGCTATTTTTTAAGAACCCATAGTTCATTTTCATGGGCACTAAAATTTGTGTTTTAGGGCATATTTACTGCTTCTGTTACTGTCTTTATAAATTCATGATTTGAATGAAGAATTTATAAGTTGAGTTTATACTGAAATTTTCAATTAAAAAATGAATGTGTATCTTTTAAGTTTTTGTCCCTATGTGATTTTGTAAACCTACTGTATGTGTACCAGTATTTCATAGTTACTGTCTTAGCACAGCATACCCACCAAGTAAATTGTAAAGGTTTTCTTGGCAGTCAGGATTGTCCTTAAGAATGTAGCCCATTTTAAATATGTAGCTAAAAAAAAAATACTTTAGGGTGCGTGTAGTGTGGTGTGAATGTGGTAGTCTCATTTCTGTGTGTATTTGGGTTTAGAGTTTGCTTTATCATTTTTATTACATTTATCTTGAGGGGGTGGCAGTATTTCATGTCATGTTCTCCACCTCATTTTCAACTGCCTCTCCACTACTAGGCTTTTAGTTCTGAGTACCAGTTTTGGTTGTTTTCTCAATAAAATCCTACATAGGAAATACCATGTGAAGTGTCTTTCATGTTAGAAAATTACTGCTTTATATCCTTCTTTTAAATATATCACAGTTAGCGTTGTAGGAATTTCAGTTCCTTCAAGTTCTCAGAAAGTTAACCATCACAGTAACACAGTTCTTAAATTGGTTGATAAAAATTTGTAGCTAATAATTGACTGAAAACTTTCTGTTACTCTGCTTTTGTAATGGCTCTTTCAATGAGTTTACATCTATTTCAGACTTCTGGGTCACTGGGAAGAAGCAGCTCATGATCTCGCCCTTGCCTGTAAACTGGATTATGACGAGGATGCCAGTGCAATGCTGAAAGAGGTTCAACCTCGGGTATGTCCGAACATTGCGTAAGACTCCATGGCTTCCTACTTGGCTGGAAGGGACAATCTCCTGAAAAACAGGCGATGGAGCAGGTAGAGGTTAGAGGGAGTCACTGACAGTGTGCTCCACTTGGACACCTCATTAGTATGTCATGCTTCCATTTTGGACACAGAGCACGCTATATGACCTTTATGCAAGGCTTTAGTGGAGTGACGCACAGAAGCAGAAAGGTGGTGCGCACATGCACTTGGGAGGCAGAAGCAGGCAGATTTCTGTGAGTTCTGGCTGTGTAGAGAGACCCTGTCTCACAAAAAGACAGAAAGGGCAGGTTTGCAATAAGGAAAGCAAGCGAAAACCACAAACTGTATCCCGGGTTGTATTTGACAACTGCTCTGTCCTTATGTAATAGGTAGGTGCAAAGGAGGAAGGCCTCTCTGAGGGGAATTTCAATATTAACTTTTTTTAAGGTTTTACTACTGTTAAGTTTTGTTTTGCTTGTTTGGTTTTTTGTTTTGTTTTGTTTTTTGAGACAGTGTTTCTCTGTGTGGCTCTAGCTTTTCTGGAACTCCCTTTTGTAGATCAGACTGGCCTCAAACTCACAGAGATTCGCCTGCCTCTGCCTTCCTAGTGCTGGAATCAAAGGCGTGCGCCACCACTGCCCGGTCCTTAAATGTTTTAATACAGGAGTTTTATTAAATTTAACTTATCACCAGTTTTAAGTTGATTAATAGTTTTTTCCCCCTTTTGTTATAAGTGTTTCTGTGTGCGTGTTGTGTGTAGAGGTTGAAACAGTTTGCACTGGGTTCTAGGGCTTGAACTCACGTCATCAATATTTTGTAGCAATTGCTACATCTTACTGGCTCTTGTTTTTCATTTTTAAATTTCGTTGCTTTTGATTTTTGTTTTCGACACAGGGTTTCTCTGTGTGTAGCATTGGATGTCTTGGAACTTGCTCTGTAGATCAGGCTGCCCTCAAACTCATAGAGACCCTCTTGCCTCTGCCTTCCAAGTACTGGGATTAAAGGCATGTGCCACCACTGCCCTGCTTTTTAAAATTTTTATTACAGTAAACTTACTAAACTAGTTGTTGACCATATTCTAGAGCATAAAGTTCTTAAAAATACTGTATAGACACTAAAGTAACATTTGAATACCAACTGTTTCTCTCTAAAGCATTTGAAAGGCCTATTTCTGTCCGCCACCCCTTTTTGGGTAGTTCTAGGGGTCAGACTCAGGACCTTGTGTGTGTCAATCATATACTTACCACAAGACTATATATCCCAGGGTTCAAGGGTTCTGGCCATGTCTCCCATTTTTTTAAAATATTTTCATTTTATGTGTGTGGGTGTTTTGACTGCATGTATGTTTGGGTACCGTGTTCCTGCAATGCCTACAGAGGCAGAAGAGGGCATCTGGAACTGGAATTAAAGACAGTTGCAAGCTGCTGTGTGGGTGCTAAATATGGAACCCAGGTCCTCTGCAAGAGCAGCCAGTGTTGTTAACCATTGAGCTATCTCTCTAGCCCCACTTGTCCCACATTTTATAGATGAAGAAACATTAAATATAGACAGCCTGGCAAAAACTGTGTATGTATATTGAGTATCTGCCTTCCTGTGGCAGGTGTTTTCAATGAGTTTTTCTGCCGAACTGATCTGTGACTGGTGAATCCTAAGGACCATGTAGTGGGTAGAAGCCACCAAGTAGGAATTGTCCTGAAATTTATAATGTATTTATCTTTGAGCTTTGTCATCTGTTTGAGATTAGAAGATTTCTCTTAAACATTATATCCCAGACTCTGCTGGTTTCATAGTGTCTAATGCACTTGATACTGCTCTTAAAGCCTGGACATTTTTAATGGGTTCATTAGCTTATATTAATTATATATAATAATGGTTTTCATTTAGGTGCTATTTTAGGGTTTCTATTGCTGTGAAGAGACAGCATGACCACAGCAACTTTTCTTTTTTAAAGATTTATTTGTATACAGCATATGACTGCAGGCCAGAAAGAGGGCACCAGATCTCATTACAGATGGTTGTGAGCCACCATGTGGTTGCTGGGAATTGAACTCAGGACCTCTGGAAGAGCAGCCAGTGCTCTTAACCACTGAGCCATCTCTCCAGCCCTGCCTCCCTTCCCCACACCAACTCTTATAAAGGAAACATTTCATTGGACTGGCTTACAGTTCAGAGGTTTAGTCCATTATCATCATGGTGGGAAGCATGGCAGCAGGCAGGTAGACATGTTGCTGGGGAAGGAGCTGAGAGTTCTACATCTTGATCCCCAGGCAGCAGGAAGAGAGCTGTCACTGGGTGAAGCTTGAGAATAGGAGACCTCAAAGCCCTTCCCCACAGTGACACACTATAAGGCTACACCCAATCCAACAAAGCTCCACCTCCTAATGGTGCCACTCCCTGAGATGATGGGGCCAGTGACCTTCCAACTCCCACACATGTACATAATGTATTTTGTCATTCTTGTGTCTCGTTAACCTTTCCCACTCTCCCTCCAGTTAGTTCCCCTTCCCCTTTGTTTTCATCTTTTCTTTTCCTTTTTGACCCATTGATTTTTATTAGGGTTTCTTTAGAGGAGCTGGATGAGGTTATTTACAGGAGCAGTGGTTCTGCAACTGAGGAAACCGTGTCTTCCTCACTATCAACCTTCAGTTGCCTCTACCTCCTCAGAGTGGTGTGGAACCTTCTCTCTCTCTACTCTTCCATGAGTTAGGTGCTTTTTCTGTAAGATGAATCTGCCATTTTGTAGGCTGTATATTAAAGAAGTCACTGTTAGAAGAAGGGACTTTGAACAGAACTTCCTTTAACTTGATTTGATCAGACATTTCAGGCAAACTTACTTCCTGTGGTTCTTCTTCCAGGCTCAAAAAATTGCTGAACATCGGAGAAAATACGAGCGAAAGCGTGAAGAGCGAGAGATAAAAGAAAGGATAGAAAGGGTGAAGAAGGCTCGAGAAGAGCATGAGAGAGCCCAGAGGGTAAATTGCTGCAGCTAACCGCTCAGGGCTGTCCTTGTCCTCTGTTCTTTCTGAGGTGGCTGCAGCATGTGGGGTGGTATCCCTAGGAGGAATGTCCTTTCATTCTGTCCTTTTTGTTCTTAGTGTCTAAGGTGAAGTCAGCTTGCATTTCACCAACTTACATTTGTTTGGTCTTTTAACCTTGCAAATTTGGGCCAAGAGTATAATTTGCAGAGTGCTTCTCCAGCAGGGCAACCCTTTCTCCCATCCAAACTCCAAATTTCCTGGCCAGGTTAATTAAAATTGGATAGTGCTATCTTTTTGTGTGGCACTAGACCTTCCCCATAGGATTCTTCCCCTCTGTGTTTTATAATTCCTCCCTTTCTAACTGTGGATTTATGGCTATTAAAAAAGATTCTAGGCATGCATCTGTAATCCCAGCATTCAGGAGGCTGAAGCAGGAGGAGTTTTAGTTTAAAGAGAGAAATGACTTAGAGAAAGCTGCATCACCAAAGCCCACCCAGCATAGGTGACAGCTTACCAAAAAGCTGGGAACCTGGAGCACACTGCACAGCCTTTTCCAGGCAACTCCACTGGTCTCAGAGTCTGCAATTTGATTTGACTGTCAGTGATTCTGAGTAGCTTGGCTTGTTTACTCTTGGGAAGGAGATAACTTAAGAGAATCTGATCAGTTTCACAGACTTTTAAGGGTATTTTGAGTTGTTTACCTCTCTGCTTAAACGGCTTCCCTTCAGGATGGACTGTTCAATGGGAACTGTTAGACAACAGTTGGTTTCTCAGTAGCAGCCTTTTTGTTTCCAGCATTGCTAAAGGGACATACAGCTATATATATATGTGTGTGTGTGTGTGTGTATATATATATAAATAATTATATATAGCTATACATAAGTAAGTCTTAGTTTTGGGGTCTTTCATAAGCATCATACTTTAAATATATTTAAATGTCATAGTTTATAACTATGTTTATAAACATAGTTTATAAAAAGTGTATATTTATTTGGTTCCCCTCTCTTCACATGAGAGGCAAGTGCTGGACCCCTGGGATACAGTCTATCTTGATGATTGTTTCTAACTAGTTATGAAGGAAAGGTCTAATTTGCCTTTCTTTGTTATTAAAAACAACTCAGGAAGCCTTTTAAATTTTGCTGGGAAGAAGTAGAAGAGATGAACCTAGGAAATAATCTGGCCATGCCCTTTCATTTCGGAGTTTTAAAACAAGTGAGAATTCATAACTTGCATAAATCGAAGCATGTGCTTTCCCTTTCCAGAAATGTAAACCTGCTAGAAATCATTAGTAAAATAAGGCCCATTGACAGTTGGAAATGGTTCACCTGGTAGTTTGTTAAACCTTACCATTCTACTATCTTCTGTCTTATTTTTGATTTCCTAGATTTCTGTGGCTAGGTTATGAGGGAAAAGGCTTTCTTTTTTGTTGTTTTTCTTCTGTTACATAATTTGTTTTCATTTTGTCTTCAAGGAAGAAGAAGCCAGAAGACAGTCCGGAGCTCAGTATGGCTCTTTTCCAGGTATTTTAAAAGGAAAATCTGTTAGTGTTATAAATAATTAAGATATATCCTGATTTTAGAGCTCAGGGGGGGTATGTATGTATATGGGAAATGATAGATAGTTCTCGACACTCCAAAGAATATTAGTTATTGTTTGTAAAGTTCATTTTCATAAACAATTTTTGTTAATGGAAAACAAAGCATTATTTTCCTCCTTTGAGTTATAATACACTTTAAGAAAAGTTAATAGTTGTTGAGAGCTGAGTATTATACTTCAGGTAATTTGTTATAATGTAATCTAAGTTTCTAAACCAGTAAGATTATGTTCTGTTACATGTGATAATATTTATATTCATAGGATATATGGTATTGCCTAAATAGGATATTGCCTAAAAACACAGGGCTGGCTGAGTGCACACTTTTTATCCCAGCACTTGGGAGGCAGAGACAGGAGGGTCTCTGTGAGTTTTGAGGCCAGCCTGGTCTACAGAGTGAGTTCCAGGTTAGCCAGGGCTACACAGAGAAGCCCTGTCTTAAAATGTCTTGAAAATCCAAAGAGGGAGAGACTATGTTCATTTCTGTGTGTGTGTGTGTGTGTGTGTGCGCGCGCGCGCGCGCTGCTCATGAAAGCTTGAGAATTTTTTGGATCCCCTGGAACTGGAGTTAACAGTCATTCGTTAGTTGTGAGCCTTCCAAATTGGATACTGGAAACTGAAGTCTTTTTGCTCTTTTCGAAGACCAACAAGCACTCCTAACTGCTGAGGTGTCTTTCTAGGCATTCATTTTTGTCTTGTAAATATCTTACAATCAGAAATTATTGGCAAAACAAAGCTTTTGAATGTTAGCAAAGGACAAGCATTCAGATAGGTGAGGGGAAAAGAAAGTAAGTTTTGCTGCTTGAAAGAGGCAGTGGGAGGTTTATATAAACAATACACTTAAATGGGTTTTGTGGATTTATTTTTAAAAGGCTGTCTTCTACTTGGTGGTAACTAGTTTTCTCTCAAGGAAAATTTAGACACTGGTTTATGCTTATATACCATTGGGTAGAACCATTTATTCTAAAGCTAGAAAATGGAACATGTGTTATCCGTGCGATAGTGGTTCATACAGATAGGCAGATCTTTGAGGTCAGCCTGGTCTACTTAGCGAGTTCCAGGACAGCCAGGGCAACATGGAAAATCTCCATTTCGAAAAAGCAAACCAAAAAAGATATAATGTAGTGTTTTCATCAACAATAAGATGATGGAAAAATTACAGCTCATAGCTTACTTCTAGCTTAAAATATGAATCTGATTGTCAGTTCCCTTTGTTATAGAGAAAGCTTTATTAATGTGAACTAATACTAGATTTAGCTATTCTCTGTGCATTTTGGTATCTAATTTAGCAAGCATTGTTCCAGTAACTTCATCATGGGAAGGAAGTGATCTTGGAAAGCCTATGAGAACAAATTAGAGAAGAAGCTTCCAAGTTTGTGTTTTTCCTGCCTCTTCCTCATGTTACAGTGCTTATAGGCATGCTTGATTTACTATACAGAAACCAAGAGGCTGGAGAGATGTCTCAGAGGTTGAGAGTGCTTGCTGTACAGTTACATATGGATAGGACTTCAGATCCATGCACTCAAGACAAGCCAGGCATCAGATACCCAGGACTCCAGTTGCAGGGCATCTAATGTCCGCTTCTGGCCTCAGTGTGCACACAGGCTGAATACCCACACACCCATACTCACATACAAATGGAATCTTTGAAAAACTCAAGTAGAAAATAGTGTGGGTTCTGCCATATGTGCCATTCTGTCTTAAAAAATGCCTGTAATCCTACTTTAGGGATTAGATGGACTGCCATAAATTTGAGGGTAGTTTGAGCTACATAGGTAAGATCTCAGCTAAACATAACAAAGCCCCAAGTTATTTCTTAATAATTGTATATTATCATTTTTTAGAGATTTGACTTGATTATTTAGAATGGGACTCTTAAATACATCGATTCACCAGGCCTGGTGAGGCACACTTGTCATCTCAGATAGTCCTGGCTAGTTTTATGTCAACTGACACAAACTAGAGTCACCTGAAAAGAGGGACCCTCAATTGAGAGAATGCCTCTGTAAGATGTAGATGTAGGGCATTTTCATTTTTTGAGACAGGGTTTCTCTGTGTAACAGTCCTGGCTGCCCTAGAACTCGCTTTGTAGACCAGGCTGGCCTTGAAGTCACTGAGATCCACCTGCCTCTGCCTCCCCAATGTTGGGATTAAAGGTGTGCGCCACCACTGTCTGGCTGGGAGAGCATTTTCTTATTTCGTGATTGGTGGGAGAGCGTCCAGCCTTTGTGGGTGGTGCTGTCCTTGAGCTGGGTTCCATAAGAAAGCAAGGTTGTTCAAGCCACGATGAGGAAGCCAGTAAGCAGCATTCCTCCATGACCTCTGCATCAGCTCCTACCTCCAGGTTCCTGCCCTGTTTGAGTTCCTGTCCTGACCTGGCCAGATAAACCCTTTCCTCCCCAACTTGCTTTTGTTCATACTATGTTTTTCATCACAGTAATAGTAACCCTAGCCTAGGACAGTCTTAGGAGGTGGAGGCCAGAAGCTCAGGATTTCTTGGCCAGCTTCACCTACAGAGCAAAATTTGAGCCTGCCCAGGCTCTACATTACTGTCTCATTCAATAAAAAGAGAAAGAAATTAATAAATTTTTGTTTACTTTAGGTAAGGCTTGAGAAATAACTGCTCTGGATGAATGTCAGAATGAAATTAAACAAGTTTAGACTGATAGAATTAACTTTAAATTGAAACAAAAATACTCCAGAATGAGAAATTCAAAGATGATTGAGCCAGCATGGTGATGCACACTTGCAGTCTTTGCATTAGGAGGATGGGGGAGGAAATGAAGAGTTAGGACAGCCTGGGCTGTACATACATTCATTGCAAGTTCCAGGACAGCCACCCTCCTATATCAAACACCTCAACCTTCCCACCTGCCCCTCAAATAAGAGGAAAAAAAACAATGACACACCTGGCATTAATGTTTGGGGAGGACCAGCACATTTTGATTCTTTATTTTTAAGGCAGGATTAGTTTTGTTGAACCTTTTTAAGTAATGAAAAACAAGTCCAGAAAGGAGTAAAGTCTGTTTTACAGCTTTACCTTTAGGAAAAATTAGAAGTTACGCTAGATAGCCTGCTATGTTGGGAATAGAATGTTAAATGCCCAGTGCCTGTCCTTGTTCCTCACTCTCCTGTACTTGAGTATTGGAGAGAATGAAATTTGTTGATGTCCCTAATTATTTCCTTTGTCCTTATAGGTGGTTTTCCTGGGGGTATGCCTGGTAATTTCCCTGGAGGAATGCCTGGAATGGGCGCTGGCATGCCTGGAATGGCAGGAATGCCTGGACTCAATGAAATCCTTAGTGATCCAGAGGTTCTTGCAGCCATGCAGGTAAGATTTGGAAGAATGAAGTTGGGTTTTGATCATCTAAGCTTTTCTTTCTTACTTTTTAAGATTTATTTATTTATTATGTATACAGTGTTCTGTCTGCATGTGTCCCTGCAGGCCAGAAGAGGGCACCAGATCTCATTACAGATGGCTGTGAGCCACCATGTGGTTGCTGGGAATTGAACTCAGGACCTCTGGAGGAGCAGCCAGTGCTCTTAACCTCTAAGCCATCTCTACAGCCACAATCTTTCCTACTTTTGTGTAGTGACAGCACAGTTAGCTATTTTTCCTCTTAGTTATCAATTAGCTAATTTTGCAATCTGGCATTTTTCTAAATTGGGATGAATTTTTTTTTAAGATTTATTCATTTTGCTGGGCAGTGCTGGCTCACGCCTTTAATCCCAGTATTTGAGAGGCAGAGGTAGGCATATTTCTGTGAATTTGAGGACAGAGTGAGTTTCAAAACAGTCAGGGCTGCACAGAGACCTTGCCTCAAAAACAAACAAACAAACAAAACCCAACATAGCTGAAAAATTCAATTCCACCCCTCTCTTTTTGTACTTTTTCTTCAGGATCCCGAAGTCATGGTGGCTTTCCAGGATGTAGCCCAGAACCCAGCGAATATGTCAAAATATCAGAGCAACCCAAAGGTTATGAATCTCATCAGTAAATTGTCAGCCAAGTTTGGAGGTCAAGCGTAATGTTAAACAGAGCCCTTGCTGAATGAAGAGCGGCTTAGCTCACTTACTGGATGTTGCAATAATACAAACCAGTGTACCTCTGACCTCATCGGGAGAGCTGGGGTGCTTCGAAGATTATCCCTACCCTTCTGCATCAACTGCGGCTGAAGCATTTTACAGTGGTTTGCCATTAGGGTCTTCATTCAGATAATGTTTTCCTACTAGGAAGTACAAACCTGAAACACTTTTCAACCTTAAACATATTTTTAAAAAATTTAGGGGGTGTTAATTCCTACATTTTTCTTTACTAATCTTTTTGGGTTTTTCTTTTGAATTACTGGGCAAGGAAGCTGAATATAGTCGACTTACTGCTCTCATGAATGGAAATAAAGATTTGTTAGTGGGAAGCAAATAAAACCCATTTATGTTGATTGAGTTGGACATATGGTTACTGAAGCATCTTGATTTGTCTTTTTTTTTTAATGTTTTATTTCAAAATGATCTATTTCAGTGAATCTCTTGGGACCACCAATATTTGGATCTGACTTGGGTAGGACTGAAGTGTTGGACAGAGCAGCAGCAAGTCCTAGGTTTTGTTTGACCTTGTGTAAGCTGCGTTGAAATCTTACACTGTGCTGCAGAGGCGATCTTTGTAATTTTTTAAGTGTTACAGTGGAGTTAGAATATCTAGTTCTGCCATTGTCACTGTTTCAAATAAATGTTCCATAGCATTCCCACATCGTGGAAAAAGAGTGCTTTCTGTGTTTCTGTCAAAAATGACCTTTCCTATTAGGGAATACCCCTGTCTGCTTGTCCTTCTCTTAATCTTCTTGAGCTAAGATAGTGTTTTTTCACTAACATCATCAGTTCTGTCATTCACAGCGTAATTGTGGAAGCATATTTATTGCTAGTTTAATTTCATATATAGTACATATGGTAATTGTAAGGTCATACCTGTAACAGCTGTGGTATCGTACTTGGACATGGGGTTGCTTGTTTAAATATTAAAATTCTGCACTTGTGAACTCCTATCATATCAAAAGACATTGGAAGGAGGGATTCCCTTGGTTTTAGGTATGCTTATGAAATTGAGGAACAATTGCGAATTTAGAGTTCATGTTGAAGTATACATCTTTGTATTTTGAAGAGTTTAAATTGTTTACGTATGATGAAAGATTCATTTGTCCTATTTAGCTCTTAAGTACTGTGATGTATTTAATGCCTGTTTTCTCTCCTTCCTTCTGCTGCAAGGATGAAGGAAAATGATATCCAGAGTGCATATTTAAATTAGTACATATCTGAAATCATATGTCTGTGCAGGTTTAACTGCTTCATACAGCAGACACAGATGCATCTTGTTACATGTAAGAAAAAGCTGTATTTGAACAGAGCATGCGTTTAAAGTCCTTGACAGACATTCATCCCATAATCTTAAATTTGAAGTTTGCACGGTGTTCTTTTTGTTCAAGTGTGTTCTTTCATAAAATTTCCATGGTGTGCTGTGCTGTCCTGAAGATCAGTTTCTTTTGGACTCTGACTATACATGACCTAACTATATTCTAATATTGCAAATACTACCATAAATGGGTGAAATTGCTCTTCTGATAACTGTCCTTTGCTTTTAGACTTCTGAGTTCCATAGATTAAAAAAAAAAAAGTCTTCTTTTTTTCATAAAGACTCAGTATCATTTCTACACCAGAAGTATTCTTCGTTTTTTTTTTTTTCCACTAAAGATACTATAAGAAAAATACTATAAGAAGATAGAAGGGGTTTCTGCTTTAAAGATATGTGGTTAATATTCCTAAGATGCTAAAATAAAATATGGTTTCAAACTGGATCTTGACCTTCCCCTATTTGTTAGCATGTTTTTGTTTTTGTTTTTTTCGTTGCAGTATTCACTGAACTTATGTAATGTGTACAATAGGCTATGGATTACTAAATGTCAACAGAAACCCCTAAAAGCTGAATATAGTGATTCCACACATGTAATCTCAGTACTTGAGAGGATGAGGAGGGAGTCTGAGTTTGAGGCCAATCTGGACTGTGTAGCAAGACTTCAAATCCAGAGGACTGTCCTCCACTCCCACTCACTTCCTTAATTAATTCAGAGGTTTACTTTCTTTTGGTAGCTTTCTAGAAGTAGGCAGTACTGCCACGTACTGTAGTAAGTAATTTAGATGTGGGTCCAGAGAAGTTGCCTGTCTTAACACCTGAGGAAAAAGGAAGCATGTGGTCAGGGACACAAATGGGGAGTTGCTGTTGATACATGGTGCTAACAACTATCTTTTCATACTCCATTGTCAGCTTGATTAGCTGTGAGGGAAGAGAAACAGCACACAGGTATGTGGGCTTGTGGAGAAACGATTGGACAAAAACAAAAGGCTTGGTTACCTGCTAGCTGTTGCACCTTAGGAGACAGCTTCATGTAGGAGAAATAGCTTCTGTTTCAGAAAGGGGCTCACACCTGAGGTAAATGGACCTGGGGTAAATGGTTCCAGGCCCTAGTGGAGTCAGTTCCTCCAGTGACAGCTTTAATTCTAAGTACCTTTGCTTTGCAGTTTTATAGATGAAGAAACTGAAACACTTCGGTAATTGCTCAGTGTAACATTTGTGGAGCTAGAATTTTCACAGACACTTGTGGCCTCCCAGCTCTTTATAAATCCCTGACTCCTAATTATTACAGAAGTTTGTGTGGACACGTGTCTGCTTGAGTGATCATTTTGAAACAAGATTTCACTAAACAATTCTGATTTGAAACAATTCATTTGTGTAGACCAGGCTGCTAAGCCTCTGCCTCATGTGTTGAGATCAAAGGCATGCACTACTGTGCCTTGCTGTTATAGGTTGTTTTTGTTTTTGTTTTTTTGTCTTGTTGCCTCACGGTAGACCTCAGCCTTGTAACCCAGGCTGGCACTTGAATTCTCATCTTTCTGCCTCAGCCTCCCAACTACTTGTATTAGGACAATAGTTGTGTCAGCATGCTTGATTGCTGCTTTAAGAAAGGGAAAAGTAGCTGGGTGGTGGTAGTGCACACCTTTAAACCCAGCACTCAGGCAGAGGCAGACAGATCTGAGTTCTAGGCCACTCTGGTCTACAGAGTAAGTTCAGGGCAGCAAAGGCTACACAAAGAAACCCTGTCTGGGGGTGGAGGCGGGTGGGTGGAGAAATTGAAAGCTAACTGGTTAAATAAAGCATATCAGGTTATGTGTGCTGCTAAATACATCATTACTATTCTCTGAATAGTAAAGGACAGCATAATTGAAGTTCTTTGTCTTTTAACGAGTATGCAACTAATAAGACTATGATTGGGGCTGGAGAGATGGATCAACAGTTAAGAGTACATCTTGCAGAGGACCCATGTTCAGTTCCTAAGCACCCACCCATGTTTGGTAGTCCACAACTGCATGTAACCCTAGCTCCAGGTGGTTGTAGCCCTCTTGGCTTCCAAATGCACTGCACTAACATGCACAAACATGTACTTTTACAAATAAAAAAGTTCAGGGGTTGAAGGAGAAGACAAATACAACAATAGCAAGTTTTGAAAGTTTGGACAATTCTGTGAGACTTTGTTGTGTCACGATGGAAACATACCAATTTTTCTTTTATATTTATATTTATGTAAGTGCATCTGATGCCTTCAGAGGACAAGACTGGATTCCCCTTTAACTGGATTACAGAGGGTTGTGTGATGGCAACTGAACCCAGATCCTGTGCAAGAGCAGCAAACATTGTTAGCTGTCGAGCCATCTGTCCACCCTCAAATTGTCAGTTTAAGCAAACCGAAGCCACATGCTAGAGCTTTTGCCTACCATGCCTTAGCCACTTGATTTCAAATCTAGCGGTGGGCTTAGTGATGGGTGTTGGAGGTGCCTGCATGAAGAAATGAATGTTCAAGTTGATGACCTTATCCCTTAGCTGTGGCCATCAGCTTATCTTGGAGGTGTGGTTTTATTGTGACATGGTTTTTGTAGTTTAGACTGGCGTACACCCACTCCATGGTACTGGGATAACAGGCGAAGGTTACTAGGATATGTTTTGGGGCGGGGGCGGTTGTAGGTTTTTTTGGGGTTTTGAGACCCAGCATGATCTCAAGCTCTAGGTAGCCAGGTAGCTGAAGGTGACTCAACTGATTCTTTTAACAATATATGTATGTCTCAGTGAGTGCGTGTAGGAGCTCGTGGAAGTCAGATCCCCTGGAGTTGGAGTTAGAGTCGCTTGCTTCCATGTGGGTGCTGGGAAATAATCACGGTTCCTCTGCAAGAGCAGTAGAATTTAGGTTTCCCTCCAGTCCCTTGATCCTCCTTTTTCCACTTCCTGAATGCTGGAAATACAGGTGTTTGCGGAGTGCTAGGGATCATGCTAAGCAAGCACTCTTACAACTGAGCTACGTCCTCAGCCTGCCAACGTGTATTTTGTAAGGGAATTCCTTTACAAAAGGAGAGGTGCAGAGGTCATTAGGAGTTTTTATGTCCCCCGTTTTATGTCAATAGGCATGACTAACCAAGTCAGCTTGCTAACAGCCAGGAGCCAGCTCTGGCGGCGCTTTGAGCGCGGATCATCTAAGTACTCCAGGCATCGCCCCGCCCCTTGCTCTCTCCGGACCAATCGGTGTTCAGGGGCTGTTCTCCCGGCCGACAGAGGGCAGCTTGTAACCCGGAAGTGGTTGTTCTGGTGGAGGCGGGCGGGTCTGAGAGGTGGGGCTTGAGACGCTCCTTTCAGGAGCCCACACTGCGGCGTCTGAGGGGGAAAGTGTGGCATTATGGCCTCTGTGCTGTCCTACGAAAGCCTGGTACACGCCGTGGCCGGAGCCGTGGTGAGGAGGGGTTTGGGGCTCTTCGAAGTCAGCCCCGGGATGGGGCCGGGAGATGGGCACCAGGGGGGGTGTGGGGCTGAGTCTGTCACGACGGGGAAAGTTGCTGCAAGAGTGAGGATGAGGCCAGCGCCCACCCGCCCGCCTGCCCCTGCCCGTGCCGCGCTCTCCCAGAGCCCGTCGGGACTGGCGGTCACAAAGGTCCAGAGTTGCTATTTTCTTCACCTTGTAACGTTTAAGGGCAGCCATCCCCAGGCTTCACACCAAACTCCGACTCACTGGTCCTGAGGAGGAACTAGTAAGGCTGCTGGCAGCCAGTTGTCACACCTTACCACAGGCAAGTGGCAACAGCCAGTAGAATACCTCTGATCAGCGTTATTGCCAGGAAACGGCAGGGTGTTTTTGTTTTTTAAAATCAGGATCGGTGTTGTTATCCACTCCACGTATAGTTACTGTGAGTTAAGTGCTCGGATCTTGGACGTAGAGGCGTCGGAGTTCCTTCCCTCGACACCCTTCCCTTCCCCTTGCAACTCTACAGTCTTGGCACGAGTAACGTTCCTCTTTGCTTCTTTTCCTCGGACTCTTTCTCATGTCCTCCCCTAACTTCTAACCAGCATGTTCCTTTAGCCTTTTTAGAATTACTCTGGACCATTACTGTCTGTTCGGTGGACCATTACTGAATGCTCCTCCTCCCCCAATATTAATGCAGGGACCGCTCATGTTCTGTAAAGAGGAATCTGAGTTTTCAAATTCCAGTTCTATTATTTATTTACTAGGTGATCCCAAGTCTCACCTTTGTAACCTGTAAAGCAGAAGAAATGATAGTTTTCTCCTAGACTCTTGAGAATCAGGTGAGGGGATATTACATGAAGTGTCCTTTTCAAGAAGCCCTCATTCATTTAAATCAACGCGAAGAGCCTTTCACCCACTGTGAAAGACCCACGATGGAAGTTTGCTTGACGTGTTTTCAGTTTTCAGTTGGTCACAGAGACCTGTGTGACTGGAGTGGAAACGCAAATGGCCACCAAATTATTCATGACTCTGTGTAGGAAAGAGCAGCTGTTGGACTTACTGATTTACACGCCAAACCTGATCTTCTGGGCTGCTTTCTCTGTGGAAGTAGAATAAGGAAGGCACAGTAGGCAGGCAAGAAGTGGCTGTAAGGCTTAGATGAGGTTGTGGAAGTGGTGATTGTTCCCTTGAAATGTTTTTATAAGAGCCACCATAGTGTAGTGAGAGATATCATGTAGATTAGGGTTGGTTGTCTGACAGATTTTTGGCTGAAGGAACATGGTCTTCCTCCCGAGTGAGCTGACAATGGTGAAGGCATGGGTTTGGGGGGAAAGATAAACTTGGTTCTAGTTTTGAGCTAGTTAAATTTGAAGTCCCTGAGAGTAGCATGACATTAAATAATTAACTCACCAAGGAAGTGAACATGGACTGAGTGGAAAAGCAGGCGACATTAAAAGTTCGGGGAAGTAAGGTTTCGGGCACAGAGAAGACTTGAGAACTGGTGGGGTGGGAGGAAACTGGAAACGCACCCTGCCAGCTGTTCGGAGAAAGTATTTCAGGAAGAAGGGTGTTGTCCCAGTGGGTCATCTGCTGCCAGGCCTCAAGTAAGGTGAGGATAGTGAACTAATTACTGGGCTGACCAAAATAATAAATACAGTGGTTAATCGAGAAGACCAGTTTTGGTGGATTGGTGGGCAAGATGGAATGTAACAGAAAATAGGAAGAAGAGAAATCCTTGTTACTTTTTCCCTTATCCAATGCCATTTATTGAGTTTGCTCCGTGGGACGTATGGTCTTCTAGGTTCTAAGAATATAAAAAACAAAGTCACTTGCTTCATTAACCGTTGGTTCCAGTAGAGAAGCCAGAAAACGAATAAACAAAATGATTTTAAATAGTGAGTGCTATTAAATAAGTAGGGCTACTAAGCATTTGTTTATAGAGGGTGACAGATATTTTATGTATTATGTACGGTCTCTGTTGTAGCTGCTCAGCAGAGCCATAGTGGTGTGAAAGCAGCCACAGACCATAAGTAAATGGATGGGCAGAGCTCTGTTTCCCATAAAACTGTTGTCACAGAAACAGACAGTACATTGGTTTTGGCCCACGGACCAGTTTTCTGAGCCCTGTGATAAAGCATGACCATGGCAGGGGTGATATATATCTATTAATCTACACAAAACATTTTCATTGATTTATTTCCTATTTTTCTTTCATTAAAATTTCACTTGAAGCCAGGCGGTGGTGTCATATACCTTTAATCCCAGCACAGGGATTAAGGCAGGCGAATCTCTTGAGTTCGAGGCCAACCTGGTCTACAGAGCAAGTTCTAAGACAGCTAGGGCTACACAGAGAAACCCTGTCTCAAAAAAAGAAAAAGAGGGGCTGGAGAGATGGCTCAGAGGTTAAGAGCACTGACTGCTCTTCCAGAGGTCCTGAGTTCAATTCCCAGCAACCACATGGTGGCTCACAACCACCTGTAATGAGATCTGGTGCCCTCTTCTGGCCTGCAGTCACATATGCTGTATACATAAATAAATAAATCTTTAAAAAAAAAGAAAAAGAAAATTTCAGTTGAAATTATGCACTCTGATTTTGCTGGCTTTCCCCGCCAAGTTAACTATTATATGCTTTTATAAGAAAATTCATTTTATTACTCTTGCTTTCTATCAGGAAAGTAGTATTTCTAGTACATATATAAATGAGAAGTAGCTCTGTATGTTGTTTTGGTTATTTTGAAACAGGGTCTCACTGTGTAGCCCAGTGTAGCCCAGAATAGCCTCAAACTTATAAACTTTTTAGACTCAGCCTCCTAAATCCTTGAAATTAAAGGCATGTACCACCGTATCCACCTGCTCTGGTGTGTGTGTGTGTGTGTGTGTGTGTGTGTGTGTGTGTGTGTGTGTGTGTAGCCCAGGCTGGACTTGAACTTGTGAATCTCCTATCCCTCTCCTTCTGTTCAGGTATCCTTCCAGTGTGTGCTACCACAACCAGCGGTGTTTTGTTGCTGCTGTGGTGATGATGATGATGATTACTATTCAACTGTCATGCTAAAGAGTTTTAAAATTCTTAGTAGGGGATGGGTGGCGGTGGGACACGCCTTTAATCCCAGCATTCGGGAGCCAAAACTCTCTCTGAGTTTTAGGCCAGCCTGGTCTACATAGCGAGATCCAGGATAGGCACCAAAACTACATAGAGAAACCCTGTCTCGAGAAACAAAAAACAAACAAACAAACAAAAATTCTTAGCAGGTCTGTATATTAAAGTTAAATAACATAACCTAGGCTGTAATATTTTGGTTATCATCAGATTATTTTTGAAAGATTTCATATGTAAAAATGTGTCTCTTTCTTTTTTTTAAGCTGGCTTTGACCTTGCTGTGTAACCAAAGATAATCTTGAACTTCTGATCTTCTTGTTTCCAGCTCCTAAATTTTAAGATTAGAGCATTAGGTTTTTGGATTGAATCCAGGCTTCCAAACTAATAGGTTTTCTGCACCTCCACCCCATAATTGTTTTCTCTGCCAACGCAGTAAGTCAGATCAAGCCAAATTGAAAAAGTATAACAAGTTTATTTGAGCAAAGCAACTCCTGGGTGAGTTCTCCAGTCTCAGAGATCAAGACCAGAGAATTCTTGTCCCCAAACTAAAGCAGGGAGACTTTATAGGTTGTAGGTGAGGGGTGATGACGTGTCCCCCACAAGCTGGGCTTGTGCCCAAGTATGGTGCTTTAGGCCGGGACTTGAGTGGCTGGCAACTTCAGGGGAGGAAGCTGCAGTAGCCACCACGAGTGTGGAACTGGGCTTTTTGGTGCCTGCCTTTGTTTAGAGACTCTGCCTGGGTTAGGTTTGGAGAGAGGGAAACAGGAATGGAGCTTTCCGGATCATGCAAGGGCAAGTTGGATGTTCTAACCGAACACAAAGATGCTTGGCAAGCTCTACCAACTTAGTTACATCCCTCACCCAGAAATACCTATTTACAAGCAAAAGATTTCTGTAGTCTAGAATTTGAAAAGCGCTGTTTGTAGGACTTACATGGGGTAGATTGCACACTGAAACAGGGTTCAGAATTGTCATGATTAATCAGTAATATCAAAATTTTTATTTATTAGTCGGTTTGTTGGAATTTGTGTGGAGATGAGAGGACAACTGTGGGAGTCAGTTTTCTCTTTCACTGCATGGTTCCAGGCATGAACTCAGGTCTTCAGGCTTGTTCCACAAGAGGTTTTATCCTTGCTGTCTCAGCTCTCTGGCCTGATTGATCAGTAACTTTAAGGAAACATCTTTTGTACCAACGGCTTATTTAAATCATTTTTATTTATTTATTTATTTATTTATTTTTGTTTGCCTTGTTCTCTTTATATTGGTTAGGCTGGCCTTCACCTTCTGGGTTCAGGACACCCTGCATCCTTGAGTAGCTGAGGTTGTTAGAGAATCTCCAATGTTATGCAGAGGAGTTTGGGTTACAGTTGGTCAGATAAAATGTTTGTTGAAATGTAGCTACATCATTGGCCTCTGTTCTCTGTGTGTTTATATACAAATGAGGTAGACTTTTGTTGTTATTATTTATATAACTATTAGTAGAGTTTCATATCCTGGGATTTTTCTGTTTGCTTGTTATGAGTGTGTTTGTTTTGGAATATAGAGTATCCATGTGACTCAGTTAGGGCTCCCTGGTTACAGGGTGGAGAAACAGACTGGGTATTTTAAGCATTAAGGTGAGTTTTCTTTAAAGGCTATTTGAGACCTGCTCTGTCAATGGGAAGCTGAAAAACTTGGAGCAGAAAGGAGCCAAGTGGCTCTAGACGATTTCTGAAATAGTCACTGGAAAGTCTGTCAGACACTACCACTGACATCAGAAGCTTTGTCCTGCCTGTCTCCCCTAACCAGATTCTACTTCAGAGTCAAAGTCCTGCAGAGTTCCTGCTAACAGAACTCAATGCCTTGTACCCAGGCGAGCCTTGACAAGCCTCTTGTAATGAACAGGTGTGGAAGGAAGGTATGGGCAGAAGGACCCTTTAGAGGCCTCTTCAGGGGCTATAGTAGAGGGTGGCACCTGGATTTTCTGTCCTGCCAAGATTGTATACAGTAGGGTGGGGTAGTTCTTCAGAAGAAAATTAGAGGCTGGAGAAATGGCTCAGCAGTTAGAAGCTATGGCTACTTTTACAGAGGACCCTGCTGCAATTCCCAGCACCACATGATCGCTCACAACTATTTTTATCTTCCATCAAATGATATCCAACACCCTCTTCTGGCCTCCATAGGAACGGCATGCATGTGGTACATAGACAACAATCATACATATAAATTAAGAAAAGAAAATCAGCAAAAGAGAGTGATGTTATGTGACCCAAAACTTTTGACATCTGTATATCAGTGTGCTAGAGTGCCTTGAAGTCAGATGTAGTGGTTGTGCACACCTACAATCCCAAACCTCAGCACTCAAGGTAGGAAGGTGGATCCCACTTCCTAAGCCAGTCTGAGCTACATAGGGAGACCCTGTCTCTAAAATCAGAAGTCTTCAAATAGCATTGATTTTTAAAAATATATTAATATTCCAAAGCTGGACATGGTGGTACACTCCTTTAATCCCAACACTAGGCAGGCAGAGTCAGGTGAATCTCTTGAATTCGAGGCCAGCCTGGTCTGCAGAGTGAGATCCAGGATGGCCAGGGCTACACAGAGAAACCCTGTCTTGAAAAACAAAACAACAACAAAAAAGTAATATAGGAATATTTCATTTATGTATGGTTACTTATACTACACTTCAGTCCTTTGCTTTGATAAACATTTTGTATAATGCAAATGTTAATGTTATCTCCCATGACTCCATTACTTCAGTTTCACTAATTTTGTGATATTTAGAGAAAGAAAAAACAAACAAACTATATTTCCAGAGTCAGTTAATTTGGATCCCTATCTGTAAAATGTCAGTAACCTCCCAGGGCTTGTGATATTAATAATGTACTTGTGATATTAATAATGTAACTTTTTATGTTACTTGACACTATTATAGTGTATATGTATAGGGCTTTTGAAATTGAAATTGAATAGTCAAGTATACAGTATCCTTTGACTTTTGCTTTCCCGCAACGTTTGTATGTATATTCTGTGGGCAAAGGACTCCTATTGAGGTGCTCTGAAGGTCAGAAAACAATTTCCTGGAGTTGATTCTTCTCTTCCCACCATGTAGGTTCTGGGGAATCAAACTTGGGCCATCAGACTTGGCAACAAGCATCTTTATCCTCTGAGCTACCATGCTGGCCCTCTCTTACCTTTTTTTTTTTTGTTTGTTTGTTTGTTTGTTTGTTTTTCAAGACAGGGTTTCTCTGTGTAGTATTGGAGCCTGTCCTGGAATTCACTCTGTAGCCCAGGCTGGCCTCGAACTCACAGAGATCCACCTGCCCCTGCCTCACGAGTGCTGGGATTAAAAGCGTGTGCCACCACTGCTCGGTCTTACCTCTTTTTAAAGAAGTAAATGTGTTCTAATAGCTAGAAAGAGTTTTGGAGTAAAGTTTAGCTCTCTGTCATTGTGGATAACTTCCATTTTTTTCCTGAACTTGGGTTTGCCAAGTTATGAACACAGGGTTTTAATGAGACATTAGGGAGCTGATGGGAATATTACAGCAGTAAGTATCCAGTTCCAGTTGGGTCTGTTCTTAAAATTGTATTCTTTTTACCCAGTTTCAGGAACTCAGTACGTATGTGATTAGCATGGTCAGTGGCCTGAGTTTAATTTCCAGCACCAAGAAGGAGGGAGAGAAGGGCAACCCTTACTGCTGCTCTCACTCCAGCAGATGATCTCACCTTTATCCTCTAAAACATAGAGGATAAAGTCTAGTTCATCTGCCGTGTGTGGGGCCCGCACACCTTTAATCCCAGCACTCGGGAGACAGAGGCAGACAGATCTCTGTGAGTTCAAGATCCAGAAAGCCAAGGCTGCTCAAAGAAACCCTGTCTCAGAAAAATGAGAAGAAAAAAAAAAAAGAAAGAAAGAAAGAAAGATAAAAGGGAAAACAAACAAACAAGCGAACCAATTGAAAAAAAGGTAGGAAGAAGTATATTTACTGGGCTCTAAAAATGTATGTCTTTCTTTAACATTATTTATAGTGGGGTGTGTATGTGTGTGTGTGTGTGTGTGTGTGTGTGTGTGTGTGTGTGTGTGTGTCTGTGTGTGTCTGTGTGTGTGCCTGTGCACGATGGCATTTGTGTGGAGATTTTAGGACAGCTCTCCTTCATCATTCGAGTTCCAGGCATGGAACTCAGCTTGTCAGGCTTGGCAGCAAGTGCCAGCCCCCAAGGTGCATTTCTTTTCTTCTCCTTCCCCTCATTCTTCTAGTGTTGAACTCTAGAGCTCCTCCTATCTAAACTTCAAAAGTAGTGAACCCTTGTGCGCATATGAAAACACATTTCTGAATAATATGTGAGTTAGAGGAAATCATAATGAAACTAAAGTATTTAGAACTGAGTAATATTATAGTGCATATTCAAACTTGTGAATGTGCAGAATCACTGAATGAAATTGAATACCCAAACAAGTGGAAAGAGATGCTGTGTTTGTGGTTTGAAAGACTTAATATAGCGCTCTCCATGCAGCTTCATAGACTCAGAGCAATTCCTACCAAAGTTCCAGCTTGTTCTTTGCAAAAATTAGAGGACAGATGCCAAAACAGTCATGAAAAGTAAGAATAAAGTTGGACTACTCCTTCCACTCTCAAGTGCTGCAAGACTGCAGCCCTCAAGAGGCCACCGACACAGGAATACAGATCCACGGAGTAGAGCTGAGAATCTAAAAACCTCCAGAATTCAGTTGATTTTCTGCAAGGCTCCTGGACTCTGAGGAAACAGTAGTCTCTTCCGTAAATGGCAGAGGTACAACTGGGTGTCTACGTGCAGAAGAATTACAAACATTCACACCTACTTTGGCCATACACAAAAATTAACAAAAAATTAACCACAGACCTAAGTGTTAGTGCAGGGGCCACAGGGAAGCACACAACTCTTAAATAAGACAGAAATGTAAATCTTTTTTTAATGTTTTAATTATTACTATTTTATGTAATGGGTGTTCTGCTTGCATGTATGTCTGTGTACACATGCATGCCTGGTGGCGGAGGCAGGAGGATCCAAGTGTTAGAGGCCAGCTTAGGTTGAATAGCAAGACTTTGTTCCTTCTCCCCCCTCTCCCCCCAAAGAAAACAGGTTTGGGGCCAGCAAGATGGCTCAGCAGATAAAAGCACTTGCTGCCAAGCCTCACAGCCTGAGTTTCATCCCTAGAAATCACACCATGGAAAACCAGCTCCTGCAAGTTGTATTGTCATGTGGTCCTTGTTTTTTTTTTTTTTTTTTTTTTTTTGTTTCTTTTTGTTTTCCAAGACAGGGTTTCGCTTTGGTGCCTGTCCTGGAACTCACTTTGTAGACCAGGCTGGCATCGAACTCAGAGATCTGCCTGCCTCTGCCTCCTGAGTCCTGGGATTAAAGGCATGTGCCACCACCGCCTGGCCTTCAAGTGTTCCTTGTAAGAAGAAATGTCTTTTAAAAGAAAGAAAATAGTTTTCTCTGTCCCAACTCCTAGAAAGACCCTGGAGACATTGAGGGTTCTCCAGATTATTCCTTGAGAGTTGCTAAGAGTATGTTATTCTCATATTCCAATGTGTTCCCGTCTGGCCTGGGGCTTGCTAAATAGCCAGGCTGATCCCTAAGTCATCACCTCCCTCCTCAGCCTCCTAAATGCTACAACGATAAGCAGGAGTCAGTCATTACACTGCACTCTCCCATCTTTCTTAAAAATGGTTTTTAGCCAGGCGTGATGGCCCACATCTTTAATCCCAGCACTCAGGAGGCAGAGGCAGGCAGATCTCTGAGTTTGAGACCAGCCACATCTACAGAGCAAGTTCTAGGGTAGCAAAGGCTACACAGAGAAACTCTGTCTCAGAAAACAACAACTAAAAACAAAACAAACAAACACCTGAGACAGGGCCTTGTTGTTAAGTGTGCAGGGTAGCCTCAAATTCATGATCCTTCTACCTCTGACTCCAGAGTGATGGGTGTTAAGAATTATTGCTCAGGGGGACTCCTGAGGGTATCCCACACATGCAAGGAAGCATGCTGGGCAGATACAGCTGCGGGATGGGCAGATGCACACCATGTGGGCATGGTGGCGGTGGCCAGTAATTCACAACCCTGACGCTGCATCCATGTGGAGAGTTTATTATAATAGAGAGATGAAGGAAAGAGATGATAGGAAACAGAAAGACAGAAGAGAGAAGAAGGGGAGGAGGTTTTCCTTTGAGGTTTTTATGTCAGGACTCAGGGCGTTGCCAAGGGGTGGGCTTTCAAGGGGTGGATCAGCATATTAACCCTGGGACTACAAGTATGCACCACTATGCCTAACTGTAAATACTTTTTTGAAAAATGAGAGCTTAGGGATGTGGCTCAGGTGGGAGAGTGACTGTCCATTGCCAAAGACCTGCTTCAGGTGGGGTTCAGGTCCCAAAGAAGATGGGGGCGTGGGGGGGAAATGTGTTCTGAGGGGTGAATCAGGATGTCTGCCAGCGGTGGTCATCCCAGTCCCCCCCCCCCCCCGCCCCGCCCCAGACAGGTAGTTTTGGTATCTGTCTTGGATCTCGCTCTGTAGACCAGGCTGGCCTCAAACTCACAGAGATCTGGCTCTGCCTCCCGACTGCTGGAATTAAAGGCGTGCGCCGCCGCCGCCGCCGCCGCCGCCGCCGCCGCCGCCGCCACCACCACCACCACCACCACCACCACCACCCGGCTCAGCAGTGGTTTTTGAAAAGAGAATCTACATTTTATACCCTAGAGTTGTAGAAAGGAATAAATGGGAGAAGGGGGGCATGTGACCTGGGCTGTGGCTTGAGATCTGGGGTTGAGGAATCTAGCATTGACCTTGACAGTAGACACCTGTCATATGTTAATGGAAGGGCCACAAGTTCCTCTTGCCAGAGATAAGGAGAGTGACTGCTTTAGCAAGCAGGAGATTTCCTCAAGCCCCTGAGGGAATGGAGGCCCTTATCCAAATGCCTGATCTTGGGAAAAGGACTTCTGAAGAGCAGACACCATACTACATTTTAAGATCAGTTTTCATTCCTAAGGTGATAGGCACTGAGCTGTTCCCTAATTGTGTCCCTCAGTCTTACTATATGGGCCTGTTTCTCTCTTATGCTACCAAAGGGGAAGATCCTGAAGTCTTACTCTTTTCCCATTATTCTGTACCATTCTGATTTCTCTATACTTATTAACTGAACTCTTGTCCTTAATGGCCTCAGACTCTGGATCTGGATTGTAGGCATTTCATTCTTCGGATCAGGTGTGTCTAGTAAATCTCTAACTTTCCTGTTCTTGGTGTAATTAGGCACAATGGGATTCCTGGTTCCAAGGTGGTGGACTTTTTTTTCCAAAGAATGATTTTTGTTTAGAGAGGCTATAATTGTACACATTTTCATCCTTTACCAAAGCCCACACAAAATTTCTCAAATGGATTGTCTCTGAAAACAAAACAAAACAACAACAAAATTCCCAAAGGGAAAGGCATAATAGTGAGAATCATTAAAAATGGAAGTAAAAGGGTGCTGGAGAATTGTGATTCGAAAAGTCGGAATGCTGGAACTTTGTCAAGCAGCAATGGTTGCTATGCGGGTCCACACCAGCCTAGCATACATAAAGTTCTAGGTTGGATCCTCAACCTTATATAAACTGTATAAACATCCCAGCACCAAAAGAATGGGTGCAGGAAGATCAGGAGTTCAAGGTCATCCTCAGCTACACAGAGAGATCAGGCCAGTCAGTCTAAAAAAAAAGTGAGAGAGATGGAGAAATGGTTCAGTCGTTAAGAACACCGGCTGCTCTGCCAGAGGACCAGGGTTCAATTCCTATCACCCACATGGCAGCTCAAAACCACCTGTAACTCCAGTTCCAGGGGATCAGAACCCTCTTCTGGCTTCTACAGGCACAAGGCATGTATGAGGTAGACAGATATACATTCAGGCAAAACACCCTACATATAAGACAGTTTTTTTTTTCTTTAAGACAGGGTTAGAACAAATTGTCTTGAACGAATTGTATTGGTGTATGATTTGGGAAATGGAAGCCCTTTTTAATTCCCTCCCGTCCCCATTTCTAGTCACAGCTAAATCCCAGCACTGTGGAGCAGAAGCAGGGCAGGTGGATCAAAACAAAAACAAACAAACCCAAAAGACTAACCCCGAAAAAAGAAAGAGCTGGGTGCAGTGTCACACACCTGTGATCCCGGCATTCAGGAGGCACAGACTGGCAGATCAAAATCACTGAGTTCAAGGCTAGCCTGGTCTACATAGAGAATTCCAGACCAGCCAAGAGCTACATAATGAGACCTTGTCTAAAAAAATAAACAAATGAAAGTAAGTCATATGTGTGAGGCTGGGGAGATGGCTCAGTGGTTAAGAACGTTTGCTGCTCTTCCAGAGGACCAGAGTTTGGTTCCCAGAACCCACACTGAGCAGCTCACAACCACCTACAGCTCCAGCCCTGGGGGCTTGGTGGGCACCCACACACATGTTGCATATACTCACAGACTGACAAATAGAAAAGGAAAAAAAGGGCTGACGGAATGGCAGAGTGGGGAAAAGCACTTAATGTCTGCCTGATGACCTGTGTTCCATTCTAGTGTAAGGAAAAACCAGCTCCCTCAAATTAGTTGTCCTCTGACCTCCATGCATGTGCCACACACAATAAATAAATGAAATGCTTTAAAAAAATAAAGGGAAGTTGTCTGTGTGTTTGGCCAGGAGTGTGCTCTTTGACTGTGAACAGGGCTTGAGGAGCAAGAGTGCTTCCATCCTGCTTCTGCCGCTCTGCCTTTGGGCTGACCCTGGCTGCTGGCCCCAGGCTCCTCGCCCTCCGTGAAGGGGCCTCCAGGCTTCAAGTGCCAATGCAGTATAGGAATTTACTGTTCCCCCAACGCAGAATGTTGTAATTCAAAACGGTTTGGGCGGAAGAATGCGGTCTCTGAAATAGATTTCTCTAGAAATAGATTCTTGTAAATTGTAATTATTGTCTGCAGTAGCACTCCCACTCAGATAGCTAGAATCCTGTGGGCTCGGTAGGTTTATTTTATGTCTGTCTGGCACAGCAGCATGGCGCATCAGGGCTGCTCTCTCTGCGTCTTCTCGTTTTGTGCAAGTGAACAAATTGTTCTCAGGAAAAGATGAACGTATTTAGAGGAATTTAATTCAGATTCTGGAAACCATGTGTTTGCGTAACTCGGTCTAAGGCGTGCATATAAAATAAATATTTTGTTGCAGGTTAACAGTGCATGTGAAAAACAGCCCTCTGTGTTTGCTTGATGAAGAAACAAGTACGGCAGGTCCCCAGTGTGTAAAATACCTGTGTCCCAAATTTAGATGCAGTAGTGGTTAAGTGTGAACTTTGAAGAGGCTGCCAGATTTGAGTTCTGATCTTGCTAGGTAGGGAAACTGCTAACCCTCTCTAGCTGGTTTCCTATCTGTAAAATGGACAGGATGGCAGTTCCTATTATGTCAGGCTGACGGGACTAATTTTGTAATTGAGGTGTAGTGCACATAACAATGTTAATTTTAAAACGTGCGCTTCAGTGTTATTTAGTACATTGAGAATGTTGTACCATTACTGCTTCTGTCTTTTTTTTTTTTTTTGGTGTAGCCCTGGCTATCTTGGAACCCTCTCTGTAGACCAGGCTGGCCTCAAACTCAGAGATCTGCCTGCTTCTGCCTCTTGAGTGCTGTAATTTAAAGGCATGCACTACCACGCCCAGCCACTGCCTCTGTCTTATGCTGAAACATGAGTGTAGTGTACATACACATGATGAAATTTACCCATCCATGAGGAATGAGCAGTTGACACTCCTGAGTGTGGGAAAAGAAATGAGTTTGGGTTACATGATTCTTCTTATAGGAATTACACAGAATGTGTGTGTCAGTAGACGGAAAACATATTTGTGGCAGCCAGAGACTGAGTAGAGGGGAAAATGGAGAGTACTTGCATATGAATTGTATTCTTTGGTTTTACTTTTGTTTTGAAATATAGTCTCATGTTCTAGGCTGGCTTTGAGCTTCCTAAATGGTTAAAGATGATCTTGAACTTCTCTCCTGCCTCTGCCAAGTACTGAGCATAACCGTGCACCATGCCCAGGTTATGTGGAACTGACAAGTCAAGTCCAGGGTTTTGTGCCTTTCAGGCAGGCACACTGCCAGCTGAGCTACAGCCTCAGGCCTGAATATGTATTCCAGAATGGCTAGTTTTAGACTATATGAATTTTACCTCAATTCAAAAGCAAAACAATAACTGGTGATGGTTTAATTCCTGCACTCGGGAGGTGGCAGAGGCAGGTGGATCCCTAAGTTCAAGGCCAGCCTACTCTACTGAGAGTTCCAGGACAGGCAGGACTACACAGAAAAATCCTATCTCAAAAACAAAACAAAGCAAAATAAAAAAGTTCCTGAAGACTTAAAGTAGAAGAACCTGCTTAACCCTGTGGCTGTCTAATCTGTAGCTCTCCAGGGTTGTTTTTTAACTTTCTAGTCTATTGAGATAAGCAGGAGAAGGGTGTTTGTTATATTTTATTCAACATTTCTGGGTATTGGGCAGCACATTGTCTAAGACACTGTATTGCTATAATTAGAAACCCACATCTCAAGTTTCAAGCCTCACATTCATGTTTCTAACAAAGAATAGGGGGTAGCACATACCTTTAATCCCAGCACTTGCAAGGCAGAGGCTGGCAGATCTCTGTGAGTTCGAGGCCAGCCTGGTCTACAAAGCAAGATCCAGGGCAACAAAACTACACAGAGAAACCCTGTCTCAAAACAAACAAACAAACAAGACCCCCCCAAAAAACCCAAAGGATAGAGGGAATCTTTTGTGTGTGTGTGTGTGTGTGTGTGTGTGTGTGTGTGTGTGTGTGTGTGCGCGCGCGCACACATCCTCTCCTTTACTGGAGTAAAACATGTGAGCTTTGGGTTCCTATTCATTTACTGCTGCTGGCCCACAGGGATTATGACAAGTAAGGCTGGGACTCTGGCAGGCTAACTTTCTGTGCCACTTCCATATCCCAAGTTACCTTAGGGAAGTCTAGAAGCCCATATTCAGGTATTCCCTGGTTGCTGTTGTTATGATGTTCAACTCGTCAACCTGAAAGGCACCCCAGGGCTCCCTCTACTTCCCAGTGCTGTGGAATAATCTTGCTGAACACTATGAAAATGTGTTGCTCTCATTGTTAATAAAAAGCTGATTGGCTGATAGCTAGGCAGGATTTTTGGGGCAGAGAGAATGCTGGGAAGAAGGACAAAGTCTGAGGAGTCACAAGCAGACACAAAGAGAAGCAAGGTGAACGTGCCATGTTGAAAGAAGGTACCGCCATGTGGCAGAAATATGGGTTTCATGTGGTAGATAAGATCACTGAAACATGAGTGTAGTGTACATACACATGATAGAACTTACTCATCCATGAGAAGGAATGAGCAATTGACACACACTACTGAGAGGAAAATCACATGGAAGATATGAAATATGGGTTAATTTAAAATTTAAGAGTTAGCTAGCAACCAGCCTGAGCTATCAGCTGAGCATTTATAATTAAGTCTCTACGTGGTTATTTGGGAACTGGCTGGCGGACAGAAAAGTCCACCTACATCCCAGGATTTGTCCCCACCATCCTGTTGTATCTGTTCTCTGTTGCTGCTGTAACAAATGGTACCATGCTTAGGGGCTTAAAACCACACCTGTTTATCATCTGTGAGTTAGGCTAGTGCAGGTTTACTGAGATCAATCAAGACATTAGAAGAGCTGTGTTCCTTTTTGAAGACTCGAGGGTAAAAACAAGTTCCTGACTTTGACCACTTACCAGAAGCTGCCCACCATCCTTGACTGAAGTTAGCAGTACCAGTCCTTCTTCTCACCCTGTGTTGCTCGCTCCCACTTACTCTTCTGTTTTGCTTTTTTTTTTAGCGCTGGGAATAGAATCAGCTGTTTTAAGGTCAGCTGATTAATAAACTACATAAATGTGACATTTTTACAGGTAGTAGGAGTTAGGACAGCCACTAGGAAGAAACCCTACTTCAACCTTTGTTCTCCACATGCATGCATAAATACATACACACACACACACACACACACACACACACACACACTCATTAGTCTTTAGGACAGGGTCTTGCCATGTAGCCTTGGCTGTTCTGGAACTTGCTGTGTAAACCATGCTGGTCTTGAACTCGTAGAGATCTACCTGTCTCTACCTTCTGAATTTTGGAATTAAAGATGTGTGCCACTATGCCTGGCTTAGAATATATTTTTAAATTATTGACTATTTTGATTTTGGACAGTATCAGAGGGCTTATAGTAGCAACTGACCTGAGGGAAAAAAACCAAAATTCTGTTTATCTGTTGTCTTCAAATGTGCTATATTTTTGTTTCTTTTTCAATATCAGAGAAACAGAAGAAATTTCTTCTGGAAAATTAAATTCTCCTTTTTAACTATCTAATAATAGAAGTCTGATTATTCATAATCCCAATAGATTAAAGTACTGCGTTTATTTGGTAAGAATTTAATTTAACTGTACTAATGAGGTTTGGATCATTTAAAAGGTGCAGTCTGAGGCTAGAGAGATGGCTCAGTGGTTAAGAACACTGGCTACTGTTGCAGAGGACCTGAGTTCAATTCCCATCAGCCACATGGCACCTCATAATCATCTGAACTCCAGACCTGGGGAACCTGACATTTTCTTCTAGCCTCCACTGTGCACCATGCATGCAAGTAATGCACAGACCTACATGCAAATAAAACACCTATACATGTAAAATAAATGAAAAAATTTAAAAGCCACATTTTTTTTTTTTTTTTTTTTTAAGTTGTGGCCCGTGTGTAAGTTAGTGTAATGGCTAAAGTCCTTTTTCAACTCTGCAGGGAAGTGTGACTGCCATGACAGTGTTCTTTCCCTTGGATACCGCCAGACTCCGACTTCAGGGTAAGTACTGATCACACTCCTGGTCTTCTGACGTTGGGACTCAGACATTCTCCAGTACATACTGCACCAAGATAAGAATACTCTGTTTGCATAACCACTGTCTTCTGCTTGCTTGTTTTGTGACAGGGTTATAGATAACCCGTGCTGGCTTCAAACTCACTCTAGAGCCTAAGCATGAACTCATCCTCTTGCCTCCACCTCTAAAGTTTGTGCATTATAAGTATACACCACTGCACCTGACTTAAATATTGGATCCCTCCCCCACTTCTCTTTCTGTGCTAGGGGCTGAACCTAGAGCTTTGTGCAAGCAGCTAGTCTAGTGCTCGGCCACTGGGTGTGTCCTCCCTCCAGTATTGTTAACGGAAAAAGAGAGTCAGTCACCTGTAGAAAATTCCACAGTGGGAGTTATCAGATGTGCAGTCAGAAAAGCCTGAATATTAAGTGTACAGGAACAGTTTCTATTATAAACTGACTTATGACTACTTAAGAAACATATTCTTCTGGGCTGGAGAGATGGCTCAGCAGTTAAGAGCACTGGCTGTTCTTCCAGAGGTTCTGAGTTCAGTTCCCAGCACCCACATGACAGCTCACAACTGTCTGTAACTCCAGTTCCAGGGGATCTGATACACCCATACAGACATATGTGCAGGCAAAACACCAATGCACATAAAATAAATAAATTATTAAAAATAGAAAGAAACATTCTTCAATACCAAGGCTTTGCAGTCTTTTACAACAGAAAAGGCTGGCCTGAAGGGTTAAGTCCAGGGGACCCCGGGGCAGGAGAATTTCCTCACACTAAAATGATTACATACAGCTCATTTACTCATGCCAGTACACCAAGACACCTCCCTTCTGAAATCCGTGTCACTGATTTTTTTTTTGTCATTGTTTGAGGATTTATTTATTTATTTATTTATTTATTTATTTATTTTTTTATGGGTTGTGGTCTGATTGTTCTTTATTTTATATCTAGAATCCACCAATGAGTGAGTACATACCATAACTGTCTTTCTGGGTTTGGGTTACCTCACTCAGGATGATTTTTTCTAGTTCCATCCATTTGCCTGCAAATTTCATGCTTTCATTGTTTTTCTCTGCTGAGTAGTACTCCATTGTGTATATGTACCACATTTTTTTCATCCATTCTTCCGTTGATGGGCATCTAGGTTGTTTCCAGGTTCTGGCTATTACAAATAGTGCTGCTATGAACATAGCTGAGCATGTATCTTTATGGTATAAATCAGCATTCCTTGGGTAGATGCCCAAGAGTGGGATGGCTGGGTCTTGAGGTAGTTCGATTCCTAATTTTCTGAGAAATCGCCATACTGATTTCCACAGTGGTTGTACAAGTTTACATTCCCACCAACAGTGGAGGAGTGTTCCCTTTGCTCCACATCCTCTCCAACATTGGTTGTCATTGGTGTTTTTGATCATAGCCATTCTGACAGGTGTAAGGTGGTATCTCAGAGTCGTTTTGATTTGCATTTCTCTGATGATTAAGGATGTTGAGCATTTCTTTAAATGTCTTTCAGCCATTTGTAGTTCTTGTTTTGTGAATTCTCTGTTTAGCTCTTTAGCCCATTTTTTTTAATTGGACTGTTCAGCCGTGTCACTGATTTTACCATATAGCAAGCCCACACTTGAAAAAGTTGTTTTTTTTCTTAGCAGTTATTTAAAAAAAAAAAAAAAAGTTTCAAAGGCAGGTGGGAAATGTACTTTCAATATGCTGTACCTGTAATAGATGTCTGCATTAGGGCAGTGTGCTGCCTGATGGATGAGGGGGCAGTAAAATCCGGACTGCACTCACACACCTGCCAAGCACGTTTCAAGCAGGATTGACCTTGGAAACAAAGATGTCTTAAGAGAGTCAGCCCCTGTCTGGCAGTGATGGCACACACCTTTAATCCCAGCACTCAGGAAGCAGAGGCAGGTGGATCTGAGTTGGAGTCCAGCCTGGTCTAACACCCCATGGCTTTTGTTTTACAGTAGATGGTCAGACTCAGGTCTTACCTGTGCTAGGCAAGTGCTCTACCCCTGAGCTCTGTTTCCAGGATGACTTTTGAGGCTTAAACTGGACATTTTTAAAGGAATGAGACTTTCTAAAAAGAGGAAGAAGACTGGGAAACAGTGGAAACATACACCTGCTGTCCTTGCTAGTCTAGACATGTGCTCCTAACCTGTCTCTAGCACTACAGGATTTTGCACTTTGCTGTAATTCTTTCTCCTATTTTTTTTTTCAAACTTGAAATTATTAGTATTATTATTGTTGTTGCTATGGTTATTATCCTTTGGTTGTTGTTGTTATTATTATTATCATCATCATTTTGTTTTTTTGAGACAAGGTTTCTCTGTGTAGCTCTGGCTATCCTGGAACTCATTATGTAGATGAGGCTGGTCTTGAACTGATCCACCTGCCTCTCCCTCCCAAATGCTGGGATTAAAGGCGTGCGCCAACACACCTGTCTCAACTTGAAATTATAAACTGATGCCACAACTTGCATAAAGAGAGTTTGAAAACTAGCTCAGAGGTTAAACATTTTGTGACTACTGCTTGCAGTTAGAATTTTTAGGTAGTAGTTACATAATTCACAAAGTAAAACACATAGGAAGGAGTGCTGTACAGGGAAACCTCCACTTCCTCTTCACCCCTCTTCACTGCAGTTAACACTGACTTTGGGTTGTTTCTTTGGTGTCTTCAGTGTGTGTGTGTGTGTGTGTGTCTTAGTTTTTAATTATATGTATTCTGTGCATCTGGGGATATGTGCACATGAGTGCAGATGGCCTCAGAAGCCAGACCTGTTGGAATCCCTGGAGTTACATGTGGTTGTGAATCACCTTACATGCTGAGAATCATGCCCAGGTCCTCTACAAGAGCAGTACAAGCTCTGAACTGCCGAGCCATCTCTCCAGCCCCAAGATTTCTTGATTTGGACATCCTTCAGAGTGGCAGGCGTAGGGTGGGATCTGTGTACATACCTGCAGTCACAGGAGCTGTACTGAGACCTTGTTTTAGAGAGGGAGGAAGGAAGAGAGAATGAGAGAGGCAGAGCAAAGCAAAAAGAATGTTTGCAGAGTCTAGAGTACAGTGTGTATAGGGGTGAAGCCTGAGACAGTGTCAGCCAGCTTTTCCTGGTTTTCAGACTCTATGGAATAACAAGCAAGTAATGTAGGTTCTGAATTTTCCACCTTACTCACACAGAAAGCATACTTTGTTCCAGATCATGCATTTCGACAATTTACTTTTTAGGTTTTATTTGATGTATATGGGTGTTTTGCCCAATGTGTATCTGTGTACCACATGCATGCCTGGTGTCCACAGAGACCATAAAAAGTAGCACTGGAGTTACAGACAGTTGTGAGCCACCATGGTTGCTGGGAATTGAACCCAGGAACCCAGTGCTCTTAACTGCTGACTCGTCTCTCCAGCCCTCCAGACTTCCCATCTTGAGCCTGGCAGTGTATTTCTCTTCATCCAGTCTTCCATGTGTCAGGTAGTCTGGTGTGGATGCACCATAACCTGTATGCCCCTGCCCTGTTGTGGAAGAATTCTTGGGTTGTTCTGTTTTTTTTGTTATTTTGTTCTTGCAAATGTGATGTAAGAATAGATTTGTTCATAGGCCATTTTGTTTCTGTAAATTTTATGGGATTTCTTCTGAATCAAGGGTAAATGTATGTGTGATTTTGAGTAAATGCCAGATTGCTTTTATTAGGGGCTGACTAACTTGCCATTTCATAAGATATACTGGTACCAATTTTAATTTTGAGGAAATTGGTTCATTTCCACATTTTTATGTTTTCAGATTAATTTTCTAGTATGGGCAGGAAATTTGAAGTTAATTGAAGTGGATATTAGTTTCAGAGATAATGCACAAAAATGAGAATGTTGTCCTTCTGGGATTTTTTTTTTTTTTTTTTTTTTAAGGTTGAGAAGTAACACAAAGCCAGAACTCTTGAAACTTGAGGGGTTTTTTGTTTGTTTTTGATTTTTGTTTTGTTTTCTTTTTTGGTTTTTTGGTTTGGTTTTTTTGGTTTTCTCTGTGTAGTTTTGGTGCCTGTCCTGGATCTCACTCTGTAGACCAGGCTGGCCTTGAACTAATAGAGATGCTCCTGGCTCTGCTGGGATTAAAGGTGTGCACCACCACCACCTGGCTTGAAACTTGAGTTTTAATCCTGACTTTGCTTTTGTTTTCCTGGCCTTTTTTTATAAAAGGAAGAGAGTAGGGGCTGGAGAGATGGCTCAGAGGTTAAAATTAAGAGCATTTGTAGCTCTAGCAAAGGACCTGGGTTCAATTCCCAGAACCCTTATGGTGGTTCACAAACATTTGTAACTCCAGTTCTAGTTTATCCAACACTCTCTTCTGACTTCCCTGGGCACCAGGCACACATGTAGTGCACATATATATGCAGGTAAAATACTCATACATAGAAAGTAAAATAAATCTTTTTTTTTTTTTTGGTTTTTCAAGATAGGGTTTCTCTGTGTAGCTTTGTGCCTTTCCTGGAACTCACTTTGTAGACCAGGCTGGCCTAAAACTCACAGAGATCCACAGTAAATCTTTTTGGAAAAAAAAGAGAAGGCAATCTATTTCCTGTTTTATAAGGTGTGGGAATAAAAGTGAGAACATGCATGTTTTAAAAAGAGCACTATATGGCGCTGGAGAGCTGACTCAACAGCTAAGAGCATTTACTGATTTTCCAGAGGATCCAAATTTGGTTCCCAGCACCCACATTATGAGGTTTATAGTTGCCTGTGTCTCCAGGATCCAGGGGCTCTGATGCCCTCTGTCCTCCAAGGTTCCCTGTGTACATGTGGTACACATAAAGTCACAGAGGCACACATACGTAGAAAGGGAGGGAAGGAAAAAGGGAAAGAAGGACAGATGGAGACTGTGTAGAGCTAGAGAAATGGCTTAGTGTTTAAGAACATGTACTGCTCTTTCATAGGACCCAAGTTCAGTTCCTAGTGACTCCAATTCCAGGAGATCCTACAACCTTTTCTGGCTTCCAAGGGCACCTGCACTCATGTGCACACACTAATACAAAGGCACACATACATATAATTTAAAATAAAGTAAATATTTTAAGAAAGAGCACTGGAGCCAGGTGGTGGTGGCACATGCCTTTAATCCCAGCAATCAGGAGGCAGGGGCAGGTGGGTCTCTGAGTTCGAGGCCAGTCTGGTCTACAAAGTAAGTTCCAGGACAGCCAAGGCTACACAGAGAAAACTTGTCTCAAAAAAAAAAAAAAAAAAAAGGAAGGAAGGAAGAGCACTATAATAACCCCAGAAATAGCATTTCTGCTTTACTGTGGAATGAGGGTTTAAATTAAAAATATAAATAATATAAATAACAGATGAAACCCAAGGAATTTACTCTGGGGAAGTAAGCCATGGCCAGACACACTGGAGGATCTGAGGCAAGTGAGATTTTGTGCAAGTGGAGTTATGACATTTTAGTGAAACTTGGCTGATGCTAGAAATAATGATTCTCTTCATTCTTACAGTTGATGAGAAAAGAAAGTCAAAAACTACGCATGCAGTGCTCCTGGAGATTATTAAGGAAGAAGGCCTGTGAGTACCCATTTCACAACTCTCTTAGACTGGCTTCTTAGGAGACTCACATGCCAGGACTCAGAAGTCCCTGCTTATAGGCTTATAGTATTGAGAGTTTGTAATTGCCTGACATATAGAGGCATATCTGTTTGTAATTCCTTACAGATCTGTTAGTTATTTGATCCTTATTTTTAGATTTATTTCTGTGTATGAATGTTTTGCTTGCATGCTGGGAACCAAACCCAGGTCCTCTGCAAGAATAACAAATGCCCTTAGCTGCTGAGTCATCCCTAGCCCCCAGCATTTGATTTTTTGATTATGGAGCCTTTTAGGAAATTTAATGTATAACAAAACAACGGTATTGTTGCTTAGGAGTGGAGGATTTAGCTCACTATGTTTGCCTAGTCTTTATGGGGCCTAGTTTAAATGCCAGTAGCACACATCACACAGCACATACGATTCACATTACACACACACACACACACACACACACACACACACACACACAGTGTTATATTGTGTACCCTAATAAAATTTGCCTGAAGATCAGAGAGACAAAGGAACAAGCCATAGCCACCACCTCTTACCTCACCAAGTCCTCAGCCTGAAAAGCCTCAGCCAATAGGCCCCTAGCCAAATGAGCTTCCTCAGCCGAAAAGGCTTTAGTTCCTGTTTCCTCACGCCTTATATACCTTTCTCCACCCACCATATTACTTACTTCCTATTGCTGGGATTGAAGTCGTGTGACTTCCCACATACTGGGATTAAAGGTGTGAGATCTCAAGTGCTGGCATTAAAGATGTTTGTCTTTTGCCTGGCTGTGTTTCTCTCCTAGACTGAGTCAATCTCATGTAGTCCAGGGTGGCTTTGTCCTGAGTGCTTGGATTAAAGGTGTGTGCCACCACTGCCTGGCATCTGTGTTTAATCTAGTGGCTTGTTCTGTTCTCTGATCTTCAGGCAAATTTTATTAGGGTACACAATACACACACACACATCTCACATAAGATGCACACATATACACCATACAAGACATGCACAAACCACACAAGACACACAAATACTCTCTCTCAGTTCATTCCTATCAGTTGCATCCAGACAGATTGCATTATTTTTTTTAATTTCTTTGAATTTGTATTTTGAAATAATTTCAGAGTTGCAAACAATTTCAAAACTAAAATTGGTACAAAGAGTACCACTGTACGATTTACTTTTTTTGTTTTTGTTTTGTTTTGTTTTCAAAGACAGGATTTCTCCGTGTAGTTTTACATGCCTTTCCTGGAACTCACTCTGTAGACCAGGCTGGCCTCGAACAGCTTTAAATTTTTATTGACCATTTTTCTACTCTGTTACCAATTATGCTCACACTTGCCCTCCCAATGCTTCTATCACACACTTGCATATCACACACAGTTTTTTCAGTTATTTAAATATCAGTTACATGCATCAAAACATTTTAACCTCTATGCCAATGATACTTTAAAATAATATATTTTCCCCTCCATTTTCAATTTTTTCCCCCTTGAGATAGAGTCTGTGTAGCCCTGGCAGGTCTGGAACTTACTATATTGACCTTGAACTCACAGAGATCCACCTACCTCTGCCTCCGTAGTGCTGAGATTAAAGATGTGAGTTTTAATTCTTGTTTTACATTTGCCTCATGGTTAGATTGGGTTTTCATTCTTGGTAAGAATAATGAGTGCCTAGGTAGCACAATGGTGCATGCCTGTAGTTCTTGCTCTACAGGAGGCTGGGGAAGAATTGCTTAAGACAGGAGTTCAGGGTCAGGCTGGACAGCATGATGAAACATTTCCCTCCCTCCTTCCCTCCTCTCCCACTCCTTCTCTCCCTCTCCCTCCCTCTTTCTCCCTTCTTCCCTCTCTCTCCTCTCCCCCCTCTCTTCCTCTCTTCTCTTCTCTTTTCCTCTCCCCTGCCCTCCACTCCCCTCCCCTCTCCTTTCCTCTCCTCTCCTTCTCTCTCTGTTTTCCCTTCTCTTTCCTTTCCCCCCCTCTTTCTCTCTCTCTTGCTCTCCCCTCCCCATCTTTCTCTGGCCTCACATTGTCCACATGCTTTCTGACATGTGATTTGGCTGCTTCCTGTGTGACCATGTCTCTTTCCTGCAGCTCTGAGCCCCCATGGAGAGAACCTCTTAAGGTCCTGCAGATGCGCTCTTCTCAAACCTTGAGACTGTCTGTGTAGACCAGACTTCCTGGGCTTCATATTAGTTACTTTTCTCAATTCTGTGACCAAGTGCCTAACTAGAACCAAGTTAAGGGAAGGAGAGTTTATTCTGACTTACAAGTGAAGACAGTTTTATAGTCCATCACAATAGGGCAGGCATGCCAGCTGATCACATTGCCTCCACAGGAAGTGGGACTGGGCTGTCAAACCTCAAGGCCTGTCCCCAGTGACTAGTCCCTCTTGCAAGGCTCTGCCTCTTGTAGACGTTCCAGGGAGAGGGATTGGCACCAGGCATTCAGATATGTGAGCCTATTGGGGATCGGTTTACATTCGAACCTTGACAAGCTTCTCCGGCAATTTCCTATGGCTTTTGTCCATGACCTTTACTTTGCTTATTGTGTTTTTTCCATAGTCTGGCACCATACCGAGGGTGGTTTCCAGTTATTTCCAGTCTCTGCTGCTCCAATTTTGTCTATTTCTACACTTTTAATAGCCTTAAAGCAATATGGGTCAAAGGTCAACGTTCTTCTACAGGAAAAGATCTGGTGGTTGGATTTGTTGCAGGTAACAAGGTTTTCTGGGTATAAAATATTTTTATATTTTAATATTGATCTGTGCTTCATATATCCTCTAAGAGATTCTTTTAGCACCCAGTAGTGCTGTAGGGAATATGGCCAGTTTTTCTGACGTGTTTTCTTAATGTGATAAAATTACATGGCATAAAATTTGCCAGTGTAACCATTTTAAGGTAAGTTAGTCATGTGAAGTATGTTTGCATTTTAAAACTGACACCAGAATGAACTGATGTTCATTTTACAAACCTCATACCCCGAAGTAAATTCCCCATCTCTCCTTCCTCAGCACCTGGTAGCCATCATTCATTCTACTTTCTGCCTTTAAAGATTTGACTACATTTGATGCTGCATATAAGTGAGGTCATACGGTATTTGTCTTTAGTGATGGGCTAATTTCACTTAGTGGTATCCCCAAGGTTCACCCATATTGTAGCATTTGCATATGTTTCCCTATTGTATCTAGATAATATTCTGTTGTAGGAATACATCACATTGTGTGTATCTTTTCATCTGCTGTTGTGAATAGTGCTTCTTGAACATGGGGGTGGATAACTCTTTGGGAACTCCTCTCAAATGTGTTGGCAGAGTTTCTCTGTGTCTTGGCAGAGACTTATTATTATTAATTATAAATGCTTGGGTGATAGGTTAGGCTTGTCTCTAGCCAGCTCTTACAACTTAAATTAACCCATTTCTATTAATCCACCTGCTGCCCATGGCTTTTACCTCTCCTGCATGTCCTGCTTCCTTTCTATCTGGCTGGTGGCTCCTCTCACCCTGCCCTTCTTCCTAGCATTCTCTCTGCCCCCAAAATCCTGCCTAGCTATTGGCCAATCAGCTTTTTATTAACAATTAGAGCAATACATATTTACAGTGTACAAAGATTGTTCCACAGCATGCGCCCCTTTTTGTCTAATTAGAAAGAAAGGTTTTAACTTTAACATAGTAAAATTATAGCACAAACAGTTATCATGTAAGAATTACAGTTACAATATCCAGTCCATTTGTATTTGGCAAAATTAGAGAAAATGTTATTTATCTTATCTTTGTAATTCTAAAGTTTTATACCCAATTTACCTTTTATCATAACTAAGGAAGATGTTAACTATGACTATTATTTAGTCTTCAACTCCATCAAAGACCCCAGAGGGTGAAGTGTTACCTTAACAACAGGATATCTGGCTGTCTGAACTGTCACCCAAGGTTCTTCTGTAATGTTGGGGCATCCATTTTTGGCCTACAGGCCTAGTATATCTGACAGGCATTTTTGAGAAGCAGGGAATTTTCACAGACTGTCCTTCCTTGTCTGGCAAAGTTTGGCAGTCGATTTTTTTTTTTTTTTTTTTTTTTTTTTGCATCCTGCTGGTCCAGTTTGGACAGTATACTGTCAGCAATTGAGGCCAGGGCAGTTTCTTTTCCCAGATGGCTAGCTTTTGCCATAAAGAAGGCAAACTCTAAATAGAGTTTCTTCAATGCCCATTTTCTTTTCTGAAGTAAATTGGTGCTGCCAGGAGCAGACATGTCTCACAGTCAAGAAAAGTCTTATGTTATTAAAACATTTAAAATGACATATTCTGTAGGTCTTTGAAGTGTTTGAAGACCTATTCATCTAAATACATCTGTGTATGACCTTGAAAACATACCTAACATGACTATAAGTTTGACTATTATAGGTGACTATTAATTTGTATTTCTTAATTATATATTACATTTTTAAATGAGCTGTATAAACACAATACCCTAAAGAAGAGTAGAAACATACATACAGTTTAACAAAATTAACTTTAAATTTACATCAATAAACCAAAACCCATACCAATGTAAAATATTTTGAGATTAATAGTTGTTTTTTTTTTTTATTAAAGTAGATTCAATAATCTACCCTTTTATCTCATTATTTCTATATCATATTCCCCTCTTTTTCCTTTAGAAAGAGATCTTTGAATTTAACTCTTTTGTTTAGCCTTTTTTTCTTTTTTTACTATGACAATAACAACTTGTAACCAACCCCCCTTAAATGATAACAAACATCCATAATTTATCTTTTGGAAATGTGGACGTTGTTTTTTCAAGACTGCTTCCTGTTATCTGGAGGTGCTGGCATCAGGATAATGGTTAAGTCTTGGCTGGAGTAGTCTGTGAGACTGGATCATCTCAGCCAGCAGCCTTGAAGCTCTTCTGGATGCAGAACTCACAAACTGTTAACAGAGGCATTCTGAAATGTTGGATCACCTGAGCCATCTGTTTTTATTGGTGTTTGGCCCCTTGTTCAGAAAAATACATAAACTTTTAAAGGTAACATACATTATAGGTATGGAATATGTGGTGTACAAGTCAGTTTTATGTTTGAGCAGATAAAATATACATTACGTGTTTTGTAGTTTTTCTAGGTTTATTTCTTTATGTTTGTAGCCAGGATTTGGGGGGGAGGTCTTCCTTGATCAAACCTGATCATATCAACCTAGAATGAATTTACAGCCTCTCATTTCCTATGGAAATGAAAGCATAACCTCTTCCCCAAAGTAACATGTCTTTTGACTTCCATTTTGACGTCAAAACATTTTTTAAATACGTAGGTTGATTTAATTTAGCAGTTTTCATAACCCAATGTATCTTAGCAGCTGTCTGTAGATGAACAGTCTTATTAAATAAGAAACACAGAGCCAATTGCAGAGTTAAAAGCCCAAGAGGTCAGAGCAATAGCTAAGAGCTAAAATCCCTTTCTTACCCTTCACTGCTGCTGCTGTTCTTCCCCTCAGCAAGAGGCCTACTTCCTGTGTGTCTGTCCTTTTATTGACTTTCTGTTCTGCCTTATTGGTTGTAAACCCAACCACATGACCTCCTCATCACTGCCTGTCTGTACAGACCTCCAGGTCTTCCATGGTTGGTATTGAGATTAAAGGCGTGTGTCTCCATGCTGGCTGTATCCTTGAACACACAGAGATACGCCTGGCTCTGCCTCCCAAGTGCTGAGATTAAAGGCATGCACCACCACTGCCCAGCTTCTGCTATAGCTTGCTATTAGCTCTGACCCCCAGGCAACTTTATTCATTAACATACAAATAAAAACACATTTCAATACAAATAAAATATCACGGGGTTGGGGATTTAGCTCAGTGGTAGAGTGCTTGCAAGGCTCTGGGTTTGGTCCTCAGCTCTGAATTTAAAAAAAAAAAAAAAGATAAAATATCACCAGAGCTGTCATTTCCTTATTAGCAATCGAATCTAAAGACAACACAGTAACATACAGAATTCACAGTCTCTGTATATTTTCTATCTTTACATGGCTTATCATACATTTTTTAATCTATTCCTTTCTTAAAGATTTTAATCTATGACTGTCTCTACTCTTTCTCTTTCTCTTCCAAGCCTTTGTATATTGTTAAGCACATTATAACCCGTTTAGAAGTTTGTTTCATGTGGATCTGTCTTTACTAAGGATTTGTAACCTTTTTTGTCTACATGAGCAAAACCCCAAACCTGCCATGTAGCACGCTGGCAGCTAAAGCCTGCAGGCAGCAACTGGGAAATGCTTCTCTGAACTGCAGCCGGGGATAGGAGACACGAGAGTAGGAAGCCAAGTTTGGCTCCGTTTTTGTGTGTTTAGAAGCTATTTTAAGCTTTCTCAGGTCTTATGTGGATGTGGGTGTCCCACATATGGGTGCCACTTGTAGTCATTAGGGGACCCTGAAAATTTTTCGAGATAAAGATCAAGTCCTGGGAGGGCTAGCTTTTGTCCAGTCTCAGTGTGATGGGGAAGTACAGGGCTTATCTGAAATCCTGACTGGAGTAGTCTACCAGACTGGACCATTTTAGCAAACCACTTTGAAGTTGTCCTGAGCAGTTTGTAGTCCAAAGGTGATATTTGGATGGTTTTTGTTAGCTTAGTGGCATTACCACATTCTAGGTGGAGTCATCATTCATGGGGCCCCATCATCCTTTTGGAGACTTCAAAGGTTGCTGTTAGGAATGGTCACAGTTCACTGCAGAAAACTTAAAACATTTTAAATGCCATATGCAGCAGATCTCGGAGATGTTATAGGACCATAATCTATTAAATACATCTGGGGTACACAAGCCTTAATTCCCTGTTACCTGCTTCAGACTCAAGCCCAAAATCATGTACAGGAAACTACATGAAGCTTATTTCTAGAATTAGTTAGTACTCTTATATGATCATTAATATCATGACAGAAAGTTTAATATATATATATATATATATATATATATATATATGTATATATATATTATAAATTTTGAGATATTTGAACCTTAAAAAAAGTTTTAAAAAGTTGAAATAAAACCAAAATAATATGAGATTAGTGCAATATAATAGTCCCTTAATTTTGGTTTTCTTCTGTCCCATACTAGGTGACTCTTCTGACATGAGGCAGACTTTGGATTTTCCTTTAACAAGCATGCTTAGGTTTAGAGAAAGAGAGAGCCATGCTCCAACCCCAAAGCTAGCTTTAAATTTTAATTCAGTTGGGACTACAAAAAGATCATTTGCCCTTATGTATTTTTAGAGAACAGCAGAAACAAACATTGGAGAAGATTTATGAATTTTTTTCTGTTGGAAATGTATTATACCATTAAGCGAATTTGCTCTTTTTCTTGCATTTTCTCTGGATGTTTTGTCCTCTTCTTCAGATGTCTTATTTGTCCAGTGGTCTTCAGAGTCTTCAGTTGGTTGCTTTTATTCTCCTGGAAAGACAAAAAACAAATGAATGAACAAACAAACAAAAAACCAAAAAACCCTGCCCCAACTCTAACTTTGGGACGTTTCCCTTTTTGGCAGGTTATGTCTGAGCAAATGAAAGATATTTGTTAGTCTTATAAGTTATTTTAGATCGGATGGCCATGTAGTTTGATGAACTTTCGCCTCTCCTAATCAAGAGGTCTGTCTTGTTCGAATCTAATTTTTATCAATCTTGATGGTATCTGTAACTTTTCTTCTCCTGTGGAAACAAAAGCAAAACCTCTTCCCCAATGTAACACATATCCTGGTTTCCATTCTGAGGTCAGCACATCTTTAAAGTATATAGGCTGATTCAATTCAGTTTTTTTCTATTCAATGTCTCTCCAGAGCTGTCATTCCTTTCTCATTAGCATTTAAAAAATTTAAAGTTAATAAAACATTGTGCAATGGATCTCCGGGGGTCTTTATTATCCCTTTCTGTTTATTAAGCTTATCTTTTAAAATGTGATTAGATCTTTCTATAATTGCTTGTTCTGTAGGATTATATGGTAAATCTGTAATATGCTTTGTATTGTAATATGCAAAAAAGTTTTTATTTTACTAGAGACATATACTGGAGTATTGTCAGTCTTAATTTGTATAGGTATCCCCATGATGGCCATAGCTTCTTTTTTGTTGCTGTTGTTTGTTTGTTTGTTTTTGTTTTTTTGAGACAAGGTTTCTCTGTGTAGTTTTGGTGCCTGCCCTGGATCTCACTCTGTAGACCAGGCTAGCCTCAAACTCAGAGATCTGCCTGGTTCTGCCTCCCCAGTGCTGGGATTAAAGGTGTGGCCACCACTGCCTGGCTTCTTTTTTCTAGACAGGTTTTCTCTGTACAACAGTCCTGGCTGTCTTGGAACTCACTTTGTAGACTAGGCTGGCCTCAAACTCACTGAAATCCACCTGCCTCTGCCTCCCAAGTGCTGGGCCGTAACTTATAAATGTGAATCAACCTTTTCAGAACTCAAAGGAGTTGCCTGTAGGTGGAGTTTTCCTATCTCGACTGCCCGATCCCAAACAAACACACGGAAACTTATATGAATTGCAAATGCTCAGCTGATAACTCAGGCTTATTACTAACTAGCTCTTACAACTTAAATTAACCCATTTTTTAATTTATGTTTTATCAGGTGGTTCATGGCTTTGTTACCTCTTTTTTTTTTTTTTTAATATGTCCTGCTTGCTTGACGGCTGGCTGGCATCTCTCCGGACTCTGCCCTCCTTCCCATCATTCTCAGTTTGGCTTTCCCACCTAGTTTCCTGCCCAGCTACCGGCCTGTCAGCTTTTTATTAACCAATGAGAGTAATACATATTCATAGTGTAGAAAAGGATTGTTCCACAGCAGTTGCCCATTGAAATCCTAAATAAGTAGAAGGAAATCAGAGTTAAAACTAGACTGTCAACCAAGTGGAGTTGGCATCCAACAGCACTTTCTTCTATCACCTAATGGGACAGTCTCCAGGATAGTCCACAGATTACATCACAAAACAAGTTTCAATATATACAGAAAATTGAAATCTCAGAATGTGTGTCCTCTGCCCATTATGCAATATAACTAAATTTACAAATTGTACAAATACATGAAAACTAAGCAACAGACAAAAAAAAAAAAAAAAAGAAAAGAAAAAGAAAAGGAAAAAAAAAGAAAAAGAAAAGGAAAAAAAAAGAAAAGAAAGAAAGAAGGAAGGAAAGAAATCCTGAATAAGTATCTATGGTATGCTACACATATTTTAATTTTCTAAGCGCCACAAAAGGAAACGTGTCCATTTGCCAAATTTCATTTCTTTTGATTACCCTTTGGGTTACTTCTTGTGGGTAGTGGAATTTGGCTATACAAAGAACAAGTAGGACATTTCCTTGGCTTGTTACCAAGTGATAGAAAAATCTTTCTTCAAATCTTTTCTATTAACATGGTGTTTCTTATGAAATTCTGAGGCTTCTGGCACATTTCCTACCAATAGCTGATCTATTTAATCATTACCTTATGCTTCAGGGTCTGGTAGGCCTGTATAGGATCTGATAAATGTTTTATATATAAGGGATGATTTCTATTCCTGATTATTTCTTGTAATTGAATAAATAACAAAGTTAATTCTGAATCATCTGGAATAAATTCAGTGGTTTCAATATGTAAAACAACTTTTTCTGCATACTGAGAGTCAGTAACTATATTAAGAGGTTCTGGAAAATCTAATAACACCATGAGAATAGCATATAATTCTGATTTTTTAATTGAATCATAAGGGCTTTGAGCCACTTATTTTTTCCTGATTTATAACCTACCTTTTCTGATTTATTTGCATCAGTATAGAATAGAGGGGATCTAGAAATTGATGTTCCCCATACAACGTGAGGAAAGATCCAGTTAGATCTCTTTATAAACTGAAGACTCTTGCTTTGAGGATATTCATTGCTAATCTCTCCCCAAAAATTACTGCAAGTTCTTTGCCAATGTTCATTTTCTGTCCACAATGAGGCAAATTCAGCATTAGGAAAAGATACTACAGTTTCTGCTGGGTCTATTTCTGCTTATTGACGAGTCTCAATTTTCCTTTCAGAATCAATTCAGAAACCTTTCTATATAGGTCTTTAAGTCTTTACTCTGTTTATGTGCTAAAAATATCCATTCTAAGATGTTATCTTCTCTCTGCGTAAGAATTTCTGCCAGAGAATGTGTAGAAGGTAAAATAACCAGAATGGAATCAAGCTCTAGATCCAAACAATCTACATGTGCATGTTGTAATTTCTATTCTACCAAAGCCAATTCTCTCTCAGCATTAGCCGCTAATTTTCTGGGACTATTTAAATCCTTGTCACTATCTAAGGTTTGAAATAAATTACTTAGTTCTTAAGTTGTTAATCTAGTTGTGAGCCATAGCCAGTTAATGTCTCTCAGCAATTTTTGAAGATCATTAAGAGTTCATAACTGGGGCTGGAGAAGTGGCTCAGTGGTTAAGAGCACTGGCTGCTCTTCCGTAGGTCCTGAGTTCAATTCCCAGCTACCCTACGGTGTCTCACAATCATCTGTAATGGGATCCAATTCCCGCTTCTGGTGTGTATGAAGACAGGTTATTTATGTACATAAAATAAGTAAATATTTTAAAAAAGAGTTCATAATTGATCTCTCCTGATTTGTGCTTTCTGTGGTTGAATTTTTTGTAAGCCTATCTTACCTACTATCCTAGGTAATTAATAGAATATCCTCTTTGTATTTTCTCAGGAGCTATTTGTAGTCCCCAACAAGGCAAATTTTTCTTTACTTCTTCAAACATTTTTTTTTAAAGGAATCTGTGTCTGAACCAGCTAGTAAGATAACATCCATATAATGGTAAATTATAGATTGAGGGAACTGTTCACAAATTATTTCTAATGGCTGTTGTATAAAATATTGACACAAGGTGGAGCTGTTTAACATCCCTTATAGAAGAATATTCCGCTGATACCTTTTAAGAGGCTGAGAATTATTATAAGTAGGCACTGTGAAGGCAAATTTTTCTATCTTGTTCTTGTAAAAGTATAGTAAAAAAGCGGTCTTTTAAGTCAATCACTGTAGTAGATCATCCTTTAGGTAATAAAGAAGGCAAGGGAATTCCAGGCTGTAAAGTGCCCATTGGCTGATTTATTTATGGCTCTTAAATTTTTATGTTAACATTTTCCATTTTTCTGATTTTTTTTTCTTTCTTTCTTCCTTCCTTCCTTCCTTCCTTCCTTCCTTTCTTTTTTTTTATTTAAATTTTTGGAGACAGGGTTTCTCTGTATAGCCCTGGCTGTCTGGGAACTCACTCTGTAGACCAGGCTATCCTAAAACTCACAGAGCTCCTCCTGCCTCCTGAGTGCTGGGATTAAAGGCATGTGGCACCACCACCCAGCTTCCTGATTTCTTTTTAATGACAAATATAGGAGAATTCCAAGGTCTGGTTGATTCTTCATTATGTTGAGCATCTAACTGCTCCTGTACCAGCTGTTCCCAGGCCTGTAGTTTTTCTGATGTCAAAGGCCATTGTTCCACCCAGACAGGTTTGTCAGTTAACTATTTTAAAGGCAGGGCTGTTGGTACCTTTGAAAGACCACCAGCTGTCTGTGACAGTTCTTGATAATACCTTTTAATATTTCTCTCAGAAGCATTCTTTAACTAGAGTTTTCCTGCCTTGCCCACAGTCAGGACAAATCTCTATTACCCGCCAGTCCCACAACCGCTCAGACCCAGCCAAGTAAACACAGAGACTTATATTGCTTACAAACTGTATGGCTGTGGCAGGCTTCTTGCTAACTGTTCTTATAGCTTAAATTAATCCATTCCCATAAATCTATACCTTGCCATGTGGCTCATGGCTTACCAGCATCTTCACATGCTGCTTGTCATGGTGGTGGCTGGCAATGTCTCTCTGCCTTCCTGTCCCCTCAATTCTCCTCTCTGTTAGTCCCGCTGATACTTCCTGCCTGGCCACTGGCCAATCAGTGTTTTATTTATTGACCAATCAGAGCAATTTAACATACAGACCATCCCACAGCAGCATTCTTTATTTTACAGTTTGTTTCTGAGATTGGGGGAATGTTAATTTGTGTTTTCTATTGCTGCAACAAATCACATCTCCATAAATTCATTTCTATGTTAGCTACATATGGTTTTAATTTTCCTATCTCCTTCTGGCCCTATGTACTCAATCCATCTTTCACTTTATTTTACCTGAGATACAATTCCAATCCCAAGGAGCTGAACATTTACTTTCTTAAGAGGCCAAGGTTTTGGTGAAATTGTTGTTACATCTATACTTGTACCCTCAACTTCAGTGTCATTTATATGTATTTTTAGCTTTGGTTTTTGATCTTTTACAGCAGTTTGCCAAAATACTTGTTTTCTGGTCTCTTCTGAATTTTTTATTGTATCTATAGAAGTTATTATGTCTTTGATCACATTCAAAGCAGTGTGGTTTTAACAATAGGTATTAATTAAGTCTTTTGATTGCTCTGTGGATGACTTTCTCTGGTGCTGACAGGGAATGATTGAGCCATATTTGATATTGGGGCCAGCAGGAGGCCTCTCAGGGTGTTTCCTGATCACAAAGGGTTACCTTGTCTGCCTCCTGTTGATCTGCATTCATTAGTTCAGTGCTGGCCTTTGCCACACCATCTGCATATTCCAGAAGGTTGGGGCCTTCTTTTGGATTATCTCTAGAAAGAAACATTGTTTCTAGGAACATCTTGCCTACCATCCCTTTTCAAATGACCTTGTTTACCACAATTAAGACATCTGACATTTTGGTTTTTCTTAAAATTTCTAGAAATTACTTTTTTATCAAAGCAGCATTGTAAGTGTGAGATCTAATATCAGCCATATTTCTAATCCATTCTTCTATTGGTGCTGATCTTGTCTCTAGAGACCTAATTACCCTTTTGCATTCTGAATTAGCATTTTCAAAAGCCAAGGGCTGAATTAATACTTGTCAAACTTCTGGATAAGATATTCTATTTACAGCTGAAGTCAATCTTTGTGAAAAAAAAATTGAGTGAAGGCTTCCTTTGGGTCTTGTATAATTTTAGTAAATGAGTCAGTCCTTCTTCCTAATTCTTCAACCCTGTCCCAAGCACTCAAAGCTGCTACATGACACAATGCCAAGGTGTGATCATCAAATATAAACTGTCTTTGCAAATCAGCATGCTAGCCTTCACCAAGAGGCTGTCTTGGGAAATTTCCATACCTCTAGTCCTACCTCATTGTTCTATGATCCTAGCTTCCTCTTTCTACCATGTTTTCCATTGTAACTTAGGGCCAGCTTCCAATATTGTTGTAGATAAATCTTTCCAGTCTTAAAGAATAATTCAGTGCCGAGTTGCCCATGAATTTAACATCTACTTCACAAGTGGTAAATGCATATCATATGAAACAACTGCTTCTTTTATATATATATATATATATATATATATATATATATATATATATATTACTTATAAACTGTATGGCCGTGGCAGGCTTCTTGCTAACTGTTCTTTTATCTTAAATTAACCCATTTTTATAAATCTATACCTTGCCACGTGGCTGGTGGTGGCTTACCGGCGTCTTTACATGTTGCTTGTCCTGGCGGTGGCTGCAGTGTCTCTCTGCCTCAGCCTTCTGCTTCCCAGAATTCTCCTCTCTCCTTGTCCCACCTACTTCCTGCCTGGCCACTGGCCAATCAGTGTTTTATTTATTGACCAATCAGAGCAATTTGACATACAGACCATCCCACAGCACTTTCCCTTTTCTTTTTTTAAAAAGGAAGGTTTTAACTTTTACACATCTCCAAAGCCAGCTTGGTATATTTGGGAATTTGGGCATAGCATCTCTTACTACTTCCTGCTGGAGGGGGGTGCTGTATCTTATGGGGATGCAAAGAAAATTTAAGGATCATGGAGTAGTCTGTGAGGCTGTATCATTTGAGCCAGTTGCCTTGAAATGATTCTGGATGTTAGATCATCTGGGCCATGGTGTCATCGGAGACCTTTCAGGGGGTCTTGGCTGGTCAAACCTGATGTATCTTAATCTGGAACAAATCCATAGCCTCTGGCTTTCTGTAGAAACAAAAGCAGAACCTCTTTTCCAAAGCAACATATCCTTACATCCAAATTTTGAAGTCAAGGTACCTTTAAAATATACATACATATTGGTTTAATTGAACATCTTTTTTGATCAAATGGTTTTTTTTGCAGTTAAAAATCCCAAAGACAACACAATCCAGATTCTCTGTGTAATATTCATCTTTACATGGCTTTTTTATATTAATTTATCTTTTTTTGTCTCTTTCAAGCCTACGTATATTTTACACACATTGTAAACGATTTTATCTGAATCAGTCTTATTGTGAATCTATTGCTTTAAACTGCAGTATTCTAAGACTGAAACGGCTCTGTGACTGCTGGCTCCGCCCATTTTAGCTTACCAACATGGCCTTTTCCACCAGTTTTGTGAGTCTTAGAAATCAAGTCTTAGAAATAGTGGGTCTAAGCTTTTATCAAAGTAGCGTGTAGCCCAGAAACCTTTTTTTTTAAATACTAGTAAAGACTAAATCTACCACACAGCATAATGTGCTACTGCAGACACCTCATTACCGCCATACTGCCGGTCAAACGCAAACACCAGGAACCCGCCAGTGTTCAAACCTGCGCTTTGTGGCGTCTAGCTGCCCGTATGAGACATGAAGCAGGAACCTGGTTTTGGCTCTGTTTAGAATTGGTTATTAAATATTCTCAGTTTTAAGGTGGAAACTCAAGCTGTTGGGCGCCATTTGTTGCTGGAGGGCTTCTCTCCAGGTTCCTCAAGCCCCGCAGTCCCACAATCCACGTATAAAATAATCACTCAGACACTTATATTACTTATGTATTAGGCTTAAAAAAATAAAAGGGAAAAAAATCCCATGTTAAGAATCAGAAATATCACAATGCAGGGAGTTAGGACCCCATTTAGTGCTACTATGGATGGCTTTAAAATGGAAAAAATAAATGAAGGGATAAACCACTTAGGATTGACAGAATACCAGTTTTAATTACTATCAGTTGGATAATTCATAATTTATCCTTAAACTGGTTTGATAACTGTGCCAAATATGAAAATTTGATTAATAAGATATAATACATACATAAAAAATAACCATAAACCAATAATAATACATACATAAACTGTATGGCCGTGGCAGGCTTCTTGCTAACTGTTTTATTATCTTAAATTAACCCATTTTTATAAATCTATACCTTGCCACGTGGCTGATGGCTCTTACCAGAGTCTCTACATGCTGCTGGTCCTGGTGGTGGCTGCAGTGTTTCTCACAACTGCTTCTTTAAATCTCTTCAAATCTAAAACTTCTACAAGATTCCAGTCAACTTCTGTATAGCCTTGGGGATGCCTATAATCTGGTGGTTGTTCTTGTATGGTGTCTAGATAAACTAAAGTTGTTTTTTTAATAACCTTGGGCCACTCCTCTTCAATTTCATAATGCAATGGTGTGGTAGGTTCCACTCTAAATTCCTCTGTCTCTGTCTGAATATTTTTCTTATTTTTATTAGTAAATCTTTCTAAAGCTTGCATCTTACCAATAGTAAGTCTTTCTAAGGTTTGTATCTTATTAATCAAATTTTCATATTTGGCACAGTTATCAAACCAGTTTAAGGATAAATTATGAATTATCCAGCTGATAGTAATTAAAACTGGTATTCTGTCAATCCTAACTAAGTGGTTTATCCCTTCATTTATTTTTTCCATCTTAAAGCCATCCATAGTAGCACTAAATGGGGTCCTAACTCCCTGCATTGTGATATTTCTGATTCTTAACAAGATATTTTTTTCCTTTATATTTTTTAAGCCTAATTTACCCTTTAAGAATTACCAGGTTGGCCGGGTGGTGGTGGTACACACCTTTAATCTCAGCACTCGAGAGGCAGAGGCAGGCAGATCTCTGTGAGTTCGAGGCCAGCCTGGTCTACAGAGCGAAATCCAGGACAGGCACCAACATTACACAGAGAAACCCTGTCTTGGGGTGGGGGGGGAAATCCCAGGTGTCTCTCTGACCTGCTGATGCTGTGGTGACAGTGCTTGACAGAAAAAATAAATGAAGGGATAAACCACTTAGTTAGGATTGACAGAATACATGAGCACCACCACCGCCTGGCATTCTCAGCCTTCCTAGTGCTGCGACCCTTTAATATATACAGTTCCTCATGTTGTGGGGACCCCAACCATAAAATTTTCCCTGGGGGGTGGTGACGGCACATGCCTTTAATGCCAGCCCTTGGGAGGCAGAGACAGGCAGTTCTGTGAGTTCGGGGCCAGCCTAGTCTATAGAGCAAGTTCCAGGACAGCCAGAGCTACACAGAGAAACCTTGCCTCAAAAAACAGACAAACAAAAATTATTTTTGTTGCCGGGCAGGTGGATCTCTGTGAGTTTGAGGCCAGCCTGGTCTACAAAGAGAGTTCCAGGAAAGGTGCAAAGCTACACAGAGAAACCCTGTCTCGAAGAAAAAAAAAATTGTTGCTACTTCATACAGTTGCTACTGTTACGAATTGTAATGTAAATATCTGATATGCAGAATATCTGATATGTGAGTCCTGTGAAAAGGTCATTCAACCCCCAAAGGAGTCATGACCCACAGGTTGAGAACTGCTAGCTTTGTTATTCAGATTCTACTTGAAACTTAGATTATTATTTATTATATTTCCACAGAAAAATCCCATAAACACATGTAGAAGAATTTGGAAATAGTATCTTACAGACAGCTTAAATAAAGACTGTTTGCCACATTTGTGAAATTGTGATTTTTGCACAGCAGCACTTTTGAATGCCAGTTGCCAGTTTTCAGAATTGAGAATGTACTTCCTGCCTCCACCTTAATCTGGCCAGTCAGGTTTATTCTTGTTGTACATCATGTTGCTTGCCTCTCTAGGGAGACGGTGGCTTAGACTTGTGGCTTTCATCTGCCATTTGTTGTATTTCATTCTATCTTTTTTGGTGGTGAGGATTGCTTTTTGAGACACGCTTTCACTATATAGACTCTGCTGGCTTTGAATTCATGACCTTCCTGCTTTAGCCTTCCACACTTGATTTGCCATTTTCTTTCTCTTTTTAAAATTTATTTACTTAAGTGTGTATGTGCATGTATGTACATGTGCATGCATGTTACCTATGTTCATATGTGTGGAGACTGGAGGATATTGGATATTGTCCTCTATAGCTCTCTGCCTTTTTCCCTTGAGGCGGGGTCTTTCACTGGAACCCACCCATTTCTGGGTAGGCTAGCCATCCCCCACCCTCCACCCCCACATAGCACTAGGGTTACAGGCACATACAGCCATCCTTTCCCAGCTTTTTACTGGGGAACGGAGGATCTGAACTCCACCTCCCCAGCCCTGGACATTGTCTTGTATCAGAAAATGTCTTGTACCAGGTGTGTGTCTGAGACACAGTTTCATCTTCCCTCCTTAACAATGCCGTTTATCTTGAAGATTTCAGAAGTAAACAGCAATGTCTCGTTATTCCTGGTGTGAGGATGAACAACATCTGCTTCTTTATCCTGGAAAGGTTTCTGAATTTAGCTGACAGTGGGCAAGTTAACAAGGGAGAAGATACACAAGTGAGGTCTTGTCTCAGAAAGCAATCCCTACCCAAAAGAAGATAGAATGAAATAAAACAAAATGGCAGATTGTCTCAGGGTTTCTATTGTTGTGATGAAACACCATGATCAAAAAGCAAGTTGGAAGCCGGGCGGTGGTGGCACACGCCTTTATTTATTTATTTTTTTTTTTTTAGTTTTTTCGAGACAGGGTTTCTCTGTGTAGCTTTGCGCCTTTCCTGGGACTCACTTGGTAGCCCAGGCTGGCCTCGAACTCACAGAGATCCGCCGCTGGGCTACCAAGTGAGTCCCAGGAAAGGCGCAAAGCTACACAGAGAAACCCTGTCTCGAAAAACCAAAAAAAAAAAAAAAAAAAAAAAAAAAAAAAAAAAAAGCAAGTTGGGAAGAAAGGATTTATTTCTCTTACACTTCCATATTGTTGTTCATATTGAAGGAAGGTAGGACGGGAACTCAAATAAGGGTGGGAACCTGGAGGCAGGAACTGAAGCAGAGGCCATGGAGGGGAGCTGCTTACTGGCTTGTTCCTCATGGCTTGCTCAGCCTGCTTTCTTATAGAACCCAGGACCACCAGCCCAGGGATGGCACCACCCAGGGCTGGACACTTTCCCATTGATCAGTAATTGAGAAAATGCCTTACAGCTGGACCTCATGAAGACATTTCATCACCTGAGAGTCCTTCCTCTCTGATGACTCTAGCTTGTGTCCAGTTGACACACAAAACCAGCCAGTCCACAGATGAGAGTCACAAATCCCCACCGCCTCTCCAGGGAGGAATGCAGTGTGATGTACAGTAGAGCAAGTGTATTTAAATTGCACAGGCTGCAGCCTCAGGTCAGTGGCTACATGATAAACTAGGCACCCTTCTTTGTCAGAGAGAGAGGGGTCATTTTTGAGTGCTAACAGTAAATGGCTATTAGAATGAGTGGGTCTAGAGACCAGAGTGGTTTGTATGATTCTCTCTGAAAGTGCATTGGCTGGGGGAGACAGACAGCAGTCTGTGACAGTCTATCCAGGTGTGGTAACAGGACCCAGTTTTCTCTCCTGTGACACTCAAGGATAGTCTTTAGAAAAATAAGTGGACATCAGAGTAGAACCCCTTCCAGCCTCCAAGGCCTACCTTTCAAAATGAGCACAATGGCTGCTGGGTTTAGGGTAGTGTTCCCTGGCTGCTTTACCAGGGTGGGAGAGTGGTTGGGGAGGGGGGTTGGTTAGTATTTCACAGATCTTAATTTTGGTTTTGCTTTCTTCTAAAGGATTTGTTATTGAAAAGGAAAAAGAAAAGAAAAAGTAAATTCATAGATTCATAGATACTCCAAAGAAAAATAACCTTAGGTAAGAAGAGTATTAATTAGTACTCAGCTGAAGTAACACCCACAGATTGGAACTAACAACAGTGCTGCCCCAGCTCCCTTGAGGGGCTGCCTGTGGTGTGTTATTAGTGACTGGAGTTAGTCATGAGTAGTTCTGGAATGCTGCCATTTGCTTGATTATGTAAGTTGCAAATTTTGATGAAGTTTTTAAAAAGCATTGTCAAGTATTTTGAGCATATTCCTCCCTAGAATTCATAAAATTATTGTGTAAAAAGGCACTTCCCCATCCATTCTGAATTAGAGAATGAAGGAAGTACTTGACCATCTCAGATTCGAAGCTTTGGAATGTCTTTCGATCCCTTCATTTAAATATTGTGGTGTACTTGGTACTTAAGGCTGTCCTCAGACCCTTTTAGTCTTTCTGCTGTATTAGTAATGGGCACGTGGAAACAGGGCTTGAAATAATGGCTGAATCATAGTCTTGGCTGCATTGCCCTCCAGTGTTTCATGTATGCCTCCTTCTTGAATAGAGCCTGAAGGATGTTGATTTCTAAAGGATCTCTTTAATGGGCAATGCATTTCATTTGTTTGGGAAGGTGCATACACTGCTTTTCTATGGTATTCGTGGTTTCTAAGCTCTCCTGTCTTTTCTTTCTCTTTGAGAGAGAGGGAGAGGGAGAGAGAAACAAAAGCTGCTGACTGTTACTAGCACTTGCTGGCCTGATTTCTCCAATTACTGGTTTGTCTTTGTGAAGTGAAGTGTACATCATCAAGTAGGTGTCCATTCTGAACTCTGGGCAGATGAGCTTGTGTCTTGGGCTGTGGGGCACTGATGCCTTTTTTGAAAGAGTCTAGTAAGGGTCTTCTGTGGCAGGCACAGCTTTTTCAGATCATAATCAAAGCCTCAAGACAATGTATGAATAGAGTCAGAAGCTATAGAAATGCACTTCATAAGATTACTTGATGCTATTTTTTATTTGGGGGAAATATGTTGGTACATCTGGAAAATAAGCAGAAAAATTTCTTTGGTAACTGTACGCAACAAATGAAAGGATAGGTTTCAGTCTCTTGGCTACTTCACCAAGTTTATCCTTGATTAAACTGTTTTCTCCATAGGGTGTTTTGAGATTCCTTAAATGAAAACATTTTTCCCCTCTGTTTGGGGGGGGGGGCATGACACACAATGACCACCTTTTTCTTCTTTAGGATTGTTCCTCTTTGTTCAGGATTCAGCCATACAGCTCCATTTACATACCCACTGCTTGGTCGTTGGTTGACCTTTAGTGACAAAGTGTACACCACTTGTCAGGAGCTTTGTTACAATCCTGTATGCGATTTTCTTTAATCATTTCAGGACCATGAGGAAGTTTTACTATCTCAAGATGCTGTTCAACTGGGACCATGTGTTTACAAAGAAGCATCTGGCTCACTGTGCTGATCTGAGGCAGCCTTGGGGGCCAAAGGTCCATCTTTGTGCTTGTAAGGGTCACAGTGCTCCTAGAGCTCTCCCCAGTATTTTGTAACACTTTGTAACTGCTGCCTGCTGCTGCCTGTCCTAATCCTCTGAGTGATGAGCATTTGGTCTCAGTTGAAGCTCTTGGAAATGTCACCCCATCCTCCCACCTGTCACCCTTAGTACCAGATCATGCTTGTTTAAAACCGTGTGAGCTACTTTATATGAGAGTTGGTACTTGTTTTCTCTGATGTTGACATGGGTTTAGCAGGGTGTCAGTAAAATAATCCCCCCTCTCAGAAGCTCTTTTTTTTTTTTGTTTTGTTTTGTTTTTTGTTTTTTGTTTTTTGTTTTTCGAGACAGGGTTTCTCTGTGTAGCTTTGCGCCTTTCCTGGAGCTCACTTGGTAGCCCAGGCTGGCCTCGAACTCACAGAGATCCGCCTGGCTCTGCCTCCCGAGTGCTGGGATTAAAGGCGTGCGCCACCACCGCCCGGCTACAGAAGCTCTTATTTAACAATTATGTTTAAAACTGTATCAAACTGCTACCTTGTTTTTGGGGTAACCTTGTCTTTTGTTTCTGTGGCATTGCTGGTGATTGAACTAGGCCTTGCATGTATTCGACTGCTGCTCTACCCCGGAGTTAAATCCCAACCCCCAAATCGCCATTTTGAATGCTTTTTTTTTTTTTTAATCAACAAATGATTGCCCTCACTGAGTGGGTAAAGAAATTCTCCACTCTTTTTGTGTGAGGAAGTGCTGCTATCAGCCTTGCTTCTAAATTGCTTCTAATGGCAGTAGCATGTGCTGTACCCCAGCACGAAGATAAACCTTACTCCATATAAATGGAGTGTTGTGTATAACCTAATACAGCAAAGATTAGTAGGTACATTGTGCTAGCAGGTGTCTTTCTCTGTCTTTAAGGAGTGGTGAATGTGTTGCTAACGACTCCACTCTGGGTGGTAAACACCAGACTGAAGCTGCAAGGGGCAAAATTTCGGAATGAAGACATTATACCAACTAACTACAAAGGCATTATAGGTAAGTGTCCCTGGGATGTGTCCTTTGTGTTTGAAATCCGTTTCCATAGTAAAGCTGCCTAGCAGACAGCCTCAGATCCCAGCAAACGTTATTTATGTATCTGTGGTTGATAGGAACTCTACTGGGCTGACCAGAGCTGAGTCTCCTCAGCCCTGAACATACTCTTCTCATAACAGTGGCACAACACCAGAGGATGAATTCCCTTTGCCCTGTTTGTATATTACCTGATAACAAGCCTAGGACAAGGAGTAGATGGGGAAGAGAGGGAGAGACTGTGAGTATGTGAGTTTTAATTTGACTTTTTGCAGTCCTAGGTATTAAAGCCAGGGCCCCAAGTGTGCTGGGCAAGCAGTCTACTCCTGAGCTACACCCCTAAACTAATGTTGTTGTCATTGTTGTTTTGTTTTTGTTTTGTTTCGTTTTTAGTTTTTGAGACAGGGTTTCTCTGTGTAGCCCTCATTTGTCCTGGAACTTGCTCTGTAGACCAGGCTGGCCTAGAACTCACAGAGATCTGTTTGCCTCTGCCTCCCTAGTGATGAGATGAAAGGCTTGTGCCACCACCACCCAGCCCTTTTTTTAAAGACAGTCTCTTATAGCCTAGGCCAGCCTCAAACTCATAGCTGAGGATGATCTTGAACTTCTGATCTCCCTGCCTCCACTTCTCAATGCTGGGATTACAGGAGTACATCACAATGCCATGCCTGAGACAGAACCCAGGGCTTTGTATACCTAGGCAAGCACTATATACTGAGTTACATCCCCAGCTCAAGGGTTTTTGTTTTTGTTTTTTGGTTTTTTTTTTAGACAGAATTTTGCCATTTCCAAGGTTGGCCTTGAACTCACCGTATAGCCTAGTCTGGCCTCGAATTCATAGCAGTCCTCCCAAGTACTGAGATCACAGGTGTGACCTACCCCACCCAGCTTGTTACAGTTTTTGAGACGATCTCACTCTGTAACCTAGGCCGGCCTCCAACTTGAGATCCTACTGCGTCTTAGCCTCCCCTGTGCTGCTGTTAGAGGAGTCTACAGCACAGCCAGCCAAGTTAATATTTTAAAGAGTATTACACCTTTTTATCCGTAACGATGTCTTTGGATAAAGTTACAAGGATAGTATCTGATGGCTTTAAACTTCTGCTTTTTTAAGACAAGATCTCAGGGGTTAGGGATTTAGCTCAATGGTACAGTGCTTGCCTAGCAAGCACAAGGCCCTGGGTTCGGCCCTCTGCTCCAAAAAAAACAAAAAACAAAAAAGACAAGATCTCATTGTACAACTGGCTTTGAAGTCTTTATCCTGCCGTCTTAGCCTCTGGAGTGCTGGGATTGCCAGAGTGTGCCACCACATACTGCCTAGCCTCTACTTAGAACCACATGGCCAGGCTTGCATTTCTCTTTGTAACGGAAGTGGCTTTCTTATAAGTTCTTCATCATAGATTCCAAGAAAAAATATTATCTTGTGTTATGCTAGGCCTCGTGAAAGATGTGGTTTACAGTTTAGTTCTGTGTAACACACAGTTGCCAGATGTGCTGACAGTGCGGCATTTTAAACCGGATTGTCAGGAGAAGTCACAGGTGATAGAGGCTGGCATCAGAATGATGATTATCAAAAGGAAGTTGTGGGGGGGCAGTGGTGGTGGGGGAGTGGCGCACGCCTTTAATCCCAGCACTCGGGAGGCAGAGGCAGGCGGATCTCTGTGAATTTGAGGCCAGCCTGGTCTACAGAGCAATCTAGGCTAGCCAAAGCTACAAGGAGAAATCCTGTTTTAAAAAACAAAACAAAACAGGTAGTTAACTCCAGTGCATAGCAGTCCACACCTGTTGTCTGAGGAGGGAAGATATAATAATGTTCAAGGGCATACTGGGTTACACAACAAGGACATCTTTAAAAACAAATGAACGGACGGACGAACAGAAAGGTACCCAAGCAGGGAATCTGCCTCCAAAATTTCACCGAAGAGAGGGTGGTTTATATCTGGGTCCTTTTGGTCAGAACAGTGGTCTGTTCTAGTTAGGGCACTGTCACGGTGCTTTACAAAAGCCTGCCTTCTTGCCTAGATGCATTCCACCAGATTATTCGAGATGAAGGGGTTTTGGCTCTGTGGAATGGCACCTTTCCCTCCTTGCTGTTGGTCTTCAACCCCGCCATCCAGTTCATGTTCTACGAAGGCTTGAAACGGCAGCTTTTAAAGAAGCGGATGAAGGTACTTCCTAATTCTAAAAGTGACTGAAAGAGGTGCCCGTTTCCTTGTCTGATCGAAACGATTCCTCCTCTGCTTCCCAGCTCTCTTCTCTGGATGTGTTCATCATTGGTGCAATAGCCAAAGCGATCGCCACCACAGTCACCTATCCCATGCAGACGGTACAGTCGATTCTGAGGGTAAGTGAGTCCAGGGACATCTAAAACACATCCCCAAATCTTAAATGCAGTAATGCAGGTGGTGTGCCTGAGTGTCCGCGCCCATTTTCCCCTGTGTGCAATACTCTGCTAATCAGGCTTTTGGCTGGCTTTCTGTATGACAAGGAATGAAGTTTACATTGGACTTTCTTAGTAATGTGTTGTCTCAGGAAAACCATATGTGTGAAAAGATTTCTCAAGGACCTCAGGACAGCTTCCTTCCCATTCACATTGCTTGCCATGTGCCATGGAGCAGATGACCCTTGGCAAAACCAGAGGTTAAAGTCTTTAGTTCGCTCACAAGTAATTCATGATTTAACTTTTCCAAATCACTTTCAGATTTCAGTTTTTTTCATACATTTGATTGTTTATACATTCAGACATTTTTAGACACTCTGTGAGAAGTTGGAGGTACAGTGTAGCCCCTGTCCTCATGGGTAAGTAAAAGAAGTAAAAAAAACAAAACAGCAAGTAAAAGAACCGAGTAATTATTATGAGCTGAGTCAGCTGTTAAGGACATGAACAGCACTGGCTTACTGAAGAGGAGCAGTGGGTTCTTCTTGGCGTTTGGCCAGATGCCTGCCTTTCTGAGGAGGCACATGGAAATCAAGGTACAAGGGCATATGAAGTTCGTATCATACAAAGAAGGAGGACGCGCATCCCAGAAGAGGGAGAGTGTCATGTCAAGAGCTTGCTTCATCTTAGGAACTGAAAGGAGGCTTCTGTGGCTGGGAGAATTACAGGAAAGCTGTAGGAGAGGAAAGTAGGCGGAAGATTTTGTTCTCAGCCCAGCAGGAAGCCTGTGGACTTGGAGTTGGGAAGTAGTGTGATCTGAGGTAGGATCTTGGAAGGTCTGTGCTGGAAGGCCTGTGCTCTTCTGCAGCAGATCAGTCAGAAGCTGAGAGGGAGGGTGTGGGGAAGAGTTTTTGCTCTACAAGCCTATAGACCTGAGTCCAAATCTCCAGCACCCACTGAAAGAGTCAGGCATGGTTTCCCATGCCTGTACCCCAGCATGGGCTTGGTGATAGGGGCTGGAGAAAGGCAGATCTGGTCCAGTGAGAACCCATCTTGTGGCAGTAAGGCAGGGATCCAGAGAAGAAGACAACAGAGGTCCTGTTTGACCTCCATGTGCACACAGATGCATCTTCCTCACCCCACCCCCACCCGCTGCCCCAAGCTAAAGAGAAAGGGGCCAGTCCGGTATGAGACCATGTTAGTAATCCAGGTGAGGGTTTGATAGCCTAGACTAGGTTAGCAGCAGTGGAGATAGGATGTGGACACATTCAAGATCTGTGTGGGGGCTTGGTGTGTTGCTCAGAATACCACTCTACCAGGACTTACTTAGCATATGCAAGGTCCTGGGTTCAATCCCCAGCGCCACAAAAAGATATTGTTGAAAATCTGTTGTACAAAGAACATTTTAAAGGATTTATCTCTAGAAAAAATGAGGATAGTTGTCTCAGTTAGGTTTTCTATTGCTGTGAAGAGACACCATGACCATGGCAACTCTTATAAAGGAAAAAATTTAATTGGGGTGGTTCACTTACAGTTCAGAGGTTTAGTCCATTATTATGATGAGACATCATGGTGTTATGATATATATCGCTCAGGGGAACCCCGGCTGGCCAGGGTATCCCGAGTGTGCAGGGAAACATGCTGGCATGCTGGGCAGATGCAGTGGCAGGCCAGACATGGCTGTTGCGATGGTAGGTGGATATTCACAACCCAGATGCTGCATCCACGTGGAAATGGTTTATTATAATAGACGAAGAGAAGATAGGAAAGAGGGAGAGGAGAGAGAGAGGCACAGAGAGAGGGGAGGGAGAGAGGGAGGAAGGGAGGGGGGACTGAGCAGTACATACCTCGTGGGAGGAAAAGCGAAAGAGAGAGGAAGGGGGAGGGGTTTTTCCTTAAAATGAGGCTTTTACCTTGGGACACAGGGTGGCGCCAAAGGGCAGGATTTCAGAGGGCGGGTCAGAATAGTAACACATGGTGCTGGAGAAGTAGCTGAGAGTTCTACATCTTTCAGGCAACAGGAAATGGTCTGTCTCATCGGGCCTGGCTTGAGCATACATGAGACCTCAAAGCCCGCCTCCACGGTGACGCACTTCCTCCAACAAGACCACACCTCCTAATAGTGCCACTTTCTTTTGGGGCCATATCCTTTGAAACCACCACAGTAGTATTTCAGTTGAAAACACTGCTATGCAGAGTGTCTTTGCTAATGTGCCATTTTTATGTGTTATTTTTATTGGCTCTTAATAAAAGGACCTTAAATAACTGAAAGCTTCCACCTCCCAACATGTCTGTGTATTATCCTAGGCATGTACTTCTGTCTTGTTATTGTCTTTGCTGATAAGAATTTTCCCATCATTCTCTTAAAAGTGAAAGTTACTGATGCTGAGGATGTAAGTTAGTGATAAGAGTATTTGTTTTAGCATAGTGAAGGCCCTTGGTTCAAACTCCCAGAACAATAACAAAAAAAAAAAAAAATACCGCTTCCTTTATTGGAAAATATTTTTATTTTCATTTATTTAGTTGAAAAAGAGGATTGTTGGGCGGCAGTGGTGCACGCCTTTAATCCCAGCACTCGCGAGTTTGAGGCAGGTGGATCTCTGTGAGTTCGAGGCCAGCCTGGTCTACAGAGCGAGATCCAGGACAAGCACCAAAACTACACAGAGAAATCCTGTCTCGAAAAACAAAAAGAAAAAAGAAAAAAAGAGGAATAATAAAATCTGTGGTGCTAATTGGATGTTTTTATAATCAAACGCTGTGCTATGAGAGTTACTCTAAAGAAGTTTACTGAGTAGAAATTAAGAGGCTCACAGCCTCCTGGGACTCCGGCTCCTGGGGACCCAAAGCCCTCTTCTGGACTTTGCGGGCACCAACATTCAAATGTGCACAGACTCATACACTCACACACACACACATATACACATGATTAAAATAAAAATAAATCTTTTTTAAAAAATGAAATTTAAGATAAAGAAAACAGTGATAAATAGTAATTGTCTCTTTTTTTTTCCTTCCTTCCTTCCTTCCTTCCTTCCCAGTTTGGACGTCATAGACTAAACCCAGAAAACAGAACACTGGGGAGTCTTCGGAATGTTCTCTATCTTCTTCACCAGCGAGTCAAGTGAGCTCTGTAGATGTTTCCTGTCCTGCCTTCCCTCTCAGCAGCCCGGCTCCGCCAGGGAGTGGTGGGGATGGTGGGACGGGCTGCTTCAGTGCTGCAGCGGCCTCAGAGACCTCTGCCCGGGTTCAGTGTGCAGGCTCTCCTCAGCTTACGAGCTTGGTGTGGTTTGGCGGCAGTTTGGGGAATTACAAAATAGTTTAGGTCCTTATTCCCTGCTAGTTACAAATATACAGAACTCCTTTGGAAAGGGAGCCCACAGGGCTGGGAATGGACCGTGGTGGCAGAGCCTGTACCCAGTACAGGCATGGCCCTGGGTTCAAACCTTAGCACCAAAAAAAAAAACCAGAGAAGAAAGAGTCAGGCATCATAGAATACTCTTAATCCCAGCACTTGGGAGGCAGAGGCAGGCAGATCTCTGTGAGTTCAAGGCCAGCCTGGTCTACAGAGTGAGTTCCAGGACAGCCAGAGCTACACAGAGAAACCCTGTCTTGAAAAAATAAAAAAGAACCCTCCCCTCCCCCCCCAATTTTCTTTTCCCTTTTCTTCTTTGTTTTTGTTTTTCGAGACAGGGTTTCCCTGTGTAGTTTTGCGCCTTTCCTGGAACTCACTCTGTAGCCCAGGCTGGCCTCGAACTCACAGAGATCCGCCTGCCTCTGCCTCCCAAGTGCTGGGATTAAAGGCGTGCGCCACCACTGCCCGGCCTCCCTTCTCTTCTTATTCCATTCCCAAGAGGTAGTCCCTGTAAAGTATACACATTTCTAGAGAATTATATGGAACTGATGTTTTCAGTGTATGTATCTAGCATACTGTTTTGTTTTGGGTTTTTTTTTGAGGCAGAGTCTAGCTATGAAGCCCTGACTGGTCTAGTACTTGTCAGGTAGACCAGGTTGGCCTTATGAGGCAGTTTCCTTCTTCATCTTCTCCCTTTTTGTAATCTTAAAATCACACCATGTGCCAAGTGCAGACCTGTACCAGTTCCCTGTTACGTAACGCGCTGTGATTTATTCACCAGTGCTTGGGTTCTTTACAGACATTGCTGAGTGAAGAGTATAAGCTGAGCCTCCAGTGATTAAGCAGTCACAATTGTAGAGAGAGTCCTTTATGTGGAATTACCTAGTTAAGAGAACCAGAACACATATAATTTTGACATTTTATAATTTCAAGCATTATATATTTAGACAATGCCAACTGACCCCAAGAATGACAGCAATTAAAATTTTTGCCAGCACTGAGAAGGTTAAGAAAGATGGACGTTACAGATGTCAGTTGGAAATTGATGAGGTCCTGTAATTTGCAAATTAAGTGTTTTTTTTTTTTTTTTTTTTTTTTTTTTTTTTTTTTGGTTTTTCGAGACAGGGTTTCTCTGTGTAGCTTTGCGCCTTTCCTGGAGCTCACTTGGTAGCTAGGCTGGCCTCGAACTCACAGAGATCCGCCTGTCTCTGCCTCCCGAGTGCTGGGATTAAAGGCGTGCGCCACCAACGCCCGGCGTTAAATTAAGTGTTTTTATATATTTATCTGCTTTGGTCCTCAGCCCTGTAGAACAGTGATTATATTCCTATTTTGCAAATCAAGAGGCAGATTTAGAGAAATTGATTTGTCCAGCACTAGAGAGGCAGAGCCAGATGAATGACTACCATTCTTCAGTACCATGTTCTGCCGTGATGGAAACACTGCATTGTCCAGTAGGGTTGTGACTAGTTGCATGGAGCTGTGGAGTGTGTGGAATAGAGCCAGTGCTACTGAGAAGCCAAGTTTCCATTGTTTTAATTTTTAATTGACACATCTGCCTGATGGTTGCTGTCATAGATAATGTAATGCCACACCAAACCTCTCCATTTTGTGTGATTAAAATGGGGAGACGGCTCCATTGCCAGAGTGCTTGCCAGACCAGCATGAGAGCTTGAGTTCGGATGTTTGACACCCATATGAAAATCCAGGTGTGCAGTGTAGCCTGTCCCTGCAGCACCGGTAGGTACAAAGATGCGTGGATCCTGAGGTTTGCTTGGCCAACCAGATTAGCCAAAACAGAAAGTCTAAGTTCAGTGAGAGGCTTTGTCCCCCCCACCAAAAAAAAAGATTGGGTGCGGCGATAGACAAAGATACTCAAGTCAGCCAGGCAGTGATGGCATACCCCTTTAATCCTAGCACTCGGGAGGCAGTGGCAAGTGAGTTCAAGGCCAGCCTGGTCTAAAGATCGAGTTCCAGTACAGCCAGGGCTACACAAAGAAATCTTGTCTCAAAAAAAACTAAAAAAAAAAAAAAAAAAAAAACTAAAAAAAAAAGATACTCGTGAACCTCTGGGCTATGCATGTGCAAACAATGGCGTGCAGACACACATATACACACACACTATCACCTGAAGCCAGGTGTGATGTACACACCTATAGAGGTGGAAGAATCAAAAGTTCAAGACAACCTTGGCTACATGAGAAATTTGAGGTGCTTGCTGAATTTCTGTTGAGCCCTAGGACCAAATGTACAAGAAGGCTAAGAATCAGACAGCTTTTCATTTCTGTCTCTTCCCTTAGTTCTATTGAGGTTGAAAATGATCTAAACAAATTACTGGCTTTCCTACCACTTAGGGACTGTTAGGTTGAAATAACTGAATTGGGAGCCCATTAAACTCAGAAGTTCTTAGATCTCTGGTTCGGGCATTACAATGATTTCAGAAGCTTCCAGGATCTGCATCCTAGTAGTATGGTGTTACCAGCATCCCACTAATTAATGACAAGTGTAATAAAGACAAAGTATCAATGGCCCCTGAATACTAAACTTCATCTGTGCCTAAATGCCTTCAAAGCTAAGAAGGACTCTACCAGCAGAAGTCTGTTGGAATTGAAAATCTCCATTGCTTGTTTTGATCCTAAAGAAAAACCCTTTCAGAGAGAAGCTATCAGGGCAGCAGATCTCTCTAACACAGAGCTGCTTTTACAAAGAAAATCTATTTTTTCCCAACCTCTTTCCTTTCAGGCGCTTTGGAATAATAGGACTCTACAAAGGCCTTGAAGCCAAGCTGCTCCAGACAGTGCTCACAGCTGCCCTCATGTTCCTTGTGTACGAGAAACTGACCGCTGCTACCTTCACCGTCATGGGTCTGAAGAGCGCGCCCAGGCACTGAGGGCCTCCCTCAGGACCGGGTGAAGATGCACGGGCCGCACAGAGAGGAGAGGCGTGGCGCTCCTTTCCCTCTGTCCATCCACACCACAGACATTCCTGTCGTTGACCGCAAAGGCATCGCAGGCTAAACAGGGAGTATAGTTGGCTAGGCCTGTTGCCAACTTAGTTTTTATGGTGTTGGGTTGGATTCGGGGCTGGGGGGTTAGACTAATATGAAAACCTGAAACAATAAGTTGATGGGTGGATATTAATTTTCTCAAGGGGTATGGACTTTCCATCTGAAGCTTTTCTCACCTCTGGCACTCGTTCTCTTTCCCTGAACGTTCCCCCAGGTTCTGAACGATTCAGTAACGTAATTCTCCTCGGATACTTGTATGTGTCTTAATCTTGGTAAAGACTCTCCTCACTGAAATAACACGATGACTGTGCCGTGGGTGTGACTTCACTTCTTTTTGACTCTTTTCCTCCTGCTTGACAAGAGTTAAGTCAGCTGTTTATTTTGTGGGGGAAATGAAAAATATTAATCCAAAATGATTTTCTTAAAAATTGTAAATGTTAATTATTCATTAGTGTTTGACATAGTTTTTTAAATACATATTTATTTTGAATTGTCTTTTATTACAAAAAAAGCCCTGATGTTGTATGTCCATTCATGCAAGATCCAATCAGACAAACCTCAATAAATTGTCAGCACACACACAGAAAAACATTCATGAAAGTTGTTCTTCATTGAGGTATTAAATGGGTGTGTATGTGGTGCTTCGAACGAGAATGGTCCCGTGGGCTCATGTGTAAATACTTGGTTTCCAGTTGGTGAACTGTTTTGGAAGGGTGAGGGGGTGTGTCACTGCGGGTGGACTTTAAGTTTCAAAGCCCACACCAGTCCCACTTAGCTCTCTGCTTCATGATTGTGCCACAAGGTATGAGCTGCTGCTCCAGGGTCATACATGCCTATCTGCTGCCGTGGTAGTCATGGACTCTACCCCTCTGAAACCCTAAGCCCCACATTAAATGCTTTCTTGTATAAGTTGCTTGGGTCATGGTGTTCTGTCACAGCAGTGGGACAGTGACTGAGACAGTGCAACCAGGTGGTTAAAAAGAGATTGTAAAGTGCACCTAGCACCAGCTGCTCCTGCGGACTCTGGAATGCTCTCTTCCCTTGTAGATGTGTGTGGACTGTATTTTCAGAAGCATTCGATGCAGGTTATTTCTGTTCGGAAACATTCCTTAGGGCCCTACTAGTGTAAAATATGGCCCATCAAACAGCAGCATTGGCATTAGCTGAGAGCGTGTTAGGCTTGCAGCCCAGGCCTTCAGAGTGATATTTTGTAGTTTAATATGATCCCCAGGTAGTTCCCATCTATAATAAAGTTCAGGAGATCTTAGGGCCACTGGCCCAACAGAAGATGGGGTTAGCTTTGATTACAGAAGTCAGATAAATATTCCTCTCAAGGGAAAACTAGATCATTGTAGGAAAGATGGCCTCTGAGAAATCTCAGAATCCCACATCATCCATTCCTTCCCTTGGAGCACACAGCCAGGAGTGGATCCCATAGCTCAAGCCACTCACCCACCAAGTGAATTCTTTCCACATTCATGGAATTCTTTATTCTCAGCCTCTTGGCTAAGATGGAGTGTGGCTTCCTCTTAGTAGAATGACTTTGATTCTTGTGCTTTGGTTTTTGTCTCTGACAAAATGACACACTGTGTTTGTACATCTGTGTTTCAGTCGGTCAGAGAGTAATGAGGATTCTGTGGATCTGGACTCTGTGTAAGTGACTTGTGTTTCCTCTTCCTACTGCTGTGGAGATTTCAAAGTGTGTGGTTGTTAAACTAGAAACAACTGAAGGGATTTTGTGGTCTTCCAGAGAACACATACTAAGAGTGCTAGACTGAATACTCCTTCCCTATTGAAGATAGAATTGGTCCCATTACTACTGTGTGTGTATGTGCGTGTGGGTGAGAGCAAGAGGGATGTTCACTTGCATGGGGAAGCCAAAGGCTGCCATCAGGTATCCCTTTTAGTCTCTTTCCACCTCATCTTTTTGAGCCAGGGTCTCTCGGTAACCCTGGAGCTCACTGACTTGACTAGACTGGCTGGCTAGCCAGCCCCCAGGATCCAGCTGTTTGTACCTCCCCAACAGTGAGGTTGCAGGCGCGCCTTGCTGTGTCTGCATGGTCCTGGTGTTTGAGCTCAGGTCCTCATGCTTTCGCTGTTAGCACTTTACTGGCTAAGCCATTTCCCCGACCACCTCGTCATTACTACTTTTTTTTTTTTTTTTTTGAGACAGGGTTTCTCTGTATAACCTTGGCTGTCCTGGAACTCTGTTCTGTAGATCAGGCTGGCCTTGAACTCACAGCGATCTATCGTGTACCACCACTCCCGGCCCACTACTTTTTATTTGACTTTAAGATTTGGGTGTATCTGTTGGAGGTCCTGGGTGGGAAGCACAAGACTGCTGTTTGGGCTCCATAGAGGAGGGCAATGATTTAGAATGGTGCTGGTGTGCCTTCACGATCATTTTAGTTATGCTGTTCACTTTGAACGTTGAGTGTTGATCTCAGGGTATCATGGGGTGGTATGTTTGGTATGTCAGAATAACCTCCAAACCAAAGTCTATAGCTCAGGTAAGTGTTTATGATGTGACAGTGTATTTGATACTTCTTTCTCTCTGACATCTTTTTCATTTCCTTCCTTTTTTGTTTGGTTTGTTTGTCTGTTTTATGAAGACAGGGTCTTACTTTGTAGCTCCGGCTATTCTGGATTTCACTATGTAGATTGTGTTGGCCTCAAACTCACAGAGATCTACGTCTCTGCCTCCAAATGCTGGAATCAAAGGCGTGCGCCACCACTCCTGGCCCCTTTTTCTCTGATCAGGGACAGTTTAGTAATGAGGTTTTAGGCTCTGAGGAAGGGATAGACTCACCAGTTGAAACTAAGTAAGAAAGCCTAGCTTTGTAGCTTCTGGTGAGTAACAAGTTAATTGAGCACGATAAAGAGCTGGTGTCTGTTAGAAGGAAATTGGATTTTTTTTTCCTCTTGAATCAGGTAGTTTCTTTGGACTGTGAGGATTACGAACCTTGGAGATTATGTCAGCGTCACTTTAGTGGACATGTTCATTTCTGTAAGTATTTAATCTCTGCTTTGAAGTGGACGCCGATGTTTCTACCCTTGACTATTTTACAATTAACTTACAAGTATAAAAAAGTAGACTGTACCCTGAGAACATAAGCAGTGGGAGTTAGAAACCTTAGATTTTATTCCCAGGTTTGCCACCAGCTCACAGATTATGTCATTTCCTTGCACTTATGCTCTTTGTTAAGTAAAGATAATAATACTCTCTACCCACTTCAGGGGGTGTGTGAGCGCTAATGATGTCAGCCAAGTCCCTTTATGGTCATGCAGTGGGGACTGAGTGAAACTTGTGACAGGATCCAGATTTGTATAGCAATTTCCCTTCTAAAGCTTGGGCTTTTTCCCCTCTCATCAAACCAGTATCTCTGTGGAGTAGGTAGGGACAAGTAACAGCGGCCCCATTTAATTAACACGGAAATTGAAATAGAACTGTCAGAGGACTTGCCTAGGTAGAGCCAGGACTAGAGTTGAGTTTCCTGCATTCTGGTGGAAGATTAAGAGAATGGGTTCTGGGACTAGACACATCGTCGTTCAAACTAAACGTTCAGGGAACTCAGTTTCCTTAACTCTGGACTGGAGTCTCTCTCTCTCTCTCTCTCTCTCTCTCTCTCTCTCTCTCTCTCTCTCTCTCTCTCTCTTAAATACTACTTTATTTTGTGTGTATGAGTACCTATATGTATGTCTGTGCACCACTTGCAAGTCTGGTGCTCAAGGAGGCCAGAAGAGGGCATTGGATCTCCTAGAACTGGGGTTAAAGGTGGTTGTGAACCACCACATGGGTGTTGGTGGGAAGCACTTAACCACTGTGCCATCCCGCCAGTTCTGGCGTGAAGTTCCTGATAAAGCTAGCACATGGGGTGATCACTGGTATTAAAGGAAATCACACAGCTTGCCTTATAAGAGCCAGATAAACATCAGTGGTAACTGTTACTATGATGTTGATTAGGGTATAGCTGCCTGGGTAAACATAACTGTGGCCTCATAGAAGGCACTCTGGATTTTGAGTCAGACCTGGGCCCAGTTTCCGTATATCATGTAATAATGACCTCATGGCCACAAACCAGTCACTTCACCTTCAAAGCGGCCTCCTCCTACTGTCAAGTGAAATCATGACTTCTGAAGGCTGTTCTGGGGCAAATACAGGTGTGTGAGTGTTAAAGCACCGGCACAGTATGTGTGTGTGTGTGTGTGTGTGTGTGTGTGTGTGTGTGTGTGTGTGTGTGTGTGTGTTTAACAAATGATGTCTGAGCCGAGAAAATCTCTTTGGGTATTTCTTTTGATGTGTCACGTTTTTATTTTTTATTATATTTTTAATATTTTCTGTACATTGTATTTTGATCTAAAGTTCTCTCAGATCCTACCCACCCAATTTCATGTTTTCTTTTTCTCATGAAACAAGAAAACAAAACAAAAGCCAAAAGCTAGGTATGGTGGCTCATTCCTTTAATCCCAGCACTTGGCAGGCAGAAGCAGGCAGATCTCTGAGGTTGAGCCCAGCCTGGTCTACAGAGCAAGTCCCAGGGATCAGGAGGGAGTATGTGATATTCCAAGGAAGGAGAAATAGAATGTAGGTTTGCTTTTTTGTTTGAGACATGGTCTACTATGTAGCCCTGGCTGTCCTGGAACTTGATATATAGATGAGGCTGGCATCTAACTCACAGAGTTCCATCTGCCTCTGCCCTTGGAGTGCTAGAATAAAAGGTGGAGTGCTGGAATTACAGGCGTGTGCCCCCATACCTGGTTTAGAATATAGTTTTATAAAGTGCTGAAAGGAAACTAGAATAGGAGGATTAAATGAGGAAGAGTAGCTTTTGAAAAGCCACATTGAGAGCTAGTATTCTAGAAGCTTCCTAAAATATATAAAAGGAATTTAAATGGAATTACCATATAATGAGGGAAACAGTGACCCAACTAGACATCATAATAGACCACATAAAACTCCAGTGCCAGGAATGAGTTGCATCTTATTGAGTTGTTGCCCAAGGAGGCCTCATAGGCACCCCAAAAACTAGTATAGGCTATTGCCAGTGCGATTGGTTACCCTCCACAGCCGATGATGGCAAAGCCTTATTGCTGAATACACCATTTATGTCATTGAACGTGGAGATTTTGAGCTGGTGCTCAGCCAGAAGCTTTGCCCCTACCGACGAGCATTCCTAGTGCTGGAAGGTACTATCCATGCTCCCAGAGGAGAAAGGTGATGATCAACCTCACCCAACTGTCAACCCTTCAGCTTACAGCAGTGATCTGCCCGCAGGATGTCCTGGTGCGGGGTGACACAGGTATTGGGGGAGTAACCAACCACTTCTTTTTGTGGCGGTGGTGGTTTTGTTTTTTGAGGGTTTTTTTCCTGGATCTTGCTCTGTAGACCAGGCTGGCCTCGAACTCACAGAGATCTGCCTGGCTCTGCCTTCTGAGTGCTGGGATTAAAGGAGTGCATCACCACTGCCAGAGAACTAACCACTTCTTAAAAATCGGATTAAAGGCCCCTTACATGAGGTGGAACCTACATCTGACACTATTAATAAATATTGTTTTTCAAAGAGAAACCAGGCTCTTGCTTCAGCAGAAGAAAGTGAAATCAGAAGGATGCAGAGATTAGCCCGGCCCCTGACAGTGCTAGGTGACTGTTGTGGTAAACACTATGACCAAAAGCACCTTGGAGGGGAGGTGCTTGTCTCATCTTGCACTTCCAGGTCACAGGTCGTAAGTGAGGGAAGTCAGGGCACGAACTCAAGACAGGAACTTGAAGCAGATGCCATGGAAGAACACTGCTTTCTGGCTTGCCCTCAAGCTTGCTCAGCTAGCTTTCTTATACACCTGCCTAGGGATGGTGCCACCCATAGTGGATTGGGCCCTCCCACACCAATTAGCAATCATGACAAAGCTACACAGACATTCCCATAGGCCAGTCTGAGGGAGGCACGTCTTCCGTCAAGGCTCCCACTTCTCAGGTGGGATTATTAGTTTTAATGTCAATTTGCCACAAGTTAAAATCACAAAAGCAGGGAGTCTCACCTGAAGAATTGTCTTGATTGCCTTAATAGATGTGGGAAGACCCACCCACAGTGCAGTAGCACCTTCTGGTAGCATCCCAAATAAAAAGGCATTGGCAGATTTTTTTTTAATTTTATAAAAGCAAACTTTTTATTAAAAATCAGGGAAAGTTTAGATTCCATGAGATTAGGTTCAGTTTTTATTAGCTGGTTGCCCACTGCTGTATTATTTTTAATCATGAACAACAGAAGCCTCAAAAGGTTCTCTGAAACTTCAAAAGCACTTTCTGCTTGCAAAAATATTTATTACACTCATATGCACAAAACACCCCTTGGAGAGCAATGCTGTTCCGGGTGGGATGGGGTGAGAGGCACAGAAAGATTATTTGCCTTTTGCCCCTATGGGCTTCCTTCCATCTTGCTGCTGGCTGCTCCTGCTGATTCCTTTGCTGATATCAGAACTAGCATTTCCAGGCTTCCATTATTGGCTGAGGTACCCAGGCTTGTGGACTGAGTGAGTGTTCAGCCCCTCAGGTATGAGGCACCTGTTGTTATTTCAATGTAAGCTGACTTAGTCATTTCTCTACATACATACATGTATATAGTATACCTGTTATATATGTGTGTTTTATAGATGTATATTCCATTGGTTCTGTTCCTCTAGAGAACATTGACTAATAATAATAACAAATCGTGGTCCTAGGAGCCGTTCTGCAGAAACATTGTAAGAATGAGTTTCTCTAATGGGCTTGGTGGCATCTGGAGCTGGTTCTCCAACTGGATGAAACCCATGGTCATTAAAGACTGCTCTGGTAGTGTGGATATCTCTGAAAGTCTATGATGCGAACTATTAAAGAACTATACAAGATAAATGCATTTGATGCACTGGATTCACCTCTTGTGTGAAACAAGACATTTAGTGACTTTATATAAAACCTTTGAACTTTTGTGGAAAAATAATGATGCTGCCTGCTTCCTTGTTGTGTCTTTGGATAGTTACCAAGCAGAAGAAAGAAAAAGAAGAAGTTGAGTAATAAAAGTGACGATCCCCAGGTGTCCATACACAATCTAAAGGTTCCTAAGTGTGCCCTGGAAGAGAATGCAGCAGTAGCCATTGGAGCTCAGGTTAACCAAACCCAAGTCCCCTTGTGCAATTAGCTGACTTACAGTGCAGATGTAATTCCCAGCTTCTCAGGGTGTCAGCAGTTAAAACGAGAGCACTGAGTGGAGAAGAATCAGATCCTGTGACTTGGGTTGGTGATGTGTGGAAGACTGGTATTGAATCCTCCGATTCTCATGGGCCCAGTCTGCCTGAGGAAGTAGTCTCATCCTTTGCTGAGGATACATCCCCATTGCCTGCAGCATTACCCTAGAGAATCTAGTGAGTCTGTTAACTCATTCAAGCAGACATCTGTGTGAGAATGGATTTTTTTTTTTTTTTTTTTTTTTTTTGGTTTTTTGAGACAGGGTTTCTCTGTGTAGTTTTGCGCCTTTCCTGGAGCTCACTTGGTAGCCCAGGCTGGCCTCGAACTCACAGCGATCCGCCTGGCTCTGCCTCCCGAGTGCTGGGATTAAGCCACCACTGCCCGGCTGAGAATGGATTTTTTTTTTTTAGGGCAGTGGGATAGTGGTGGGAGGAATGTAAAGCCAGATCAGGACCCTGGGTAGAGATTCTGGGTTTACTGGTGTGAGCTTGCACAATTAGTTTATTTAACGGGTCGGCCTAGTAGCTGTGAAAAGATGGCCTGCTGAGAAGGAGCTGGAGATGCCTGCTATTCTTTGGCTTAGTGGGGAGGGATTTTTAAGGCTCAGGGAAACTGGAATGCTTGCGTGGTTTTGTTTAAAACCTAATCAGAAGACACGCCCTCCACCAGTGCTGTAAAACGAAATGGCGAGAGGCACATTCGAAGAGCTTCGTCACTGCTCTTCGTGTGCTAGGCCTTAGCAGTGGTGTCATTGCCGGTCAGTTTGGTGAATTAAATGCAGTGTGTTTAATTGGTCACTGGAGTAGCAGAGGGGTAGGTGGCAGCACTGAATTGCCAGAGACCAGGGATTGTAGTTACCATAATGGGCAGCACAGGCCAAGCAGTGTCTATAATAGCCTGACTCATAATGGGCAGCACAGGCCAAGCATTGTTTGTAATGGCCTGACTCTAATGGGCAGCACAGGTAAAGTGATGTCTATAATGGCATGACTCACGCAGACCTTTGTGATCGCTGATCAATCATGGTGCTTCCTATAATGAAATAGATCGAGGCCTCCCTCCTACTCCACCTGCTCAGTACCCAGCCGCGAGGACTGAGCAACCACTGGGTTCTCAGTCTCTCCTAAGCTGATTTAATATATTTATTTTTATGACAATATGATTTTATGATATGATTTTAATATATTTCTTCACCCTATTGGTTCTCTTCGTCTAGAGAACATCGCTCGTACACTAGACGACCAGTTTGTGTCAGGTTGACAACCACGATGAGCCATCACAGGGACACAAATTTGCGAAGCATTCCTTTTTTTGTTTTTTTAAACTGGAAATAATGAGTGTGGAATATTTATCATAAATAAATAGGGAAAAGCAAAAATGAGAAGCCAAATCCAATAATGTTTGATTTTATCCAGTTTTCAAATTAGGTTTCCCTCCCTGAAATTGTCAGTTACTCAGTAACATGCCGTGTTCAGTAGCAGCAGCGTCACTGGCTGAGCTACCGACTCACCTGGGCACCTTAGAAAAGCTAAGCGTGGTGGCTTCCTGAATCCAAACACCTCAGAGCTAAGAGAGAGCTCCTGACGGCGGGGCCGGCCGTGTCGCATGTTAGCAGAACAACTGAGTAGATAGGAAGGCTCCCTTGTAAGGCATTTATGCATGCAGTAAGTGTGGCCTGGGTGAGATGTTACAAGCTTTTTGCCGCTATCTAAATAGATAGGCCTTGTGTCAATGCTGATGTTGGCGGGGCACACTAATTAGTCCCACGGGATTGCTCAGTGGGTCTGACTGAACAGAAAAGGAAGTTTTCTAGGGAGTGTGGAGAGGAGTAGAGAATGACAGTTCAAAGTTACAGAATGACAACGGGTGAGATGGGTCAGAGGCGGAAGGTTATGGCCACACAAGCCGAGTGCACTGAGTTCTCCGTCCCTGGAACCCATGAGAAGGTGGAAGGAGGGAGTCAAACCCGGAGTTGCCCTTTGACCTCCACACAGGTGCCTCTCCCCATGCGCACACACAACAATAATACATTAGAGAAATAAAGTCAGTGAAAACCAGGCATAGGTAGGGCAGGCACCTGAACCCCAGCTATTTAGACGGGAGTGGGAGGAGGAGCAGGTTATTGTGGAAGGTTAACCTCAGCTGCATAACAAGTTTGCGGAGAACCTGGTCTGCATAAGACCCTGTCTCAAAACAAAAAAAGCCTAGGGACAGGGGATAGCTTCTTAAGAAAGAGTTCTGGCTGTGCAAGAATGAGGAACTGAGTCCAGATCTCTAGAGCCACGTGGCCAGTGGTGGCACACGCCTTTAATCCGAGATCTCTTGAGTCTGCCTGCCTTTGCCTCCCAAGTGCTGGGATTAAAGTTGGACACTTCTTGAGTTTATGTTTTTATAATTCCTGTACTGTGGACTCTTCAGCTTTCTTTTTTGTTTTGTTTTTGGGTTTTTGTTTTTTGTTTTATTTTGTTGTTTGTTTTTTTGTTGTTGTTGGGGTTTTTTTGGGAGGGGGGTTGTTGTTGTTGTTTTGGTTTTTCGAGACAGGATTTCTCTGTGTAGTTTTGATGCCTGTCCTGGAACTCACCCTGTAGACTAGCCTGGCCTCAAACTCAGAGATCCACCTGCCTCTGTTTCCTGAGTGCTGGGATCAACGGTGTGCGCCACCACCGCCCAGCTTCAGCTTTCTTTAATTAGTTCATACTTATTGAGACAGAGTTTCTGTATGACTTAGACTGACTTCAGATCCCTGATCCTCCTGCCTCTGCCTTCCAGGTGCAAGGATTACGTGCATGCAGCACAACATGGCTTCAGTTTGCTTTCATCCACCCTTTAAACACTCAGTTTTTGCTTTACAGGCAGCTGCCCTGTACCAGCTGCTAGCTACTCCGTGTGTGCCTCCTCATTTGCTTTAGATTCTGTGAAGCCCGTAGGCAGAGTGGATGGCCAGCCAGCGAGTGGTCCCTGTGTGGGTACCATATGGATGGCCTCGTTAAATTGCTAGTTCCTGTTTTGAGACTCATGTTCTGCTCATGGATTTAAAAAATCGTTTTTTGATTATTTGCCATATGCAAGCACCGTGCCAATTTCTGGGATTAGAAACATAAATAATATTCTGGTTCTGCCTTTCTATTCGTTATTCAGTGTGGGAGTCAGACAGACAACAGCTTAGACTTCTTCCGCTGATAAGTTCTGATGAAAAAAATGTTATGTAAATGTTCAAGTCATTTTGCGTGCCCGGAGAGATGGCTCAGCGACTGAGAGCACTTGCTTCTCTTCCAGAGGACCAGAGTTCAGCTCCCAGCACCCACACTGGGCAGGTCATAGCCACAGGTAACTGAAGCTCCAGGGAGCCAATGGCCTCTTTTGGTTTTTGTGGACACTGCACACATGTGGCACACACATACACAAATACATTTCTAAATTTAATTTTTAAAATTATGTTGTGTGTATAGGTGTTTGGGTTTGTATCTATGTCTGCACCATGTGGGTGCCTGGTGTGCACTGAGGCCAGAAGAGGGCATCAGATACTGTGGGACTTGAACCTAGGTCCTCTGAACTAGCAGCCAGTGTCTTAATCACTGAGCCATCTCCAGTGGCTACATCACTTTGTAGCCTGAGAGGCAGGATCTAACTCTGTCGTGGACTTTGAGGTGGCAAGGTGAGGTTTGCCCTGGGATCACACCAAGCAGCTGAGTAGAGGAATGTCTCTACAGAGAAAGTAAATACCATTGTCAGTTACAGAGAGGATGTTGCTTTATTTTCTCTACATTAGTCTGAACTAAACCCAAAGCATTCCAGGCCTGAGCACTGAAGGATGGTTGAAATGGAGGAGAGGGAAGAGCTATATATGGGCCACTGCCCTGCACCTGGGGGTGGAGTGATCAGCAACCCTGTGAGATGATGACGTCCTCAAACTCTAAATTGTGTTATTAAATTTTTAAATTAATCATAACATGAACTGTTTAGTTTTCTTTGTATAAGATCAACTACCAAGAACACCTTAGGTTTTCTATAACTACCATCCTTGGCCAGACTGGCCATTCTGCGTTTTTGGTGGGCAGGGGGGTGTAGGTTTTTGTTTTTTATTGCTGTATATGTGTAAACACACACACACACACACACACACACACACACACACACACACACACACACACGTTTTTTTGTGTGTGGGTTTTTGTTTGTTTGTGTGTTTGTTTGTTTGTTTGTTTGTTTTTTGAGACAGCATTTGTCTGTGTAGACCTGGCTGTCCTGAAACTCGCTCTGTAGACCAGGCTGGCCTCGAACTCTGAGATCTGCCTGCCTCTGCCTCCTGAGTGCTGGGATTAGAGGTGTGCACTGCCACCGCCGCCGCCACCACCACCACCACCGCCCAGCTAAGAGTTTGTAGTTTTTCAAGACAGGGTCTTACCAGGTCAGTGAGGCTGGCCTGCAGCACACAATGGCTTTGAACTCTCTCCTTCTCTGTTCCCTAGTGCTGGGACTGTAAACTCCATAGACTGTATCACCACATCAACAGAACAGTAGTTAGGCCTCAGCTGCATGCTTTTTGTGAGTCTGAACTCAATCTGGTTAACCTGAACACAATAATTAGGCCAGGTGTCATGCACACATCTTTAAAAATTATCACTCAGGAGGCAGAGGCAGGCCGATCTCCCAGTTGGAGGCTGCCCTAGTCTACATAGTAAATTCCAGGACAGCCAGAGCTATGTACAGAGGCCTTGACTTTTTTTTTTTGTTTTTTGTTTTTTGAGACAGGGTTTCTCTGTGTAGCTTTGCGCCTTTCCTGGAGCTCACTGGGTAGCCCAGGCTGGCCTCGAACTCACAGAGCTTCGCCTGGCTCTGCCTCCCGAGTGCTAGGGAGGCCTTGACTTAAAAAAACAAACAAACAAACAAACAAACAAAACTGGACTGGAGAGATGGCTCAGAGGTTAAGAGCACTGGCTGCTCTTCCAGAGGTCCTGAGTTCAATTCCCAGCAACCACATGGTGGCTGACAACCATCTGTAATGAGATCTGGTGCCCTCTTCTGGCATGCATGGATATGTGCAGACAGAACACTGTATACATAATAAATAAATAAATCTTAAAAAAAAAAAAATCTGTTTTTTTTAAAAAAAAAACTAATGAAAATAAAGACTTTATCTTGTCTGGTATCCTCTAAGCTCTCCCCCGACCCCCAGGCTGAACCCAGTACCCAGTGGACACGGGGCATGCACTCTCCACTGCCCTGCTGATCCACTTATACTCAGTGCCCTTCATTCAGCAGTGTGGACACTCTTCGCCTCTGCTTGGGAAGCTGCAGGAGAAATTCCACTGGAAGTGGGATGGGAAGAAAGGGGCATCACTGAAGAGTGGGCTGTGTGTTCTATGTGCATTCGCTCTCCATGACGTCCCTGCAGAGTCACATGACCTACCAAAGCAAACAACACACAGGTCAATAGCAGTTAAGTCCTTACCTAACGGGTAACTGAGATTGTGGACTGTCTACAAGAAGAGAACGTGACAATAGCTACTATTAATTAGGCCCCTCCTATTTACCAGCTGGTGTCACAAGACCTTATGCGTGTCTTTTATTAAATCCTGGAGATCCCAAAGCCTCTGTATTTTCTACAATTCTGTCCTTTGGGCTTTGGTTCCATGTCTGCACAACTACGTACACCATGTGTGTTTGTAGATAGTAATTTCTGCATATTGAAATTCTTCATCATATTGCCCCCCAAATTTTTCTGACAAGTAGCCCAGGCTAGCCACAAATTCACTGTGGTGTGAATGATAATGTCTCCCATAGGCTCACGTGTATGAGTTCTTGGTCTCTAGTTAGTTGAACTGTTTGAGAAGGATTAGGAGGTGTGGCCTTGCTAGAGGAGGTGTGTCAGTGGAGCCAGGCCTCAAGGTTTCAAAGGACTCCCATTCCAATACGTTCCCTGTCTCCTCCTCAAGGATCAGACATGAGCTCTCAGCTGTTCCTGCCACCATGCCTTTTTTCTGCCGTCATGGGCTCTAACCCCCTGAAACTGTAAGGCTAATTAAATTCCCTTTTATCAGTTGCCTTGGTCATGATGCTTTGTCACAGTGAAAGAAAGCCAAGGATAAGCTTGAACTTTGGATCCTCCTTCCTCATCCTCTGAAGTGCTGGGATTCCTACCACCACCACCACCACCACCACCACCACCACCACCACCACCACCACACCTGGTTTATGTGGCGCTGGGGATCAGACAAAGGACCTCATGTGCGCTAGGCAAACACTCTGACAACCGAGCTACATCTTCAGCTCCACTTCATCACTTCCTCCTCTCTAAGCCATGGAGTAGCATTTGTGATGTGCCTGTGTAGGAAGGATTTATGATCATGAACCTTACAAATATTGAAGAGTTTTACAATTTGACTTCCAGTTTTATAAGTGAGCTCCTTTTAAAGAGAAAAATGGCTGCATTTGTGTTTTTGTTTGTTTTCTGTTTTGTTTTTTGTTGTTTTTAATTTTACTGTTGTAGCCAAGGAAAATACTTTAAACCACCAGAGGGCATTGCAGTTAGCCTCCAGTACAGGCTTCCTTACAAATCCCAGCCTCCAGAGGTGAAATTTGGTGAAATTTGTTTCCAGGAAAAGAAGCCAGAAAAAGAAGCATTTTCACATTTAATGAATAGCCCGGAGAAGATCTGTAGACTGAACTTGGAACACAAGGGCGAGCATCCTTTTTATCTAACCAGGCAGAGAACAGAGTAGGTGGTGTTTCACTGAAATGCCATTCTCTTCCTTTTCCCAAGCATGTGCCTAAACTTTTGAATTGCCATCTATGATTAATAAAATTTCCTGAGCAAAGGGAAACTCAGTACCTCCCAAAACAACAGAAACTGAAGTAGAGACAGAAGCCAGTCTTTGGTGGTATCCACCTCTTTGTGGCTTTTACTGCCACTAATAAAAACTTATAACTTGACTGGTGCACAGCTAACACCCTCTGTGTAGAAGCTAAAGCAGGCAGAAAAGCGGCCGCATCACAAAGGGGCACAGAGAGTAGGTGGCATTCTGACAACCCATGAACTGAAAAGTCAGTTGAGCACACCTTGCAAGTGGTATTGGTGTAAATGGGTCCATCTTTCCACGTCGCGTGAAATAAATATGACTGGTGCAGCTCCTAGGCTGTGGCTGACTAGACCACCTCATTAATCTGTGCCCCCGAGGATTGAAACATTGGTTTAGTTATGGGTATTTGTTGAGTACATTTGTACCACTCACTCACAAAGACTGGCATGCACATGTGAATAGTAATTTGAATACTTCTCATTCAAAGCACCACAGTGAGTTTGAGACTAGCCCGGGCTACAGAGACTCTGTCTCAAAAGGGGTATGTGTGTGTGTGATGAAGAACTCCAATATGCAAGAACTGCCATCTAAGAAAGTCACATGACATGGCTTTGTAGGTTAGAAGCAATCTGGCATCTTATTTCAGACCTCTGAGGTTGACTGGATGGATGGTGTCTGCGTTGTGTGTGAGACACGTTTAGATGGTTAACTGAGTTACCCAGCAGTGAATGACAGAGCAGGACCAGACACGAGAGCTTCTGACTCTAGACACTGCCCTTGTCTACAACTCCGTAGTCTATCGCACGCAATAGCCACTGGTGGTTTTCATTATTTGGCTTAATAAGCTTAGCGAGTAAGCTCCGTGGTTTACCAACAGTGCTTCTCTTTCCCAAATGAGAGGCAGGTTCAGGAGAAAAGTCATTATCAGGCAGCTACTAGAATAACTTTGAAAGCCACCGGTCTCTGTCTTTTTCTAAGGTAGGATTTACACTGCCATGCCCATGTGCAGAAGGGCAGGCCCATCACTCGAGCGTTGAGTAATATCCCTACTATGTGCACACATCTCCAGTATACTCAGGATCTTACTGAAGTTCAAGCAAGTCCCTTCTTCTTTCACTTGTATTTCTCTATGTCCCTCCCTCTCTCACCAGATGAGGAGCCCTGAATCCTCATTTACATGTCCTGGGCACTGTTCTTGAGTACTCAGTGATTCTTCATCTGTTGAATGTATATGGAGGTAGCTGGGGACACATGTTCCATTGGGTATTCAGTTGGTTGGGCTAAACCAGAGCATCATCTTCAGTTCTCACGATGTAATGTGTTTAACCAAAGTAACTGTGGCTCCTCCAGTGCACTTAGTACCCTTGTGCCTTCACCCTGTGATACAATGGGGTGGGTCCGCTCTACCTCAGCCTGAGCTGTCCTGGAACTCTATACGAACAGGCTGGCCTTGAACTCACAGAGACCTACCTGCCTCTGGGTCCAAAGTGCTGGGATTAGAAGTATGTGCCACCATACCCGACCCTACCTTACTCTCTTGGTGCTTATTGTAAGATTCTTTTTCAGTGCTGGGAGTTAAACTATGCTCACGTTCACCAAACCCCAGCCTTGCTTCGTTTTATTTTTCGAGACAGAGACAGGGTTTCTCTGTGTAGCCCTAGATGTCCCGGAATTTGCTCTATAGACCAACCAGGCTGGCCTTGAACTCATAGAGATCCACTTGCTTCTGCTTCCCGGGTGCTGGGGTTAAAGGTGTGCACCACCATTGCCCATCTTAGTCTTGCTTTTTAAACTTAATTTCACTGTTGGTTGTGAGTATATAAGAATACAATTAACTTGGGTACATTGATCTTTTTAGTATATTAGGAATTTTATGTCTTACAATGTAGATGGCTTTATGTTTTATCTGATCACTAGAGCTTAAATACAATGTTGGATACAAGTGATAAAAACAGGCATTTTTGTCTTGTTCTTGATTATGGGCAAAAGCAAAAGCATGCCATCTCACGCTATTGAATGCGATGCTAACTGTGGGTTTTCCAGAGGTCCACCATTGTTCCTTTTTAAGGCTGCACACCTGCCCTGTGCTGGGCCCTGTCACCAGGCTTAGGAATACGCAGTGACACACACCAGCTTTCCCAGCAGCATTTCAATGTTGCTACTTTGCACTAAAATGTCCTGACTCACCGCTTGGTTTTGTTTTTTAACCATTTTATTAAATCTTTCTCAAAGTGCTGACGATCCCTGGCCACGGTAAACATAATAGGGTGCATTTAATTCAGTTGTTGCTTTAGCACACTGTCCTAATGTGACTCTGCTGCAGCCACAGGCACTGCATCACCAAACCGTTGGCTGTACTGTTCCTTCAGAGACTCTCGGCAGACTCCGGAGAGCTCAGGCTTGTTCAGGGTGGTCTTGGTCTGGACTGTTTTTGTGTTTCTGTATCTGCTCTTTTGCAAATACATGTTGTCCTGTTCCTAGGTGTTAATTATTAACACTTTTGCCCTTCGTGGGTCTGCATCTGAGAACATTCTCTTCTTCCAGTAATTTGCTGAGTTTAGGCTGCCAGAGAAAATTTCAGACATTTCTACAAAACAAGAGACATAAACTGAGGAAGAAATCCTCCTGGATTAAAGTGCAGGGGCTTGGCGTGATCTGTCTGGGTGCTTCTCTGCCTCTGAGGTCCCAGACTCAGCTCTGCTCAGGAGTCTGGTGTGAGGCATATCTATAACCTACATGGAATTGTTCTGTTTTGTTTAGGGCTTGTTTAGTCCCTTGGACCTCACCTATACCCTTAATCAGTTTTTATTAGTTGGTCTCTGTAAGGATTATGTCCTTAATTATGTCAACAGCTTGCGATGGCATTCCAGCCTAAAAAGTGGGCGTGCCCTCTCTATGTTCTCTTCTTTCCGCACTCTCCTTCCATATTCTCCCCTTCCACGCAGTCTCTCTCTCTTTCTCTCTCCCTTTCTCCCTCTCCCTCTCTCTCTCCCTCTCCCTTTCTTTCCCAATAAAGCTCTAGAAAGGTAACCATGGCTCGTGACTCTTCCATACACGTTCTATGAGAATTATGAGCACAAGAAATTCATAACGAGTAGTAGCTGAATATTAAAGCTGAATAACACCAAGTATTTCATGATAAATGGCTTTCCACTTGAAGGACCCTTGGTCGGTCAAGGTATAGCTTATTATATACAGCTGGACTCTCTATATCATATTCTTGTGGCTTTCCACAAAGGTCATGAGGCCTTTTGAATAGATTTCTAGTAAAAGGAAACAACAAGAAGTCTAAAGCAAGATAAAGATAATAGATTCAAATGCATCAATATAATGATGATCAGAATTACTAAAAGAAATGAACAGGGAGCTTTAGAAATGGCTCAGAGGTTAAGAGCACTGGCTGCTCTTCCAGAGGTCCTGAGTTCAGTTCCCAGCAACCACATGGGGGCCCACAATCATTTGTAATGAGATCTGGTGTCCTCTTCTGGCCTGCAGGCATACATGCAGGCAGAATACTATATACATAATAAATAAATCTTTAAAAAATAATAAACAGATCCAGGCCAGCCAGAAGGCTCAATAGTTAGAAGCTCTTGCTACCACCAAGCTTGATGATCTAAGTTCTGTCCTCAAACCCTCCTGGTGGGAGGAGATATGACTCCCACAAGTTGTCCTCTGACTTCCAAATGCATTTGCCTACATACATTGCTCTTCTGCACACAAACAAATGTAATTTTAAAAATGAACAAGAGAAACCGGCAGATCCAGTGATCACGTGGGTATCTTATCTCCTGGTTCTCGGGCTTTCAGACTCAGACTGGAACTTATTCCCTCACCTCTCCAGGTTGGTTCTCAACTAGTAGACTTAGATCATGTGATTTCTCTGCCTCTATTAGCCAAACAAGGGCTCAGTTACTAATGGAGAGAGAGGGCCAGGATTAGTAAATAACTCTGTGTTAGGAAGAAAGGACACATGCAGAGAAAGGAGACCATAAGCCAGGGCGGTGTGGCTGAAGGCAGAGAAGTGATGCCAACCAAGGTAGTGGGGTTCATCCTGGAGGCCAGCACGTCCCTTGTCACTGTGACTAGTCACTTTAGGCCAAGACCTAAGAGACCCTAAAGTCATAACAGCCTAGGATTTGAGTTTTGTCCAGCTCTCATGTGAAACCGGCCCACTCTAGATCTGTGGATCTCAACTGAGGAATTTTAACCCCTTCAGGGATACATTTGACATGTTTGGTGACATTTTGATTGTCAGGAAAAGAGAGGGACTTCTGACTCACAGTGTAGAAATAACAGTTACTGCTAAACACACTAGAATGCACAGGACATTCTCCCCACAACCAGAAATTATCTAGCCAGAGATGCCCGTAGAGCAGGGGCTGAGAAATCTGCCCCAAACAATGGAGAGCCACTGACGGGTTTTAAATAGTTATATGTTGTTCACTCAGGTATCTTTAGAGTGCTTTCTGAGTGGCAGAAACCATCCCTGGCAGGAGGGGCTCAGTAGTGGAAACAAAGTCTCATTCCGAAGAAGCTGCCAGCGAGGAAATGAACAGAACAGACACATCAATAAATAGAGTAAGAATCAAATGGGGATAAAGTCTACAGAAAAGTAAAGCAAGGCCAAGGGAATTATCTAGTGTTTGAAGAGGGCCTGTTGAGACAGGGTGCTAAGGTGGCCTCTTAAGTGGGAAGGTAAGAGCAGTCCCAACTCATGAGCAAGGAAAGGACATGTCTGCTCCTAGGTATGGTGGGGGATAAAGTTTCTTGTAGATGGAAAGGGAAAGTGTAGCTGAGCTCTTTCTCTGTCTTGCCAGCCGGCTCCCAAATAATGACATGGAGACTTATTCATTATAAATGCTCGAACTTAGCTTAGGCTTGTCCCACTAACTCTTTCAACTTAATTTAACCTGTTTCTATTCATCTACATTTTGCCTTGGGGCTTTTTACCTTTCTTTCATTCTGTATGTCCTACTTTCCTGCTTCTGTGTCTGGCTGACTGGTCCCTGGCATCTCCCTGTGTCTCCTTTTCTTTCTTCCCTGAGCCTAAATTCCTCCTCTTTACTCTCCCTGCCCAGAAGTCCCGCCTTTACCTCCTCCCTCACTGTTGGCCCTTCAGCTTTTTATTAGACCCATCAGGTGCCTTTGGCAGACAAGGTAAAACAGCAACACATCTTTACATAATTAAACAAATGCAACACATCTTTACATAGTTAAACAAATGCAACATATCTTTACATAGTTAAACTATTACAACACATCTTTACATCGTTAAACAAATGCCAACACATCTTTACATAGTTAAACAAATACAACACATCTTTACATAATTAAATGTAACACATCTTTACATCATTAAACAAATGCCAACATATCTTTACATAGCTAAATAAATATTCTGCAACATAAACAAATGCAATACATCTTTGCATAGCTAAATAAATATTCCACAACATAAGCAGAGGCAGACATCTGGGAGAGTTCAGAGTGGTCATGACCAGACTGAGCTGGGCTATGTGGAGAGAGGGGGAGGGAGAAGAAAACGAGGCGCAGCAGCCAAGAGGCCAAAGTACAGAACAGGGGCACATAACCGAAATGACTGGATTATATGGGGAAGAGCTGCTGGGGGGAAGGGCAGCCCAGCCTCTGGGTTTAGAGTCATGAGCAGAGATCCCGGTATGCCAGCCATAACCTGAAGTAGAAGGGACTGAGGGATGCTGGGGGAACCTGGCAGCCAGGTCCACTTTGATAAGTTAAATAGACACCTCAGCCATTTGTCCCAGGGTGTGAGACTTAACAGTCAGGAACTTGAGTCTCATGACCACTGCCAGTGTGGCCAAGGGTGTGTAAGTAAGCCAGCAGGAGACGGGGAGGGTGGGAGGGGGTTAGTAAGGAAGCCAGGGGTCAAGTCGTGGTCTTGAGGCCACGTGAGGGACTCTGGACTTTACCCTGATTATCAGAAGCTCGTGGGGATGTGCAGAGGAGAGGCAGGGTCTGATTACATCTCAAGGATGCAGGGGGTGGGCTTGCAGAGACAGAGGTAATAAGCCATTCAGTGGACTGGACAAGAACAGAGGATCAGGTTTGGTGATCGAGGTAGGGAACTCAGAATGGATAGGAACCGCAATATATCCTGGAAGACTGGCTGCTATCGGGGTGGGGGAGGAGGGTTTGGGTCACTCAGTGATAAAAACCAGACTAGGAGATTTTCCAGTAGGAATAGAGGCCATTTGTGACAGGTTCAGCTCGAGAAATCCACCATATAGCCAAGGGGAGACCTTGGTTGCCTCTTCTGAAAAAATGACATCTCTGTGCCAGGAGATAGGAAGTTAGCTCAGGAAGACAGGCTAGTGGCATGGCTTAGAAGGTAAAGGCACTTGCTGCCAACCCTGGTGACCCGAATTCAATCCCCAGGACACACATAATGCAAAGAAGGTGAGAAGTGACCCCAGTGGGTTGTCCTCTGACCTGCATACACATGCAAGACCATGTGTGCACATATATGTAATAATAAAAGAATGCAGTCGGGCAGTGGTGGTGCACACCTTTAATCTTAGCACTCAGGAGGCAGAAGTAGGTGAGTCTCTGTGAGTTCGAGGCCAGCTGGTTCTACAGAGCGAGATCCAGGACAGTCAGAGCTGTTACACAGAGAAACCTTGTCTCAAACAAACAAACAAACAGAATGCTTACAACCACAAAAATGAGTCTATACATCACACACACACACACACACACACACACACACACACACACTAAAAGGAAGATGGAGTTCTGTTCACAAGATGTTGGCAAATCATAGATTTTCTAATTGTACTTGACAATATATCTCCCAACTTGGGGTTCTGTAGAGAGCAAACCAGTACCCAATGGCCTGTTCTGTTCTCCTCCACTCTTTTTTTTTTTTTTCCAAGATAGGGGTTCTTTATGTAACATCCCTGGCTGTCCTGGAACTCACTCTGTAGACTAGGCTGGCCTCGAACTCACCTCAGAGATGCACCTGCCTCTATCTCCTGGGTGCTGGGATTAAAGGTGTGCGCCACCACCACCTAGATCTCCTCCACTCTTTTTTTTTTTTTAAAGATTTATTTATTTATTATACATATAGGGTTCTGTCTGCAGGTATGCCTGCAGGCTAGAAGTGGGCAACAGATCTCATTAGGGATGGTTATGAGCCACCTTCCTCAGGACCTCTGGAAGAGCAGCCAGTGCCCTTAACTGCTGAGCCATCTCTCCAGCCCTCTCCTCCACTCTTATTCAGTACAGTACATTATACTCCATGTCTGGTGCCCATGTATAACCCAGCAATTCTCTGGCGCATCTCTGGCAAACACCAGCTGGGGATGTCTAATTCAGTTCTAACACTGTCCCACAGGATGCAGGCTCAGTCCCATTACAGTGCCCCCTCAGATGCCAGTGCAGGATGTGACCTGTACTTCTGACCAACTAGCTGTACGCTAGACTTCCCCTCTTTAGGTCTGAACAATTTTCTTGGGTGGCTTACAGAACTCAGAAAAAATGCACGTCACTTGTGTACTGTGTTAGTTTTCCATTACTGTAACTAATACCTGAGGCCATCAACTTATAAAGAGAAAAGGTTTCCATCACCCTGGCTTCAGGAGTTCTAGTCCGTGATCCAGGGTGATGCGGTACCTCAGAACGAAGGGTATGGAAAAGAGAAAAGCTGCTGAGGACATACGTAGCCAGGGCCCGGAAGGGAAAATGAGACCAAGGTCTCACCATCCCTGTCAAGGACACACACTTAAAGACCAGAACGTCTCCCACGAGGCCCCGTCTCTTAAAGTTTTCACCTCCTCCCAACAGATCGAAGCTGGGCCTTTGGAGGACACGGACGCACAAACTTAAGCATGGACCAATTTGTTAGAAAAGATATCACCATGGATACAGATGAAGATCCAGAGGAAAGAGCCAGAGCTGCAGAGGGCAAAGCATGTGGGAAGGGAGCAGTACTAACCCCAGGCTCCCCGCATGCCTGGCTGCCCAGAGGCCCTGCAGACCTCACCGTTCACCACACAAGCGTGGCTGGTTACGCAAATGGCCTTTCGGGGGGATCCATACAGCCCTTTTCTTGCCCCCGTGTTTAAGGGTGGGGCTGAAAGCCTCAGCCACACCTCGTATTTCTAGTGACCAGCCCTATCTGTGAGATACCAGTTATCTAACTGACACACAAAACATACTATTTTGGAAATAACTTAACTAAAAAAATATTTTTATTTATGTGTATTGGTGTGTATCTCTTTGTCTTTGCTGTGTGGGTGGGGATGTTTTAAGGGCCAGAAAGAGTGTCAGGTCTCCTGGAACTGGAGTGAAGGGGTTTGTGAGGCACCTGATGTGGGTACTAGGATTAACTCTGGTGCTCCGCAAGAGCAGTGCATATTCTTAACTGCTGAGTCATCTTTCTAGTCCAATTCTTTTTTCTTTATTTTTATTTTTATTTATTTAATTTTTTTTTTTGTTTTTTTTTGTTTTTTTTTGTTTTTTGTTTTTCGAAACAGGGTTTCTCTGTGTAGGTTTGGTGCCTTTCCTGGATCTCACTCTGTAGACCAGGCTGGCCTCAAACTCATAGAGATCCACCCGGCTCTGCCTCCCAAATGCTGGGATTAGAGGCGTGAGCCACCACCGCCTGGCCATGTTCTTATTTCTCAAAGTATGATTAAAAAAAACTTCACCCTTTCTTCCCTTGTTCCCCTGGTGACTAGGTAAAGCTGGGTTATCTTGGGCAAATTGTCGCAGGAGAGAGTCACTCGCTCACCATTCCAGCAGGAGTGCCTGCCGGCTGAGTGGGCAATGCAGCTGTGTGTTTAGGAGTGTCATACAATCACAGTTCTCAGTTTAAAACAGCTCTCAATGTATCACTCACTATATCTGAGGCACTGTGGAGACGCTGAGGGTGTATGAAGAAATATGGCACAATCCGCACCCCAAGAAACTTGAAGTTGTTCTGGAAGATAACTGGCATGACAAGAAGGCTTAGTTTGATGTACTTAAAAATGCCTGGACCAGACGGCAGTGGCGCACGCCTCTAATCCCAGCACTCGGGAGGCAGAGCCGGGTGGATCTCTATGAGTTCGAGGCCAGCCTGGTCTACAGAGTGAGAGCCAGGACAGGCACCAAAACTACATGGAGAAACCCTGTCTCTCAAAACCAATAACTAAACAAATATATAATAAAAATGCCTGCACATCTGTTACTGTTTACTTCAGAGGTATGTGAAGATCCATAACAATAGAGCCGTATCCCATGTTTCATTGTATATCCTAACACAACAGCTCTGAATGCTGGCCAAAGGTGATACTGAGCTGTAGAGGTGACAGTCCTTGAGGGAGGGTGTCACGCAGTGGTGGACACTTGCCAGGCATGTGGAAATGTAGGAAGCCTTGGTTTGTTTGCCAGCACTGCCCCCCCACCCACCCAAAAAAAAATAATGCTTTCAAGTTTAAGTGTCTCTGGAATGGACTGACTGTGAGCTTTATCTGGAAGGGAAATTCCACCAGTTGCCAAAGGTTTAATGAGAGGATTTGTGTGCACAGTTAGGAGACATTATTGACAGAACGGGACCAGCTGCAGAGCAGAGTCTGTGCCTTGCAATTCCTCTGCCTCCCGCCCTGGCTCCAGCCAGCGAGGCTGAAAGAGGAAAAGGAAGACGTGCATTCTGCCAGGAGAGCCAGAGAGGGCCTTGCCAGTGACACCAGTGGCGTGGGTGACACCATCCTCTCTCAGCACGTTTAAATGCTGAACACAAAGGAAGGTCAGGTTTGCCAGGCTCTCCTGTGAGTGCCATGAACAGGCCACCTGGCCATACCGCCATGGTAATTGTGGTATCAGCCACTGAGTGATTAAACCATTTCAAGTGCTCTGGGAATTAAAGGGGGAAGGAGGGTGGAGGGGGATGGTCAGGGCTGTGTGAGACACTTTGTGGCCCCTTACTTTGCCTCTGCCAAGTCCAGCCCACCCACCTCATGCCATGGTCTAAAACAGACTCTTGTCTTAAAACTGGAACTTTTACTTTTTTTTTTTTTCTTGTTTTGTTTTCTAGTCCACACTCCTTCATTCTAGGGAAACTTTCCCTAAATTACTTTCAACTTCAACATGATTTAAAATTTTATGCTCTCATTTTACAAATTTCTTTACTGAAGAAAACCTGGAGCAATTAGCTAAGTCGGGGAAGCCGTATTCACTGAGAGTTGCCTGCCAAACAACCATCATCAATATGTATGTTTAGGAAGCTGTGATTGACATGTGCATGTTTAGGTCAGCATAACAGGTAACTTGCATTCTGCTTCCAAACGATGTGTGTGCGTTCCTACATGTGTGCATGTGGGGTGCATGTGTGTATGTGTGTACGTGCGAGCGCGCGAGAGTACTTCTGTGTGGAGGCCAGCAGTTAATGTCAAATGTCTCCTTGATGGTTCTCCAACTTGTTTTTCGAGCCAGGGTCTCTCCTGAACCTGGCACTTGCCAATTTGGCTGAAGTGGCCAGCCAGCCAGTCCTGGGATCCACGTCCCCACTTCCCCAGCGTTGGGATTCCAGGTGACCGCTGCCATGCCGGGCTTTTATGTGGAATCTGGAGGACTGAACTCAAGTTCTTGTGCTTCTATGGCTACCATTCTACTCACTGGGCTGACTCCTCAACTCTGGTCATTGTAATTCCTTTTTTAACTTCATTTTTTATTGATTGATGGATTAAATTCTTTTAAGATTTATTTATTTTATATATTTGAACATGTATATATATGTATGCATGTGTATGTACACTACATGTTTGTCCTGTAGCCAAGAAAGTCAGAAAATGGCTTCAGATCCCTCGGAACTGGAGTTACAGATGGCTGTGAGCCACCGTGTGGGTGCTGGGAGTGGAGCCCTGGTCCTCTGCAAGAGCAAGTGCTCTTCCCTGCTGAGCCATCTCTCCACACACACATACCCGTAATCATAAGTACTAATGCCCACCCCTTTGCCAGTGGATTGCATTTATTTACTTATTTTGTGTGTGTGGGTTCTCATAGACATGCCTGTGGGCCATGGAACATGTGCGGAGGTCAGAGGACAACTTTCAGGAGTCAGTTCTCTCCTTCCATCATGTAGGTCCTGGGGATTGAACTCGGGGCTCTCTAGCTTGGCCTGGAGTCACCTTTCCCTACTGGGCCATCTCACTGGTCTCCCAGTGTTAATGTAACCCAGTGGATGTTAATGTAACCTCAGTTAATGTAACCCAGAGCTGGAGTGCTGCAGCTCGTAAGTCAGGAACTGTGGGTGCTGAAACAGAGAGGGCAGAGAAAGCCGGGAGCCTCCTGTCCAGACTTCTCTCCTCAAGAAGGGTACGAGTCACCGCAGATTTGTCCAGCGGTTCGAAGTCTCGGCTGCACCACTTGCTGGCTCTGTGGCCTCTGGCAAGCTAGTTCACTCTGGTTTCCTCAGCAGTTACATTGAAATGACTATGATTTCTTCCTCACAAGAATTAGGGTAATGGTTCTCAACCTGTGGGTCTCGGCCCCTTTGGGGGGTCAAACAACCATTTCAACCAGATTGTATATCAGATATCCTGAATATCAGATATCTACATTACAATTCATAATGGTAGCAAAATTACAGCAATGAAATGATATTATGGTCGGGGATCACCACAACATGAGGAACTGTATTAAAGGGTCACAGCATTAGGAAGGTTGGGAACCACTGGCTTAGGGGAAGATGAAATAAATTAAGCTAGTATTCCAGAACCAGTGCCTGGCATGTCCTTGTGGCTATATATATATATATATATTTTAGCTATGGGCACAGGTCAGGGACATTAGGGGCAATAGTTATAGTTTCTGTCCCTCTACTCTGTGTTTCTGCTTTTAGACAAGGTCCTTTAATTTGCTAGGGGAGCAACTGTGTTGTTTCAGTATGAATATTAGAATTTAATTCTGAAAGAAAGTGAACAAATCCAGGAAATAGAGTCCTCTGATACATATACCACATTGTTAATTTTTTTAAGCCTGGGAAAATGACAAAAGCCATTCCTCTTGATGACTGCTCTGTGTGGCTTTTCTGGGTCTCCAAGGATCTGGTCTGTAAGAGCCTGTTATGTGGCTCTCTGCGTGAACGCTCGTGATTACACCCGCCACTTCGCTTACCCAAAAATCATTTCATCGCTGTTCTCCAAGACTTCAGACCGAAAGTGGGCTTTTTTTTTTTTTTTTTTTTAAATTGTCACTGGTTCAGTAGCAAGCTCACCGTGTACAGGGCCAGGGGACATGGGCTCAAGTCCTAGTCACCCCCTTCAATCTTTCCCTGATTGTCTGAGTGGCTTTTAGCGTGTCACTTGACATCTTTGAAGCGCGCTTTTCTCTTCTGAAGAGTAGATGTCTTACATAACCACCTCAGAGAGATGGCGGAGGATTAGATTAATTTGTTAATACGGGCATGTAAAGCCTTGTATCCACAAAGCTCTGGATTTGGTCCTCAGCAGTGGGGGGAAAAGTCACTAATATGCAAGAAAGTATAGCAAAACTAAGGGCTATGCCTGTTCCGTTTTTAGTATCTGATCGTGTGACCTAAGCCCATGGCACTTACTACACACCCACAAAGGGGTTCACGTGCCTGTTCTCCAACATGTCTCCTCCACAAAAGGAGACTTTCTGGAAACATGCCATGTCCAGTGGCTGGCGGTGCATGGCAATGAGCAGGTAATTGCGGGGTCAGACTTTGCACTTCCCGTGGCTTCTCATAATAAACCAGCTTGTTTATCTCCATCTGAGACGAGCAGGCCCATTTATTCCTATTGTGCCCTGTTCCGTCACGTTTCACACTGGCTGCTACTTTATTAATTAAAGTTCCCGAAGAAAACATCTCTATTTCAGCCGAGATCTGCATCTCTTACAACAGGCAGATGTAGCCCTTTTAGGGAGACGACTGTGTGGTGCACTGTGCTCTCTAAGAGACAGGCTTGTAGCTATAGAAACTGCCAGCTCGTCCAGGCCAGTGGTGTGGACAAGGCGGGGGTGTGCCGACATGGTTGATTTCTTTCTTAGTCACTGCTCTGCAAAATGCCCAGGGACACTGGTCGGGTAACTAAGAGCTGGCATTCGCCCCACTGGGTCTCCCCCCCCCTTTATAGCTTCAGATAGATAAGAAGATACTGCGTGGGGGTGAAGATGAGGAGCATGCATAATACACACCTGAAAATGCAACAATGAAGCATGTCGTTTTGTAGAAGCAGTATATGTTAGTGAGCATGGCATAGTCCAACAGTTTTGCACTCCAATGGTCTGAGCATTGCAGTGCCCACGCATAGTAGGAACTGGAATACATGGCTACTCATTTGTTCAAAACACATTGATGGAATGATAGATTTTTTAGATCTGTATGAACACATTTCTATCATCAGCATTTGCAGAAATTGTTTTCAAGTTCTGTCCTTTACCAGTATGTCTTTGGTGGGGGGGAAAAAGGTGCATTTTATGACTTTTCCTGTATGTGCAGTATGTGCCTGCAGTGCCTGAGGAAGCCAGAAGGGGCATCAGATCCCCCAGAACTGGAATTGAAGATGGTTGTGAGCCCCCATGTGGGTGCTGGGACTTGAACCCAGGTCTTCTGTGGAGCCGTCAGTGTTCTTAACTGCTGAGCCGTTTCTCCAGCCCCTCTTACTGGTACTTCTTTTGCACAACAATAAAACAGACACTTCCTATGACTTCTGTTTGTTCATCCATTCATCCATTTATCTGTTATACTAACGTGGGGAGGACAGTCCTAGCCATGTCTCCCTTTTTCTTGCTCAGTTGTTGTAAACCGTTAGCACTTGGCAGAAGGTTGCCAGGTTTGTGGCAAGTTCACATGATGACCAATTCTGAACTCGAGCCCAAATGTCATTTTGGTCAACAGTTGTTAAGTTTCCCTCTCAGGTGCCAGGCCTGTGCCAAGTTCTGGGCATATGTAAGTAACTGGGGCACTGCGGTACATGGCTTGGGCTGTTATGATGCCGTACCACGGACTGGACAGCTTAGAAATAACTTGCCTTCCTCACGGTTCTAGAGCCTAGAAATCCAAGCTCATGCCAGCATGGTCCGGTTGTGATGAGGGCCCACTTCTTGGTGGCAGACTGTCAACCACATGATAGGGGAAAAAAGCAAGCCAGCTCCTTGGCCTCTCTTAAAAGGACATCGAGGGTCTGGAGAGATGGCTCAGCAGTTAAGAGCACTGAGTGCTCCTCCCAAGGACCTGGGTTCAGTCCCCAGGTCCCACACGACTGTCTGTAACTCCAGTCCCCAGGGACCCAGTGCCCTCTTCTGGTCTCCTCAGGCACTGCGTTTGTGTAGTCCACAGGGAAAACACCATACACATAAAATGAAAATAAGCTTTTTCTGTCTTTTTTTTTTTTAAGATGTGAATCCTCTTTATGGAACATCAGCTCTCGTGACCTAATTATTTCTCCAAGGCCCCACCTCCCAATAACATCATGTCGGGAGCGAGGATTTCATCGGTAGAGATTTGGGACATAAGCTTTAGGTAAGTGGCAGACATGGTCTCTGTGCACCCACATTCAGGAGTACGTGGCCCCGTAGGGGTTCGATGAGGGATGGGAGGGAAGGGACTGGGTCCTTGCCTGCAAAGCACTGTACTGTATGCCTCCTTTTCACCTGCCAGCCCCTCTGCCAGGGATGCTCTTCCATGCCTTTTCCCTTGGCTAGGTCCTCATCTGACCTGGCTACAGATCACAGGTTACCTTCTCTGGAAAGCTTCCCGAAGGCCCCACCCCCTCAAACTGGTTTCCTCTGAACCCCGTATGGAATTGTAGATTTGCTTGTCTGTTCAGCTCAGTGATTTTTTCCCCTTAACTACATAGCATATGTTTGACACTGTACTTAACACAAATAAACTTGGCCCTTGGGCAGTGACTTTCCCAATTCACGGACACCGAACTCACAGGAATCTGATCTATAAATCTGAAGGTATATCACTCCGGGTGGCAGGAGTCAGAAAGGGCGGAGCAGAGGAGACCGTACCATCCCATACCTCTTGTCCAGGTTCCCCCACTCTCCACACACACCTCCGTGCTGCGGTAGCAGCCTATGGTAACCTTCTCTTGGCTGGACTGTGAATAGCAAGGGCAGGCTCCTCCAGCCATGTGCAAAGTCTCCATGAAGATGAAAAAAAAAAAAATAGAGAAAGTAGCCAGACATGGTGGTGTACAGCCAGCACTCAGGAAGACCATGAGTTCAAAACTCGCCTAAGCTACGTAGCAAGACCCTGTTGAAGGAGGAGGAGGAGGAGGAGGATTTCACCTGAAGGCTGTCAATTTGTTTGCAGGTTTTTGTTTTGTTTTTTTTGAAACAGGGTTTCTCTGTGTAGCCTTGTCCATGTAAGATGGAGAGTAATTCAGAAAGACAACCGATGCTGCAGCCAAGAGGATGGATGGCTCCATGGTTAGAGCTCTCCACTCAAGCATGAGGGCTGGGATCTGGGTCCCCTGAACCCACAGGAACTCCACGGGGGCTTGACAGCCATCCTGTAATTCCAGCCTGGGAAGGCAGGGGCAGGGGGTCCCCCAGAGCAAACTGACCTGCAAGACTAAGCAAATCCAGCCGGGCGGTGGTGGCGCACGCCTTTAATCCCAGCACTTGGGAGGCAGAGCCAGGAGGATCTCTGTGAGTTCGAGGCCAGCCTGGGCTACCAAGTGAGCTCCAGGAAAGGCGCAAAGCTACACAGAGAAACCCTGTCTCGAAAAACCAAAAAAAAAAAAAAAAAAAAAAGACTAAGCAAATCCAGAGCTCTGGCTTTGACTGAGAGATCCTGCTTCAAAGAATAAGGTAGAAGAATGATGGAGGATGATCACCTGGGCCTGTTCATGGAGCAGTGCGCGCGTGTGCACGCACACACACACATACCACATGTGTCCATCCACACACTTGCAAAACATGCAAACACACAGGTACCTCATACACACATGAAAATGGAGAAAAAAGGAAGCCTGACATTGACCTCTAGCCTCTAGATGTATAAAAATGCAGACATGTGCATGGCATGCACATGCTCGAGAGCGTGTGTGTGTGTGTGTGTGTGTGTGTGTGTGTGTGTGTGTGTATGTGTGTGTGTGTGTGTGCATACACAAAGATACAAAGATAAGATTATTGCAGTAGTGACCTATATTCTATCTTTCCAATGTGCCTTGGCTTTATGATGTTAGGAGTAATAAATATCCTCTGAGGATATGATTTACATATAAAAGGATCTTTCTGGTTCTGATGTGAAAAAAAAGACTTTGTGAGAATTGCAGAAGCAAGTTGATAAAGCAAGAGACAGCAGCCCACATCTACTGCCTGTGCATATTACCCATGTGCCGCAGAACTGTCCAACTCGTAGAGAGGGGGAATGCGTTTCTCTGGTGATTTTTAAGATCACTATATCCTGTATGGATGGTGTTTTGCCTTCATGGATGTAGGTGTGTGTCAGTGCCCTCTGAAGTTAGAAAAGGGCACTGGATTCCTGGATTCCTGGAACTGGAATTACAGATGGTTGTGAGCCACCATGCGGGTGGTTGGAATCAAACCCAGGTCCTCTGGAAGAGCAGCCAGTGCGCTTGACAGCTGAGCCACCCCTCCAGCCCCTCTCTGTTGACTTTTAAGAGACTCGACTTCATCTTCCTCTAAAGCAGGGCAGGCCACGGCGTATCCCGACTCCTCGTGGTAGTCAATGCTCACCGGCAGGGCAGACTGTGCACTTGGACACGGAGGGTGGCTGTCTGTGGCTATCTTCGAAGGAAGACACCTCCTATCAGTCATTCTTGTTCATCTCTGAACTTCACTCACCAGGGAACCTGGACTGAGGGTTACCCTGTTCCAGATTGTTTTTTTTTTTTTTTTTTTGTTTTTTCGAGACAGGGTTTCTCTGTGTAGCTTTGCATCTTTCCTGGATCTTGCTCTGTAAACCAGACTGGCCTCGAACTCACAAAGATCCGCCTGCCTCTGCCTCCCGAATGCTGGGATTAAAGGCCAGATATATATTTTTTAAATAACTTATCTAACTTTATTTTATGTGCATTGGTGTGAGAGTGTCAGATTCCCTAGAACTGGAGTTATAGACAGTTGTGAGCCGTCATGTGGGTGCTGGGAATTGAACTCAGGACCTCTGGAAGAGCAGTCAGTGCTCTTAACCGCTGAGCCATCTCTCCAGCCCTGATCCAGATATTTATTGAGCACTTACTATTACAGGCTCTGGGCCCTACACTAGGAGTAAAGAGAGAAATCAGATGTGGGCTCTAACCCCAAGGAGCTCATTGTCTAAGGAGGGTGGGAACACGCACACACAATCTGAAGGAGAGAACCGACTTCTGAAAGTTGTCCTCTGACCTCCACATGTATACTGTCGTGTGCACACACGAATGTATGCATAGCCTAAGCCTGTGCGTGCGCACGCCCCTTATTTGACCTCTGGCCCTCAGTTTCCTCAGAGCAGTGAATGGGTAAATGCATACAAACTGGTCCTTCTCTGAGCGAGCAGCGCTCAGGAGGGCCTGTTAAATGCACACCCTGTGCTCTCAGTGTTTTCCATTCTACATCAGAATGCGGCTCCTTCAGGGCAACGAGGCCAGCTTTGTTTCTACCTTGATTCCTTTTTATCATTATTACTTGTGATTCATGCAGCTCATTATGTTTCTAGGCTATTAAAATGGGGAAAATGTCACTCAGAAGAGCAGGAACAAACGGAAGCCCGCAGGAGCTCACTCGGTAACTGGCATTAACAATCACAAAAGCCAGAAGTTAGGCGTCAGCAGGAAGATGGAATCCGATGCAGGCAATCACCAGTTCTGTGCCGTGGCCTCTGACGGACTGTAATCCCCGTGCCCATCTTCCCTTGAAATGCTTGCTTCAAAGGGTCTTAATAATTCACTCAGTTTCCAAAATCACTGACAGGCTCTGACGCTTGTTTGTCTGTGGGATGGATGAGCTGGAAGAGGGAGAGAAAGATGGCTTGGTTTAAGGCACCCACCCCCACCACCTCACGTCCCTCAAGTCAGAGGGAGTGCTTGTTTTTAAGACAATCATTCTCTTCAACGGAATCTCCAGTTCCACCTTAGCCTAACAAGGAGCCCCACGCTGAGGAGGGCGTGGCACCCAGGGCTGCTCCTCACACCCACACTGGCATTGTTGCAGAGGGCTGTCCTTGCACAGCGCATAGGTGAAGAGATGTCCCTGGCTCTCTGCTCCTCAGTGAGGCTTGCTCATCTGGAGACTGGGTTCTGTTAGCTGCCACTGTTTACCATCACTTGCTGGAAGGAAGCCTTGATTTGTACACTATTGGATTTCCTACAGAGGGACAGTGACTTCATTTCTGCGGCAGTTCTTGACACAAATGTGAATTTAAAAAAAAAAATTAAAAAAAGGGATTCACTCCAGCACTTGGGGGATGGAGAAAAGAGGATCAGGAGTTGAGGGCCAGCCTGGGCTACAGGAGAAATGAAGGCAGAAAGATCAGGAGTTAAAGGCTGCCTGGGCTACTTGAAACAAACAAACATAACAGGATTTCTAGTAATGCCGAAAAGAAATTGTTTTCTTTTTTCTTTTCGGTTTTTCAAGACAGGGTTTCTCTGTGTAGCTTTGGAACCTGTCCTAGCTCTCGCTCTGTAGACCAGGCTGGCCTCGAACTCACAGAGATCCACCTGGCTCTGCCTCCCGAGTGCTGGGATTAAAGGCGTGTGCCACCACCACCCGGCAAGAAATTTTTTTCAAGCCATCAGACCCACGTCAAAAGGCACAGTCTAGGAAAGACTCAATCTGTGAAGACGCTCTCGAAGTCCCAGTCTCTCTGGAGGCCGAGGTGACACAGTGGGCTATGGAGTGACAGCCAGAGCTACAGAGTGAGACCCTGCTTCAAAAACAATCTAAAAATTAATGTATTAAAAGTAAATGATTGAATGAGTACCGGAGGATCGACTACAGCGTGGGGTGATAGAGAATTCTACATAAACTTTCCACGCTGCTCCAGTGTTGGAAGCTGAGCCAGCGCTTGGCCAGCTCCAAGCCGGCTCGGCATGGCTGAGCTTCACCAAGCCCCTCCCACTGGGCACCGACGCACCCTGGGCTTGTGATCCTCTGTTTGCTGCCTCCCTCTCTCCGCAGCGTGAAATCACTGTCACGCAGACCATAATCCCTGCTCACCCTTCCAAAGCCTGGAACAGAATGAAAATTTAGAAACAAAGAATTAGAAACGAAATGGAAAACAGACGCTAGCCGTGAAATTAAAGATAAGAAGGTTGGCCGGGTGGCGGCGGCGGCGGCGGCGGCGGCCGCGGCGGCCCACGCCTTTAATCCCAGCACTCGGGAGGCAGAGCCAGGCGGATCTCTGTGAGTTCGAGGCCAGCCTGGTCTACAGATGTTAATGACATAAAACACCCAACTTCTAAGTCCAAACAAGGTATGAAGAGGAAGTCCAATAAGGGGCCTCACCAGAGTGGTCAAGGGGCGTCCACCAGCCATTGAGCTGAGATGGCTATTGGGGAGAATCTGTCTGCTGCTGGGTTCCCTCTGCTGGGACTCCACTGCACTTCCTGAGGCCCAGCTGCCGTCATCCGTCACCCACAAGGCTCAGCATATGTTTTCTCACCTGCCTCCCAGGAACACCAGGCCTTAGAGAGCCAGGTCCCTTTCCTCAGTCTCAATGCACATTTTCCCTCGGCTTCCATCTTCCCGAAGGAGAAGACACCACCCCAAGAAGCCCCGCGGGAAGGTTTTCTCGTTCCCTCATGTCTGCCAGACCGAGGGTCTAAGTGTGGGGTTTTCATTATTGCCCAGCATCTTCCACCACTGGTCCGACCTCACCCCTAAGAGGCATCTTCCACCTGTGTCTCTAACCCTTCCCTTCCTCTCCAGCCCCCTCTACCAACTTTAGAACTCATCAGGTTTATTTTGACTGCCACAAGCGCCTCCTCACAGCCTCTCTGCCTTCACCTGACCTTGTTCCCTTCTCCACACAGCAGACCATAGCCAGAGTGGCCCTTCTAGAAGAGCAGATCACACAGCCCCCCCCCACACACACACACAGTGATTTGCTTTCACCAGGGCTGGGGGAGGGGCTCCTTTAATGCCCCAGGTAGTTAGTTAGGTGCTCAATCCCTCTTGTCCTGCTAGTACCAGATGCAGCCTAATCGCATGGTCTGTCTCGTGCAAGGCATCTCCGCCAGCCTTGAGAGATGTGCCGTTTAAAGTGTGGTCAGGGGACCAACGCCAACGCTGCATCTGAAGGTTTGAAGGGATTACCGAGTGCCAGGCCTCACCCGGACCTGCAGAATCTGCATTGGTGTTTAGCAAGATCTCGGGTGACATGTGTGCACTTGCAAATCTGAGAGGCATGATGCCTGCCTGGGGGACTTGGCCAAGCTCAGGTTGATCTTTTCGTTGTTGTTTTGGGGTGGGCTGGAAACGGGCTATCAGAGTGACCTTCACATGTCATGGAGTGAATAAAATCGAGCCAGATCAGGAAGAGAACCGATTGTTCTGGAAACAGCGGACAGTTTCAGGTGAAGAGAACAAGGCAGGCAGACATCAGGCTATGCCCCCCGTGAAAGGACCTGTCAGGGCACCAATTAAGAGGAATGCTGAACACTCACCCCTTTGTTGGAGCTAGAACTTAGGGGGAACAGAGCGGCCGGAAGGCCAGAGGAGAGGCAGCTCTGTCCCCGGCCACAGGAAATTGCCCTGGGAAGATTGATTTACCCATCATGCCCAGTGAGCCGAAGGGGCTGTGTGTTGAGTCTTTCAGGCAGACTTGACTCACCCGGGCGGCCCCACCCCCAGAGGCACTCAGGCCTCTTGTTGCTTAGAGAAGCATCATCGGCAGTGGCACTTAAATAATGGGCCCTCAAGCCTAAGTTGCCGGAAGGCTCCGGTAATCTTTCATCGATACAAAACAGATCTCGGGGGAAGATGTAAGGCTTCAGCTCTCCTGCCCAGCAGTCTGTTTGCATGTGGAGGTGGCCTAGTACAGATGGGGGAGGATGGAGGGCTGTAATGATAGCCCGTGGGCACCGTGTGCTGAGCTGTTACCATGGGCAGGTACCACGTGGGAAATGGCCACGCGTGATCTCATTAATTCCTTTCTAGACACAGCATCCTGATTTACACCTTCCTGTGGCTGGAAAGAGCAAGGTTCTAGGACTTCCATCTCATGCCTAAGAAGCGGCAGAGCGGGTCTTCTGGGTTGAATTCTGGCAGTTCCTCATTCCTAGTCTTTAGAATACAACCTTATTTGCAAACAGGGACGCGTAGATGGAGTTAGTTCCAATGAAGACAGTACCAGAGGAGGTTGGGCCTCAATCCACTATGTCTGGCACCTTTTTCTCTTTTCTTCCTGCGGTGGTGGGAACTGAACCCAGGCTGCGGCACACTAGGAAAGCGCTCTCTGTGGCCACACCCCCAGACAGACTGTGGTGTCTTAGTAAGAAGGGACCCAGAAGCAGGTGTTCAGGTGATGGGGTAGATAATAAAGGGAGGCCTTCAGATTGCTGGCAGACACCTGAAGCTGGAAGAAGGTTTTCTACATGTTTCTGGGGACAGTGGCCCTGCCACCACCTTGATTCAGGGTTCCCAGCTTCGTGGACTGGAAGGCAATAGACTTCTGTTGCATTAAACTACCCTGTTTACAGTATTTGCTATAGCAGCCTTGAAAAAACACTGTTGGGATTAAGACTTTGGCCTGTCCAGACCAACAGGCCTGGTGTTCCCATTGATGCCACTCTGCAGACGGGACATGGGCAGAGGTGTTGAGAGGTTTGGATGAAAGGCACCCACACTTGAAACCTCTCCCCCATCCCTCTGGTGCACACAGTGAGGTGATGGTCCCCTGTCATGATGGGTGAGGGAGACATTACAGGAAGGAGGCTCCCGAGAGGAAACTGACACTCAGAAAGGAGGAGGTACCAAACTCCTACTTGGAGGTGTCTTTTAAATCACATGATCCTTTAAGAAGGAGGACAAGTGTGGGCTCTGTAGAAGCAGACCTGGTTTTCAGGAGTGAACAGGTCACCTGGGATGGGTTAGTTCTGTGGGATGGTGTAGCAGGAATCTTAAAGAGTCTTTTTTTTTTTTTTTTTGGTTTTTCGAGACAGGGTTTCTCTGTGTAGCTTTGCGCCTTTCCTGGGACTCACTTGGTAGCCCAGGCTGGCCTCGAACTCGCAGAGATCCGCGTGGCTCTGCCTCCCAAGTGCTGGGATTAAAGGCGTGCGCCACCACCGCCCGGCAAAGAGTCTTAATAAAATCAAACCCGGAGCCAGTTATTGGGGTGAAATGCTGGGTGGTCAGAGAGACAGAACAAGCCACAGCTAACCTCACCTGGCCAACTTCTCAGCTGGTCTTGTTTCCTCAGATTGGAAAAGCCTCTGTGTCCTCATCCCAATGGCTCTCAGCTGAACTGTGCTGCTCAAAACCTAAAAGCTTAACCAGCCAAATGCTTCTGGTTTCTGGTCCTTATGCCTTATATACCTTTCTGTTTTCTACTACCACTCCCTGGGATTAAAGGCTGCTTTCTGGGATTAAAGGCATGTGTCACCATGCCTGGCCGTTTCCAATGTGGCCTTGAACTCACAGAGATCCAGAGGGATTTCTATCTCTGGAATGCTAGGATTAAAGGTGTGTGTGCCACCATTTTCTAGCCTTTGTATCTAGTGGCTGTTCTGTCTTTGACCCCAGATAAGTTTATTAGGGTGAACAATATTTTGGGGAACACAATACCACCACAGGATGGTTAGTTCTGTCAGTTTGACATGGTCCAGGAGTCTAGATTCAGGGACGGGAGCCTCAGTATGATTCAGTTTGGCCTGTGGGCATGTCTGTGGAAAGTTATCTTTTATTTGTTTAAAGATTTGTAGCGTGTGTTATGGAATGTTATTTTAAGATGTGTTACATTTGTTTATGCTGTGGAACGTTTGTTTATTGATGCAAAGATGTGTTGCATTCTTTTGTATTGTATTTGTTTAACTCTGTGAAGCTGTGTTACTTTGCCTGTCTAAAACACCTGATTGGTCTAATAAAGAGCTCAATGGCCAATAGCAAGGCAGGAGAAAGGATAGGCGGGGCTGGCAGGCAGAGAGAATAAATAGAAGGAGAAAAGAGATCAAGGAGTAAGAAAAGAAGGGGCCAGTCACCCAGCCACACAGCCAGACATGGAATAAGGAGGAAAGGAAAGATATACAGACAGAGAGAAAGTAAAAGCCCAAAGGCAAAAGGTAGACGACGGGATAATTTAAGAAAAGCTAGCAAGAAACAAGCCAAGCTAAGGCTGGGCATTTATAAGAGATGCCCAAGGAGCCCAGAAGAGGGTGTTGGAGTCCCTGGAGCTGTAGTTACCAGTGGTTATGCCCCATCTGACATATGTGCTAGGAACCAAACCCAGGTCTTCTGAAGAGCAAAAGTCACTTTTTGTTTGTTTGTTTGCTTGCTTTTTGTTTTTTGAGACAGAGTTTCTCCGTGTAGCCCTTGCTGTCTTAGAGCTAGCTCTGTAGACCAGGTTGGCTTTGAACTCAGAGATCCACCTGCCTCTGCCTCCTGAATGCTGGTATTAAAGGTGTTTGCCACCATGCTCAGCTTTTAATATTTATTTTATATCTCTGAGTGTTCTGCCTACAAGTATGTATATGTTCCGTGTGTGAAAGTGTGCAACTTTCCACAGAAGTCAGAGGAAAGCAGCAGATCCTCTGGAACTGGATTTTTTTAATGGTTTTGAGCCACCATGTGGGTGCTAGGAACTGAACCCAGGTCTTCTGCAAGAGCAACTGCTGAGCCATCTCTCTAGCCCAGGAGAGTACCTTGATTGTGTTCATTGAAGTGGGAAGACTCCCCCACTCCCTGTAACTCATGTAAGAGTGGAAAGAGCAATTGGAACGGTGGTGCACACCTTTAATCCCAACACCTGCGTAGACAGGCGGATCTCTGCAAGTTTGAGGCCAGCCTGGTCAACATAGTTTGACCAGTTTCAGGACATCCAGGGCTACGTGAAGAGACCCTGTCTCAAAAATACATAAGGGTGAGAAAGTGAGCTGAGTACCAGCATACATTCATCGACCCATCGGCCCTGTTTTTGACTGCAGATGTGCTGTGACCAGCTGCTTCGAGTTCTAGCCTCTCCGATTTCCTGCAGGGACAGACTATGCCCTGGAGCTGTGAGCCAAATAAACCCTGTCTTCCTAAAGTTGGTTTTTGTCAGGGTATTTTATCACAGCAACAGGAAATGAAACTCAGACACCTGGGATTTTGTTCAATGTAAAACAAGAGCCTTCAGCTCTGAGTAAAACCCAAGAGTGCTCATCCCTGGGGTAAGGATTCTCAGGCAAGGGATGGACAGGGAGGGTGGGCTCTCTGGAGAAACCCGTAAGGGGAAGGTGCTGGGATATAATGTGGTGTTTGGAGACCAGCCTCAGTCTGGTCGCATGGAGTGCTCTGGAGAAGTCACCTCAGAGAGGTGGTTCCCCACAAAGGGGGCTAGGCTGTTTTCTCTTTCCTTAGCCCTGCCATTGACCCTAGGAAGAGGCCACAAGCTCCCAGGTATTCTTAGCCAATGGCAAGCTTTAGATAAAGGTTTAAGTGTGGGCCATTTATCACCAATCTCTACAGCAGCTGTGTGTGTGTGTGTGTGTGTGTGTGTGTGTGTGTGTGTGTGTGTGTGTGTATGTGTGTGTGGCTAGGGATACAGGTCTAGCAGGGCACCTGCAGCCTCTATGCTGACCATGCCACTGAAGTCACCACAGTCCTCAGGGCTCTCAGAGTATTAGCCGTCCCTCAAGTCTATTTATGAAGTGATGTCGGAGGGGGCAGGTAAGTGCAGAAAGAAGGGATTTGCTAGACCATATTCCAGCTCTCTTCTTTATTGCTATGGGGGACAAATTTCTTTTCCTCTGTGACAGTCTACTTTCTTTCCACGTCATTGTCCCTCTTTGAAATATACACCGAGTGCTGGGGAGATTGCTCAGTGGTTAAAATGGGGGCCACATCAGTGTGAGGGTTGGGATTTGGATCCTCAGAAACCTATGTAAATTCTGGCCGGGCACGGCAGCCTGTCTGTAATTCCAGCCTGAGGGCGACATGGGGGAGTCCCCAATTAGCCATATTGGTGAGCTCTGGATTTGACTGACTCTCCCTCAAAGAATAAGGTGGAGGACTGATTAAGGATGACTTCCAGCATCAACCTTGGGCCTCCATGTGCACCGTGTATGAAGGAATCCACATGTACATACTCAAGCCATACCCAACCACAGCAGGACCGCTAAAGGAATACAGGATGTAGAGGCGACAGAGCAGATATTTGCAGAATTCCAGAATTTTCCATCAATGCTCTAAGAACAAAGCTTAGCCTTGAACTTCTTCAGACCTCATTACTTTGATGGAATTTAAGGGTTAAAATACATTTTTTTTGAAACAGGATCTCATTCTGTAGCACCAACCAGCCTGGAACTCAGTATGTAGACCAGGATGGACTAGAACTCAAAGAAACCACCTGCCTCTCCTTCCCAAGTTCTGGGATTAAAGGCATGCATCTCCACATCTGATTTTTTTTTTTCTTTTTTAAGATTTGTTTATTTATCTTGTATACAGTGTCCTGTCTGCATGTGTCCCTGCAGGCCAGAAGAGGGCGCCAGATCTCATTACAGTTGGTTGTGAGCTACCCTGTGGTTGCTGGGAGCTGGACTCAGGACCTCTGGAAGAGCAGCCAGTGCTCTTAACCACTGAGCCATCTCTCCAGCCCCCACATCTGATTTTTAAAATACACATCACAAAGAGTTATTCAATTCGTGGATACAGGCTTTCTTAAGTCATGAGGGCCTAAGGGGAGTTGGGAGTCCACTGTCAGCTTTAAAGGATGTGGTGGTGGTGTTAGTGTGGCTGGTACTGTCAACCTGACAGGATCTAGAATCCTGGGATACAAGCCTCTGGCCCTGCCTGTGAGAGATTACCTAGACTGGGTTAATTGGGGTGGGAAGACCCATCTTAATTGTGGGTGGCACTAGGATGGGGATCCTGGACTCTATAGAAAGGAGAGACTGAGAGCCGTGCACTGGCTGCCTGCGTATGCCTCCCTCTGTCCTGACTGTGGGTGTCAGGCGACAGCGGCCTCAAGCTCCTGCCCTCACACCTCCTCTCCCACAATGGACTGTTCCCCTAAACCACGAGCCGCCTTACGTTGCTTTTGTCACGGCGAAGAGACAAAGAGCTGAGACAGCCAGCTTCATGTCACCGTGACAAACAGCTGAGGTCATCCTCTCACGGAGAACGGCTGTCTGTCCTGGCTCAAGGCTTTGGAGGGTCCAGCCAATGCCTGGCTGGTTCTGTTGCTGTGATTGTGGCAAAGCAGAGCATCATGGTAGCAGCTTATAACTGGGGAAGAGAGAGGGGGAGAGAGAGAAGGAGGAGGGAGGGAGAGAGGAGCGGGGGAGGGAGAGAGATGGCTAAGAGGCTGGAGTTGCATTTACCCCTTAAAGAGCTAACCAAATGATTTAGGATCTGCCCCCATACTCGCCCTCCCTCGCTCCCTCCCTCCCAACCCCACACCCCACCCACTCACCCCCACCCACTAGGTCCCACCTCTAAAAGGTCCACAGTCTCTCCATAGGGCCACTCCGGGGAAACGGAAACGAGCATTTGACACTTGGGTCTTTGGGGGAGCTGGAGCCATGGGGGCGGGGTTCAGTGAGAGGATGAGCCATCACAGGACTTTGCCCTGGAGAGATGGCTTTGGGGACTGCACAGAGTCGCTCTGTTGTTCCCCAGCCACTCTCCAGTCACCAGCACAGGGCTGGGACCCTTTGTTCCTGCTTATTCGAGGCGCCTCATCCATTTTATCTGCTACCCACCACGATCTGGCTAGCGGGGCCAGGGTCTGCTGTCATCCTGCTGGCAGTGAATAGAAAGGATGGAGGGCCAGATTCAACTCCTAAGAGACTGGCATGGTCCCCACCCCAGCCCCTGGGTACCACTGGCTGACTGCCTTTCTGATCACACCTCACCCGGCAGTGCATTCTTCTCCCATCACTGCTGGAAGCCAGCCCAGGCCTGGCTCTCCGCTCTCACTCACTGCCGCCTCGTGCTAACTGAAGCCTGGAGTCACTCTCCCTCTGTGGGTTTTCTCTTGTGCCTCTCTCAGGGTATTAAACTGTAAGATGAAGCTCCCTGTAGAATTTGCAGAACAGGGCAGGAAGCAGCAAATCTGATGGGTGGGAGGAGAGACTCAGGCTTCCCTGGAGTCCTGGGAATCGCATGGTCTACGACCGACTCACTTCACATGCGTTACTGAGCTGGGGCGGTGGGAAGAAGGGGTGTCCACATAGAAAAGCAGCAACTTTTCATTTACGTTTCACGCACTCGGGAGTCGACCTGCATTCAGTCTTCATGTCAGGCTGGGTCTGAACGAGCCCACTGTCCGAGGGATCGACGTGTGTGTGTGTGTGTGTGTGTGTGTGTGTGTGTGTGTGTGTGTGTGCTGGGGCACGGTGCGTGTGGATGGGGGGATTGCTATGCTTCTGGTATGTGTGGCGTGCAGTTGTATGGGAAGGGTATATGTAGTGGAGTGGAGATGAAGTAGGTGGAGAGGTGCAGAGTATGATCGCAATATTTGTGTCTTTGTGATGTGTGTGTAACATGAAGTGTGGTGTGTGTGTGATGCATGTTTGTGCTGAGTATTGTATGTGTGAATGCATCTGTGGTGTGGGATGCTTGCACTTGGAGGCTAGAAAACATTTTGAGGGAGTCAGTTCTCACCTTCAGTTCTGGGGATCAAACTCGGATTGTCAGGCTTGGTGGCAAGTACCTTTCCCTCTTGCTAGCACTTTTGGTTTTTTTTTTTTTTTTTTTTTGAGACAAAGTACCACATACCCCAGGCTGGCTTGAAACAGCTACACAGAGTTATGAGGATGACTCTGTCCTTCTGATCTTCCTGCCTTCTTCTCCTGAGTACTGGGATTTTAGATGGGCGCCACCTTGCTTTCTGAGACTGGCTTGTTTGACTTAAGCACAAAGTCCTGAACTTGTTTTTTCGTTTTTTGGTTTTGGTTGTTTTTTTTTTTTTTTTTTTGGTTTTTTGAGACAGGGTTTCTCTGTGATCTCCTAGATCTCGCTCTGTAGACCAGGCTGGCCTCGAACTCACAGAGATACGCCTGGCTCTGCCTCTGAGTGCTGGGATTAAAGGCGTGTGCCACCATTGCCCAGCACAGTCCTGAACTTGTGTAACTTCATCTATGTTGCAGCTTGTATCAAAATGCCAACCCCTTTTAAAAGCTGAATGGCATTGAATATACTAGCACACCACATTAATGTTCCACCAGTGTTACAAAATACCTGAGCTAATTAAACTTATTGATGAACCAGCCTGCCTCCATCTTAGGCTTGAAAGCCATCTTATAGTGAAGACAAACTAGGCTCATTCCTGTTTATGATTAAACCTGTTTCTCAAGGAATCAGTTGTGCCCCACCTGTGACCTTAACTATAAATGGCTCTGTACTGCCTGTTCCAGGAAATGGCAACCATGACCACGTTGTTATGACCACCTGTTGTTATAACTATCTTGTTATGACTGCTTTGCAACCATGCCTTTGTTTTAAAACGTTATTATGACCACGTTGTTATGACTACCTTGTTATGACCGCCTTGCAAGCATGTCTGTTTCAGGGGGTTGGTGTGTTCTGCTCCTGTAGCCCTGCCTATTGGTCTGCCAAGCCCCCCCCCCCCCCCCGCATTGAGGACCCCCCTACCCTGGGACTATAAAAGCCCTTGTCTTACCCATGTCCAAGGCTGACCACTTGATCCCCACCTTCGAAGGAGGTAGCCCATGTAAGGAATTTTTAAAAGCTTGCTTTGATTGATTGCTTGGTTTAATTAACTTGGCCGTGATGATTTTGGTGGGTGGTCTTTCTCCTTGAATCTGTGGGTTTTAACATTATAAAGAGAACGGTTTCGTTTTTGTATCAAGGATTTGCAGATTTCAGTCCATGATCAGTTTGCTCCATTGTTTTGGGCCTGTCGTTCATCTGTCATGGTGGAGTACAAGGCAGAACAAAACTGCTCCCTGCTCAGGCCAGGGGACAAAGGAGGAAGAGACCGGGGCCTCAGAGTTCCCCTCAGGAATACCTCTGAATGATCTAAGCATTAAATCACTAGGATCTAATGATTTCCCTCCCAATGATTTCCCAGCCTCCTAATAGCACAATCCTGGGAACCAATCCTCAGTGTCTGCAACCCCACAGGTATTCAGGACCCAAACTATAACCTGCATTGTGTTTACTTATATATTTCTTTAAATTTACGTTTATTTATTTTTTCATTTATTGGAGGGAGTATACACATGGTATGGCATGTATGTGGAATTCAGAGAACAAGTTAAGGGAGTCAGTTCTCACTTTTCACCACATGGGTCCTGGGGATTGAACTCACATCATCAAGCTTGGCAGCAGGCACCATTATCCACTGAACCCTCTCATATCTCCCTGGCCCCAACTATATCCGGTGATGGACATTCATATTGCATTCATCTTTGGATACTTAAGAATAATGCTACTATGAGCAGGGATACGAGAACATTCAAGTCCCTGTTTTCAGAAACGAAACTGCTAGATCCCGTGGTGACTCTATTTTTAGTTTTTGGGGACTCATCAGGCAGTTTCCCACGGCAGGGGTGCCATCTCTGCATTCCCACAAGCAGCGCCCAAGAGTCCCAACTTCACAGCCTCCTCTACACTTTTTCTGTCCTTTTTATAATAGCAATTTCAGTGGGTGTGAGGTGGGAACCTCATTGTGGTGCTCTAGATTGCTGATGTAAAATGTCTCCTCTTGAGTGTGTTGCCTACTTGCGTGTTTTCTTTGGGGCAATTCCCTTGCTCATTTCATAACTGGATGGTTCTTCTCCTTGGTTTTCAGGAGTCTGGTCGTCTGATCGTTAGCTCCTCATCAGGTAGACAATTTGCAAACACACCCTCCCATTCTCTCGGTTGGTCTTTCCCTCCGACCACTTTCTTTGATGCGCAAACATTTCTAATTTTGATGTAGCCCAATTTTTTTTTTTTTAAGATTTATTTTTATGTGTAAGGGTGTTGTGCCGGCAGGTAGGTGTACACCATACATGTGCTGTGCACACAGAGGCCAAAGGAGGGTGTTAGATCCCCTGGAACTAGAGTTACAGATGGTTGTGAGCCATCACGTGGATGCTGGGAACCAAACTTGGGTCCTCTGAAAGAGAAGTCAAATGCTTTTAACTCCCAGTCATTTCTCTAGTCCCCCCCCCCATTTTTTTTTCAGTTTTAAAATTTTTACTGATTTATTTAGTGTGTGGTATGCGTGTGGCTACACACGCTATCATGTACCACGTAAAGGTCAAAGGGCAGTTTTCGGGAGTCAGTTCTTCCTTCCACCTTGTAGAGCCCAGGAATTAAACTCAGATCATAAGGCTTAGCCACAAGCACCTTTGCTTGCTGGAGCCATCTTGCTGACCCTGTTGTTTCCATTACTAAACTAAGAAGATTTTCCCCTATGTTTTCTTCTAAGAGTTCTAAGGTTTTAGTTCCTGCATTTAGCTCTTTGATCCATTCTGTGGCTGTTGTTGCTGTTTGCTTGTTAAGTTAATTTTTGTGAGTGGTGTGAAGGAAACGTTCCGCCTTGGCTTTCTGTTTGTTTGTTGGGCATATAGATGGTGTATCATTTAGATAAAGAGACTCCTTCTTACCACGGCAAAACCCTGTTACGTGTACGAGAGCTGCTTTCTGGTCTCTGCATTCTGTTCCACTGATATATACAACATGTGCTTAGGGGCATGCCATATTGACTATGGTAGCTTTGTGCCAGAAAGTTTTGAAATCAGGAATGAATCCTCCAATTTTGTTCTTTCTACCCCCTCACCTGGGGCAAAGGTTATTTAGGTTTCCTTGAGATCCTGAGAATTTTAGAGCTGATTTTTTAAAAAATAGATTTATTTATTTATTGTGTATACAGTGTTCTGTCTGCATGTATGCTTGGATGCCAGAAGAGGGCAACTGGTCTCATTCTAGATGGTTGTGAGCCACCATGTGGTTGCTGGGAACTGAACTCAGGACCTCTGGAAGAGCAGTCGGTGCTCTTAACCTCTGCCATCTCTCCAGCCCCTAGAGCTGATTCCCCTCCCCCAATACTTTTCAAAAAAACAAAACAAACAAACAAACAAACAAAAAACAGTCATTAGGGTTTTAATGGGGATTGCAGTTAAAACCCTAGACTACTTTGGATAACACTGATGTCTGTGTTAGCTTTCCATCACTGTGACAAAATACCTGATGATAATAATCTGTAAATGGGAAAGGTTTATCTCAGCTCACAGTTTCAGAGGTTTCAGCCTATCATCATTTGTCTCCTTTGTGCCTGAAGTCAAGCAGAGCATCACAGCAGACACTGAATGGTGGTGCAAAGCTGCTCAGCTTAGGGCAGCCAGAAAACAGACAGAGAAGCAGGAAGCCTGGGCCCAGTATCCTCTCTAAAGGCACACCTCCGATGATTAACTTTCTTCTACTAGGTCCCGTCCATCCCAAGTCCCATGGTTCAACAGTTAAGAGCACTGGCTGCTCAAGCAGAGAACTCAGGTTTGGTTCTCAGCATCCACGTATCAGCTCACAGTTGTCTGTAATTCCAGTTCTGAGAGATCTGGATGTCCTCTTCTAGCCCTTGGAGGCACCAGGGACACACATATATATACATGCAGGCAAAACACTATACACATAAAAAACAAATCTAAACATAGTTAAGTCAGTTTTGTTTCCATATACTAAACAATGAAAAATCTGAAAAGGAAATTAAGGAAACAATCCTAGACCTTGCCCCAGCCCGTCTGCTACTGTTCCCCTTGGCTCTTGGTCACCATGAGGGGAACAGCCTTCCCCACCTCAGGCTGTTGCCACAGCAATGTGCTGTGGTACATACACAAGCAAACAGGCACACAGATAAATAAAAATAAATGTTTTTAAAAGCCCCACAACTCCCCAAGAGCATCAAGCCACTGACAGCAGGGCCTTTGGGGATAGTCAAGATCCAAACTAGAGCAATTTTGTGACAGCGTTAAGTTTTCTGGTCTGAACAAACACTGGTTTTCCTTTTGTTTGTATTTTGTCCGCACTGAATCCCCTGGAACTGGAGTTACCCATGTATCTTAGTCACTGCTCTGTTGCTGTGAAGAGATACCGTGACCAAGGCAGTTATCATAAGAAAAAGCATTTAATGGGGACTTGGTTATAGTTTCAGAGGGTTAGTCCATTGTTATCTGTAGCTAGAGTTTTCCTGCCTTGCCCACAGTCAGGACAAGTCTCTGTCACCCGCCAGTCCCACAGCCGCTGAGACCCAACCAAGTAAACACAGAGACTTATATTGCTTACAAACTGTATGACCATGGCAGGCTTCTTGCTTACTGTTCTTATAGCTTAAATTAATCCATTTCTATAAATCTATACCTTGCCACGTGGCTAGTGGCTTACTGGCATCTTCATATGCTGCTTGTCCTGGCGGTGGCTGGCAGTGACTCCTCCCACCTTCTTGTTCTCTCAATTCTACTCTCTGTTAGTCCCGCCTATACTTCCTGCCTGGCCACTGGCCAATCAGTGTTTTATTTATTGACCAATCAGAGTAATTTGACATACAGACCATCCCACAGCAGTTATCACGGCAGGAAGCATGGCGGCATACAGGGAGACACTGAAAAAGTAGCTGAGAAATGAACTCTGAGAGAGAGAGAGAGAGAGACAGAGACAGAGAGACAGAGACAGAGACAGAGAGACAGAGAGAGACTGACTTTGGGCTTGGCATGGGCTTTTAAAACCTCGACCACAGTGACACACTTCCTCCAACAAGATCACATCTATTGATCCTTCTAATCCTTTCTAATAGTGCTGCTCCTTGGTGACTAAGTATTCAAATACATGAGCCTATGTGGGTCATTCTTATTCAAACCAACACACCATGGTCCTAGGCCACCATGTGGGTTCTGGGAATCAAACCCAGGACCTCTGCAAGAGCAGTAAGTGCTCTTAACCACTGAGCCGTCTCTCCGATCCCAAATTTTGTATTGATTTTGTGTCCTGCAACTTTGCTGAATTTGTTGGTTCTAACAGCATGTGTGCGTATGTAAAGGTGTTGGAAATTTTCACGTGAGGAAGAAAGCAATGTCTCTCAATTAGTGACGTAGATCTGTCCAGCAGAGACCAGTCCAGAGATGGATGTCGTAGGGACGCTGTGGAGGATGACGTCTCCTAGTCTCTGTAGTAATCTATGTGACTTTAACTTTGGCCGTAAGGCAGTGTCTAGCTAAAGCCTTACAAGTTAGATAATTTTGCTTTCATGTTTAAAAGTTTTTTCATAGTTAAAAAATTAAATTTCAATTATTTATTTAAGTCAGGGTGGATGCCTTAGCACAGGTGTGGCCACCAGAGGACAACTTGAGGACGTTGGTTCTTTCTACTACACGGGTCCTGGGGATTGAACTCAAGTCGTCTTGCTTGGTGGCAAGTACCTTTCCCTACTGAACCATCTTGCTGGCCCTCACTTTCACACTTTTTTAATGATTCATTTTAAATGTGTAACGTATTTCCATACTGCAATTTTCAGAAGGTCCAAACAGCTGTCTAGTGAAAAGTTTGTTCCCGGAAAACAGTTTACATCCAGTTGCGGTTTCTTACAATTTCCTCTAGGAAGGACTAAGGACCCACCCTGCATTTAGAAGTACATATGATTTTTATTTCATCTTCACAAACACTGCCCTGTGAGAGACGTTCTCCTGCCTCCTGCTTCCTCTATTTCCTAGCACATCTTGGAAACTGTTTCACAGAACTAACCAAAATTGTTCTCTCTTAATAGCTGCGTAATACTCCATCAGGCATTTATACAATAATGTGTTTGAGGGACATCTAGACTGTTTCCAATTTCTCATATTATAAACAACGAATATTAGGATCTTGAGTGACATTTTGGTAACACAACCCGGCCTAAGAAATCTAACGAGAAATGGCTGTTTATCTTTGGATGGACCCATGTACGAATTCCTCCCCAGATTTCAGTATGGAGGCAGGGTATTGCTTCTCCTGTGAAGTTCCAGTTTTTCCCTTTTATGGATTCTGCATTTCCTGTTTTAGATTGCTCACTCTTTGCCTTGGACTGCTGGGGTTTTCAAAGCCAAGTTTATGGGTCACATTAACAACAGTGTAGGACAACTTACTGCACATTTATGCACTTTCATTATTTCTTTCCTCTGAATTTCTTTTTAGTTTCCAAAGATATCTATTTCATTCCTTGATATTGCATATTTTTTTTCAAGCTGTCCAAATCACTTTGCATAATGAAGCAGGTATAAACATATACATGCATGAAAATGTCCCCACTTACCCCTACCACCACCACCCCTATACATAAGCAGAACATGAATTAGTAGCAATACCCATAAAGGTGAACTTGACCTCTCTTCTGCCCAGAGTGAAGTGAAGTACCCACCTCTCTCTCCCATCAGTCTTTTGCAGGATCCCTTGGTATCCAGTGCAGCCTGCCCAGTGGCCTAGGAGCCTGTTTCTGGTTACTTCTGGTCCACCATGGTGCTTCCTGCCCCACCCAAAGTGAAAAGAAACACTGACCTGGAATTCCACAGTCTGTAAAACCTAGAGCTGGGATGCCAAGAGCTGGATGAAGGGGAAGAACGTGCAGGTGCTCATAGGAGCATGGGGGCAGAGCTAGAGACAGAGCCCGGAGGAGGAAAGAGTTCCTGGGGTGTCCTGTCACCAACCCTACTCCCACAGTCAGCCACACACACACACCCCCGCCAGTCATTCCATCCCACCCACTGACATTCTTTGCCCCCAGTGGGAGAAAGCAATTTGCATCCAACCGGCAGGATGAAGATGGATGGAGAGAGCTAGTTTTCTCATCTCACGGAGGCCGCTGTGCACAAGGCAGTGGGGGGGGGGGGGAGCTTTGTTGTGATGTGGTCCCTACAGGCTGAATTCCAGATTTGTGGTTCATCTGCCTTCGAGGTGCCAAGTGAGTGAACAGCTGGACAAGCTGCAGTCTGGGGACCAAAGACACTTAAACCTGACCCGGCTGGCTGCCAGTTCCTGCAGGGTGGGTGTTTCAAGCCTAGGGAGGCAGGCATGGCTCTGTTTTTGCGATATCTGGGGTGGACAAGGGGCATCTGGGCGTTAGCTTGGGGAGTGTTGGAAGATCCTGAGCACTTCTTCCCTGGGGCTTCTCCTTTGGCGTGGAGAACTCTAGGGGAGGGTGGGTGCAGGGTGTAGGGTTCTTTTTAAGAGCTAAGACATTTCCAAGCCTACAGAACAGGCATTCATGTTCCTGGGCCCACAGAACCCTTGAAGGATTAAATAGTGATACATGTGTTTGCCAGTCATCACACTAGATGCCTGACAGGCAGTAGTGATGTATGTGTTGAGTCATGGTGTGTGTGCCAACATTCAATAACATACAAAGGAATCTTCACACCACCTTACCCGTTAATGTCTGTGTTTTCAGAGGAGGAAATTGAGGCTCAGAGACCGAAAGGAAGATGCTCTTGTGCGCAGCTGGTGATTGACAGCATTGGAATCGAACCCAAGTAACTCAGTCCCAGAATCTGGACCCTGGAGTTTTTGACACGTCTGCAAAGAGTCCCAAGTCGTGCCTGATGCCAGAGACATACGCCAAAGGTAAATCGCTGTCACTGGCCTATGAGCCATGGATTCTGGCTTGACCTGGGAGTTGAGCTCTAGGAAGGCTGATTCTATACTAGCCCCGCCCTCCCCCACTTTCCCTTCTTGACAACCCCGTGAGACTCTTTGTCCATGCACCTGTGTCAAAGCATCACATGCATGCTGTAAAGGTATTCAATTTTTGTTTTGTTTTTTGAGGTAAGGTTTCTCTGGGTAGTCCTGGTTGTCCTGGTGCTCTCTTTGTAGACCAGGCTGGCCTCAAACCCACAGAGATCCACCTGCCTCTGCCTCCCAAGTGCTGAGATTAAAGGCGTGCGCCGCCGCCGCCGCCGCCGCCGCCGCCGCCGCCGCCGCCGCCGCCGCCGCCGCCGCCACCACCACAACCGGCGTCCTTAAAGTTTGAAAACAGTTGGCTGTAACTTTCCTCCCATCCCCACTAAGGTAACAAGTGTTTGTTTTGTGTGTACGGGAGGCTTATGTAAAAGCACAGTCTTCTCACTTCTTTCGGTAATTACCAGTCATTTTCTAACCTCATCTAAAAACCAAACCGTCATTGATATCATTCGGCAGGAAGCTAACAAAGACACCATGATCCTGTCTCTCCGCCTCTGCTCTCCCCCTGTGTCGCCCACCCCTCCCGCAGCAGTCAGATGATCTGATCATGGCATTCCCCGCTTGGAGCCCAGTGGGGGTGCCCTCCCATTGCACCACTTCCCTGCCACCCACCCTCCTGCTCTGCACTTCCCTCACCAAAACGGCCTGCTCTCCTAGGCACGAGTCAAACTGTCTCTTGGCTCTGGGTCACTGCTCCTAAGCCTGGGGTGCCCTGTCCTCTCTCTCTTCCTGTGGCTATTTCCTTTCCATCTTTCTGTTCTCATGCAAGCAAGCCTCCTCAGAGGCGTGAGAAGAGGTGACCCAGTGCGTGCAGCGTGTGTGCAGAAAACAAGCCTTTACCACAACATTCTCCGGTCCTGTCCTTCCTGCGCCTGCCCTTCCAGGCTTCGGCCTCTGCTGTAGTTACGCTCACTCCCCTTGTGACTCTCTGTCCAGGAGAGTAGAGGTGCCTTAAGCGCGAGGACTCTGCCTCCCTCGGCTATATATCCACGGCACCTCTTGCCAGCACTCAGTACCTTTTAAACTGGTAAAGCTTATCAGACCAGGCTTATTAATTGCATCTCTCTGTCCTTATAAGCTTACTGAAGTTATAAAAATAATGGATATTGATTCTGTTTTAAAGATTCATTTTTATTATTTTTAATTGCATGTATGTGTGTGCATGGGGCTTTTGAGACAGGGTTTCCCTGTGTTGCCCTGGCTGTTCTAGAACTCACTCTGTAGACCAGGCTGGACTTGAACTCACAGAGATCCACCTGCCTCTGCCTCCCAAGTGCTGGGATTAAAGGTGTGCACCACCACCACCACCACCACCACCACCACCACCCAGCTATATAATGTATCTTGAGCCTATCCATCCCCAACTTCTCCCTTCCACTCTCCCTGGCCCCCAACACCATACAATAGGTCCCTTTTCCCACCTTTATGTCCTCTTTTTATTTTCCCCCTGGTAACCCACTATTTCCAGATTTTTTTCATCTTTCAGATGTAAAACTCTGTAACCATTAATCACCTCCATATTTGCAGTTCTAGCCTACTATTCCTCAGCTGTGTAGTATTCTGCAGTGTCAAAGCCAGTGGATCGCAACCTGTGGGTCACGACCCCTTTGGGGGCGGCTGAATGACCCTTTCACAGGGGTCACCTGAGACCATCGTAAAACACAGATATTTACATTACGATTAGTAACCATAGTAAAATTACAGTTATGAAGGAGCAATGGAAATAATTTTATGGCTGGGTGTCACCACAACAGGAGGGGACTATATAAAGGTTGCAGCATTAGGAAGGTTGAGAAGCTCCAGGCTGATAGCTAACTTGGCTCCTATCAGTCACATGAAGGCTGTTTCAAGCTTCTCGATCTTCTACATCCTGCTGCAGTTCCAAGATTAAATTCCCAGAGGGTTCACCTGGCGGTGGAGGTACACACCACTAATCCCAGCCTTCGGGAGGCAGAGGCAGGCAGATCTGTGTGAGTTCGAGGTCAGCCTGACGTACGAGTGAGTTCCAGGTCTATGCAGAGAAACTCTATTTCTGGGGGGAGGGGGGGATGTCCCAGAGGGTTGCGTTCAAAGGGTCTGCATTTACATCTGGCCAAATCGCTGTTCAAACAAGTCCTCCTCACTGCCTCTCCCCCCACTGCAGACTTTTAGCCTGGGTACCCTTTGGGCTTGGTTCTTCCTAGGGTAAGCCAACAAGTAAATATTATGCATCCCAGGGACAAGCAGGACCTGACCTTGAAGGAGCAGTCAGCGGCTGCCTTCAGTGGTGCTTTCCTGGGGAGAAGCCTGGGAGGCAAGTTTGGTGGCAAGCCGGGGGTTGGGGGGTGGAGTGGGGGAATCAAAGCCGCTGGTGTATATACACAGAGGAAGTCTAATTCAAAAGCCATATAATGAGTGGACTTGGGAAGAGGCTTGTTGCTGTGGCAACCTGATTCCCCTGCTGCCAAGAGCAGGCTTTCTTCTTTCTTCTGCACCTGGCAGGGACTCCTTCCCTTCCACATTACTTGGGGAAGAAAGACAGGGTTTGTGCTCTTTGACTGAGGTGAGGCGTGCTTTCTGGCCACATGTCTGTGGCCAACTGTCACTGAGAAAGAGAACGTGAGTCCCCTAATTCTCTCACTGGGCGTGGAGCTGGCTGCAACTCACCCCTGATGCAGACCAGAGGCCACCTGGGTGCCTGGACTCAAAGGCTGATGTCCCAGACCATCCACTGACGGGGACTGTCTTTTCTGACTTTCCCCAGAAGTACAGATGGTCCAAGTCCCCTGCGAGATTGTTCTGTCCATGGTCAACAGAAGCATTTCTAGATCTTTCTTTAGGAACGCCAAAGGTCAAAGGCTGACAACTTTGCTCGAAAGGACCTTTGAAAACCAGTCTCCCTGGTTCAAAGTCACTCTGACCTGCTTCCTCCGGGCATTCAATCCTGAAAATGCAGATTGGGAAAAAGCTGGGGGAGAAGACAGACAATGGACCAAATTAAATCGCCTCTCTCTCTCTCTCTCTCTCTCTCTCTCTCTCTCTCTCTCTCTCTCTCTCTCTCATTTCTCACCTGTTCTGAGTCAGGCTCTATGCTGGCCACACGATTTAACAGCCCCTAGTTCTTTTAACAGCTCTGTGAAGTGACCACCCTTATTCCCAATTGCTATGTTCATACTGAAAACCGAGGCAGCCGCTGCGTGCAGGCAGAAGTGATTCGCCCCAGATCCTGGGTCTGCCTGGATCTCAAGGTCATGTCCTTGCACTTCACCCACTGTGAGACACGAAGCAGACTGCAGAGGGACTGTCCCTTCTCCTTGATGTGATGGCAGCTACTTATTAAATCTCCCTCTAAGCAACAAAGGCTGGAGAGCCTTGCCCCACCCAGTTCATGGGTCTCCTCCCCCTTCATCTTGCCCCTGCCTCCTACAGTCAGGCAGTGGCTGTGCTGGGGACAACGTGGGCGTGGAGGGCTGACTCCATCCAAACTGTAGGGTCATTGACATTGCTGGCATTCAAACCTCCCAGCAGAAACGTGGGAGATGATGACCCGGCTTGCTCTGCTTCTAGAGTGCCAAGGGCCATGGAGGAATTCAGTGAGCCTAGGCAGGCACCATAACATGATTCTTCTAAACCTCAAATGGACCAGATCCCAGTCTTGCAGCTTCCGGAAACTTCCCTTGGCTGACCTCCTTAATGGGAGCTCTTCTATAGGAAGCCTTTTTTCTGATTGATGGGGATGGGGTGAGGTGGGGTGGGCATGGGGGGGAGGTTTGTTTTTTTGCACCCCGATAAGCCTCTCCGCCGACGCAGCAATCCAAATCAGACCGAATTAGAAAAAGCCCCGGTTTAATGGGTAAAGCATTCCTGGGTGATTCTCTAGCCCCCCAGAGAGGAGACAAGAGACAGAAAAAATACCTGTCTGTTTTCGGGGGGGGGGGCAGTTTAAATACCCTGTGGGAGTGATCTTGAGCATCTCTGGGGGAGGAGCCATGTTTAACGGGCCTGAGGGGCAGGGTCTGAGCAGAGGGGTGGGGCTTCCACCAGAACATTCCAGACCTTTTGGGTATATGGATGCCAGGGTGCAGGGACTGAGGTGGAGCTTCCCCCTGAACAGTTAGAGGTAAATGGCAGTATTGACTTGTGCTAGTCAATTTGTCTAAATCTCATCCCAGAGGCAACCACAGCGTGATGCCATCACTCAGGAGAATAGTGACTACTCATGTGGTTACATACCACCTTCCAGGCCCCACCCACAGAGGCTCTCTTCTGGGTGCTGTGCCAGGTCCCTTCAAGGGTGGGTCTCGGAAAGCTGTTCTCTGCTGCCTTTGAGGCACTGGGATGAAGTAGCTTCTGTGTTTCCTGTGACTAATCTGACGCACTGTGAGCCTCTGCCTTGAGGGGCCGGAGTTGGGGAGTGCAAAGAAACCCTCATTTACTGACTGACGAGACTCCAGCATGGTCATTCAAAGAACCCCCCAGGATGACCACCTGTGCTTAAAGGCAGGTGGCTTAGAGTTCTTTGGGTTGGAGGTCCGGCTTAGCCCAGGTCCTCTGTTCTTGCTGGGTGTAGGTAGCGTCTGTCCCAGTATGAGGGTCCTCCGAGGGCTGAGCAGGAAAGAGGGCCAAGGACCCCACTTCTGTCTGTCTCCTCCTCCTCCTCTCCTCCAGTATGAACCTTCCCTAATGCCTGGATTGGCCCCCAGAGGTGCTTGAGACACACATGTGGAACTTTTCGTGACTCTTGTCTCCGTCCCTTCAGGGTCACCCGAGGGCCACCGCCACAGCATCTTGTCAATAGATTTCCTTTCACTGGAAACACACAGACTGGAGCTCGGGAACCCAGCCCACTGGGGAAGGCTGTGGCTCTCTTCCATGAGCCTGAACTATTTAGAGCATCCTTGGCAGGCTGAGTTTGGAAGCTCTTACCTTGCTTCAGACTCAGGACTATTTCGGGGGCTGTTCACAGCTGAGCGCCCATTTCCTCCTCTCTCTGCATCCCTGTTTCCTCAGCAAACGGAGGCCTCTGGCAGGGGAGGAAGAAACGGCAGCGATGGAGTTCAAGGGGCAGGTTACAGATGCCCCGTTGCTATGACAAGGCCACGAGGTCCCTTGCAGCCCTGACTTGCTCTGCAGCTGCTAATCCCACCCTTTCAACCTAATTAATATAAACCTGTGTTGTAGTTGTTGTTTTCCAGTGCTGGAGATGGAACCCAGAGTCTAGGGTCCCTTTCTTGCTGGACAGATACTCTATCACAGAGCTCTATATTCCTAGCTCAGGACTTTGGTATTTTTTGTTTGTTGGTTTGGTTGGTTGGTTGTGATTTTTGTTTGTTTGCTTATTTTTTGCTTGTTTGTTTGTCTTCTCCAGACAGGGTTTCTCTGTGTACTTTTGAAACCTGTCCTGGAACTCACTCTGTAGCCCAGGCTGGCCTTGAACTCACAGAGATCCACCTGCCTCTGCCTCCTGAGTGCTGGGATTAAAGGCATGTGCCACCACTGCCCGGCCGATTGGATGTTTTTTGAGACTGAGTCTTGCTAGGTAGCCCATTCAGGTCTTAAACAATCCTTCTCCTAAGACATTTTCTTTTTCTTTTGGTTTGCTTGTTTTTTGTTTTGTTTTGTTGTTTTCTTTATCCTTTTTTCCTTCTTTTCTTTTTTGAGACAGGGTCTCACTATGTAGTCCTAGCTAGCCTGGAACTTGCTCTGTAGACCAGGCTGGCCTCAATCTCACAGAACATCCTCTTTGAACATCCTGAGTCCCAACACACTTTAAGCTTGGGAGGAAATTGACACACAACTCTCAGTACTATCCCAGCACCCCAAAATAAGAACATGGGTAAGATATTCTTGTGAGAGATCAGTAATAGGAAATAAGGTTATCCTGGGTTCCAGAAGCCATCCGGAAGATTACTGACTATGAAGAAGAGCCCATGGGAACTTTAGTTTGTAGCCAAGTGGAGCAGAAGGGGACCAGCTTATTGGGAGGACCGGAGAACTGGAGGAACCTCCCTAGAGGTGCACATTTACTGTCAGAGGAGAAGTGCTAGAGAATGTGTAGAGAACAATGGTTTGTTTTCCTTCTCAGGATAAATGGCAAAGGACAGACACCACTGAGTCCACTTGGAGCATTTTGCAAAGTGAGATGATGTGAGCGGGGGAGAGATAGAAAGATCATGAGGACATGAGCTCCGCCATATTTAAGTCTTTGGCGGTGGAGACGGTGTGTGGACAGATGGAAACACTGGACCAAGGGGTCAGAAAGAGAGGGAGAGGGGGCTGGGAGATGACTCAGTGTGTAAAACCATTTACCACATAACATCTGTGATCCCAGTACTGCCACGGGGATGAGAAGCAGAGGCAGGAGGCTCCCCAGGAGCTTGGGAGCCAGCGAGTGTGGCGCACACAGTAGAAGACAACAAAGGGGCCCTGTGTCAAGCAAGATGGAAGGCGAGAGCCGGGCATGCTGCTGCGTTCTTTTAATCTCAGCACTTCTGAGGCGGCAGGGGGATCTCTGAGTTCGAGGCCAGCCTGGTCTACAGAGCAATTTCCAGGACAGCCAGGGCTACCCAGAGAAACCCTGTCTCTAAAAACAAAACAAAAAAGATGGAAGGCAAGAACTGATGTGACAAGGCAAGACAGTGCAGAGGTTCCTCCATCTTGCATCTTGCTGAGGCCATTTTAGGTTTAACTAGAATTTGACCTCCTTGATGGAGAGTCCTTTGGAAAATTACCCATCTCTATTCTAGGAACCCGAGGTCAAGACGCCCCAACTAACATATCTTAGCGTCTGTTAAATTGCCTGCTTGTGCAAACCTTCCCTTCCAGCTAACTGCTTATCCTAGCTTCTGTTAAACTGCTTGCTTAAATCCTCCCTCTGTGGCCGCGTGGTGGTGGTGGTGGTGGTAATGATGGTGGTGGCACACACCTTTAATCTCAGCACTCGAGAGGCAGAGGCAGGTGGATCTCTGTGAGTTTAAGGCCAGCCTGGGCTATAGAGTAAGATCCAGGAAAGGCTCCAAAGCTACACAGAGAAACTCTGTCTCAAAAAATAAAACCAAACCAAAACCTCCCTTTGCAGCTGCTGAGGGACATGCAGGATGTGGTTTTGCCTTTAAAAGCTCCTTGTTCTAAATGCTCAGTACACTTGGGTCCCAAATATCTGAGAGTAGTCCCAGCTCAATGGAATAAAGACTTTCTTTTTTGTTATTGTTATTGTTTTTTTTTTTTTTTGAGACAGAGTTTCTCTGTGTAGTTCTGGCTGTCCTGGAACTCACTCTGAAGAAGACCAGGCCAGCCTTGAACCCAGAGATCTGCCTGCTTCTGCATCCAGAGTTCAAGGATTAAAGGTGTGCACCACCAACACCAACACCACCACTACCACCAACGTTAGAAGAAAGACTTTTATTGGCTACAGACTGTGTCTGAGTGGTCATCTTTGGTGGGCTGTCTGTAACACTGACAGCTGAGGTTGTCCCCTGAGATTCACTGTGACACACACATTGCACATATACGCACATCATTTAAACACACATACCCAAAGATCCCTGGCTCAATCCTGAGTTTTTGGGGGAGGGACTTGGGGAGCATTGGCACAGAGGCTGAGAGGTTGACTAATCAGGGAGACAGAGGCCGAGCAGGGGGTAGAGTCTGGGGTAACTTGGGAGCACAATGTCTGAAAGGTGCTCCGGAATTTTGAATTCCCCTCCAGTTCCTTCTGAAGGTATTTCTTAGTTTTTGATGTCTTGATCTTTACTCTATACCCCGATGAAGAACAAGGAAAGAGAGGAGGAGGGAGAAGGGAGGGAGGAAGAAGTCTTGACACCCTCAAGTGGCCCCTGCAGAAGCAGCAGGCGGGGAGCAGCCTGGGCCCAGAGCTTGCAGGCTTCTCCACTGAGAGTGGGTAGAGAGGCCCAACTGACCACAGGAGACACCAAGTAAGGTGTGGGAGTCAGGGGAGCTAGTCCTCCAAATCCGTTTCTCTGACAGGCCAGAGCCCTGTCTACTCTGGGAATGTGGCTGGCTTTCTGGTTTTTCGGCGTTTGTTTCTAGCGTAATCCAGGAGGAGGCAAGATGGAGCCAGCCACATCTCTGAGAAACAAACAACACACTAGCTTGGTTTTCCCCTTTGCAATGAATTGGTTTGCCCCAAGCTGCTGTTAGCACCAGGGAACCCCAGACAAATTGCTTTCTTATTACACCTTGCAAAACAGACCCCAGGAGGGACCCCAAAATACAAGCATCCATCTGAGACATCCCTAGATCCATCCCATGGCTTCGAGTCCCTTCAAGCAGGAGGCTATTGCACAGGTACAGTGACTACCTGCTGGGAAGGCCCCTCCCCTCTTCCCCGCCATTCCTCCCTGGCCCTTAGATCATGGTGGGGGGAGCATCTCTAGCAGGGTGGTCCTTCACAGCCCCTTCCCCTTAGACCTCTCTCTGGTGAGTCCAATCAGTAATGTGATGACTATTTGTGGGGTTATCTTAAGACTCCATCCCCTCCACCTTCCCCATTGGCAGTCCATAGAGGAGTCCTGCCTGCCCTTGCTCTAGGGGCAGGTACCATACCCCATGCTGAACAGGCTCCCCGGGAGCTATTTTAGAAGATTACTCACCATGAAGAAAGGCTCATGGGGAACCTCTGATTTGGGGCCAAGTTAGGAAGATGTTGTGGGTAACCAAGGAACCCACTCATTGGGATTGGCATTAGCAGGCATTGTGGGACTGAATCATGAACCTGGGGTTTATACTATTTCCGGGCAGCGAGTGTCAGAACTGAGTCCAGTTGAACCCAGCATCCTGGGAGGACTGGAGAAACGGTTCCTGGTCTCCTCTTGACCTTTGAGGTTTTTAGCTGACTCTGCAGCCAGTTCTGTGAGCCTATGCTGGGCTTGGCTCTGGGACCAGAGCTTCTGCCTCTGGCCTCTGGAGAGGAGGCATTTCTACACCTTCCACCCCTAATGGCCATGGTAAAATGTGCACACATGTGCACTGAGAGGGCAGAGTCCAGAGTTATCATGGAATCTGCACCACAATAAAGATGACAGTTACCTTCCTAGGCAAAGTCTTCATGGCAATTGCTCATAAGTCCTTGACCTTTCTGTCTGGCTTCCTTGCCCTCTCCTGTTTTCCATGCACACATTCCCTGAACCCTCGCCTCTAATTGCTGAGACCTCACCTGGTAGCACAGCTGTTGCCTTGTGTACCCACCATTCTTCAGGCTGCTTAGGCAGTAGACGTTCCCTTCTCCTTTGGGAACTGCCGCCCACCACACACACACGTAAATAAAAGGAGCAGAAGAGGTGGCTCAGTGGATAAAGCATGAGGACCTGAGTTTGAATCCCCTGGACCTACATAACTCTGGCTTAGCATTATGCATCGGTAACCCCAGTGTTCCTAGGTAAACCAGAAGCAGAGACAGAATATTCGGGGTCCAGCTAGCCTGGTGTGCATAGAGGCAAAACAGCAAGAGACTCTTTTTCAAACAAGATGGAATGGAAGGACTGATACCCAAGATTGTCCTCTGACCTCCACACACGTATGTATGTACACTCACTCACATATATGGATGCAAACACACAAAGATTTAAAAAAATAGGTTGGGGATTTAGCTCAGTAGTAGAGTACTTGCCTAGCAAGTGCAAGGCCCTGGGTTTGGTCCTCAGCTCCGGGAAAAAAATAAATAAAGCACCCCACATCTCATGAATGTGATGAGTAGGCAAATCCCACACATACCACACATATCCACAAAGCACATCACACACACCATCTATATAACATACGTACATAATGTATATCATACACAAGACACACCACACACATCTCTCACCACATAAATCGTACATCATACACACACATTGGGGTCAATGAAATGGTCCCCTGTGAACACGTGACCTATTCTAGCCAATCAGAGGGTCTCATTTCCCTGGGTCTGAGCTTAGGTGAAAGTAGGAAGGCACATCACTCACATGGAGATCCACCTACAATCCCCGCACCGAAGAAGTGGAAATGGGTGGGTGAGGATGCTTAGCCACCTAGCGAATTCAAGGCCAGCCTGGACTGCGTAAGACCCTGTCTCAAAACAAAATAACACTACCTGCCTTGTAGGGAATTAACGAACTTGAACACGATGTTTATGCAGCATTCGGAGCAGTTCCTGGCACACACTCAACAAATGTTTGTCATAACTGCTGATCCCTTCCAAGAACTTGGTGAGACTGTGTGTTCCTTTCTGGAACTCAGAAGAAAATGAACAGGGGGTGGGGGTGGGCAGTGTCTGCAGGAGCGGGGGCAGTGTTTCCTTTTTCACCGTGCCGGGGGAGTGGAGAGACGGTAACCGGTTCCCAGAAAAGGAAGAAGACCGCGGACAAAACAATCAGTGTCCACTTCTAGGGAGGAGCGTTCGCGTTACCAACCGAGCGTTCTAAACTAAGTGCCTGTTCTGTTCGAGGTACTGTGTGAGAGCCGGAAGGGGGGTGGGGGAGGTAGAAAAACCAGCCTCTCTAACCACAGCTGACAAGGGAGAGACAGGGCAATAACTCACAAGTAAGAGAACATCAAGACACATGACACAGCGAGATTAATCAAGTCCTGATGCAGCTAGCGTGCTGCACAATGGATGCAGGGATGACGCTCCGTCTGAGGTCAAGAGGCTGGGACGTGTGCCAGGGAGATGGCTCAGCGGGCCGTGGCATTTCCTGACACCTGGAGTCCAGTCCCTCGAACCCACACGGTGGGGAGAGAGAACCAACTCTCGCAAGGTGTCTTCTGACCTCCACAAGGGAGGGTATTCGTTTGCCCGCCCTCACACACATTCCTATGGATTCGGATGCACATGTATGTACAGGTGGGGATGCACATGTATGTACAGGTCGGGATGCACACGTACGTGGAAGCCCGCAGCTTGGGTCCTCTTCCATCACTTTCCATGTTATATATTGAGCTACAGTCTCTCCCATGAACCCAGAGCTTGCTGAGTCCTCTAGTCTAAGCTAGCAGACTGCTCTGGGAATCCCATCTCTGGCTCCCTAGCGCGGGAATTACAGATAGGCTGCTGCCACATGTTCCTAGCATTTATGTGGTGCTGGGGACCATCTCCGCAGCCCTGGCATCTAGAGTTTTGTCAACATTTATTTGTTGGTGAGGGAAGGTATGTAAATGTATATATAGTGCTCGCCACAGCCCATGTGTGGGGATTATAGGAAACTTTGTGGGGTGTTGGTCTGTCGTACCCTGCATGGCCTGGGATTGAACTCAGGTTGTCAAGCTTGGTGGCAAGCACCTTGACCCATGGAGCTGTCTCACAGACCTTTATTTATTTGTTTGCTGGTTTTGTTTGTTTTGTTTTGTTTTGTTTTGATGCAAGGTTTCTCTGTGTAGTTTTGGTACCTGTCTTGGATCTCTGGATCTCACTCTGTAGACCAGGCTGGCCTTGAACTCACAGAGATCCACCTGGCTCTGCCTCCCGAGTGCTGGGATTAAAGGTGTGCACCACTGCTGCCAGGCAAAAAAAAAAAAAAACATGTCTAAGGCAGGAATGTAGAGCACTTGCCTAGCATGTGCAAGGCTCTGGGTTTGATTCTCCAGTATTTTTTAAAAAAAAAAATTGCACCTGTGGCTGAGACCCAGCTTCCCAGCAGCCAGATGTTGGCTTCTGCTTTAACAATCTTGAACAAAACAAATGTTAGAAAAACATGAAGGCGGCAAGATGATAAAGCTCCTTGCCTGACCTTCTCTGGCCTGGCTGGGAGGAATACTGAGCCCTGCACAAGGAGGATAAAAAGAGTGCCTTCCTTGGCATGAACAGATTTCCTATTGTATGGCTTGTAGCATTTCTCCAGGTTGGCCAGAAGAGAGATTTGGAGGCCCTGGAACAAGGAGAAGAAAAAAGTACAGGACTCAGGTCTAGCATTCATGGCTCAGAAGCAGGGCAGCCTGGCTGAGCCTGGGAGGAGAAGGCAGGGGAAACCTCCCCATGCCTTGGCACAGGCAGACTGCAGGAATCTCAGTGCCTACCAGCCAGCTCCCATCCTTCCTAATTGTGGTCCCTCACTTCTCCTCCTTCCCCCTGATACCTCAGGCTGAGGTCACCTGTGCAGAGAGCAGGAGCTGCTTGGAGAAGCACTGACACCAGAGGTCACTTGAGCCGCAGCAGGCAGGTGACACCCGGGACCTGGCCATGAACATCCTTAGGGGTTTCTGAGAAGGGATTTGCCTACCTGGCTACTTGCAGTCCTCCCATCTTAGTTAGGGTTTCTATTGCTGTGAAGAGACACCATGACTCTTAGAAAGGAAAACATTTAGGTGAGGTGGTGGCTTACAGTTTCAGGGGTTCAGACCATTATCCTCACGGCAAGACATGGCGGCATGCAGGCAGACCTGGTGCCGGAGCCGAAAGTTCTTACATCTTGACTCAGAGGCAACAGGAAGTGGTCTGTCTCACTGGGCGTGGCTTGAGCATATATGAGACCCCAAAGCCCACCTCCACAGAGACGCACTTCCTCCAACAAGACCACACCCACTCCAATAAGACCACACCTCCTAGTAGTGCCACTCACTTCCTTTGGGGGCCATTTTCTTTCAAGCCACAAAACCATCTCTCCCAAGCTGGAAGTTAAAATTGGTTTATTCAACCTAAATAAAAACCAGAGAAATCTCTAAACATTAGCTTATTGGTGGGTGGGTATACTGGCACACACCTCTAATCCCAGCCCTCAGGAAGCAGAGGCAGGAGGATTTCTGTGTGTTTGAGGAGCTGCATAATGAGACCCTGTCTCAGAGAAACCTATCACAAAAAAAAAAAGAAAGAAAAGAAGTTACACTTTTTCTCTTTTAAAATAGGTTTTATTGAACTTTAGTGTGAGTGTGGTTGTGTGGGTGGTGTGTGTCACGGAGTGCAGGGGCACATATGTGCCACAGTACACACAGGGAGGTCAGAGTCATTTCTCTTCTTCCACTGTGGGTTCTGGGGATTGAACTTGGGTTGGCAGACTTATGGGACAAGATGGTTCACCGAGCCGTCTCACCTGCCCTTTCTCATCCTTAAAGAAGGACTCTTATCCTCCTTCCTAGCCTGAGATGACCACCATTCGTCTTCCCCTCTCAGGAGGTGGCCTTGCCAATAACTAAGTGAGCAGCTTATGCATCCTGTCTCTGAGCGTCTGCAAGTCCTGCCCTCTTCGAGCCTTTGAGAGTCAGAGCTGGATGGGCACTTGGGAAAGCCACCCACCACTCTTTAGCTGCTTTGCTTTTCCTGACTTGTTCAGCTCAAGCTACTGGATCTGTTGGAATTTCTGCTGATCACAGGCTTTGGAGGGTGTCTTAGTCACTGACCCCACTCCTGGTATTGACTTCTGTCTTAGTCACTGACCCCACTCCTGGTACCGACTTCTGTCTTAGTCACTGACCCCACTCCTGGTACCGACTTCTGTCTTAGTTACTGTTGGACTGCCATGAAGAGACACCATAACCAAGGCAACTCTTATAAAGGAAAACATTTAATTGAGGGCTTGCTTACAGTTTCAGGGTCTTAGTCCATTGTCATCATGGCAGGAAGTATGTCAGCAGGGAGCATGGTGGCATGCAAGCATGGTGCTCAAGTAGTAGCTAAGAGCTGCATCCTGATCTGTAGGCTGAGAGAGAGAGAGACACTGGGCCTGGTATAGGAGCCTATGGGGGCCATTCTTATTCAAACCACCACAGAGGGCAAAAAGGTTTGGGAGAAATTCATGGTTCCCCATCCATATGCTCAATTTGTGTGAGGGTTGTATATGTATGCATGTGCATGTATGGGTGAGTTGCATGTATGTAAGCAGCTGGCTGGGCAGCAAGCTCCAGCAATCTGCCTGTCCCTGTCACCAGGATTTTACATGTGCAAAGCCACACCCTGCTTTTTACGTGAGTGCTGGGACTCAAACTCGGGTTTTTATGCTAACTGAACTATCTCCCTGACCCTAAAATAAAAAAAAAAAAAATTAATTGTGTTTATGTATTTATGTGTGAGTATGTGTCTTGGGGGCACGTGCATGCCACGGTATGCATGTGGAGGTCAGAGAACAACTTATAAGAGGAGGTTCTCTCCTTCTGCCAGATGGTTCCCCAAGATTGAACTCAAGTCAACAAGCTTGATGGAAAGACCCTTTACCCTCTGAGTCCTCTGACAGGCCCTAGTCAATTTTGTAAAAAAGGCCCTACTCGATTTTGTAAATAAAAGGCGAGAATTTCATTAAACTGCAGAAGAGAAAGAACTGAGGGTTTTTTTTTAATCTACTTTTTCCTAGTAACAAGGCATTCAGAACCAATTATTACTAATTTAGTTTAGTAAAATATCATTCTAACAATAACAAAAGAACAACCCAATTAAAAAAGAAATGGACAAAAGACTTGAAGACAATTTCTCCAGAGAAGCTATACAAATGAAGACTGAGCAGATAAAGGTATGCTCAACATCACTAACGACGGGGGAGCAAAGACCGATTCACAGCTATTTGAACAGATTTCATTTAAGGGAAGAAGAGGAGAAGGGAAGAAACAAAGCGGTGTAAGGGTGCGGAGAACTGGATCCCTTGTATGCTGCTCATGAGAATGTAAAACGATGCAGTAGCCGCAGGAAGTAGTTTGGCCGACCTTCAAAACGTTAAACATAGAACTGCCCTAAGACCCCGCGGTTTCACCTCTGGGTATATATACCAAAGGGGCTAAGAGCCCCGACTCCAACAGTTACCACAGACGTGTTGGCAGCAGCATTCTCTACCCACAATAGCCAAGTGATGATGACATCGAGTATCCGTCGGTCACTGTAGATAAACACGGTGTGGTGACTACATGCAGGAGAACAGCGTTCAGCCTTAAGGATTCTAGCATCTACAGCAATATCAATGGACTTTAAGGACAGCCCACCAAGAGAAATAAGCCAATTACAAATCACGGATAAATAGCATGTCCTTCCATTGTAGGAGCTGCTTAGAATAGTCACATTCATGGAATGGTGATGTCCAGGAGCTGGAGGCACGAGAGAACAAAATAAGTTCATATTTGTTCATTTTGTGTGCGTGCATGTGTGCGTGTGGGCGCAAATGGAAGTCAGGGGACAAACTTAGTGTTGTTCCTTAGGAACCGTCCATGCTTATGCATTTTTATTTTCATGTTTTTACATATATTTATTGCTGTGTGCGTAGAAAGCACCTTTATCCACTAAGCCATCTCACCTGTCCCATCCTAGCTTTGGAGATGGAGTCTCTCACTGGCCTGGAGCTTACTGATTAGGCTAAACCAGCTAGCCAGTGAGCCCCAGGGACTCTTCTCCCTGCCTCCCCAGCATTCGGACTACGTGGATTCGAGGCTCGAACTCCGGTCCTTGTGCTCGCGCGGCAAACCCTCTACTGACTGAGCTGTCCTCCCAGCCCCTGAGTTAGTATTTAACTGGAGCTTTGGTTTGGGATGATGAATATTCTGAAGGTGGATGGTGGTGACGGCTGTGCAATAATGTGATTGTACTCAGTGCTACCAAACCATACATTTAAAATGGCCAAAGTCAGCTAGGTGGTGGTGGCATGTGCCTTTAATCCCGATGCTCAGGAGGCAGAGGCAGGGGGATCACTGAGTTTGGAGGCCATCCTGTTCTGCACAGTGAGTTCCAGGGCAGTGAATTTTTCCAGCCAGAGAAACCCTGTCTGGAAAAACAAAACAAAAGCACAAAACCAAACCAAAAGGTCAAAGGCCAAAGTAGCAAAGTATACATTTTACTACCATTTAAAAAACAAATCCAAAGGCAAATATGAAAGGGTGGGAACGTTGCAGCTGGTCGTACAAACCCTAATGCCTGAAGTTCAATTCCCAGAACCCGCCGTGGAAAGAGAAAACCAAAAGATGTCCTCGAACCTCCACACACATAGGTATGTACATGGACACACACACGCACACACAAAATAATAATAAAATTAATAGTAGATGATGCATAAAACAAAGAGTAGCTGCTAGTCCTGTTGCATGGTTTCTTGCTGTCTGCTGCAGGTCCCTGCAGAGGGCCTTCCGGGTGGCTTGGCTGTGGAATTCCTCTACCGAGGAGAATTTTAGGCAGGTCATCCTCACAATTGGAGAGGAGATGCTTCCGGAGGAGAGTTACAGCAGCCCTGTAGAATGTTCACTGGGGTTGGGGAGATGACGGGGTGAGGTCCCTGAGACAGGCTAGCTGTCAGAGGTTGTGGGGTGGAGAGGAAGTGGAGATATCAATAGTCTTCATGCTTCTCCAAACTCTCTGCGTCTTCCGGTGCCCGCCTTTGGGCGGGCCAAGTCCTGAGTTGAAAGGAGACAGTGAAGTCACACTCATTCCTTGAACCTGCCCGATAGTCTTCCCCGGAATCCTCCACTCCCACCGACAACGTCAGCAAGCTAACCCTGATTTGTGAACGTCGTCCTGTGCTTTTCCCTTTTCCTCTGCTTCCTCCTCATCTTCCTCCTCTCTTCCTTGTCTCCTCCTTTTCACAAAACGTCTTACAGTTATAGCCCAGGCTGACTTCAAACTCAGGATCTTCCTGCTTCAGCCTCCTAAATGCTGGAATTCTGGGTGCGTGCTCCCATACCTGGCTGCTGGAGTTCGCCCTTACCCAGTGGACAGCTCAGGAGCTGCCCGGGTTACTGATGAAGGCAGGGAGATGGGAGTTGGGGACAGTCTCCACACTCCCACCTCTCTCAGCCTTCCCGACACCCTCCTCTGTGCTGTCCCCTGGTCCCAGATCACTCCCCCTCTCCTGCCCTTTCTCCTGTTCACATCACCACCCGCTCACTCTCCGAGCTCAGCATACTCCACTTCCATTTCAGTCTCTTCACTGTGGATTAACAGCCCGACCGACCTATGGAGGAAGGCCCTTCCTTCTGAGCTGCCCAGCCTTGTTGGCTGTCGGCTCGGTCGCACATATTCCTAGGAAAGGCTGTCTCACCTATTTCCCGGTTTCCTTGGAAGGCTATGGTGTGCAGCTCATGGGAAACCTCTTCATAGACACGCTAGGTTTGAGGAAGCCTCCTTCTCCACTGGTGGGGTAGAGCTGCTTCTCCTAGGAGTTACCTTAAGGCTTCTGGAAGACTCTTTTTTCCTTAGTCAGGGCCTTATAGCTCAGGGTGGCTTTGAACTCCTTTTTTGTTTGTTTGTTTTAACAGAATAATTTTTTTTTATTACTTGACAATTTCATACATGTAAGCAATGCACCTTGGTCATATGCACCCCCAAACTTACCCTCCTGTTCCCCCAGGCACCCCAGCAGCATGTCCCCCTTATTTTCCTCTCCTTTTCTGTTGTTAATACAACCCACGGGGTCCAACTAACGCTGCCTGTTGGAATACTGATGGGTCTTGTGAACCTGATCTTACGGGGTGATCACAGCTGCCGTGAGTTCACGGGTACAATGACCATGTCATGTCCCCAAGACAGCATTTCCCAGCGTCCCTCCCCATCCTCTGGTTCTTCCTTTTCTCTCCACCCCCCTTTCACAGTTGAACTCTTGTTTTCTTTGAACTTTATCATTACTGTGCCGGATGTGGATGTGGAGTGTGGAGGACAACTTGGTGGGGTCAGCTCTCTCCTTCCACATTTTCCTGACCAGATGTGTGCAGCCAGCCCTTTACCCAACTGTGCCCCACCCCGCCCGTCCCCTGCCTTGAACTCGCTTCAATCCTCCTGCTTCAGTTTCCCTGATGCTGGGGTTACACACACAGGTGCCACCACGTCCACTTTCCCCCGAGAATCTTATTTTTTCCCCACTGGACTTGCACCTAAACTAGACTTGAAGCTTACCTAGGGGGGCTGAGACCCTGCTGTTAAGAGGAAGGAGCGCTAACCTCAGGTCAGGAAATACTGCTACTCCCCGGCACCTGGGGAGGCTGCCGGAAGTACTCCAAGTGGCTGCTACCGCAACTCTGCAGTGAACAGTGACCGGCGAAGAGAGGATCAGCCTCCAGGCTGCCTCTGGACAAGCTGCTCCCACTCTCTCGTTACCATCTGCCCAGCACCACACTGACACCTCCCGCGGCCTCTTGATGACAGAGCTGAGAAGCAGCAGCCATGACTGCCTCCCAGCGGCCTGAGCAGCCATCTGCTTTTAAGGTGCCCAGCAGCTCTGAGCTGCAGCAAGCAGAGACTAGCTCAGACTTCACCCCCCCAAGAGCCAGACCTGCAGCTGGTGACTCAGCATGAGGCAGAGGAGGAGAGGGGTCTGGGGGAGTCACACGGGGTGGGGGGAGTAGAAACTGGGGGCCCAAGGAGGCAGCATTGATGATAACAGGAGTCTAAGCCAGGCTGCTGAGTCCAGCAGCAATTCTGCAATCGAATGAATTCACAGTAATTCCATTAATGTCACTAACTCCTCTCTCTGGGTTTAGAAAAACAAATCCCTTACTTCAGGCTCCCTAAAGATGCAGCCCCAAACAAGATGCGAATACTATACTCACACGACCCCCCCCCCTTTCCTTGTATAGGACTCACCCCACCCCCAAAGCCCAAGCAATTCCGCAGGAGCCTCCAGAATGAGTGGGTTGAGATTTGCCTTTATTTCGTTTTGATTTGGGAGTGGAAGGCTGAAGCATAAAGGTGATGCCGACACATCAGGCACTGGAGTGACCCCTTGCACATGCAGAATACACAGATGTTCACTCGGGATCAGCCGTGGACTGACAGCCCTTCAAAGAGAAGGTCCCTGTCACCGTGAAAGCCTCTTACCCTCATTTTTATTACTTTCAAGATCCATAGCCACCCCAGCTTGCCTGGCCTTTCTCCGCTATTAGATCTTTCCACACCCTGGGCTCTTTTGTTTTTTAAACTCCCCGTGGGCTCAGAGCCTCACCCCAGTGTAAACATGCATCCCCTGGAGAGAAAGTGAAACCCACACAGGTTGCTGGAGCTAAGGCAGCATGCTTCATAGGTGATCCACCCGCGTGGAAGAAAGGCTGCCTTTTTTTCACACCAATGAGAGATGGGAGGGAGTGCTCAGCTTGTATGTCACAGTATGACCCTGGCCCCGCCGGTTCAGCTAGGCACCTTCAACCTCTTCCCCTTGGGAAAAAGACACCTGTGAGCTAACAACGAGAGCTCCCTGGGGACCAGTCAAACCACCATTGTCCTCTTGCTCTGCCAAGAGGATGTCTGAGGTTTGAAGCCTCCCCCCAAAAAAACCTGGCTGCAAGCCTCCCTAGCAATTTATGGGCCCCATGGAATGTGGTTGCTCCATGCCCCCAGCCTCCAGCCTCCCTGCATTCTCCCAGGGTAGCCATTCTCAGTATCTCTCCCCATGGTTGGATGTGGTGACCTGCCTTGGAGGGTGACAGGGGAAGGTGTCAGGTGCCTTTGCTCTCTGTCCTCTCCTCGTCAGCTGTCTGAGCATTGCTGACCGTGCGAAGCTGCCCCGGGGCTGCAGGCTTCACCGACAAGACCAAGCGTTTTCGAAAGGTCTCACAGAGTACTATGTACACAAAGGGATTGAGACAGCTGTTGGCGTAGCCCAAGCTGATGGCCGCGTTGTACAAGTAGACAAAGGTGAGCGTGGGGCGGCTGATGGACAGCTGGGTCAGCTGCAGCACGTAGTAGGGTGCCCAGCACACAAAGAACACCAGGCAGATGGCGATGGCGGTGCGCGTCACCCTCTTGGTCCGAAGCCGGATGCTGCGCTGCGAGGCTGGGGCCACTGAGGACGTCATGCGCTGCAGTATTTTCACGTACGCGGCGGTGATGACCACAAAGGGTAGGGCGAAGGCCAGGAAAAACTGGTAGAGAGTAAACCAGTAGAGGTCAGTGTCTGGGTTGGGCAGGCGGATGCCACAGCCCACAGCACCCCCTGGGAATGGGATGAGCCTGGCATACAGCCACACTGGGGTGATGCTGACGAAAGAGAGAGCCCACAAGAGGCAGATCACCAGGGTGGCCATGGAGGGCTTCCGGAATTTGGTGGAGGAGATGGGGTGGACCGTGGCCAGGTAGCGGTCGATGGCCATGGCGGTCAGGATGTAGGTGCTGGTGAACTGACTGTTGGCATCCATGGCTGTGATGAGGGTGCACATGGTTTCCCCAAAGTGCCAGACCCCATTGCCCATGAGCTGATGGATCATGAAAGGCATGCCCAGGAGGAAGAGCAGATCCACCACAGAGAGGTTAATGATGAAGATGTCCGGGACGTTGCTGCACCAATGTAGCTTGGACCTCTTCACCACAGCGAAGATGACTGTGGAGTTTCCCACAATGCCCAGCAGGCAGATGGTGCCAAACACAGAAGGCATAATGATGTTGATGTAGGAGACGCTCCCTTTGCGAGGAGGTGACCCTGAGGACAGAAGGAGCACGTGTGAACTGCCATCTGCTCTGGAAGCTGACAACCTGCCCTCCCCCCTTGCTGACCTCTCAGGATCCCTACTTCAGCTTGAGGTCACTGTGCGTCATCTCTGCCGTCCTCCCTCCCACGCTATTGTTAATTCTGTTCCTTACTCTCCTCCACTGCTTGCTGGTGAATACTCCTACCGAATTTTCTAGACCCACCTGTTACTCAAAGGACCTTCACTTCAGCTCAGAGGGCCAGGAGTCAAGACTCCCAGATGTCTGCTGAAAACAACTTCACATCCCTGGGATTCACCAGGAAACCTTGTCAAAAAACCTTGAAGGACATTCAAGAATGCACGTGTGTGTGTGTGTGTGTGTGTGTGTGTGTGTGTGTGTGTGTCTGTCTGTGTGTGAGTGAGTGTGTGTGTGTGTGTGGTGTTTTTCTTGTTTGTACTCTCATCTTTTCAGAGATAGCTGACCAAAGGGTTTATACAGATTCCTAGGCATATCTAAGGAATGACTGTGTCACTATGGGTGTGGGGTGTGTTTTAGGTTCAACAGCCCAGCCCTCTCCCGACGTCCTGATGGGGATTTCCGTGGGCCATGTCTCCTGAGCCAGGGCTTCCCCAGCAGGGCTCAGACTGTGTTATACCCCAGAAGCTTGAGAATTTTCTCCACACAAGCCCTTCCCCTTCCCCTTCCTCCCCTTCTCCTTCAAAGCTAGAATTTCAGGGCATTGCCGTTCTGCAAATGTCAAGAAGCTTAATTCACCAGAAAAGTTAATCCTCTCACGCCCTGTGAAGTCTTTTGCTCCCAGCAGCCTCTGCCAGAGGACAGCCAGGACCACTCAGTCCCCATTACCCCAGTGCGAAGCCAGAGGATTCAGCCCAGGGTAGCGGTGAATCAAAGAGCTTCCGCTGGCTCCCACATGCTACCCGCCCGCTCTCTTGCTTGCTTTTCCAGCCTTGATTTTTCTCCCCCATGCAAAGCCTATTTGGGACTCATCAGCAGGCTTTCCCCTGTCTGCCTCACGCCTCGACACCAACCCTTGCTTTTTCTAGATCGATGTGCCTCTGCCCCGTCTCTATTCCTCCCTAACCCTTCTGTCCTAGCTGGTATCTGCTCCTCTCCTCTTCTCCTCCAGGCAAAGCAGACTGCAGATCTTATCACCGAGAGCTGTAAGTTAAAGTTTCCTAAGCAGTTTGGCTCTGGAGGTGAAACCTTCCCATTTTCCACACCCATCCCGGAGGAGGGAGGACTCTAACTCCCGACTCACCGGCCACTGTGAGATTATCCTGGCCATCGGAGATGTTGCTGGCATTGGGGCCAGTGGACAGCAACGAGGCTTGCAGATCCATGCAGCCGGTGCAGGTCGCCTGCTCCCTGGAGTTGAGCGTCCGTCCACCCACGCAGGCTGCGGCAGCCTCCAGTGCCTGCCACCGCCTTGTCCCGAACGTGAGCCAGCCCTGCAGTCCAGAAAAGGGTCTTCCTCTACCGCCTGGCAGCCTCTGCTGCCTCTGAGCCCAACTGCTCCCCCACTCCCTCCTTCCCAGCTCCCACTGACATCACCTAGACACATTAACATTCGGAGGCAGATGCACGTTAACCTCTTCGGTCCCGGCTGCGGCTCCCACTCCTGACTGCCTGCCGAGCAGCCGCGAGGCTCAAGCAGCCCCATGCAGAACAGCCTTTCTTCTCACTGGCTCCTGGGGCTGTCTCCTGAGCTCACAGGGGTTGCCAAGCTCGCTTTACAGGAACCTCCAAGTCTCAGCAAGGGCAAAAGGGGGAAGCAACCGGCTGCCTACCCTGAGGAAGCTGGACCATGTGGCAGGGGTCAGGGGTACCGTTCCCAGTGCTGGGGACTCAGGGGCTAAGACTGAAGCACCCTTGGTCCTCAAGCACACTAGAGGTCACCTTAGACCCTTCCTGTGTCCTGGTAACTTCCAAACATCTCCTTGACTAGGTGGCGATTTCTAGCCCTTGCCTGGTGGGCCAAGGTGATTCTGGGCTTTCCACGCTGGCAATACTCAGGGTCTGGGGTACAGAAAGACCAAACTTCCCTCTATGCAGCTTCAGTCTGGACCAGTTATGGAGGTTTTATTTCCTAGTGCTCTGAGATCTTTGAGGTTTTGTCTGGGACTCTGAGACAATTATCAAAGCGTAAGAGAATAAGTCCACACTGAGATTAGCAATGGGCAGCAGCCTCCGCATGCACAGGCCTTAGGGAATTTTCTGCAGAGGTCCCTGCTGCCAGCTCCAGGAGAGTCATAATAAACCGCAGTCACCACACCAGGACCAGATGCAGAGTCTGACTCCTTGGCTGCCATGGTTGCCTGTTGACCCTTATTAATGGACACAGAGGCACAGAGAGAAACCCCTACAGCTCCCTTGAGTTCCAGCCATTCTCTTCCTTTGGACATTGGACATTAGCATGCCTAGTTCTTCAGGCTAAGCTGTTGTTCATCCCTACCAGCTATTACAGCGCCTCTTTCTTGGCCTCTTGGTTCACCAGCATGAAGAGCTTAACCAAAGCCGGATAGGGGCTGAGGATGTACAGCTCATTTATTTGGTAGAGTGCTTGTCTCACAGGCAGAAGCCCAGGGTTCCCTCCCCTGCACTCATAAAACGGACATGGTGCATGCCACCAATTCCAGCACTTAGGAGGCAGAGGCAGGAGGGTCAGAATGTCAGGGCCTGCTCCCCCTCATCCCCACCCCACCCCCCACAAAATCAGATGGTGGTTTAGCCACAGCTGCAGTGGATGGTTAGTACATCTCTGGTGGAGTGTACCCCAACTCTGCGATGACCCCAGACCTACATGTCCCTTGTGGAGTTAGTGAAGGGGATGCTGCAGGGGTCTGAATGAGAATGTCCTCCACAGGCTTGGTCTCCAGTGGGTGGACCTTGTTTGGAAAGGATTAGGAGGTGTGTCACTGGAGGTGGTTTTGAGGTTTCGAAAAAACCCATGCCTCAGTTCCAAATTATCCTCATCCCACCCCCACCCTCACTCCCCACCCCCCTCCCCACCACACCCCTACCCCCCCTCTCCCCGCTTCTGCTTGCAGACCAGGATGTAGCTGTAGCTGCTCCTGCTACCACACCTCTGCTCCACCATCACGGACTCTAACCCACTGAGAGCGTAAGTCCAAACTAAACACTCTCTTCTCTAAGTTGCCTTGATCGTGGTGTCTCAACAGCAATAGAAAGCCAAGACAGGTGCTGGCTGAGCTTCCCTGGAGGACGGACTGGTGTGTCCTTCAGCCTCCCGTGGTCAATCCCACTCCAGCATCGCACTTCTCTGAGTCTTCTGACTCCTCTCTCAAAACTCTGCCAAGCGCCAGAGGCCAGTGGAGAGGATCAGTGGGGAGTTGTTGTTGGATGGGTGCAGAGTTTCTGTGTACGCAGTGGGAGAGAACTTCTAGAAACAGATGGTAATAATGGTCGAGTGGCGCTGTGCGTGTACTTAATACTGCTGAACTTGACACTTGCCCATGGTTAGGGGAGTGTGAGTGTATCTCAGTGGGAGACTGCTTGCCTGGTATGTTCAAGGCTCCTGGGTCCAATCGTCAGCAACACACACACAGAGTTAACATGGCCCATTTTATATTATGTACATTTTACCACAATGTTAAAAAATTAATGGTAAATGTATGCATACAACCTAACAGCCATGTTAGGACACTCAAATTCTGCCAAGGTGGCACTAGCCCCTTTGTAGTGTTACTGGAGGTCACTTCCTGGAGCCATCCCCGAACTATTTTAGCACTGGCTCCAGGGGTCCTTCCAGGTTTCTTCCAGCCCGTGTAGTAGGGACATCCCTGCCAAGAAATGCTCTCCTGTTATTGTTTGTTTCTGCTATTGGGGGCAGGGAGCATCACCCGGGTCCCAAGTAAATCACACACGAAAGCTTATTCTTAATTGTAAATGCCCCAGCCTTAGCTTGGCTTGTTTCTTGCCAGCTTTTCTTAAATTATCCGGTCTATCTTTGGCCTTGGGGCTTTTTCTCTATTCCTGTATACCTTTCTTTCCTTCTTACTCCATGTCTGGTTGGGTGACTGGGTGGCTGGGTGGCCGGTCCCTGAAGTCTTCCTCCTTCCTCTCTTGTTCTTTGATCTTTTCTCCCAGATTTCTCCTTCTATAGATTCTCTCTGCCTGCCAGCCCCACCTATCCTTTCTCCTGCTTTGCTATTGGCCATTCAGTTCTTTACTGGACCATCAGGTGTTTTAGACAGGCACAGTAACACAGCTTCACAGAGTTAAAAAATGCAATGTAAATAAAATAACACACCGTAAATAATGTTCTCCAACACTGTCCTTTTGATTATACATTTGTGCCATGTCCTAGCACCATGAAGGTAATTCCTATACACGCTCCAATTATTTTTTCCAGTCCATAATAAGAGAATACTGGTGCAGGGGGGGCCATATCTACAAATAATAATGTCCTCTTGCAAGGTATAATCTCAGTTGAATCCTGTCATCATTTCCAAGCAAGGGCAAGCTGCTCTCCTTATAAAAAAGTGACAGGGGATGGTTGTATCTGCTGGTCTGGAGTGTTCAAGGAGTTAGGGGAAGCTGTTTCCAAATTCATCCAGATGTCCCCTCCTAGACTTCGGGGTTCCACTCCTTACCATCAAAGATCTGCTGAGGCTGTACATACTCCATGTTTTTTGCACCTCAGCTACCCTTGCAATTAGACTCTGGGTCTTACTTTCAACACAGGCTGCTCTGCTGCTGCAGAAGATGGCGGTCTCCTTGACTGCTGCTCTGGAGGCCTCCCGGCTTTCACTGTGTGTCATGAATTGACAGACCCCTCCATCTTCTTCCTCCTAGGCTTCCACAGCAGGTCCGTCAACCTCCTGAACCCACAGCTCCTTCACCACTCTTCTGGAGAGGCTGCCTCCTTCAAGCACCTCCTTTTTTACTGGTCTGCATCTCAGTCAACCACAAGTAAGACTCTTGTCACTTTGATGTCACTGCCAGGCTAGGGCTAGTCAGCATCTTGTCCACCACCAGCAGCGGCACCCTTCGGGACAGCTGGCTGGTAACTGACGTCTTCCAGCATCTCCCCTTGGAGGATCCATCTCCGGCTGTGACTCCTAGAATTCATTTTCTCAGTTTGGTTTCCTCTGAAAACACAGTCTTAGACACAGACTCGTGTGTGTGGAAATTCATTCTTGGTGTGAGTCTAAGGAGCATGAGTGAGTGGATCGGATGGGTGAGGAACTAGAATAAGTGAGCCAATAGGAGCTAGGACTGAGTTTATTGCTATGGACCGTGGGAACTCCACTTCAGAATTGCTCAGAGGGGTGAGGGTTTAGTTAAGTGGTATAGTACTTGTGTGGCATGGCCCTGGGTTCAGTCCTCAGCATCACACACACACACACACACACACACACACACACACACACACACACACAGAATCTCTAAGGATTAGTCACCTAAAGTACCAAAAGTTGGATTTATATTGACTGATTCTTGTTCCTATTGGTTGAGACTTCTCCTGGGACACTGAGCCCGCCCTTCTGAACTGTTTATGCTAGATCTGAAAGTCTCTAGTGCAGTGATTCTCAACCTGTGGGTCACAACCCCTTTGGCAACCCCCTATCTCCAAAAACATTTACATTATGATTCACAACAGTAGCAAAATTATGGTTATGAAGTAGCAATAAAAATAATTTTATAGCCGGGCAGTGGTGGCACATGCCTTTAATCCCAGCACTCGGAGGCAGAAGGCAGGCGGATCTCTGTGAGTTCGAGGCCAGCCTGGGCTACAGAGTGAGGTCCAGGAAAGGCACAAAGCTACACAGAGAAACCCTGTCTCAAAAAACAAAAAAACAACAACAACAAAAAATTTATAATTGGGGGTCACCACAGCATGAAGACCTATATTAAAGGGTCGCAGCATTAGGAAGGTTGAGAACCACTGGCCTAGCATATCAGAGAAGTCTAGGGCAGAAAGCAAATAGATAGAATGGAAGACACTACAGGCACAAGATGAATTAGGCTCATTCAGCAGTCCTTAATAGCCAAACTCGAAACCAGAGGTGGCCCAGGAGAATGTGACAAGGATCTCAGAGGTTTCTGATAGAGACCTTTTTAGGGCTGGCCATGTCTACTGAACCTGCACGTGTATTTCTTTAGATCCTCCCAGCTACTCCCGGCCCAAATGCTCACCATTTCTGCAGCAGCCAGTCTGCTCAGTCCCCACGGAGTACAGATGTCAGTGCATCACAGCACAGGCAGGGTCTACTGGTGCTGCATCGCAGACGTGCTGCGTGCCCCTTTCCCCCTCTGTCCAGGGTGCTCTCCATTTCTACAACAGCTTAGAAAACGGGAACCCAGAAACGTTCCAGCCACCTAGAAAGCAGGGACAGTTAGTGCTTCTTGAGGCACATCTTTGCTCAATATGGGATGAAAGTCACAGATAGGCCAGGTAGAGTGGCGCACACCTTTAATCCCACCACTCGGGAGGCAGAGGCAGGTGGATCTCTGTGAGTTCGAGGCCAGCCTGGGCTACAGAGTGAGATCCAGGACAGGCTCCAGGCTCCAAAGCTACACAGAGAAATCCTGTCTCGAAAAACCAAAAAAAGAAGAAGAAGAAGAAGAAGAAGAAGAAGAAGAAGAAGAAGAAGAAGAAGAAGAAGAAGAAGAAGAAGAAGAAGAAGAAGGAGAAGAAAGAAAGTCACAGATAGTTGGTTTCTCCTTGTTCCCTCAGGATATGTCATCAGAGGCATTTCTTCTGACCTTTCAGCAGTTCAGGGTCACTTGGCATGACGGCCACTGGAAATCCTTTCACCAAGTCTCCCGATGTCCTGCTTGCCCCTTTTTCATTCCTGATTCCTAAGATCGCACTTCCCAGTAGAACACCCAGATGCCCCTTAGTCTCAGACTCTTTTTTTCCCCGGGGATCTGAGAGGGTGTGTGACTCACTACTACCAATGGTAGTCAAGGGGAATGGTGGAGTGCCAGCCATTTGGCAGAGATTTCCTGCTTCTTGCAAAGACAACGTGAGGGAATTATGTCCTTTGCTTCCTCTGAACTTTGTTGTGGCTGGAGGTGCCTCCTGGAATGCCTCCAGCAGGTGAGATGATGCGTATTGATTGGATCAATCAGGGTGTCTGGAGGAAACAGAAGGAACACGTGGAAAAGCAGAGAGACTTTAATAAAGGGCCTGTCTGTTTGCCAAGGTTTGGGTACCACTAAGGGGGAGTCCATGAAGGATGCTGCAGCAGCGTCTGGGGCTAGCAACAGCTGGATGCTATTCCTATGTGTAGGCCTGAGCTGGCCAGCTAGCAGAACCCAGAGAAGAACTGCCAGGCAGGCATGCAGTGAGCAGGAGATGTAAGGAACACTAAGCGGAGCTCTCTGCCTGCCTGCCTTCTGATCTTTCCCTGTTGATGCAGTCCGAAAATCATCCTGCTGGGGCCCAGTGCAAAGTAGATGAGGACAGAAAGCGGATCCTAAGGAGCAGATGGAAAATTAACCCAATAGGCTAGGGATGTAGCTCAGTTGGGAGAGTACTTGCCTGGCATTCAGGAAGCTCTAGGTTCGCTTCCTAATAGAGCATCTATTTGGGAGTAGTGGTGTACCCCTGTAGTCCCAGCATTTGGGGAGACAAGAGAATCAAAAGTTCAAGGTCATCCTTAACTGCACAGTCCATTTGAGACCAAACTGAGATATGAGAGACCTTGCCTCAAAAATAAACAAATGAGGGGCTGGAGAGATGGCTCAGTGATTAGGAGCACTGACTGCTCTTCCAGAGGTCCCAAGTTCAGTTCCCAGGACCCACGTGGCAGTGCATAACTGTCTGTAATTCCAGTTCCCAGGACCTGGTACTCATGGCAAAACACCAATGCACATAAACAAACAAATAAGAAACTTAGTGCCCAGACACAGGAAGAGAGAGGCAAGTTTTATTATTAATCCTTGAAACAAGAGAGTTCTACTATCTTTGTGTGACAGATGAAGAAGTGGGGTGCCACAAGCATGGGTTTGCTCAGGGCAGAGGCTGAGATGGAGAGCAGGGTAAATAGTGTACCTGGGAACAGAGGAAGGGAAGTCACAGGACAAGGGCCGTAGACAGCGATGCAGGCTCAACAAGAAAGCTGACAATTGAGCAAAATCTCCAGAGAAAAGCTGTCCAAGGTCAGATAGAAATGCCTGGGTGCCTAAGCTGCCGTATCCTGTCCATGGCTGAGATCCACCCCAAAATGAGCCTGAGTCCTAGCTGAAAAGCCGAGGCAACATTCCTTGATAAACAAAATAGAGAATTATCATATGACCCAGCAGCCCCACTTCTGGATTTATATCCAAGGGCAAAATGACTTATCTCAAAGAGATATCTGCTCCCTGGGTTTATTGCAGCACTAATCAGAATGAGCAAGATATGGAGAGTGTCCATCTACAATATATATCAGATATATACATACACATACAATATATATACAGATATATGCACTCACAATATAGACAGATATACAACATATGTATACACACATGTATGTGTATATATGTGTATGTATGTATGTATGTATGTATAATATATATAATATATATATAATATAACTGTAATGCATATGAACACACTGCAATGCAACTCAGCCTTTATGAGCAGGGAAACTGTCACAACACAGATGAACCTCATTACATGTAGCAACCATATGAGGTTTATAGAACAGACGATAGTGTGATGGTTACCTGAGGCTGAGGGCCGGGGAAATACTGGTCAAAGAATACAATGTCACAGGCAGAGTGCCTCCGAGGCTTGATGTAACAATTCCACATGGAAGACTATACATGACATAAAGTTACTTTGTAGCTGTAAATGTATGCAGTTGTAACTTGCCAATATTACTGCTTAAGCAAAACAAATCAGAGGCAGAACCAGAAGGGACATGAGCCAGAGAGCTGAACCTACTCCCTGTAACTGAGCAACAAGTCCTTTTTCTTAGTGAAATCCCAGTGGCAAAGTTGTCATTTTTTGCTGTAGAAAGGCTCAGATGAGTTAAAACCTCATCTAATTCTTAAAGATTATGGCTCCTTCCACCCACTTGGAAGACTCTGGAGGAGCACGAAGACACTGGGAAGATGCGGGAGGCTTGATGCATCGAGAGAGGAAGGACGGCTGAAGAGACTTCACCAGCGCAGTGTGGAGCTCTGCCTCCAAGTCTCAGCCCCGCTATTGTTCAGCAGAGCCAGGACCAGCAGCTTATGTTCCACCTTGTTCGTGGACACAAAGGGCTGATGACCGTGCTCCAAGGTTTGGGTGAACGTGCAAAGGTAACAGGGTGTTCCTGGCTTTGCCGAGTGTAATTTTAGGAGCAGCGTGAAGCATCTTCTCACAGATGTCCCTAGATTTGCGTTCTTGCCTGCTCACCAAGCATGCTGCAGGCCAGAGAGTCTAACCGCTTCCCCAGACAAGGAGTTTGGAGCTAGAGCTTTATAATTGGCATCATCCAAATGTCTGGATAAGGCTCCTTTGCCTCCAGTCTCCTCCAAAGAACAGAACTTTGACCTACTCCAATCATTCTGGCTCTTAACCTGTCTGTTCTGCAGCCCCAGGAAAACCATTAAGAAGATGGAGTCTGCTGGAGATGGCTCAGCACTGGGAACACTGGCTGCTCTTCCAGAGGACCCAGTTTTAATTCCCAGCACCCGCATGGCAGCTCACAGCTGTCCAGTTCCAGGGGATCCAGCACCCTCACACAGACATACATGTAGGCAAAACAAAAATCAATCCTATTTATAGCAATAAACTCTTTTCCCCTTACATCCACATATCACCTGTTTATCTGCCCTGCCCAAGGCACCCTAGGGCTTCCATGCATCCCTCTTGTGGGTGTCTCCCACTCTGTCCTTCCCAAGATCCAGCCGCTGTCTGCATGTTTCCAAGGCCCATTTACATCACTGCATCTGAGGATCATTTATCCTCCCTCACTCCTACCTGGCCTCTTCTAATATATTCTCTACTGCATAGCAGGAGCAGTCCTGTGAAAATGTAAACCTCATCTATCTATTCTACTACTGAAAATGGGCCAGAGGCTTCCCGTTGCTTTCAAAATAAAATTAACCCCCAACCTAGACACAGCTCCCTCATATTAAAAGTTGACCTCCTGGAAAAGTAAGGCCTTGAGAAGTCCCCTGGAGGAAGAGGAAATGCTGGCACCCTTGATCAGCCCTTAGTGGGAGCTGCTGGTGGGAGTTGGAATGGCTTCCCCCATTTAATAGGGAGTGTAGATTCCTGGGTGGTAGGATAAAGTCCAGCATTCTTTTGGGGAGGGAGGTAAGCAGGTTTTTATGGTAGGCAGGGCTGGGGCAGTTATTGGGATAGTCTCAGCTGCCGAGGATGATGTGCCCAGTTCATCACAGGGTCCCTAGAACAAATGAGATGAGCAGCCTGCCTGCCGTCTGTCTTTGTGCTTGATTTGCAAATGTGAAAAACTGCAGGGGCTGGGGGTTCAGGTCAGGGGTAGAGCAATTGCCAGGTGTGCACAGGATCCAAGGTTCCATCTCCAGCACTGAAAGATCAATCAATCAATCAATCAATCATCAATCACGTCAGGTCTGGTACACAAGAGTCTGACCTTCTCCAAGATGATTGTTAGGACAGTCTGTCTCCCAGTTTCTGAGCATGACTCAGTCACTACTCCAGAGCCCTGGAAGAAATGGAGCCTGGATACTCCCAGGAAAGGATAATGGATCTAGGAATGTAGCTTAGTGGGACCCTTACCTAGCATGCATTGAGGCCCTGGGTTTGATGTCTAGCTCATGCTTACACACACACAGAGGTCGCAACGACACAGGCATGACCTGTGAACCTGACTCAGTCCTTCCCCTGGGGTCTAAGTCCATCTGCCAGGCTGACTATAGGCAGCAGAAGCTTAGTATTGGGCCTTTCGGTGATAAGCAGGCAATGGCTCTTGGTTAATAGGAATTTTCGTTGCCCAGGACTCCACTGGGACCTACTGTCAAAGCAGGGTTAAGATGGATCAACTCATCAATGGACTTGACTGGAATGGCTTTCCAGCAGGCCCTGTGGCTCTCCAAACCGATTTATTTCAATGCCTCTAGTTGCATGCCTGGAATAGATGTCCCAGCCACTGGCAGGATTACCACATTAGCTCTCAGTTTGGCAGAGTAAGCGACCTGCCAAATGGAAATTCCTGATTGATCGGCAAAGTAAATCTGGCTTCCTCCAAGGAATTGAAGACATTGATAATATCGTGAAGCTGCTGTGGTGTCTCATGCCTGTAATCCCAGCATCAAAGGGGGGCCAAGGCAGGAGGATTGCCTTGAGTTTACGGCCAATCTGGGCTACATAGTGAGTTCTGGGTCCGTTTGGGCTACGAAGTAAGACCCTGTCTCCAGCAATAATAAGAAAAACAACAAAACCCACAAGGGGCTGAGGCTGTAGCTCAGTTGGCCGAGTGCTTGTGTGGTATACACAAAGGCCTGAGTTCAATCCCCAGCATAAATTAGCCATTGATGAGATCCATCTCTTATCCCAGCACTGTGGAGGTTGAGGCAGGAGGATCAGAAATGCAAAGTCATCTTCAGCATAGTGAGTTCAAGGTCAGCCTGGGCAGCATGAGACCCATTCTCAAAACGGGGAGGGGAACTGGAGAGATGGCTTAGTGGTTAAGGGCACTGGTTGGTCTTTCAGGGGACCCAGGTTTGATTCCTGGCACCCGCATAGCAGTTAACGACCATCTGTAACTCCAGTTCTAGGGGATCTAACACCCTTTTCTGGCCTCTGTGGGCTCTGCCTATGTGTAATGCATACACACATGCAGGCGAAACACCCATACACATAAAATAAATCTTTTTTTTCCCCCAAAAGCCAATAATCTACCCCTAAAAAACAAAATACCCACAATCATGGCTTTGAAAGACTCTGGGGTGATGATTTAACTAAATTCCCACTTCATTCTTTACCCTGGCTAGTGAGGATGGCAGCTGGGTCTTGGAGAATGGCAGTGGATTTTCACAAACCTAATTATGTGGTGACTTCAGCTGCAGCTGCTATTTCTGATGTGGTCCCATTGATAGAGAAAACAAATTCCATCCCTGACACCTGATATGCATTTACTGAGCTGGCGAAGGCTTTTTCTCTATTCTAGGAGGCAGAAAAGACCAGAAGCTGCTCTCATCCATCAGGGTCATCAGATCGCCTGCTCCATCTTGTCATGGGATGCTGACATGCTCTTCTGACAGCTCTTCACACCTCAGACTCCTAACACTTCATTGTTTCCCAAGAGGCCACACTATTCCACTTTATACTGATGATGTCATGCTGCAGGGGGCCAGAGAACAGACATGAACAAGCACCCTAAATGTGACAGAGATGCCATGAGAATACCAAGGCCTGACATCTCAATAAGGACTCTGGGATCTGGTATTATGAACATGTGTTGTTTTTTTTTTTTTTTTCTTTTCTCTGCAAAGTGCATGACAATGTGCCTTCCATCATCCACCGCCAAAAAGCCACAGTGCTTTGCCAGTCTCCGGGGATTTGAGGGTTACATTGATTTCAGGTACGGTGTTCCAAACCATTTTCTAGGTGATCTAAAAGCTCCAAGTTCTGGAGCTGGGGATATAGCTCTGGTGGCGGAATGTTTGCCGAGCATCCACAAAGCCGCCAACACAACACAAACCAGGCAAAGTGGCACATGCCTGCAATAGCGTCACTCATGACGTAGTGGCAGGAGGATCAGAAGTTCGAGGTCACCCTCCACTACACAGTTAATGAGAGGCTATTATGGGATACATGGGACTCTGTCAAAAAAAAAATGCTCCCAGCTCTATACAAAGCCCTGAGCAAAAGAAAACTAACTCTGCGCCTAGTACCTGTGGTACAAGCTCTGCCACCTGACACTAGAGACCTTGCAGGTCCCACGAGGGGCTGGCTTTTTACAGTGGATGCCAAGGATGCCAAGGCCAAGTATAGCTGGGATGTGCCTCAGAGTAGCACAGTAGAAGGCCCTAGGTTGTTTTCGTTTGTTTGTTTGGGTTTTTTTGTTTTTGTTTTTGTTTAGGGGCTGGAGAGGTGGTTCAGCAATTAAGAGCACTGGCTATTCTGTTCTTCTAGTGGTTGCGAGTTCAAGTCCCAGAACCACATGGTGGCTCACAACCATCTATAATGGAATCCAATGTCCTCTTCTGGTGTGCAAGTGTACATGCAGACAAAGTACTCATGTATAAATAAACCTCTAAAAAATTATCTTGCGTGTATGAGTGTTTCACTTGAATGTATGTCTGTGTACCATTTGCATGCCTGGTGCCTGAAAAAGCCAGAAAAAGGTGTTGGGTCCTCTGAAACTGGAATTACAGTTGATTGTGAGCTGCTATGTGGGTGGTGGGACTTGAACCTGGGTCCTTTGGAGGAGCATCCAGTGCTCTTAACTACTAGGCCATCTCTCTCCAGCCTGAAATCCTAGTTTGTTTTTTTATATTATTGTTGTTGTTTGCTTGCTTGCTTGCTTGCTTTTTGAGACAAGATCTCTCTATGCAGCCCTGGCTGTCCTGGAACTCACGGAGATCCACCTGCCCCTGCCTCCACCTCCTGAGTGCTAGGATTAACCATGCACAGACACTCAGGAGGCAGCACCACCACACCCAGCGTCCTGGTCCTAGCATTTATTTGGAGCTAAGTCTTGCTCTCTTCAAACTGCTTCTTGCCTTCCTTTGCAGAAATAATCTGCAGGTTGACTTCTAGGTTCTGGTAGACACCAGATGCCTAAGCACTGGATAACAGATGACCAAAGCATCCGGCCAGCTGTCACGAACTTGCCGCAGCTGTTTCCTAGTTCTTCCTTGTCATTTGAAGGTGGGATTTATGCCCTGGGGAGAACAAGCAGGCTCCAGGTAGATTGCCACTGCAGCTGCAGCCTGCTCACACATCACTGCCACACTTCTGTCAGCCCATCCCTGCGGCCTCTGAGTTCTTCTACACACAGAAGGGACACTCTGAACTTGGTGGCTGATGACTCTTCGCTGTGACACCAGACAGCACTGGCTTTAATTTTTGTGGGTTTGGTTTGGTTTGCAATGCTGAGGTAGAATCCAGGGCCTTCTGCATGCTAGCCAAGCACTCTACCACTGAGTTATATCTTCAGGAGCCAGCATTGGCTTTTGATGACTGCTCAGTTGGGACTGACCCTTCTTCCACTTGGCTAGGCTCCTCTCCCTGCTGGGAAAAGAAGCTGAAGGGAAGACACAGGGTCAGTGGGGGTGACTGTATGTATATATATACACCATCTATAACTCAAGTTCTAGGGGATACAACATCCTCTTCTGGCCTCTGAGGGCATCAGGCATGCACATGGCATGAAGACATATATGTAGCCAAAACACCCATATGTGTAAAATAAACAAAAATAGTAATAATAAAATATTTAAAACACTGGGTGTGGAGGCACTTGCCTTTAAACCCAGCACTGGGAGGCAGAGGCAGGCAGATCTCTGTGAATTCAAGGCCAGCCTGGTCTACAGAGCGAGTTCCAGGACAGCCAAGCTACACAGAGAAACCCTGTCTCAAAAAAGAAAAAAAGAAGTTTAAAACATCACAAAGATACAAATTTCCATAGGTCCTCACATCCTATATATAAAAAATAGTACATTTGCCTAGAACCTGCAAGCATTTTCCCAAACGTGTGTGTGTGTGTGTGTGTGTGTGTATACACATCTAAATGTGCTGTTATATATTGAACCCAGGGCTCTGAACTTTCCCACATACTTTAAAAATTTTAAATTAGAGGCTGGAGAGATGGCTCAGTGGTTAAGAGCACTGACTGCTCTTCTAGAGGACCTGGGTTCAATTTCCAACAGCCACATGGCAGCTCACAGCTGTCTGTGACTTACGTTCCAGGAAATCCAATACCCTCACAGACATACATGCAGACAAAATACCAATGCACATAAAATAAATACAAATAAATTTAAATTAAACAAATAAGTTTAGTTAATTTGTTTCTATTTTGAGACAAGGTCTCACTCAGCAGCTGGTCTTGAACTCATGGCAGGCCTCCTTCCTCAGCACCCCACTTCTGTACACTGTAAATTGTCTTGTGGCACCTAGTGCAATGTGAATGGGATGTCAATAGCTGCTGTGTTGTATTATTTAGGTAATAATAAGGAGGAATGGCATCTCTACTCTCAGCACAGAGGCAGCTCTCCAGCCCCCACACTTCTACCTACGTTGACTGAACCCTGAAATGCACAGAACTGACTACATACCCAAGAGAAATTTTTGAAAAATATCCACACGAAAATTCTTATATAAATGTTTATAACATCCAGAGGGTAGAAACAACTGAAAAGTGTATCTACTGAATGGATAAAACAAAGCAAAACAAAACAAAACAAACCACATTTTTTTTTTTTTTTTACTTCTACAGTGATGGTGCACACCTTTAATCCCAGCACTTGGGAGGCAGAAGTAGATGGATCCCTGAGTTCTAGAACCATCCTGGTCTACAGAGCAAGTTCCAGGACAGCCAGGACTACACAGAGAAACCCTGTCTCGAAAAACAAACAAACAAACAAACAAGAATATTATCCATCCATGAAAAAGAAAGAAGTACAAATGAAGACCACTTCATGGATGGATCTCGAAGTCATTGTGCTGTGTTAAAAAGCCAGTCATGGGGCTAAAGAGAGAGATGGCTCAGCAGTTAAAAGCACTGACTGCTCTTCCAGAGGCCCTGGGTTCAGTTCCCAGTACCCCATGGCAGCTCATAATTGTCTGTAACTACAGTTCCATGGCAAAACACCAATGCACATAAAAAAAAATTTTAATTAAAAAAAAAAAAAGCCAGCCACAAGATCCTGCACTGTGCAGCTCTGTCAGATAAAATGTCTAGAAGAGGCAAATCCGTAGAGAAACTAGATTCTTGTTTTCCCAATTGGGGGGGGGCTTGTTTTCCCAATTAGATGGAGTGTTGAGGAAGAAAATGGCTGCTCATGGTGTGAGGGACATGTCCTAAATGTTTATTGTGCATTAGTGTCATTGTGAACGCACTAAAAAACCGTTCACCTCCACACTTGAGTTTCGTTTTGTTTTTTTAGTCTCATGTCACATAGGCTGGCCTCAAAGTGTCTACATAGCTGAGGTTGGCCTTGAACTCCTGATCTTCTTGTCTCTGACTCCTGAGTGCTGGGATGACAGGCATGCACCACCATGCTCAGCTCCAAACTGTATACTTTAAAAGGATGTATTTTATGATGTGTGAATTTCAGCATAACAAATCTGGTCTTAAATTTGATTATTGCTTTTTTAAGACATGGGGTCTCATGGAACTCATGCTGGCCTCAAGCTCATTAAGTAGCTGAAGCAGGCCTGATTCTCCTGCCTCTGCCTCCTGAGTGCTGAGACTACGTGTGGGTGCCACTACACCTGACTACAAAGCTTCTTTTATAAGACGAGGAACTCGGAAAATGGAAGCAATAGGAGAATCGGGAGCTCAAGGTCTGGGGTGATCCTCAGCTAGGTGGGGAGCTCAAGGCTAGCCCAGTCTACATGAGAACTCTTAGCTCCGTTGGTATCCATGAAGCCCTGGGTTTGAGCCTCACCCCTAAACAGACCAGGCTTGGTGTTGTTCGTGTAGAGTCCTCACTTATGCAGAAGGTAGAGGCAGGGGGACCCAAAGTTCAAGGTCATTTTGTGTTTCATAGTTGAGTAGGAAGCCAGCTTGGGCTACCCTGTCTCAAAAACAAACAAACAAAAACTCAGGACAAGAAAAACAAAACCAGGTGCCAGCAAGATGACTTTTGGGTGGGGGATTAAAGCCAAGGTCGCCAACAGGAGTTCTATCCCCAGGACCCACCTGATGTTAGGAGAGAACTGGCTTCCGAAGGTTGTCCTCTGACCTCCACAAGCACACACACACACCCTGGACACACACAACAATTAAATAAGCAAAATGCAATTGAAAACAAACAAAAAGGACAAAAATCAAAGAAGAAATCCAATCTGCTCTCTAGTCCTCAGGCAAATGGCCCACCCTGGATATTGGTGCCCTACTTCTGCTGTCCTTTGTCACTCTGCCTCCTGGGGATCTCACGCAGCCGCGTCTTACATCTCTGAACTGCCCACAGAACAGCTCAGACACACTGTTACACACATGGGACTCCAAGGAAACACCCTAAGCCAGAACTGCAGCGTGAAGTTGAGTTCTGGCTGGCACTGCTGACAGTCCCAGGCATCCATCCCTGAGATGGCTTCATGCCCTGGCTCCCCTGCTGACTTGCTGTGTCATCCAGTGAGTCTCCCTCCTGCTTGGTGCCAAATGGCAAGGGGAATGACGTGAGCCTGCCTCCAGGGTCGCCTTGCAGAGAGTTTATTTTTTGTGCAAGGTTATGGTAACTAAAGTTTGAGTAGCCGTTTTAAACACAGACCTTATTCCAGCTGACCCCCTGGGGGCCAATAGGATTCCTGGTGACAGATGTACGGGCGGAGGAGCCCAGAGCTGGGTGACTTTCCCAGGGCCATTTAGTTGGCACCGTAGAGCACATGTACAGCTTCCCTAACTCCGGGTTCTGTGCTCGTCCCTCTGTGGGCTACCCTTGTGACCATAATTTCTTCCTAATTTCAAATGCTGCCGCGGAGGTCTCCGGGTCTGTGTTCCCAACACTCAGAGACAGTCCCATCTGCCAGAGTTGCTGACTGTTACCTTTCCCCTTCACTTCACTTCGGGAGCAGCTGAGTCCTGATTTGGCATGTCTGAACAGAGGTGGTCTGGCTGGCCCTGCCTGGGACGTTGGATACATGTTTGCATAAATGACTGCAGTAGCCATGCCTCGTGGTACATGTCATAATCCTAGCACTTAGACATCCGAGGCCAGGAATTAAGAGTTTAAGGCCAGTCAAAACAAACAAACAAACAAATAGGTCTGGCCAGAGCATGGAGTTGGGTTCCCAGCATCACATCTGGCAGGTCCTAAATAGTCTGAAATTCCAGCTCCAGGTTGTGCAACTGTTAGTATTCTGACCTGCCCCTTGCTGCCGCGGTGTCCTGATGTAAAAACCTCATTGTAAGGAACGCCCCCCTTCCTCTCTCTCTTCTGCCTTTCCGACCATGAGGTGTGCACCGTCAACCCCAGCTCTTTCTCTTCCTCTTTCTTTCTCTCTCTTCTCTTCCTTTTTCCTATCTTTCTTTTCGTCTATCTATTATAATAAACCATTTCCGTGTGGATGCAGCGTCTGGGTCACGAATGACTGTCCACCGCTGACCAGCTGCCATGCCCATGTGGTGTGGGTTGCCCGCCAGCCCGCCACTGCATCTGCCCAGCATGCCAGCATGTTTCCCTGCTCACGCAGGATACCCTCGGGGTCCCCGTGCAATATATCATAACATTGGTGCTAGTGACTGGGCAGAGGTCCTCCTGGCGCATTTCTCCTGCCTGCCGGCAGCCTGAGACATGCTAGGAGCCTTGGAACCTTCAACACTCACCTCATCCAACACCAGCATAATTGGTAAGCCCCTGCCCTCTTTGGTAAGCCTCCCTTTCGGCCATTTCCCCACAACTGAGGATTCGCTCATCTCTCAATCATGGTGCCGGCACCATGTGTCTTTTGGGCATTAAGCCCTTTGGGCCCCATCTCTATGCGAGGGCTTACGGAGGCGGCCTGTGCCGACTCAATTCCACAGCCCATAGCCTTTGTTACGACGGTCCATTGGCTATCTTATGCCATTCATTGGCCCTCGCTGACCCTCTGGGACGCGGGAGATCAGCCTGCTGGGTCTTATACTACACCTTGGGAAATGCAGCTGTGTCCCCCACCCCCGTCACCGATCCGCGGCTTAATGGCTTGGATTTATTTCTCTGCAGCTGCTCGCACCATGCCGCCGTCTAGGGGGTCCCCCTCTCCCACCCAGCTGCACTGCGACTCTGTTTCCCGGTTCCCTCCACAGCACCGCCTCCGAGTTCCAATGCATTAACCATAAGAGTTTCCCAGAAGAACTTCTCTCTGTCTTTCTTTCACAAACAAGTCTATTTCCTATGCGAATGGAAATGTATGATTGATATGGCCATCTGTATTTCTTTCTGACTGACTTTTAAATGCTTCAATGTATCTGTTCCTTATCTGCTCAGTTTATTTTTGGGGGGGAAAAAAAGGCCACATGAACACATGGTCAGGTGCCATATTTGATAGGGGTGATCATGTGGTCAGGTGGCACCATCTGACCATAAGGGCAATCAGGTGGCCAAGCCGCCATCTTAAATAAGGTCAAAACAGACAGGTCAGATGGCCTCATCGCCATCTTTACTAAGGGCAGAAAAGTCATTCCCTGTCTGTGGATTGAGCGTGGGCAGGGCACCTGGCACTCAGGCCGTCTGTACAGGGGTAGAGGTCAGGAATTCACCTCGCTCCACACATTGTTTTACAGGCCAAGAAAAGTCCTCTGGTCTTAGCCTGGCATTCCTCAGCGGCCACTCTCAGGCTCAAACAGGCAGGGCCTGGAGACCCATCCTCCCCACATGTTGGCGATATAGCCAACTTGCCAGCTCATTTCATTGCCTGACTCAGTTGTGGGTGGGGGCAGCATGCTCCTATGCTGGGATAATATAGCTATAATAATGCTTAAGAGATTTAAAATCTTTTTAAAATGCCATGTCCTTTATTTTTGATATTGCAAGAAGACATGTGAGAAATCTTGAGCCTTTTTTGGGGAGCGGTTTTTAGGTCTTTTGATAAATGATTCAGGATATAAATACCAGTTATAAAAATATAAATTTAAACTTCTCATTGGGCCAAAGACTTCTCTATGTCCAATCTGTACCTGGCTCTCTCTAAACAAAAAAGGTACATGCTTTTAACCCAAATCTATAATTTTGCTAATATATCTAAAACTTTTATGTCCTTTCATAAAATAAAAATTCATATAAACTTCACAAGATCAAAAGAAATCGTTGGATCCACTTTACAGAGGTCAAATGAGCTCCAGATAAATGAGTTTTCAGTTTTTCTTACGGGTCTATTCCTGAGGATGGTATTTCTCTCCCTCCTGGTCTCCCTTTCCCAATCCCTAAGACCATAGGCCAAGAGGTTCCAAACACATAAAAATTTTAGCTCTTGTCTCTAGTCTGTGTCTGTTTCAGTGGGTTTCCATCTGGCTGACTGACATATCCAGGCATCGACTACTGACTTCAACCTGTGAGACATGGACCTGCTGAAGGCTGATGTAGATCAGTCCAACGAAACGTAATTGCTTCCTTTCTCTACAGCTAGGTCCGATGACCACATGCCAGAGTCGTGACCACCTGTGCCCTGTTTCAGCCTGAAGCAGCTATGGAGAATATGTCGTCCTGTGCTTCCTATTCCCAGGACAGGCTGGAGGGCTAGGTTAGGGATGGAACCCCTGGCACAGAGTCCACTAAGAGGGTCTTTTTCCTTTTCTCACAGGGTCCTTTTCTCAGAGTTGGGCCACACCTGGACTCACAAGCCCCTTTTCTGTTTCCCCTGTCAATCTTCTTTGCCTTCTCAGGAGACAGCATAAGAAATAATTAGTTCTACAGAAGTCATTCAGGATTATAAGCTGGCTGTACTCAAAGATCAGAACTACAGGCCATTAAAAAATGGTAATAGATTTTAGATATCACTGCCAATGGCTTAAATAATGTCTCTCCTTACTCAAGGTCTGTTCAGGCTCAAGAGTATAAGCCTTCCTGTCCTTGCTAACTTCATTGAGCTCTGACTGACTGGGAAGCCTGTATATTCAGATTTAATTTATACATGTTCTCAGAGTTCTCACAGACTTCATGATACAGGATAAACTGGTTTCAAAGTTTTAATATTGATAAGTGCAGTTTTGATAAACTGATACAGCACTGACTACAAATGGTTCTTAAGATCTTTAACCCTTTTGCTATGATGTAAATCCATTCCAACTGTCTTACAGATACCTGCAGGTTCCTAGGAAAACTTATGCTACTGTGTCAAGAAATCTGGTCTGATGAAAACTAGCAATCTCCAGAGCCCATTTTTTGGTTTCTCTGTACAGTTTTGGTGCCTGTCCTGGATCTTGCTCTGTAGACCAGGCTGGACTCGAACTCACAGAGATCTGCCTGCCTCTGCCTCCCAAGTGCTGGGATTAAAGGTGTTTTCCAACACTGCCGGCCAGAGCCCATTTTTTACCTCATCTATTTTCGAGCATATTTTGCAGTTTCCCTCCTCCTGCCTGGGCCAAGGGGTTCTCCAGATATGCCAGCCCCTGCACCAGCTAGCACCAGCTCCGAGGATGCCAACCCCCAACCAAGGACGCCAGCTGGGGTGGCTGCACCCCCACCTCCAGAGAAATGGCAGGTGTGATGGCTCCTGCACCCTCAAGAACACGTCATTCCCCAATTCACTGCCGGTACCACCTCTCCAGGCTCAGGCGGGCACCTGCCCAGCAACCGGAACCCGGTTTTCCAAGAGGTCCCAGTAAAGGGCATGTTCGCTCTCATGTCTCACTCACCCTTGCCTATTCTGTACAACCAGAGCGCTTCTCTGTCCCATCCTTTCTGGCAGTTATCACTCTTCCCATGGCTAGCTCAGCTCATAAGGCCAATGATAACAATCTACTTTTTCTCCTAGCGACCTCACGGAACAGACGCCTGAGATCTCCATGAAGACAGCCAACCGTGCTTCTCCACTTCCGCCTCCCGCCCTGCGAGACTTCCGGCTTCCCCCTCCTCACTTCGCCCCGTGTCAGCTTGAAGCAGTCTCGGGAATTCGGCGCCCTTGTTCCCCCACTGGCTATCCATAACTCACCGTTTTATAATAATGAAAACGGAGGAATGTTAACATTCTGACTCGCCCCTTGGGAACCAACGTTAGTATTCTGACCCGCCCCTTGATGCCGCCCTGCATCCTGACATAAAAGCCTCATTTTAAGGAAAAAACCCCTCCCTTTCCTTTCTCTCTTCCACTTTTCCTCCCATGAGGTGCGCACCCTCAACCCCTCTTCCTCTCTCTTCTCTCCCTCTTTCCTATCTTTCTCTTCACCTCTCTATTATAATAAACCATTTCCTCCCAGACGCAGCGTCTGGGTCGTGAACGACTGTCTGCTGCCACCCCTCCACCATGTCCACCGCTGCATCTGCCCAGCATGCCAGCATGTTTTCCCTCACACGTGGGACTCCCTGGTCCAGCTAGCTGGGGGGTCTCCTGCGTGCAATATCATAACCGGAATGCTTTCAGCCTCTGCAGGCATTGTGACATACTCACATGCAGATACACACATCTACACACGATTGAAAATAAATCTTAAATAAATAAAAAGAGGGTGACAAGATGGCTCAGGAGATAAAGGTTCTTGCTGCCAAGCCTGACGACCTGAGTTCAACCCCCAGTATTCACATGGTGGAAGGAGAGAACGGACTCTCTCTCTCTCTCTCTCTCTCTCTCTCTCTCTCTCTCTCTCTCTCTCTCTCTCTCTCTCTCTCTCTCTCACACACACACACACACACACACACACACACACACACACACACACGTAAATAAAATATAAAATATTTTTAATATAATAATTTAAAAAAAAAAACAGAAAAATGGGGCTGGTGAGATGACTTAGAGATTAAGAACACTCGCTGCTCTTCTAGAGGACCAGGTTCAGTTCCCAGCACCCACATGATGGCTAGTGAAAGTCTGTAGCTCCAGTTCCAGGGGATCCTGATGCCCTCTTCTGGCCTCTATACATACAGGTAGGCAAAACACCCATACATAGAAAATAAATAAATGCAAAACAAACATTAAAAACAGGGCTAGGGGTGTAGCTGAGTTCATAGAGTGATTATCTAATATGCTGAGTTCATAAAGTGATTATCTAATATGCATGAAGCCCTGGTCTTGGTCCCCAGCATCCCACAAAACTGGGTGTGGTGATACTTGTTCTAATGCAAACACTTGGGAGATGTAAGCAAGAAGGTCAGAAGTTCAAGGTCATTCTCAGCTACAGCTACAGAGCAAGTTCAAAGCCAAGCTGGGATACATGAGATCTTTGGACAAAAATAAACAAGCAAAAAAAAAAAAATACAAATTGTTTAGAACTGCCAGCCTGTCAGACCTGTTCCATCCCCCAGACCCATGTGACACCTGCTATGGTCTTCAAGTGTCTCGATCTGTCTACACGCCCCTCTGCCTTTGCCTCTGTTGACCTCTTGCTCAGAATGACCTTGTCCTACTCTGCTTCTGCTACCTCCCACCCTGTCCCCATCAAACAGCTGACCATCTACACATCGGTGGATGCCTGTGATGCCTCCCAAGTGGCTTTGCCAGTCAGGTCACCTAACTTCCAGCTGCTATGGTGGGCTGCCCCCTGATGCAGAGAATGTCCCATGCTGACAGGACACTTCTTGCCAAGAAAGCTACCAGCACTACCAGCTGGCATCTGTCTTAGTTTGGGTTCCTATGGCTGTGATGAAACCCCATTTGCCAAGCCACTTGAAGAGGAAAGGGCTTATTTGGATTACACTTCCACATCACAGTTCATCATCAAAGGAAGTCAGGATAGGAACTCAAGCAGGGCAGGAACCTGGAGGCAGGAGCTGATGCAGAGGCTGTGGAAGTATGCTGCTTACTGGCTTGCTCCTCATGGCTTGCTCAGCCTGCTTTCTTATAGAATGCAGGACTACCAGCCCAGGGATGGCACCCCCCACAATGGGCTGGGCCCATTGTTAAGAAAATCGTTAGTTAAGAAAATGCTGTTCAGGCTTGCCTACAGCCCAACCTTATGGAGGCATTTTCTGAATCGAGGATCTCCCCTCTCAGATGACTTTACCTTGTGTCAAGTTGACACAGAACTTAGCCGGCACACGTGCAAAACCCAGAAAGACAAGAACTAAGCCCCCTGCTTCCAAGAGAGTGCTCTAGTGTAGCCATGCTTCAGACCCATCTGCCCAGCCTCCTGGACTAGACAGGGCTAGAGATCCGGCTTAGAATTTCTCCTTTCTTCTCTTTGTCACTGAGATTTTCCTTCTCCAAGCTGTCCTCAGTCCAGGGCACTAGCCCATTCTATTATAATTAACCCTTTGTTCTCATTGTTGAGACAGGATCTCTGTATGTAGCTCTGGCTTGCCTAGAACTTACTGTGTAGCCTAGGCTGGCCTCCAATTTACAGTATCTTCCCAGCTCTGCCTCCTGAGCTGCTAGGTTTAAGGCATGCCCCACAAAGCCCAGTTCTTAACCATTTTCCTTAGGGTCTCCCAGGGCCAACTTTGAGGTCCCTGAGCTAAACGATAATGTCCTACTTATTTCTATGTCCACATTCCCCAGGCCTGGCACAGAACAGAGACGTGATGGTCCCGAAGTCACGTTCCTGGGGTTTTACTGTCTCCATCTCCATTTTCCTCTCTCTCCTGCCCCCCACAACTCATCGTGGCTTCTTCCTCCACGATTCCCCTCCCCAGCAAGTGACAAAGACATGAGTTATTATGACTAAGTTTGGGGTGGGCTGTGGAGAGGAGAAAGAGGGCCTACCGGAGAGCTACCCTCCCACTCTTGCCTCCTCCTGCTTCTTAAAAATGAGAATGGGCGGAAGACTAGGAGGAGGGCCTGGAAGGAAGGGTCCCCATCTGCCTCCAAGGCAGGGGCATTAGCAGAAGCAGGGGCTTCTGTGGGCGGTGGGGGTCAGCAGCTGGCCACACTGCCAGGTCTGGGCTGCACCATTGAGACCCTCCTCCGTGCAGAGCTCCCGTCCTCATTGGCCGCCTCTGGCAGTGGCTGCCCTTGATGGTGCGTCCCCTCCAGCTCACAGCACATCTTAGCTTCATAAATGCTCCAGGAACATTTCCACTCCAATTCATTCATCCCGCCCACTCACAGCGTCAACCCACGTCACAGGAGGGATGTCTTGCCTCAGAAGCTTATTAACTTTCCAGGCAGCGTGCAGCTCATCAGGCACTGAGTCAGGGCCATCTCAGCAGCCCATCCCCCCTGGCACCGGCTGACTCAGTAGCCCAAGGGCTCAGCTGGGGTCTCCTGGAACCACAGGATACAGCTAGACATCTAGTGGGGGGAGGAAGGGGGAAGAGAATACAGTAATTTCCTAGTAGCAATTTCCTTGATTGATAACCTAATCCTGTTGTTATAATTAAAAAAAAAAAAAAACCCTAAGACTGGGTAAATTATAGGAATGAAACCTTATTTGGCTCAGGCTTCTGGAGACTGTGAAGTCCAAGATCACGGCCCCAGCATGCACCATTTCTCCTGGCTGAAACAAACTTTGGTTTTAGGAAGAATGACTGCTCTTCCCTTTCAAAGCCACAGGCCCGTACTCTGTGAACTCTGAGATGGGAAGATGGCCATGAGGAGAAAAGTTGTGTTTCGTTTTGTTCCTGGAAGACTGACAAAAAATAAAAATAAAAATTTTTTTTTAAATGATCAACTATATCATCAGGGGAGGCACCTTGTGGGTAAGAGCGATTGCTGCATGCCCAGGAGGACCTGAGTTCAAATCCTCGGGACTCATGAAAACAAAAGCAGGGCTGGAATGTCCTCAGCACTGCGTGGGAAGACCCTGAGGCTGGCTGGCTGGCAGCCTACCTCAAGGTTAAGTGAAAGACCCTTTCTCAAGGGAAAGTGGAGCGTAGCGGAGCAGGGCACCAGTGTCCTCCTCTACATGCACATACTCTACACACAAAATCAACTAAAAAGTCAAGAACAAAAGGTTGGTGGCTGCTAATAGGTTTTCTATAATGTGACACAGTAAGCCAGATCGAGCCAAACTGAAAGAGTGAAAGAACAGGTTTATGTGAACAAAACAACTCCCGGGTGCGTTCTCCAGCCCCGGGGATAGAGGCAGGACAAGTCACAGGCCCCTGAACTAAAGCAGGGAGTTTATATACCCTGTAGGCGAGGGCGTGATGACGCGTCCTCCACGAGCTGGGTTTGTGCCCAAGTGTGTCCAAAGCTGACCACTTTAGGCGGGGTCTTAGGTTACTGTCAACTTCAGGGGAGGAGCTGCCACAGACACCAAGAATTTAGAACTCAGCCTGTGGCACCTTTTCTTGGTCGGAGGTTCTCTGAGAGGGTGGGGCTTTCTGGATCCAGCAGGAGCGAGCTGGAGGTTCCAGTGGAACAGCTACCACACACCAAGGTTGTAATTGAAGACAAGAGGAACGGCAGACTCTCCCGGAGGAGAGAGGAATTTCAAAGCAAGCTGTGTTGCTGAGGGAAGACGTCATGCATCATCACAGCGCAGTTGCGGGTGTTTTCTTTTTTCGGGGTGCAACTTAAAACTGCTGCCTCTGTACAAGGCTGCCAAAGTCATTGCTCAAGGTCACCATGGATCATGACACCTCACCTACTCCCACCACCTGGCCAGGGGAGTAGAGGGGGCAGTGAAAGGATTGGCATCGGCTCGGGACCCCTGAGACCAAGTTCTCAGCACAAAGGAGATTTATTTGCCTCAGAGAGACAGAAGAGGAGATAGAGGATGAGGGAGAAGGGGAAGGGAACAAGGGAGAGGGGGCAGGGATATTTGTCCCAGAGGATAGAGAGGAGACAGATGTGGCCCCTAGAAAAATGGTGGTTTATAAAGGTACAAGGTACCCTGTGTTAGGATGTGATAAGTTTTAAATCCCTGGTTGCTGGATTCCCACTAACGATGATTTAATAAGCCAATCAAATCAAATTAATAAATCCAGGTTTAATAAGCAAAGCAATCCTGGTGACCCTTGGGAAGGCAGGGGAAGAGTCATAGAAGGGTCACAGAGGAAGGGTCCCCTGGCAAATATGGCTACCAGGCCTTAAGCACTGGAGAGGCGTGGTCTTGAGCAGCCCAGGGAGGGGCTGGCTTTTGGTGGGCTTTGAGTGGGTGGGGGTCTGGAATGGGCGGGCAGCTTTAGGGGGGGGACTGCTGTGTGGAGGGCTTTGAGGGGGTGGGTTTGGGGAGAGAGATGGGGGAGGGGAGTTGAGATGGACCTTCTACCAGGACAGGATGAGGTGTTTAGTTTTAACTGGGCATGTTAATGAAGTGATCCAAAGGGGGCTTTTGATTGCTGGGCTTCAATACTTTGATAGCTGGACCTTGGTTGTAGATGGGTTTTTCTTTGGGCCACCAGTTCACAAAAATAAATAAATAAATAACATGGAGACTTATTATTAATTATGAAAGCTTGGCCTATAGCTTAGGCTTGTCCCATTAGCGCTTATAACTTAAATTAACTCATATCTTTTCATCTATGTTCTTTGGTGTGGCTTGGTTACCTTTACCCTGTACTGCCCATCCTGCTTCCTCAACATCTGGCTGGCGACTCCTTTCTTCTTCCCAGAGCTCTCTCTGTCCAGAATCCCACCCACACCTCCTGCCTAGCTATTGACCATTTAGCTTTTAATTAAACTAATCACAGTGACACATCTTCACACCATGGAAAGGAATATTCCACAACACTCGGCAGTCAGCCTCAGGAAGAGGAAGTGGTCAAATAAGAGAATAACAGACCTCGGTGGCTAGCTGCAGGAATGTCATCTAATGGTTTTTTTTAGCAAGACAGAGGGAGTCGGGGAGAAGGGCAAGGTCTGCCAGAGCCACGTTTGCCACGCTCTAACTGGCTGGAGTCCCTTCAGTGGGGGAGGGGTGGGGGGTGTCAGCTTGTGCCTCCCCTGATGTCTGAGTGGAGGTAGAACCCAGCACTTACAAAGGTCTGGATGTCAGTGATACTTGCTCTCGTTTTCTGTCGCAGTTCACCGGCTTGGTCCAGCAGTGAGATCTGCCTCATCAACTTCATGTCTCTGTTGTTCCTTTACCGCCGGGTTCCTTCATGTTGTGCCTGTAGGCCATGCCTTGTGTTGGCAGCCAGTGACAACTCTTGGGAGTCATTTGCTCTTCTCTCACTCCTTGTACCCCAGGCTAACTGACCCTCCAGCTACCAAACGACTATGGTCTCTGCCTCCCATGTCTTCACTGGAGTCCTGGGATGGCAGATGGATGTCACCACGTCAAGCTTTTGTTGTTAAGTGGAGGGTTGTTTTTTTTTCTTTGTTTGTTTGTTTGGGGTTTGTTTTGTTTTGCTTTTTGAGACAGAGTCTCATTTATAGCCCTGGCTGGCCTGGAACTCACTGTGTAGAGCAGACTGGTCTCAAACTCACGGAGATCCTCCTGCGTTTGTCTCCTGAGTGCTGGAATTACAACTATGCACTTACCTCCTTTAAGTATTTAGCACACATTTGCAGCAAGCAGAATTTCAGTAGAAATTATGCAGTGAGTTCTCCATCTACAGAGTAACAGTAACCCTCCCACCAGAGTAGCCTTCCCACTCCTGAACTCAGTGTGTAGCTTAGGCTGACTTTGAACTCGCTATACATCCGCTTCAGCCTCCCAAGGGGTAGGATTTTTTTTTTTTCATTCCTTTACCATTGGGTTCCAGCAATAGCTTTTTGGTTTTGCTTTCTTCATTTTTTAGACAAGCCTCTATGTAGCCCAGGCTGGCTTCAAACTGGCTGTGTAGCTGGGACGAGTTTAAACTCTTCTACCTCCCAAGCGCTGGGGTGACAGGCAGGTAGGCAGGTACCACACCATCTGGTGTGTGTGTGTGTGTGTGTGTGTGGTGTGTGTGTGGTGCTGGGGATCAAGCCTGTTCGGTGTTACAGAAACCTGGGACAAGTCTCACTCAGTACCTGTGGCTCCTCCCAGCACTTTTGACCCCGCCCCCTCCCCGAAACCTCCCCAACCCCCTATAAGGCAGCCATTTTGGCTACACACTCTTGGCTCCTGCTTCTTTCTGGTTTTTTTTTCTCTCTCTCTCTCTCTCGGTCCATTTCTGCCCCACTCCTTCTCTTCCTCTCTCAACCGCCCCCCATGTTCTGTTTCAGGCTGGACCCTTCCAGATGCCTCTTGGCTGTTTTCTCCCTCATATCTACATATCTTTAATCCTTTTCTCCTCCACCACACACCGAGGGGCAGTCACGTCCTCCTTTTTCGTTCACAGCCCAGGGCTGCATGCATGCGGAGCTAGCATATTCTACCAGCCGGGCTCTATTCCCAGCCTCAGCTTTAGTTGTAATTCTCTGCAAGCACTGTGGTACAGAGAAACAGAGATCTCTGTGGGAGGGATTCCAGGCTGAACCAGGAATCCAGGTACTGTGCGCCCCACAGCGGAGTGCATGGCCACCCGAAGAGAGGGGTGAGGGACTCAATAGACAGTGGAAATCCTGGCCAGACCCAGGAGGGAACCTTCATTTTTCTCACTGTGTATCAGAGAAAGCGAAGCCCAGAGCCAGCAGGGCGGTGTTGAGTTACAATAGGTGTGTGTGTGCCTGACAAGATTGAAACTCAAGGACTTGGAGTGAATTGCCTAAGGTCACCTGGCTTGCCCGGTAGACAGGCTTCGACATCACACCTGTCTATCCAGCAAGATGCCAGCCCTCCATACTGTGAACCCTTGTGATTATGTGTTCCTATTGCCTTCCCAGGCTGCTCCTGCTCAGCTGCAGGGAGCCGGGACTGCCCTACCCTTATCATTCAGCTCTACTTCATTAATGCTGCATTTCCGTTTCCTAAGACCCCAGTGCAACGGCACCTTGAGTAATCAGGCCAGAAAAAAAAAAAAATCTCACCTCAGAATGAGTGTATGAAAGCTACACAAAACAGCCAGGTCAACAATCGCTAAGAACTCCCGGCCCATCAGGTAGGACTTTGCTGGGAGATGAAACCCACATAACCTGTTTGAACAACTCAGAGCACAAAGGGAGGGATCTTTTATACCACTAGGTTTTAAACCAAGTTCTGGGATCTTTATACCTCTAAACTTGTCACACAGAGGCCTTCAGGCATGGCTGCATGCAGAGGCTTTAATCACGTCAGAAGGACCTTGTGCCTCGCTCTCTCGACCTTTATGATGGGACTGCTTGTCATCTTTGGGCTTGTTGAGCTCAGAGCCTACATTTGTTTGTCTTTATATGTAGGAAGTGCCAGTCCAGCCAGGGCTACACAGTGAGACCCCTTCTCAAAAATAAAATAAATGCTTTTGTAGTTAGCAGGGAAAGAGAACCTCTTTTCTGACTGGCCCTGGTGAAGTACCGGGAACATTCCGACTGGCCTCAGTCTGTGGAGTCTCCACCCTAGGGAGAGAGACTTTGGTCAGAATGTTGATGGTCTGGCTGGGTATGATGGCACGCACCTACAATCTCGGCTCCCAGAGGTGAGGCAGGTGGATCAGTGTGGAAGTAAAGGAAAAAGAAAGGGCTGGGAGTGTGGCCCAGTGGTAGACACTCTGCAGGGTTCAATTCCAGTAGTGTGAATGAAAGAAGAATGGGACCACACTGTCTACACCTCACATTTTAGTGATAAAACTAAAGACATTCCAGGACAGGAGTTTGCTAAAAGGAAGGCTAGAGCTGAGTGTGGTGGCGTGTCCCATGACCTCAGCTGGAGCCCTGTGTGGTGGCGTGCCCTATGACCTCCCTGCAGAGGTGAAGGCAGGAGGGTCAAGAGTTCAAGCTAGGAACAAGGGTCAATGGATGAAATGTTTGAGGGGCTCTTGTGGACCGGAGTTCGGGTCTCCAGCACCATGGAAGAGCAGGTGTGCTGGCCACCTGTAATTCCAGCACTTGAGAGGAGAAGATGGACCTCAGGGGCAAGATGGCTAAGCAGAGTCACAGCAAGAGATAAAGCAGCGAGGGACTGAATAAGACACCCAGTGTCAATCTCAGGCCTTCACACACGGACACCTGATTATGTACACATATGACACACCACACACCACAAGCATACTACACATACACACAGCATACTTACATACCACATACATATAGGCATAACCCCTATAGACTCGTGTATCTGAATGCTTGGCCTATAGAGAGTGGCACTATTAGGTGGAGGTGTGGCCTTGTTGGAGGAAGTGTGTCACTGTGGGAGAGGGCTTTGAGGTCTCATATGCTCAAGCTATACCCAGTGTGGGAGACATGGTTCACTTCCTGTTACCTGAGGATCAAGGTGCAGAACTTTCAGTTTCTCCAACACCATGTCTGCCTGCATGCCGCCCTGCTCCCTGCCATGATGATAATGGACTAAACCTCTGAACTGAAAGTGAGCCCCAGTGAAATTGTTTCCTTTATAAGAATTGAGGTGTTCATGGTGTCTCTTCACAGCAGTAGAAACCCTAAGATAAAGGCCATGTATAAAGGTTAGCACTGTCAACCTGACAACATGTAGACTCACCAAGGAGAAGGACCTCTAGGCATGCCTGTGGGGAATTATCTTGACTAGGTTAATAATGTGGGAGGATCCATGTTAATGGTGGGCAGGATGGTTCTCTGGGCTGGGCATCCTCCACTGTATAAAATGAAGGCCGCTGAGTGGAAGGAGTCCGCTTTCTCCACTCTGTGTCTTGTCTGTGATGAGACACCTCAAGCTTGTGAGTCAGAACGAATCCTTTCTCCCTTCAGTTGCTTCTGTCAGGGTTTTTACCACAGCAGCAGGAAAGTAACTAAGGCGCCATCTTTTGCTACATAGGCAGTTCAGGGTCAGCCTGGGCTACCTGATATCCTGTCTTCACAAAAAGTAAAACCAAGAGCCAAGCAAAACAGACACAAGGAAGTGAGCACTTCCTCTGGGGAGGGAGGAAGGCTGCTGGGAGGCTGGCAAAGCTCCATCTCTTGACCTGGAAGCTTTCAAGGTAATTACAAGAGGATTTGCTTTATGAGAACTCATTATGCGTGACATTTGTTTCATGTGGTTTTTCCCTTGTAGTAACAAAGGTTTTCTAAAAAAAGTGAAAAACAGCACATCTGTTCAAGTTACCTGCTCTTTTTTTTTTTTGTTACCCACTCTTCTTAAAGGCTTTATGTCTCCAAGCTGTTCACAGAGTCCAAGTTCTTTTTTCATTTGTTTGTTTTATGAGACAGGTTTTCTCTGTGTAGCCCTGGCTGTCCTGGAACTCACTCTGTAGCCCAGGCTGGCCTTGAACTCACAGAGATTCGCCTGCCTCTGCCTCTCAAGTGCTGGGATTAAAGGCGTGCGCCACCACCCCGAAGCTGGAGTCTGAGTTCTTATTCAAGACTGGTGAGGCTCTGTCTGACCCACTTTGCCATCGTTAGGGAACCCTGTGTGAGGAGAGAAGAGAAACGGAAAAATGAGGGGAGGGCAAGGGATGAAGATGAGCACGATACATTGTTATGAGTGTGAAATTCTCAAAGGATAAAAATTATTAAAACCAGGGCCTGGAGAGATGGCTCAGAGGTTAAGAGCACTGGCTGCTCTTCCAGAGGTCCTGAGTTCAATTCCCAGCACCCACATGGTGGCTCCCAAGCATCAGCAATGAGATCCGGTGCCCTCTTCTGGTGTGTAGGCATACATGCAGACAGAACACTGTGTGCATAATAAATAAATAAATCTTAAAAAAAAAAATACTAAAATAAAGCCCAGTGGTGGTGGTACACGTCTTTAATCTCAGCACTCAGGAGGCAGAGGCTGGTGGATCTCTGTGAGTTTGAGGCCAGCCTCCACATAGTGAGTTCCAGGACAACCAGGGCCATACAGAGAAACCCTGTCTCAAAAAAAACAAAGCGGGGGGGGGGGGGGGGGGGGGAATTAAAATCAAGGGGGAAAAAAACCAGGAAGGAGTGGACTGGAGGATGCCTCTGGCAAAGACAGCAGGAGGCTTGTCTGTGCCAGGAACCATCATCCTCTGGCCCAGAGACGTGAAAGGTGTCCTGCTGTGCAATCAGGAAGAGGACCCGGGACACTGTCCAGAGCACCAAAAGCTACCCCGTGACCTCCCAGGATTCCAGTTGTCCCTCACCTTGTTGGACCCCTGGGTTCCATCTTTACTTTCTCTGTCCTTTCCCTGGTCTTTCTGTTTGTAATCTGCTTGTACCTTCTACTTTATGGCACTGAGTATTCAATGATGTTCATAAACTCGGGGTACTTTAGTAGGTAAAAAGTCCCTCTAAATGAAGTTTAAAAGAATGTCCTTTTTCTCATCTAAAGTAATTCTTACATAGCATCCTTATAATTTTGAAATCTAATATACTTCAGTAGGAAATTTTAAAAGCCAGATGTGGTGGGGCACATGTGTATTCCTAGGGCCAGGGAGACTGGAAAAGGATTGTCACAAGCCCGAGGCCTGCTAGATCTACACAGCACATCCCAGGCAAGCCGGGGAGCACCACTATTTGGGGAAACTATCTCCAAGAAACCAAAACAACAAAAGCTAAAAATCAAACACACAAAAAAATTTGAATATATCTGGGTGTGGCAGGCTACATCTGCAATGCTAACTTTTGAGAAGCTGAGGCAGGAGGATTGCTGAAAGTCTGAGGCCAGCCTGGGCTCCAACAGTGAACTCTTACCTCAAAAAACCAAATTAAGTCGAGCGTAGTGTGGCACCCCTTATATTTGATTGCAACAACGTCAGAACATACAAGGGTTTTTTTTTTTTTTTTTTTGAGAAAGAGTCTCTCTACACAGCCCTGGCTGTCCCAGAACTCACTCTGTAGACCAGGGTGGCCTCAAACTCACAGAAATCCACCTGCCTCAGCCTCCTGAGTGCTAGAATTAAAAGTGTGGGCCACCATGCCTGGCAAGAGTTGTTTTCTTGTTTTGTTTTGTGTTTAAGGTTTGTTTATTTTTTGATATTATTATTTGTGCTTGAGTATAGATATGCACCTTGTACATGCAGGATCCCAGGGAGGTCAGAGAGAAAGTATCCATGGATCTAGAGTTCCAGGCAGTTGTGAGCCATCGTGTGGGTGCTGGGAATCAAACCAAACTGCAAATGCAGTACGCAATGTTAACATCAAGCCGTCCCTCCTGTCCAGAGCATACAGTTTTAAAGTGACTTTTTTAAAAAAAGAAGAACAAAGCTGGAGACATTTTACTACCTGATTCCAAACATTGGTAAATGCTTCAGTGCTGCGGACAGCGGAGCATTGGTGTAAGGACACACATATAAGCAATGGAAGAGGGGAGCTTCTATTTGTGGTCAATCGCTTTTCTACAAAGGTCCTCGGCATTTCAACAGGAAATAGCAGTGTTTAAGAACACTTGTTCCTGCAGAGGACCCAGGTTCAGTTCCAGGGGATCCAACACACTCTTCTGGCCTCCATGAGTACAAAATTATTACAAAACACAGCTAAAAGGACCTCCTTCGCTCCAGAGTCATCAGGGAAATGCGAATTTAAAATCAGACTGAGCATAGCTCCAGCACTTGAAGGAGGAGGCAGAAGAATCAGCAGGTTAAAGCCATCATTAGCTAGATAGCAAGTTGAAGGCTATAAAGAGGTGGGGTGTGTGGGAGATCCTTCCTCAAAAAATAAACAACTAAAGGCTTTTCAAAAACTTCCTAGTGGGATCACAGCAGAGGTGAGTGAAATCCATTAAAGCTTATGGAGTGACTGTAACCGTGAGCGACAAGGGCCCAGGAGTGTAGTTTAGTGGAAAAACACATGCTCAGCATACACAAGGGCTCTAGATTCAATCCCTAGCCCCAAACCAAACAACACAAAACCAAAACAAAACTCAACACTATTCAAAGCCAAACACTCATACGAAAAGGTTCTTACCAATCCCCAGGGACATCCACATTAAATGTCAACATGACGCCCTCCAGTACCACTTGACTAGATAAAATAAAAAGAACGAGAAATGTTAGAGAGATGCATGGTGTACTTGTTGGCTCTGTGTGTCAACTTGACACAAGCTAGAGTCATCAGAGAGAAAGGAGCCTCTGCTGAGAAAATTGCCTCCATGAGATCCATCTCTAAGGCATTTTCTCATTTAGTGATCAATGCGGGAGGGCCCTGCCCATGGTGGGTGGTGCCATCCCTGGGCTGGTGGTCCTGGGCTAGAGAAGAAAACAGGTTGAGCAAGTCAGAGGAACAAGCCAGTAAGCAGCACCCCGCCATGGCCCCTGCATCTGTTCTTGCTTCTGGGATCCTGCCCTGTTTAAGATCCTGTCCTGACTTCCTTCAGCAGGAAGCACAGGCCATGAAGGAATGCTGCTTACTGGCTTGCTCAGCCTGTGTTCTTATACAACTAAAGACCACCTGCCCAGGGATGGTGATTGCCCACAGTGACCCGGGCCCTCCCACATTAGCCACCAAGGAGAAAAGGCCCCATAGACTTGCCAGTTTGATTGAACATTTTCTCAACTGAAGTTCCCTCTCCCCAGATGACCCAGGCTTACGTCAAGTTGACAAAACAAACAAAAAACCAAAAATCCCAACCAATATGGATCACTTCTGCCAGGAGTTCAAGGGCAGCCTGGGCAACATAACAAGACGGTGTCTTTACGTTGTTATTTGTTTGTTTAAGGTATGTATATGTTCATGTGTGCTACAGTGCACTTGTGGAGTATAGCCATTAGAGGACAACTTTGTGGAGGTGTTTCTCTCTGTCCATCCTTTTTGTTTTGTTTTCTTTGAGAAAGGTTCTCTCTCTGTAGCCCTTGATAGGTAGACCCTCATGTACAGCCATGTACATCTACAACCACCTGTAACTCCACTTCCAGGGATCCAGTGCCCTCTGCTGGCCTCCGTAAACACTGTACTCATGTGCACACACACCCACACAGACTCACTCAGAGAATCACACACACATAATCAAAAATAATAAAAAGAAATCTTCCTTCCTTATGGAAGGCCTCCTAGCGACTCCAGGCAGGACATGAAAATGCCCCCTCTTCTATGAACTATTTGATAGGCGTCTTAGTGACTTTTCCATTCCGGAGGGGTAGGAGTCCGTGACTGTCATGGAAGGGAGTATGGCAGCAGGTGGGCAAACATGGTACTGTAGCAGCAGCTAAGAGTTCACATGTGACTCACAAACAGGAAGCAGAGAGAGCCACCAGGGGTGGCAGGAGACTTTTGAAACTTCTGGCCCACCCCCTGTGGCACATGACATACTTCCTTCAATGAGGCTGTACTTCCGAATCCTTCCCAAACGGCCACCAACTGGGGACCAGTTATTCAAATACACGAAGCTTTGGGGGCCATTCCAGTTCAAACTACCACAGCAGGCAAGTCTGCACAGGACCTCTTCCGTTTTCCTACAGTGAAGTTTAGAGGTGCTGCCTTCAGGGGGGCCGCAAGCAGCACATTTGGGGGCAGAGCTAGCTTTCCTTCAAGTGCTTGCTAGATCCAGATCAGAGTGTGGTGATGGAGGCAGGGTGGGTGGGTGCAGAGTGTGCTGATGGAGGCAGGGTGGGTGCAGAGTGTGATGATGGAGGCAGGGTGGGTGCAGAGTGTGGCAATGGAGGCAGGGTGGGTGGGTGCAGAGTGTGGCGATGGAGGCAGGGTGGTACAATGTTAGATGCTGCTTATTCTGTGTTTTAGACTTGACCTTGGACTGGACATATAGTTCAGCAGTCAAGTACTTGCCTAACGTGCCTGCCTGGGCTACATGAGACTTTGTCTCAAAAAACTAAAGAGAGGAGAAGGAGAGAGAGAGAGAGAGAGAGAGAGAGAGAGAGAGAGAGAGAGAGAGAGAGAGAGAGAGACTCCTTGTCTCAAAACAAAGAAAAAAGAAAATCAACATTTACTTGTCACGGGTGTGTGCATTAATTTCGATTTGTTGAAGTATTGCAGTGAAATCTTGTTCGATGTCTGAGTTGTTTTGCCGTGCACTTTAACCCAATTCTCCCCACTGTGTGCTATTGCAGCTCGGACAGATTTTACTTAAGAGAAAAAACAAAACAAAAAAACTGTGGCTGTAGAGATGGGTCTGTGAGTAAGAGGGCTTGCTGGACAACAGGGTGGACCTGAGTTTGAATTCCCAGCATCTGAATTAAAAAAAAAAAAAAAAAAGGTGGGTGTGGCCACTTGTGCTACGTGTGGGTCGGATTGCTGCAGCTTGCTGACCCGTCAGCCTAGCTCAGGCTCAGTGAGTGAATAAAGCGGAGATGGAGCGACAGAGTAGGGCACCAGCTGTCCTCCTCTGTCCTACACACACACACACACACACACACACACACACACACACACACGCACGCACGCACGCACGCACATAGACACACACACACACACATACACACACATACACACACACACACACAGCATCCTGTTAAGGTTTATTTTATTTATTTTTGGACAGTGTCTCCTTATGTACCTGACTGGTCTAGAAGTCATGGTGTAAACCAGCTGACCTTAAACTGATGTGATCCTCCTTCCTGCCTCAGCCTCCCAAGTGCTGGAATTTCATGCATGGGTCACCACACCCAGCTTTAATATTTATTTTCGGTTTAGTTTCTTTGGGCTGTTCATTGTTTCTGACTCTTTAGGAAGGATTAAAATAGTAGTAATTTAAAAAGATGTGGTCATCACCACCGGGGGGCGCCAAAGAACCGTTTATAAAAGTAGACCGTCCGTTAGCGTTAGCCAGTCCTCCAGCAAAGACTCGCCCCAGCTTGGATTCCTTCGCTCCCGGATGAAAACTCATCCATTTTGTGATTCTCTGGCTTTCTAGATGCTCAGGCCCCTAATACACAGGTCACTGTAAGAATATGTTTCCGGAGCGGAAGTGTAACGGCCACTGAAGGCTTCTCTAGCATGCACGAGGCTCTCTAGATTTGATCCCTACACTGACTGAGCAAGCAAACGAGATCAGCATGAAAACCAAAAGCAAAAACAAAACACCTGTTTGTATCTTTTCCAGAGTACCCCAAGAGAGCCAGGCAAAGGACTGGCGACAGAGTTCTAATCCCTGGAACCCAGGTTAAAAAGCCCCATGTGGCTGTGGGAGGTGGGAGATACGGCTTATAATGATAAAAATACAACAAAGACAAAATAAACTCCAACAGGTCAGATTTTGTGAGTTGGCCTCATTTGTGGAATGCAAGATATGGAAAGTATCTTGTAGCTGGAGCAACCACTGAGATTTGCCCTGGCCTGTGGGGATTCCTCACCCCAAATTCCCAATCTTTACTTGGTCCCTGCAAACTGGGACAGCTAGTCACCTTACTTGTTCGACTCTCCATTTTTTCTTATCTCCAGGATGGAGATAAGGCTGAAACTTGCCATAAAATGGCATTGAGGGAATTGAGGGAGATGTTAGACTCGTATACACTGAGTAAAATATAGATTTCAAGCTAGGTGTGGTGGCCCATACCTTTAATCCCAGCACTCAGGAGGCAGGGGGCTGGATCTCTATGATTTTGAGCCTGGTCTATATAGTGAATTCGGGGATAGCAAGGCTACATAGTGAGACCCTGTCTCAAAACAAAAAACAAAAAAAACCCAAACAAACAAAAACCCCCAAAATGACCCCCCACACACACACACCAAAAAAAAAAAAAAAAACAAAAAAAAAAACAAAAAAAAAAAAAAAACAAAAAAAAAACCACAACTAGAGTCCTGGTGTTATCAAGTAATACCAAAACCCAAAACCATTTTTAAAGATTTATTTATTTATTATGTATACAGTATTCTGCTTGCATGTATGCCTGTAGGCCAGAAGAGGGTGCCAGATCTCATTACAGATGGTTGTGAGCCACCATGTGGTTGCTGGGAATTGAACTCAGGACCTCTGGAAGAGCAGCCAGTGCTCTTAATCATTGAGCCATCTCTCCAGCCCACAAAACCATTTTAAACGGAGCCTCAGTGTGTTGTTAGTATTTGGGGTTTTTTTTATTATTATTTTTATTTTTTTAAATATGTGTAAATGTGAGTAGTTGCACCTGAATGCAGTGCCTGTGGAGTCCAGAAGAGGGCATCAGATCCCCTGCACGGAAAGGCAGTGGCTGGCTGCCTGACAGTCCTGCTGAGAACCTAACTCAGACCCTCTACAAGGGCAGTGCAAGTTCTCCAGCCCTCCGTGTTTGTTTTGAGACAGGGTCTCATTATGTAGTCCCAACTGGTCTGAAATTCACCATGTAGACTAGGCTGGCCTCAAACTTGCAGCAATCCTCCAGCCTCAGCCTTCCAAGTGCTAAGACTATAGGTATATGCCACTATTCCCACCAGCCTCTGTGTTTTTAGTCACACTGCTTATGTATTCAATTCAGTTTAAAAATATTTGCTGAGGGCTTATTACACATTAAAAAATTAATATATATTATATGAGATTTGAATGTATATATTAATATCTATATATTCACTTATTTGTGGGTTTTTGTTTTTGTTTTTTGAAGTGTGATCTCATCTAGCCTAAATAATGACTAGCTAAGGATGGCCTTGAACTCCTGATCCTCCTGCCTCTACTTCCCAAGGGCCACACACACAGAGACAGGGTTTCTCTGTATAACAGCCCTGGCTGTCCTGGATCTCGCTCTGTAGACCAGGCTGGCCTCGAACTCACAGAGATCCACTTGCTTCTGTCTCCTATGTTTTGAGATTTAAGGGCGTGCGCCACCACCTCACCGTCCGACACTTTTTAAATTGACACATTGTAATTGTATATATTGATGGTATACAATTTGATATGCCATTACAGGTACATAAGGTGTAATGCTTAGATCAAGGAATTGGCATATCTATCTATCTATCTGTCTGTCTGTCTGTCTATTTATCCATCATTCTGTGTTAAGGACATTCAAACCTCTCTCTGCTACCTACTTTTAAATATTCGATTCATTGGTGTAAACTACAGTTCCTTCTATTGGAACACTAAAAAGTGACTGCCACTTCTCAAGGATGATTTTTAGGGGACAGAACAAGAGAAAGTTCTTGTAGAATATAAGGGGAAAATATGTCTTGGAATATAAGTCCGTAGTAGAGTACTTACTTGCCTAGCATGTTCGGGATTGACCCCCAACAGTGAAAAACAAAGACTAACAACAAGCCCCAGTCTCCTGGTAAGCACAGTTTACCATTAAGCTTATACCCTCAGCTTCCCAAATCCATTTCAGAGTCTTTCCAGCCCAACCAACAACAAACTATTGCTTTGGTGTGGTGGCTGTAATTACACCCATAATCCCAGGACTCAGGAGGTGGATGCAGGCTGATTGCCATGAGTTCAAGTCCAGCCTGGGCTACAGACTGACACCCTGTCTAATAAAACAAAAACACAACCAACAATAACAACACATTTTAAAAAAATAGCCGAGGAACTACCGGGTGTTGCTTATCTCGGTTTAGCGCCTGCTCTGAAGAGCACGCAGGCTCCCTCACCTCAGCACCCTTTGCTTTTGACAGGACCTCAGACAAGCATTGGGGCCTTATCTCCCAAAGCAAACCTGAGGTCTCCCTTGCTCAAACAAGCCCTGTGTTTACAGAGTTCTTCCAGCTGACCCGCCACACCTCACTTCTGTCTGTCAAACAAGCCTGCCTGTGGCTTTACTGGACCCCACCAGACTCCAGCTCTCCTGTCCAGTGTCTTCACAGCATGGTGGCTGTACCTGTCATCTGCAGATGCTGTCCATGGCTATGGCAAAAATTACCTCTTTCTTTCTTCCTTTTTAAAAGTTTTTTATTTAAGACAGGGTCTCATTATGTATGTGGCCCTGACTGGCCTGGAACTCACTATGCAGACCCAGCTCACCCTGAACCCTGGGAGATCCTCCTGCCTCTGCCTTCTGAGTGCTAGGATTAAAGGCATACACTACCATGCCTGGCCTATTTAATCTTTTTTTCCTCTGTCTCTCTGTACACAGCCAATAAATACTTGCTGCATCATATCCAGGACTCTAATTTTAGGATCTGGACTCTGGTTTTGCTAGTGTTCACCTTCGTGATATTGGGCAAGGTGCTTAGCCTCACTAAGCCTCAGTTTCCTCACCTGGAGCATGGGCATCATAACAGCAGCAGGCTACCACCAGTTAACCCTCACCATGCCCTTAAGGTGCTCAGTTAGCACTGTGCTGGGCCTAGGAGCTGTACATGGTCAGAAAAAGAAAAGAACTGTACGTGGGGCAGAGAAAGAGCAGAGGGCTTCCTGGAGGAGATGTGATGAGAGTTGGGATGCGAATAGAAAGTGAAGAGGGGACATTCCAGGTCAGACGCCCCACCTGAATGAGGAGTTAAGTAACATCAAGGAACTGTGTGTACTGCGAACAGCTTAGTTACAACCCAGAGAATAATTCTGGAGAAGAGAGACAGAGGAGAAAGGATAAATGGGCATGTTTTCTAGGCATGGGGTTTACAGGTTGCATGTGTGGGATCAATGTCTAGCAGTCTGCCAAAATGCTCTGTCATTGGGTTCGCCCTTCAGAAATCACAAGCGATGATTGTGATGACCAGCAATGGGATGGCTGGATGGGAAACGCAAGTTGCAGCAATGGATAAAGGTAGATAAAAAGTGACCAGCCACGGTGATGCTCGCCTTTGATCCCAGCACTCAGGAGGCAGAGGCTGGTGGCTCTCCATGAGGTTCAGGCCAGCCTGGTCTACCAAGCTAGTTACCGGCCAGCCAGGGCTAGACACTGTCTTAGACAGAAAGATAGAAAAGTGAACAGAAGGGCACTTGGCTGCTGGTTATTAGCAGGATTAAGGTCAAAGTCCTACGTTTATATTGAAGAATCAATCACAGGGTCCATGAATGTAGGCCCACGATTGGATGGCTTGCCCTGCAGTAGGCTACCAAGTTATGGGCCAGACTCCAGAACGGCCCCTGCCACACACAGAAAGACTGGGTAAAAATACCAAAGAAAGCTGGACGTGGTGTGTGCGCCTATAATCTCAGTACCTGAGATGTGATGGCAAGAGGGTCAGGAGTTCAAGGTCATTCTTGGTTACACAACGGAGTTTGAGGCTAGCCTGGGCTACACGAGACCCTGTCTCAGCCTCCTTCCCCACCTCAAAAAGAAGAGTAAGAAAGAGTGAATTCGACCAGTTTATGGAGGAAAATCTGGGGTGGGTGGTGGTGGAAAGGACTGCCTATAAGGTTGGCTTGAGCCAAGGACCAGTATAGTCACCCGGGTTGCTCACAGAAATGCGAAGGTCCAGTCAGTAATAGTTGAGACCAGGTGTCAAGGAAGGCCACGGCCTCACCGTGCTCTGGCTGTCTGGTCACACCCAGGTATTTCACTCATTACATTTGCCAACAGCAGAAACCCAACTCTGGAGCGGAGGCAAAACCGGCCAGGCCCCTCTCACATCACCTTAGCCAGGGAAGCTCGGCTGCCAAGGGTTTCCGGCTGCCCCCGGATTCCCAGATGTTGCCCTCTGTTAAAGAGAGCTGCCTCGGGGACCATCACTCCCTCAAGGCCCACAGCCAGTGACTGAGAAGCGGAGACACAAAAAGTTCCCTGTGCTTCAGACTGCTGGAGCGCTCCAGCTGCGGGTCAGGCCAAGACAAGCTCAAGCCAGGTCTGGCTGGGCTCTTTCCCTTTCCTGTGTTGCTCAATTTCCTCCCTTTCAGGCCCTTTGTCCTCCCTCAATAAATTCTGATTATTAGCTCTCTCTCTCACAGGTATTCTTTCTCTCTTTCCTTCTTTCTGTTTCATGTAGCTCAGACTGGCCTCAAACTGTCCCTGTAGTCAAGGACGACCCTAAACTTCTGATCCTCTGGGTTTCTACCTCTCAAGTGCTCAGATTAGAGGCATGTGACGTGTACCTGATTTTAAGCCGTCCTGGAGATAGGATCGATCTCAACCCAACTACACTCCAGACCCTAAAGGTTCTGTTTCTAATGACAGAACACACCTAGGAATCAGACAGCCAATTAAGTAATTACATTTAGGTTCCCAGGGTCATTACCTGTTGTGACCTTCATTCCTAGCTTAATTGTTTACCACCCCCACCCCCTGTATGTGTGTGTGTGTGTGTGTGTGTGTGTGTGTGTGTATGTGTGTGTGTTTGTTGGAACTCAGGGTCATGAGTATGTTAGGCAAGTACTCTACCAATGCATTATATCTCTATCTCTGTTTGCCTTTTTTTTTTTTGGTTTTTCGAGACAGGGTTTCTCCGTGTAGTTTTGGTGCCCGTCCTGGATCCCGCTCTGTAGACCAGACTGACCTCGAACTCAGAGAGATCCATCTGGCTCTGCCTCCCCGAGTGCTGGGATTAAAGGTGTGCGCCACAGGGTGGGGGGGCATCTCTTTGTTTGCTTTTATGTTGCTTTATTCTCCATGTAATTCTTGCTGATGATTGATCTACATGAAAGCCAGACAGTTCTGGAGCCCTGAAAACATTTCCATTCCAGTAGGTGAACAGAAATCTCAGGACTCATTCTGATTGGATTCTCCTGGGTGGTATGACTTTTCTAATGGTGCTGATGCTGATGGTGGCGGTGGTTGGGGTGATGCTGCTGCAGTTTGTGACAGTGGTGGTGGTGGTGGTGGTTGTAGCAGTAAACAATGCAGTGGTTGGTCAGGACTGGAGCATAGGTTAATTCCTGGAATGGGAGTAAGGAAGCCATTCCTATGGCAGTACAGGGATGAATCGCAAGGCAGAGTGTTTCCCAGAGGACGTTCAGGTTCCCTTGCCAGGACAGAGAGTGTTCGTTGTAAGGACAAATGTGACACATGTCTCCCAAAGACCCTGACAAAACGAAGAATGTCCACTTGAAGTCAATAGGCCGTAAAGGGGACTGTCATTTGAGGAATAATAGCAAGAAAAGGGACACTATCCCCGTTGCTTTGGGGAGGGTTAGAAACTGGGAAGCAGCAAAGTACAAGAGACACATTCTGTGTAGTTGTTCTTTGTTTTTATTGTTGTTGTTTGTTTTTTCTTTTTTTCAAGACTGCATAGCCCTGGCTGCCCTGGAACTCGCTCTGTAGACCAGGATGGCCTCGAACGCAGAGATCCACCTGCCTCTGCATCCCAAGTGCTGGGATTAAAGGTGCTGAGTTTTTAAAATATGTATATGTATATATATATGTATATATACATACACATATATATACACAAATATATATATATATTTGAGGTCTGGAGAGATGGCACAGGCTTAAGAGCACTGACTGCTCTTCCAGAGGACCCAGGTTCAATTCCTAGTCCCTACATGCAGCGAACAAACATCTGTAACTCCAGTTTCAGGGGATCCAATGTCCTCTTCTGGCTTCTGTGAGCATAAGGCACACATGTGGTACCAAGAAATACAGGCATATAAAACACCATACACATAAAATTTTTTTGAATAATAATTTTCAATTACATGTGTCTGTCTGTGCTGGGGTATGTATGTGCATGTGTGTGCCGGTTCCTGTAGAGGCTAGAGGCAGTGGATTCCCTGGAACTGGAGTTACAGACCTTTGTAGGAGCTAAAACCAAACTCAGGTCCTGCACAAGAGCAGTGCATGCTCTTAACCACTGCATAATCTCTCTAGCACCCCATTCTGTGTAGTTTCAAAGGATGGCATTAGCTAGAGGCAAGGTCGGAGGTTAGACGGAAACAGAACGGGATAAGAAATACAGTAGAGGGCTGCAGAGATGGCTCAGAGGTTAAGAGCACAGGTTAATCTTCCAAAGGGCCCGAGTTCAGTTCCCAGCACTGACATAGTGACTCACAACCATCTTTGGCTTAAGTTTCAGGGGGATCTGACACATCTTCTGGCCTCTGTGGGCACCAGGCACAAATATAGTGCAGAGATAAACATGCGGTCAAAATACTCATGTAAAGAAATCATAGTAAACGTATAATAAATCTAAAAAGTACAGCACGCCGGTCGGTGGTGGCGCACGCCTTTAATCCCAGCATTCGGGAGGCAGAGCCAGGAGGATCTCTGTGAGTTCAAGGCCAGCCTGGTCTACAGAGCGAGATCCAGGACAGGCTCCAAAGCTACACAGAGAAACCCTATCTCGAAAAAATGCCACCCCCCAAAAAGTACATCACTTTGAATGTATATATACAACACACATATAAACACGTGTGTACACACAAAATATATACAACATACAGTTTAGGTTGTTCACAGGAGAAAAGACTCATTTGTGAGGTGGTGAGCTTGTCGGGTCTGCGGAGCTTGCCTGGCAGTCAGCTATGAATGGGCATATTGTTCTTCCCATAACTAATAACATGCGCTCCTGCTTCCTTTTCAACCTTGGCTTTTCCACCAGGCTTGTGTCCAGAATGCCCTGCCCTGGTCTTATCTTCCCCACCCCAATAACTCCAGGCTGCAGGACTTTCTCCTCTGAGGGTAGTTCTGCATCACCTGTTAGTCATGACCCAGCCTAGTGTGAAAGTCTCTCAGCATTGCTTTAGCCTCTCCCAGCTTAGTGTAGGTACCCCAAGGCTACGGTTTACCGAATCTCGTCCGTCTTACCCCTCAGTGTCTGACTCAAGGAGGTTCTTGTTGAACCAGGCGATGCAGGTTCATGATCCCAGTTCCTGGAAGTCATCCTTGACTATAGAGCAGATTAGAGAACAGTGTGGGCTATATGAGACAGGTTTATATATATGTATATATGATTTTATTTAATGTTTTACTTATATAGCATGTATATTTGTTGAATATATGATTTTATTAGGGCTTTTGTGGAATTTTTTTGTTTAACTCTTGGGAGGGAAGGTATGACCAAGGGGCCACCAGATCTGGCCTTCCTCCAAGGTTCTGTGATGAGACACGTGGTGCTAGACTTGAAGCTGACTTAGATATGAATAATTGGGAATTACCCAAGGCCGGGCTGGCTTTTGCTGTGGATAGGAACAGAGCCGCCACACCAGTGAGCCGTCTGGGAGACTTCTGGGGGAGAACAGAAGCCAACAGAATAATTCCCTCTGAGATGGAACACGAGTTGCCCCCTTTCAGTCTCCATGCCTTCCTAAGTCTGTAAGGATGCCCTTGAGAGCTTCTACAGTGGTCCTCCCACTGGGCCACTTGGTGACTCCGTTCTCCAAAACCTCTGGGGAAAGCGCCTCCCTTCCCTTTTTCCTGTGTCCTGCAGCACTGTCCTCCAAACGGAACAGCTCTGGTCGTCATTACAGCAGCTGTGACTGCTTGCCAGACCCTCAAGATTGGACTTGATGCGCCTGCATTAAAAGAAGGGTGTGGGGAGGGTCACTGGACTCTCACTTGATCCCTGCTACCCCCTCCCGTAGACTATGGAAGGTTAACTGTGTACTCCATCTGTGCAGCTATGGGGACGTCATCCATCATCCATGCTGGAGTGCAGCTTTGTGGTGGTCCCGCTGCTTTGAGGATCAACCGTGCTTTCTAAGTAAGCCCAAGAAACTCATTGGTTTCCCAGGTTGGACTTTGGGAAATCGTACTTCAGTTTATCCAGTCGTCAGTGCCCTAAAAGGAGGAGGTAGACGTTTGTTTATATCTCCCCAGGGAAAGTGTTTCCTGAAACACCATGCCACCAAGTCCAAAATTATTTCTCCTTTTCAGCGCTCTCTCCTTTGTTGGGGGTGTTTCAGAGAGGGGCGGGAAGGGGCCTGCCTTCGTAGTGACTCTTAGCAACTTCACAGGGTGGGCCTTGCATGGCTTGCTCTCCTCTTGAGTCAGCAGTCTCTTTGAATGTCGGAGTTATGGACCCTGTCACACGCATCACGTACTTTTTGGCTCCACACCCGCAGATTCGAATTTTCAAGTTGGAAGAGCCGCCCGGAACTCTTGGGTTCATTCAGCCCTTTTCCTCCGGCTTCAAGCACTTTCGCTGTTAATGATCTCAACATTCCAGAGTAGTTGTCAGTATCCTTTTGCCAAGGGAGAACCGATTCAGAGAAAGGAGGAGGTGGGCCCCGGTGGGGCGGAGGCATGATGGCATTCAAGGCTTCAGGCCAGAGAGGAACTTATTGTCTTCTTTCGGGAAGTGTGAATGTGAAATAATCGATTTGGGAGTCCCTGCGGAGCAAAGACAGCCGGGAAAAGGACAGAGATGGAGGCTGAAAGGTGATTTCAGTAAAAGCTCCCGTCTGGGCACCGAACCCCGGGTAGCTCCGCGGTCACACTCCCGTTGACAGGGTGATCAAATGGGCTACGGTCTCTTTAAGACCCAGACTCCGCCCCCGGCTCAGCGCCGACCTCCTCCCACCTCCTGGCCGCCGCTCCGCCAGTTCCAGACTTCCCTCAGCGATGAAGTCATCACTCAGCTCTCGATTGGCTGAGCCGTGCTGTCACTCACGAGAAGTCGCGCCGCCGTACTAGCCTGCCTCGTTCCTCTTCCTTCTGCGAACGCCCCCTTAGTCCCGCAAGCCTTGGCTCTGCTGGGCTTCTGATTGGTCGGCACGGCCGTCGCTCCCCGGCGGGGGGGGCGCGGAGGCGGGACCCGGTGTGGTGGGAGGGCCCGCAGCTTCCGTGGCTGAGTGGAGCCGGCGGCGGTCGTGTCTGAGGTGTCCACGGCGGCCAGAGCGAGCGTCCCACCTTCCCCACCCCCTCGAGCCTGCTCGCCACGCTCCCGCGGCTCGCGCCGACCTCTCCCCATCTTCGTGCACCGGGACTGGTCCTTGAGCCTCGGGAGGAGACGCGAGCGGCTGGCACCGGAGCGGGGCGATCCGCGGAGCCGGGGCCGGGAGGCGAACGAGGCGGTGAGTGAGAGTCCGGGCAGGGTCCCCCTCCCCCACGGGCCCCACCCCACCCCGCGCGAGCATCCTTTCTCCCTGCGACCCCCTTCGTGCGCGCCCTGGGCGGGCCGGGCGTTGCGGGCTTCGAGCCCGGGACTGCCTCCTGCGGTCCTCCAGTCCTCCGCCCTTTCCCTAGGGGCTGGGGTCGCCAAGCCTCTGGTCCCCCGGCCGGCCGGGCAGTCGGGTGTGACCGTGCACCTGTGCACCGCCTCGCGGGGCTACGTTTGCTAGGGAGCAGCCTAGGTTCCCGCCCTGGCTGCTCCCCGGGTGTGTGTAATCTGCATGGACCGGTCAGGCGCTTTCTCCAGGCCCTTGTGCAAGCCCGAAGGATCCAGGAGCAATCCTCAGGCTTCTCATGGCAAGGAGGTTTACCTGGATCCGAAGACCTGAAGACCGTATAGCGGCATGGGTGACGCCAGAGCTGCAAGGCTTTGCAGATTTGAAACTTGACCGCCAAAGAAGTAGTGACCGTCGTGTGTGTGTGTGTGTGTGTGTGTGTGTGTGTGTGTGTGTGTGTGTGTGTGTGTGTATGTGTGGTACATACCTTTGATGACCTCTGCCCTCCCCGCTCCATAAGAAAGCACTAATGTTATAGAGTGTTTAGTGCTGGAGCTTTTCCAGTTAGATCAGCTAACCCACGTTTTAGATTGGTAATCTCATCTGGAAAATGGAAATAGCAGTACCTATTACGTTGGAATGTAGATATTAAACGAAAGAATTCACATAAAAACGTTCGATACGGTGTTCAACACCTACAAAGGGTCCAAGAGATGACCAGTGTTCTGATGCTGAGAAGAACCACTCGTAGGTGTGTGAGCACAGCTTGTCTTTGTCAGGATTTCTCTTTGTTATATGGCATAACTCAAGGACAGATTGGTGGCCAGTTCACTGCTTGCCTGCTTGTACTTGGCAGGAAGTGTGTGCAGACAAGAATGTGAACCTCATTACTTAAATATGATGCAGTTACACCTATGCTTCATGGGTGTACATAGTTTTAAATCCATAAGGTGTCTGGAATGTTCCCAGATTGCAAGTTTTTGGAGGGCTGAAGCTAAAGCCCGTGTCGTAATCTTTATGTTCAAGAAGTGAAGCTTGAGTGCTTGACTTTAGAAACCTTCCTCCCAAAAGGTTCGCTTATGTCGTTGTATTGTTGAAACCAGCTGCCTTCCAGGGGCGAAGTGGTACAGCCAACTGGCCCACAGCCCCATCACCGTAGGGAGGGGAACCCTTGCCTGGAAGTTATTAAACTGAGTTTCATCTCATGGTGTTTGCTTTTTTTCATAGCAAACCAAAGGGCTTTCTGATAGTTGCTGGTCATCTTCTTCTTCTTTTTCTTCTTTTTTTCTTTAAAGCAGGGTCTCACTGGGTAGCCCTGGCTGGCCTGGAACTTGCTAAGTAGACCAGGCTGGCCTTGAATTCACAGAGTTCTGCCTGCCTCTACTTTCTGAGTGCTGGGATTAAAGGTGTGTGCCTTAGAAAGAAGCAAACTGTTACTGCTTTTTCCAGAGAGACATCCAAAGAAAAATGTCTGTAGTCCAGGGCTAGCATTTGGTTCAGCACATTGCCAGCACTTTTAAGAAGTGTCCTGTTTAACAAGGCTTTCCAAAGTCACATTCACTAGGGTAAATTTTTTTTATTTAGAGTTAAATCATGAGAGATAGGAGTGTAATGTGTCTCCCATCATCCAAAAGTATTTATTGCAGACTTTCCATGTCCTTAATACTCTGCCAAATCCTGTGAGGGAGGGATTCAAAAAAAAAGTATGAAACAGGATCTTAGTCCTTAAAGGGCAAAACCATAAAGTTTGGGTCACTCAGTAGTAATTATGAATACTTCTTAAGTAATGACTTCATTTATTCATTCAGCAGACTTTTTGTTCCAGGCATATAATGTGCCAGGTGTTTTTCTGAGCTGGGATCACGATAAGTGAGAGGTGGTCCCTGGTCTTGAGGGACCAGCAGAGTCAGAAAGTGACAGGGGGTTGTAGTAAGGTGAAATAAAGTCTATGTGCAATCCCAGAATTGTAGGAGAACATTAAGGCAGGCTTTATTTATTTATTTATTTATTTATTTATTTATTTATTTATTTATTACATTGGAGTGAAGGGAAAGCTTAAAGAGGTTTGAGGTGCATCTTAATTCCATCGAAAGAGATAAAGACCATTCCAGAGAGAAGAAACCGAGCTTGGGTTCCTGACAAATATTCCGAAGGCAGTTATCAGTTTGAACCCTTGGGCAGGAGGGAGGGAAGGAAACCTAACACTATAACATCCCCTGGTGCCCACAGCATAATAGGCATTAGGTCAGCAAGTAGCCCCCTCCCCCACCACAGCCTCATGCTTGTAACACTCTACCAGCCCCTTGGTTTTTGAGATAGGTTTCCTTCTGTAGCCCAGGTTGGCCTGGAACTTAACATGGAGTCTAGAACTGAGGGCAGTCCCCCTGCCCCAGCCCCCTAAGTGCTAGAATTATAGGTATGAGCCACCGTGTCCAGCATTTTTCCCCCTCTCTCTCTTACTCCCTCTCTTGAGAAAAGTTTTGCCCACGATGGGCCTTGAACGAGGCTAACATTATCCTTCTGATTCCTGACAAGTGGGCTGCAGCTGCCTGGCATGCTTCGTTTGTTTCTTTTGTTCCTAGCTTCAAAAGCCCTTCTTGGGACATAGTAGATGCTCAGCAAATACTTGTTGAATATAAAATTAACACAAATCAAATATTTACTCTGTATAAAATGTGTGTGTTTGGGGCGAGAGTTGGAGCTGATTGACACATGAACATTTTGTCTCCTGCCTGAGAAAATACTTCAGTTGGTTTCTGTCCTGGAACTCGCTTTGTAGACCAGGCTGGCCTCGAACTCACAGAGATCTGTCTGCTAATGTCTCTCCTGAGTGCTGGGATTAAAGATGTACATCACTTCTCCAGGCTTTCAGTTGGGTTTTAATTATAAAGTCTTTGAAATAGAAAAAGGACATTGATAGATTGTAGATGAAATGGTGTAAATGTAAGGCATGACTTACAAATGGATGTACATTGGAAGGAAAGTGGTCACTGTTTATGTGATAGGTTTTAATGGAGTCTGAAAATGAAGGAAACGTGCTGGGCATGGTGGCTTGCCCTTGTAATCCCATAATTCCGGAAAGATGAGAATTCAAGGCCAGCTTGTCTCAAAACAAAACCAAAACCAAAAAGAGCTGGAAAGGTGGCTCAGCTGTAAAGATCCCTTGCTTCAAAAGAAAGCATGGGGACCGGAGTTTGGATTTCAGCACCCATGAACAATGCCAGTAACCCCAGAACCGAGCCAGAGGCAGACAGGGGAGGATCACTGGGGCTTCCAGTTTGAGAAGAAAAAAAAAAAATGTTCAGGGAGAGACCCTGCCTCAAAGGAATAAGTCAGAGAGCCGTAGAAGATCTCAGACACCATTCCCTGGCCTTTGCATATGCATACTTGTGCTCCCACAAGCGTGTGTACAACACATTTGCACACGCATACATATTAAAAACAAGCAAACAAACCACAGGACAATAAAATCCCCAACTAACTATACAAGAAAATCAGTGAACTAGTCACTGTTCTTAAGCGGTGTACAGTTCCCGAGAATGAATTTGTTTCTGTCTGTTGCTGTGTAATCTAGTCATTCCAAAGTTAGTGTTAAGGGCTGGGCTTAGAGCCCAGTTGATAGAGGGATTGCCTGGTTTGTATGAAGCCTTGAGCTTTACCCCCAGCACCATAAAACAGCATGGTGGTGCACACCTGGAGTGGCAGCCCTTAGGAGGTAGAGACAGGAGCATCAGGATTTCAGGATCATCCTCAGCTACATGAGAGCCTGTCTCAGAACGAAAACTGAAATAACAAAACAGAAAGGTGTTCAAGGTAGCAAACATTTACCGTGTCTGTTAGCTTCTGTGAGTCAGGCATGTGGAAGCAGCGTGCCTGAGTGGTTCAGGATCTTGAAAGAGATTGTAGAATGTTAGGTGGTGTTGTAGTGATCTGAAAGCTTAACCGAGGCTGGTGGATCCTCCATGGATCCCCCATATAGCTGACAGCTTGGTGCAGGCTGTTAGAGGGATGACTCAACTCCTCCTCATAGGCCCTTTTCCACAAAGCTTACTCAGTGTCCTCCTGGGTTTGTGATTTAGCTTTAGGAGTCATATACTATCATCTCTCTAGTATCCTTTCCCCTGCATATTGCGGGAAGGGACGATGTAAGAAACAAATGCCAGGTAAGGATTCTGAGATGCTGTGTTTGCAACCCAGGACCTTGGGCATACTACATGGATACTGTCCCATTGAGCTACACCCTCAGCGTTTGTGGAACATTTTAAGTAGTCTCTATCATCATTAACATTAAGGACAAATATTTGGTCTTCTCTGTAAAGTGAGGTGGAGTCGTTTTTCTGATACTGGAGAAAATGATAAGTTATCAGAATGATAGACAAGCAGCTGTAGAGTATTGGTAGTTAGTGTAAATACTAGAGTCAGGCTGTCTGGGCTGGAGTGGTGTGATTCTACTCCTGGATGTGACTCATTAGCAGTAAAATGGGCATGAAAGTAGTATCCACTTTATATTGCTAAAGTGGGATTAAAAAAAGCGTAAGCTCCTCAGAACAACTTCCCATGCCTATTACCATGATTCATGGTTATCGGCTCTTTGACATGGGTGTATGAGGCTGGAGTCAGATGAATGAAGGACTGTAGGTAGATTCTTTATTCAGAAGACAGCATTTACATGTCAGCCTTTGGTGCTTCAGGCTGTTCTTCTAGTTCACCTGTGTAATCCAGACCATTTTCTTCTCTCTCCGTCTGGGGGTGGGGTGGGGTGGGGTGGGGGAGGAGCAGGGGACAACTTGCAGGAGTTGTTTTCTTCCTTCTGCCTTGTGGATCCTGCAGATTGAACCCAGGTTGTCAAGCCTTGGGGACAGTGGTTAAAGGCAGATGCTTTTATGCTTATACCCATCTTGCTGCCCTCCATAGTCTAGATATTTGGATTTTGCAAAGTGGCGTGCAGTGCTAGTGTGTTTACTGTTTATTTGAAACAGGGTCTTGTCCTGACACTCAGTGTGTAGCGCAGGTTGACTCTGCTCCTGAATGTGGGCTTATGGGTATACATCACCGCACCTTCCTGCAACAGCTTTATTGAGTTTAACTGCACAGTGAAATCATGAGCACAGATGCTTGCTAAGGGTGTCTGCTCCCTTCTGCTGTCTGTGAATGCCCCAGTCATCGTTCCGCAGAGCGGGTTTAGCCAGAGCAGTACTTCATTCCAGGTGGAAGTGCCTAGAGTGGCAGCAGGTGTGGCCTATGTGTCAGGAGAGTTCATCTGAGAGTTTTAAAGGTACAGGAAGTCGAATCAAAAGGAGCTTCCAGTCTGGAGTGCAGAAGCTTTGGAGCTGAAAGAACAGATAGTGTGACACCCCACAAGTTGGGACAACTCTTCACAGACGTTAGTCCTTTCCCATAGCTTGCCTCAGGATGAAACTAACTTGTGGAAATAGAAATAGATTAAACTTTCTGGGTCTTTGAAGCCATAAAGCTATGATTTTGTCTATCAGGAAAATGTGGGTCTATTTCTCACAAAGTGGACAAATGCCTTTTTTTTTTTTTTTTTTTGTTTTTCAAGATGGTTTCTCTGTGTAGTTTTTGGTGCCTGTCCTGGATCTTGCTCTGTAGACCAGGCTGACCTTGAACTCACAGAGATCCGCCTGCCTCTGCCTCCCGAGTGCACCACCACCACCCGGCCTGGACAGATGCTTTTATGTGGCAAGGTCGAATGTACCTCAGGCTGGCCTGGAACTCCTGGTCCTCCTGCTTCCACCTTCCAAATGCTGAGGTTATAGGCCTGCACACCACACCTGGCAGAAACGACCTGAGTCCTTAACTCTGTCACGTGTGAAGAGGGAAGGTAATTAGACTCAGTTTCTGCAGGTGTTAAAGCAGAAGTTGAGTGACCGACCTGCAGGGTGCCGTGAGGGGCTCGTTGCTGGAAGGGGTCTTAATTCTGTAGTTCAGTTGCTGGGTTCAACTTTCTCTCCGTGTAGTCTCTCAAACCGAATGACTGGAGAGTCAGGTGGCTGCGTCTGGGCCTCTTCCACACCGTGTTTAAGGCCTGCTTGGAGAGCAGTAGTAAGAGCCCCGCGCAGTCCTGGAAAGAGTATTGGCACTTTTCCTTTTCTTTTCTTCACGTTATCTTATTTTTGTGTTGTGTTTGATTTGTTCTTTGTCACTCCTAATATGTGTTTAGAAATCCCCTTTGTAAATGAGACCTGATGAAGAGTAGTTTGGGTTTTTTTTAAACTCCGGAGTGGCCTTGAAGTTAAAATGTAGCTGAGTCTAGCCTTGAACTCTTGATCCTCCTAGCTCTGCTTTCCAAGTGCTGGGGTTACAGATAAGTGCCTCCATGCCCAGCTTTGGATAGTTCATCTTGAAATCTGGAGTGTACCTTCTGTTTGTTTACTGAATTTGAATGTAGGTGTGCTGTTAACAGGTCTTTATCATCTTAAGTTCAGTAGGGTGACTTTGAATTTTGAAACATTTTTGCTCCAATATAAAAAAAATCGTAATAGGTATAATATGAAAATTGTCTGACTCTCTAATGCCCAGTAGCCAATAAAATTACATCGAAAGTTTAAGGATACTATCGGAGTAATTTTCCTGCCGTTAGGTTGTGGGCTAGTCATTGTCCCTGTCTCATCAGTTCCCAACAGCAGTCTGTGACACCTCTCAGAGAGGAACACACTCGGTCACAGTCAGTATTTGGATCTTACTCGTCTGAATTAAATGAGCTGGCTTCCTATGGTAGTGTGGACTAGCCGCCCAGCCTTATGCCGCCTGAGTGTTCCTGTGCAGTCTTTTCATGGTTAGTGGGAAATGTTGGAGTGAGAATTCTTTGTGACAATAGACAAGGTGTTACAACTTTCACACTACTCTTGTTCATTCGTATTCCTTATATGTGTTTTGTTGCCATTCCTGCAGTGGAGAACTGTACAAGGGACTTCGCATCTTAAATTGCTCAATAAATACTTAACCAAATAAGGGCGTACTATAATGTCCAAATTTTTAGAATTTTTTTGTCAGTGTTTCAGTGTCTTTTTAATTGTAAATTGTGTAAGTGATGCCAGGGTCTCTCAGTCATGAATGGTTTATACATATTTTCACTGCCACAAAAATTTACAGGAACTTGGAAAGTTATCTTCTCCTCATACTTCAGCTTAGACTGAGTTGCCTTTGGTGTTACGATGCTTGACACGTTAGCTTTTTTTTCTTTGTTGTACTGGGGATTGAACCCAAGGGACATGCTAGGCAAATGTCGTACCACTAAGCTACACCTGAAGTCCAAATTTTAACAACTTCAAAAAGGTTTTGAGATAGGGTCTATCACAATAGGCCAGGCTGGCCTGAAGCTTTTATTGGGTAGCCTTGGCTAATCTAGGACTCCTGACAGTCCTCCTGTCTCAGATTCCCAAGTACTGAGAATACAGGCATGAACCACCACACTTGGCTCTTGGTTTTATATGTAGTAATATTAATATAATGGATATTCTTTTAAGTAGTCTTTTTTTCGGTGACGGGGATTAAATCTAAGGCTTTGAACGTGCTAGACAAGTGCTGTCCCAGCGAGCTGTGTCTCTTTTCTTTTTTTGAGACAGGGTCTATGTAGCTCTGTCTGTCCTAGAACTTATTATGTAGACCAGGCTGGCCTGAACTCATAGATCAGCTTTCCTCTGCCTCCGGAAGCTGGAATTGAAGTTGTGTGTCACCACAACCAACTATATTGTATTTTTTATCTTTATTGATTGATTGGGATAGGATATTGCTTTGTAGCCTAGGCTGACCTTGAACTTGCTAGCCCAGTCTGGCTTAAACTCACTTTTCCTGCCCCAGCCTCTGGATATGAGTCCCATTTATGGCTTTACACTTTGGATCTCTGCAGAGTTGTACCTGAAGGTGATGGCGTTGAAGGCAGTGGTTCTGTGTTTTATGAATTCAGTGATCCGGTTACACTGACTGCTGTTGCTTTCTGCTCAGACTTTTTTTTTTTTTAAGTGGGGGTAAGGTGGCCTGGAATGGGAGTAGAACAAAATGAAAACATGTATTAATGATTTGAAATGAAATAAATTTTAAAAGAGGTTCATAGGACGGTATGGTTCATTTTGTGTCTGTCATGATCTTTGTACATTGAATCAAGTGATCATCCTAAATCAGAAACGTTGTGGCACAATTATGATTTTTTTTTTTTTTGAGACAGGGTTTCTCTGTGTAGCTTTGTGCCTTTCCTGGGACTCACTTGGTAGACCAGGCTGGCCTCGAACTCACAGAGATCCGCCTGGCTCTGCCTCCCGAGTGCTGGGATTAAAGGCGTGCGCCACCACCGCCCGGCCGATTTTTTTTTTTTTTTTTTTTTTAACATTTACCTAAAAGCTGATTCTGAAGATGTACCTGCAGAAACAGAATGTTTGAAAACTTGGCATAACTTTGACAATCTGGACAAGCTATCCATGGCATTTTATTTTCAACAAGTCTAGTAACCTGGTGGGTGCCCAAATAGAACTGAGTTAATTATAGTGTAACCTTTTGTTCTATTTGGAGAGTGTGAAGGGATTTTTGAACACTCTCCAGCATTCACCTTCATTAAGTGAGTGTAGAAAACTTAGAAAGCTCTTCCTAGACCAGAAGTTCTCAAAAGATAACTTCTCATTGCTTTCTCTCTGCCTTGGCTGATCGTAGGCTTCCCCAGTGATCAGTTTGGGATTAGATGCACCTGTTCTGCCCTGGCTCTGCTGTTCACTGGCTTTGTGATCCCGGGCAAGGGAACTAACTGTTTTGAATCTCATTTCCTCATAGGATAGTCTGGAGAGACGGCTCAGAGGTTAAAATCACTGTACTCTTCCAGAGGACCTAGGTTCGATTCCTCATAGGATAGTTGTGAGGGCTAAATAGTTGCATGTGAAGCATCTAGTACATGATAGTCATTTAATGTGTGTTCATTTTTCTTAGCTGCTAGTGTTTCTCTTGTAGCACTAGCCACAATCACTTATTTTTTCATTTTATTTTACATGTGTATGCATTGTTTGTGTGTATGATGTACATGTGCCTATTTGTGTGGAGGTCAGAAAACAATGTTGGTCAGTCAGGGTTCTCTGGAGGAATAGAACTTATAGAGTGAATCTCCCTCCCCCCATATAAAGGGATTTATTAGAGTAACTTACAGTCTGTGGTCTGACTGGTCCAAAAATGGCTGTCTCCCAACAGAAGGTCCAAGAATCCAGTCCACAAGGCTAGAAGTCTCAGCTGGTCTTCAGTCTGCTGGAATCCCGAAGAGGTAGGCTCTAATATTAGTGAAGGAATGGACTTGCCAGAGAGCAAGCAGGCAAAGAGCAAAAGGCCCTTTCTTCCATGTCCTTTACGTAGGCTGCCAGCAGAAGGGTGGCCTACATTAAAGGTGGATCTTCCCACCTCAAAAGATGTGGGTTAGAGGTGGGTCTTCCCACTTCAAGTGATTTAAGAAAAATCCTTCACTGGTGTGCCTAGCCACTCAGGTTTTACTTAATTCCAGATGTCATCAAGTTGACAACCAAGAACAGCCCACAGGTACCTTCCTCCTTTTGTTTTTCACACAGTCTCATTGGTCTGGAACTTTGAGTAGCTGCACTAGCTGGCCAGTGAGCTTTCAGGAATCTGCACCCTCTGCACCCGTGTCCACACTGCTAGGATTACGGGTATGTGCCCCTATGCCCAGTTTTTCACATGAGTTCTGTGGCTTGAACTCAGGCCCTTACACTCTCAAGGCAAGTACTTTACCAGCCATGTCACCGTCCTCAACCAGAAAGGACAGAACAGTATCCAGAGTTATAAGAATCCTTCCTGTGTGTCCAGCCTCAGTCACCTCAACAGTTTTCACTGTGGTCTCCGCTGACGTGGGGGTCGCTGAGCCAGCAAGTTCTCCCTAGTTTAGTGAAGTGGTAACTTGTAGTTACTCAGGCAAGAACCTTGTCACCCTCTCTTCCCTGTTTCCTGCTTCATAGAAGCCAGTTCTCAGCAGATGCTGCTCATCGTCTTCAGCACACATCCACAATCTCACATTTCTTACCCTCTCACGGTCCCCCTGGTCCGAGCAAGCTGTCTGTGTTCATTTCCTTTGCTAGGGTGTTGTAACAAATCCTTAGATTCACCTTTCTTCTTTACAGTTCAGGAGGGCAGATGCCAGAAGTCAGATCCTCTGGTCCAAATAAAGTGCCACCAGGGCTGTATTCTTTCAGAAGCTTTAGGGGAGAGGCTTCTGGTGGTGACTGGCGTTCCTTGGTTTGGGGAAGCATCCAGAATATATCAACCTTGAAATATATACTAGTCTTTTTCTTCTCTGTTTTTGTCAGACTTCTCCCCTCCTCTTCCTTTGCAGGGCTGTGACTTTGTTTAGACTCGTGGGCCTTCCTGTACAGTCCAGGTTGATCCCCTGCAAACCCCTTAATTTAATCATGAAGACTCACCTCCCCCCCCCCCATGTAAAGTCCCATGTACTGGTTATAGGAATTAGGATGTGGCATATTTGGGGGGGTCACTTTTAGCCTGTTGTAGACTGTTCTCTGGCCTCTAGAAGTTCATTTCTTCCCACATGTAAAATACATTTTTAGGGGCTGGAGAGATGGCTCAGAGGTTAAGAGCATTGACGGCTCTTCCAGAGGTCCTGAGTTCAATTTCCCAGCAACCACATTGCGGCTCACAACCATCTATCATGAGATCTGATGCCCTCTTCTGGTGTGCAGGCATACATGCAGACAGAACACTGTGTACATAATAAATAAATCTTTTAAAACTACTGCATTTGTATTTTGTGTGTATATGTGTGTGCAAATGTGTGCATTGCATGTGCTATGGTGCACATGTGGAGGTCAGAGGACAGTTTGCAGCAACTGGCTCTCGCCTTTCTCTCTGTGGGTCCTGGGGATTGAACTCACATTGTCAGGTTTTGCAGCAGGGCCTTTTTTTTTTTTTTTTTTTTTTTTTCGAGACAGGGTTTCTCTGTGTAGCTTTCCGCCTTTCCTGGAACTTGCTTTGTAGACCAGGCTGGCCTCGAACTCACAGAGATCCGCCTGCCTCTGCCTCCTGAGTGCTGGGCTTAAAGGCGTGTGCCAGCAGGGGCTTTAACTTTAGTCATATTGCTGGCCCCCAAAATATAACTTGGTATCATCACAATTATGTATTATCTTCTCCCCAAAAGGGGGAAGGTATCTGTTGTCCTGGGACAGGTGTAGTAGGCACAACATAGCAATTATGAACAGTTCCACCCTGAAAGAGAGAAAATGCAAGGGCCTTAGGTGTTTTTAGAATCTGATATGGAACTTGACTTGGTGGGTTCCAAAGTCTGGGAATAATTCTCTGTGGCTTGAGACTGCCCTCGTGGCCTATGGCTGTGGCTGTGGTATCTGATCTTTTTCCTTTTTTTCTCCTGAAAGGTAGTATATGTTTGCAGCTGAATTGGGTTTTTTCCTCTCTTAAACAGCAGCATAACTTTGATATTACTAATATCAAATTATAATTGCTGAGAAGCTATTAAAATATATTTAACATTCACCACCATATCCATTTTCTAGTGTACTGTGGATGGTAGGTAAGTTCTTATTGTGGTGCAGCTGTCCATCATCATCCTTCATCCCTGAGCTGCTGTCATCTTGCAGAATTGCAGCTCTGTACTCACTAATAATAACTCCCTTTTCTCTTTTCTCTCCAGCCCTGGCAACCACTTTTTCAGCACTTTGCATTCCTATGAAGCACGTGCATGCGTGTGGTATATACACTTGTCTGTCTGTACAAGTACTCATGCCTGTGCATATGCAGAAGGCAGAGGAAGATGCCATGAGTCCCACACTGTCACTTTCCATTCATTCTGTTAAGACAGGATCTCTCAGTGTATCTGGAGTGATGCTGTGCTACCAAGCCCGAGCAGTTCTCCTGTCTATAACCGTAGTAGTAATAGGGTTACAGACATGTGCACACGTCAGCTTTTTCTATGAGTACTGGGGTCTGAACTCACATCCTCCTGTTTGCATAACAGGTATCTTTCCCCGTTGATCCATTTCTCCAGCCCCTGTTGCTGTGGTTTTAGTACTTTAAGTACCTCATATTTATAGAGGCATGTAATATTTGTCTCCTGAGGTTGGCTTATTTCATTTAGCGTAATGTCCTCAAGATTTACCCATGTCACATTTTCCTCCCCTTTGCGCTGACAAGATGGCTCAGTAAATAAAGACACTTACTTTCAAGTCTGATGATCTAGATTTCATTCCCAGAACCCAATGGTAAGAGAACTCAACCCCTCAAGATGTCCTAACTTACACACACATACACACTAAATAAATGTTACAAAAATTTTTTCTGGGTGTGCTGGCTAGTTTAATGTCAACTTAACACAAGCTATGGTCATCTGAGAGGAGGGAGTGAGATTGAGGAAATGCCTCCATAAAATCATGCTGTTGGCAAACCTGTGAGGCATTTTCTCAATTAACGATTAATGTGGGAGGGCCCAGTCCATTGTGGGTGGTGCCATTCCTGGGCTGGTGGTCCTGGGTTCTGTTGTAAAGCGGGCTGAACAAGCTATGAGGAGCCAGCCATGGCCTCTGTATTAGCTCCTGCCTCTGGGATCCTGCCCTGCTTGAGTTCCTGTCCTGACTTCCTTTGATGATGAACTGTGATGTGGAAGTGTAAGCAAAAAAACCCTTTCTTCCCCAAGTTTGATCATGGTGGTTCATCACAGCAATAGAAACCCTGACTGTAAGACACTAGGCCACAGAAATGGCTCAGTGGGTCAAGGTGCTTATCTCCAAGCCTGATGACCTGAGTTTGATCTCTGAGGACCCACATGGTATAAAGAGAGAATGGATTACTGAAAGTAATCCTCTGACCTCCACATGTGTGCTGTGGTATGTGTGTGTGCCCACATACAAATACACCTCCACACCATACATATAATAAATATAAAAGTAAGTACTCGGGCCTGGAGAGATGGCTCAGAGGTTAAGAGCACTGACTGACCTTCCAGAGGTCCTGAGTTCAATGCCCAGCAACCACATGGTGGCTCACAACCATCTGTAGTGAGATCTGGTGCCCTCTTCTGGCCCACAGAGATACATGCAGACAGAACACTGTATACATAAGAAATAAATAAATCTTTAAAAAAAATAAATAAAAGTAAGTACTCTTTCTTTTATTTCTTTTAAATTTATTTTTATGTACGTTGGTGTTTTGCCTGCTTGTGTGTCTGTGAGTGTTACAGACAGTTGTGCACTGCAATGTGGGTGCTGGGAATTGAACGTGGGTCCTCTAGGAAGAGCAGTCAGTGCTCTTAACCTCTGAGCCATCTCTCCAGCCCAAAAGTAAATACTCTTTAAATAAACCTTCTTACTGGTTTGAATAGTTTCATTAGTTTGTTTCTTTCATGTCGAATTCTCATAGCCACCAGTGCTAGAGGTGGAATCCATAGGGGTCTTAACATGCTAGGCAATTACTCTACTGTTGATGTATAAACTCCTTGCTTTATTTTTCTTTATTTCATCTTGTCCTTCAAGTCCAAGCTTGCAGCATTTCTGCTCATCAAGCATTCTTAGAAACTTTCTGGATCTCCTGTGTATATCTCAGAAATTCTTATTAGTCAAGAGGGTCCTCCAGAGCCTTGCTGGATAATCTCATCTCTATTCTTAGCTTCTGCTTAGGGTTGGTTGAGGGAATCTATGAGTCACAATCTTTAACCCTAGTAAAAGGTTGTTCAGCCACACCCTTAGTTTTTCTCCATCAAATACTTTCTTAATAGTAAATCTCCTAATTTTAGCATCTTTTGTGATCAAGATAAACTGAGATTTTTCTAAATCACCAAGTCCTGTTTTCTTTCTTCTTTAAAGATCAATTAAAATTTTTTTATGTATATTTGTGTGTCTGTGTGTGTAAGTACCCTTGGAGGCTGGAAGAGGGCGTTGAATCCCCTGGAGCTGGAGTCTTAGGTAGTTGTGAGGTGCCCACATATCTGGGAGCTGAGCCTGGAGGAGCAAGCACTCCTAGCCACTGAGTCCTCTGCAGCCTTTAGTCCTGTTTTTCATTTAACATTTCTGTCATCAATTTATGTTTCCTCTTGCATGGTTTGTAAGCAGAAGAAACGAGGCTACACATTCAGCATATTGCTCAGAAAATCTCACAGAGTCTGTGTGCGTTTGAAAGTTCCACTTCTGTGCAGAGCTAGGACCCAGGTCAGCTCTCCTCCTCCTATGTATGCTTCCTCCTCTACAGATTGTTTTTCCTCTCAGTGCACTAAAGGTCCTTTTTTTTTCCTTTTTAATTTTTTTATTCATATGTGAGTTTATTCGTATCTTTAATAAATGTAAAATATGTGCTCAAACTGTTTTAAAATATCTTTCTCTATGATTTAGTATCAGCAATTTTTTTCTTTTTCTCTCTTTCTCTCTCTCTCTCTCTCTCTCTCTCTCTCTCTTTCTTTTTTTTTTTTCCAAGACAGGATTTCTCTGTAGCTTTGGAGCCTGTCCTGGAACTCGCTCTGTAGGCCAGGATGGCCTCGAACTCACAGAGATCTACCTGCCTCTGCCTACTGAGTGCTGGAATTAAAGGCGTGCACCACCACGGCCCGGTCACTGAATGCACTTTTTAAAAACAATTTTTTTTAATTTTTAAATTAATTTTTTTTTTTTTTTTGGTTTTTCAAGACAGGGTTTCTCTGTGTAGTTTTTGGTGCCTGTTCTGGATCTTGCTTTGTAGACCAGGCTGGCCTCAAACTCACAGAGATCCGCCTGGCTCTGCCTCCCAAGTGCTGGGATTAAAGGTGTACACCACTGCCGCCCAGCACTAAAGGTACTTTTAACAGTCATATTTTTACCTGAATTCTGTTGTAGAGGTGTTTGTATCCTGCTGTTTTACTTTTTTTTTTTTGAGATACGTCTTGGAACTCACGATATAAACCAGGCTGGCCTTGAACTCACAGAGATCTGCCAGTCTCTGCCTGTGGAGCGCTGAGATTAAAGGCATGTGTTACCACACCCGGTTGGATGTTTATATATATATATGCTCTAAAGCCGTGCAAGAGTCTCTGCTGTGTGTCTGCCTCTGCTTCTGAGCCTTACCAGGAAGGAGCACCTTTCATGTCTGCACTTCTGTCAGCAGCCTGTTTAAGGCAGTCTGCACCCTTTCTGTCATGATTCTAAATGTATTTCCAGCCTCTTTGTTTCCAGTTCAAAGGCACTTCCACATTTTTAAGCATCTGTTACAGCAACATCTCACTTGCAGGGACCAAAATGTATCAGTCAGAGAAGCAGAACCAGTAAGAGAGGTCTGCTAAAAGGTTATGGCAGGCGTTGGTTTGTGTCATTATGAGGGTTGGCCTAACAAGTCTGACATAAACTTGGCTGTTGAAAAGGACAGGAACGAGACTATTGCTGCTGCCATCCAGAGGTGGAATTTCTCCTAGGAATCTGAAGGTTTGCCTTTAAAAATTGATTTATTCTTTAGACAGGGTCTTGGTGTGAAGCACAGGCCGGACCAGAACTTCTGTCTTCCTGGCAAAGCCCATGAGTGCTGGTGTATACTTCTCAGTGCTGTCCATAACAGGTGTGCCACCACACTGTGCAGTTCTGCCCATAGGCTTTTCAGTGAATTGAATCCAGTCCACTCACATTATGTAGGCTGGTCTTCTTTACCAGTTCACTGATTATGGATGTTAATTACGTCTACAAAGTATGTTCACAGGACCCTGAGTGTGTGCTTGAGTAACTGGGAGCTATAGCTTAAGCAAGCTAACAGATACAGTTCACTGTTAAGTCACCTGTCATCCCAGCACTCGGGAATTAAAGCCAAGAAGATCTCAAATTCAGGGCCAGCCTGAACTACGTAGCAAGATCTGTCTCTGAAACCAAGGGCTGGGGATTTACTTCACTGGTAGAATGCTTGAATAGTACAAGGCCTTGGATTTAATCCCTAGTACTGCATAAAACAAACAAACAAACAAAAAACCTGCCCACATTCTTATACTGATATAATAGTTTACTTTGAGCTGGATTGCCCATTATTTCTCTTGATTTCTTTCTTTTGATTTTTTTTTAACTCGGTGTTGAGGAGGGGAGGTGTCTCATTATGTAGCCCTGCAAATCTGAAAACCCAAGTTTTATCCCCAGAACTTGAGTAAAAGTACAAGAAGAGGACTGACTCCACAGAAGTTGTGTGTGTGTGTGTGTGTGTGTGTGTGTGTGTGTGTATACATGTGTACATGCATACCATGCAACTTAGCATGCATACATATGCACACAAATTAATTTAAAAACTCAGTAATAAGGGGCTGGAGAGATGACTGAATAGTTATGAGCACATAACTCAGACGTTAAGAATGCTCTCTGCTCTTTCAGAAGTGCAGAGTTCAATATTAGCACCCACACCAGGTGGCTCACAAACGCCTGTAACTCCAACTCCAAGGGATCCAACATTCCCTTCTGGCCTATGTGAGCAGCTGCGACACATGTGCACATATACATAAACACATACACACTGGCATAAATAATAAATAAAATAATCTATAAAACAGAAGGCATAATTTACACACAATGAAACACAACATTTAATTGTAGTTAAGTTTTGATCAGCATAAGCTCTTGTGCAACCATCACTTTTTTTTAAAACCTGTTTTTTTTATAGGCAAGAGAGTGAGTGTGTGTGTGTGTGTGTGTGTGTGTGTGTGTGTGTGTGTGTGTGTACAGGTGCCCAAAGAAAGCATCATATCCCTTGGAGTTGGAGTTACAGGCAGTTGTGCTCCAACTTGCATAGGAAGAACTTGAGTCTTCTGAAAGAGCAGCAAGTACTTTTAGCTACGGAACCATCTCTCCAACTCCAGAGTCATCACTTTGAATCAAGAAAAAAACATTCCCATCACCCTATATGTTTTGATTGTTTTGTTTTGTTAACAATCTTCCACAGCTACAAGCAACCAATTAAAAGCTTTTTCCCAGCAAGCCTGTATGTGTGGTGTGTACCAGTGCAAATGCACATGTGTGCATGTGTGCGTGCTTGCGGATGCCCAAGGTTGACACGGGGAGTCTTCCCCCATTACTCTCCTTATCTTTGAGGCAGGGTCTCTTGACTGAATCCACAACTCACAGACACAACTAGTCTAGCCAGCCAGCTTGCTCCAGGATGTCCTGACTTTGCTACTGGAACCACAGGCAGCTGCTACTCACTCTATTTATGTGGGTTCTGGGGACCCAAATTCCAGTCCTAAACTTGCACAGCAAACATCTTATCCCCTTTATCCCCAGCCCTCCCTAACCCAAATTTGTATCACTATAGATTGGCTTTTCCTATTCTGGGACTTCATATATATGAGTTCACACAGTATGTTCTCTTTACTTTCTTCTTTCATGCACATTTTTTTTTTGGTTCATTTATATTGTTACATGTACCAATAATTTATTTCTTTTTTTTTTCCCAAACTTTTAAGCTATTACAAAAAAAAAAAAATGTCTTCATGAACAATTAAATGGTGTTTTTGGTAAGCCTATGTTTTAATTCTTCCTGGGTAATAAACAACTAAGTACAGTATTGCTGAGTTGCATGGTATGCAGAATTTAACTTCATTAAAAAACAAAAACAAAAACACTTCGAAAATGATTGATCCAAAGAACTCCAGCTGCTGTTCATCCCCACCAATGTTTGGTTTCTTTTTTGTTTGACTTTAGCTTTGTCTGAATGTTTGTCTGTGTACCATGTGTGCCTGAAGAGGACGGCAGGTCCCCTGGAGCTGGAGCTATACATAGTTGTGGGACACCATGTGGGTGCTAGGAATCAAACCCCAGGTCCTTTGGAAAAACAGCCAGTGCTCTTAACTCTTGAGCCATTTCTCCAGCTCCAATTGTTTAGTTTTGTTTTTGATACAGGGTTTCACAATGTAATCCTGACTATCCTGGAACTCTGTAGACCAGGCTAGCCTCGAACTCCCAGCGATGCACCCGCCTCTGCTTCTGCCTCCCAGGGCTGGTTGTCACCAGTACTTGCAATTGCCCATCTCTTTCAAGTCTAGCCATTTTAATGGGTATGAAAGAGCACGACTATAGTTTTAATCTGTATTCCTCTGAAAACTAATGGTGGCGAATGACTTTTCACACACTGTTGCTAATCACATATTTCTCTGCTGTGAAGTGTCCAAGTCTTTTACAGGATTTCTCTGAGTACCCTGGCTGTCCTGAAACTAGCTCTGTAGACCAGGCTGGGCTCAAATTCAGAGATCCAACTGCCTCTGCCTCCTGAGTGCTGGGATTAAAGGTGTGCACCACCAGCACTTGGCTCTTTTACTTATTTTTTAATTGGGCTGTTTGTCACGCTACTGATTTTTTTTTTAAGATTTATTTTTATTTTGTGTATATAGGTGCTTTTATTTGCATGTATGTCTGTGCACGTATGTGCCTGGTGCCTGAGGAGGCCAGAGAGAGGATCAGATCTCCTGGAACTAGAGCTGCAAACAGTTGTGAATTATTTATGCCAGTGTGTATGTGTTTATGTATATGTGCACATGTGTTGCAGCTGCTCACATAGGCCAGAAGGGAATGTTGGATCCCTTGGAGTTGGAGTTACAGGCGTTTGTGAGCCACCTGGTGTGGGCGCTAATATTGAACTCTGCACTTCTGAAAGAGCAGAGAGCATTCTTAACGTCTGAGCTGTTTCTTCAGCCTTATAAATATACTTCAAAGTTGGTTTAAGAAACACTATGCAGATCAACACTGTGGGCTACACAAAAGATGCTTTTAAAAAAATGCCTGCCTGTCTGTCTGTCCATGTGCGTGCAGACCTATGTGTATATTACAGCACACACGTGAGGTCAGAGGACAACGTTGGTGTTGGTCTTCATCTAGTCTCACTTTTTTGAAGCATGCTCTTTGTTGTTTGCTGCTGTGTACATCAGGTGGCCCACAAGCACCTGGGGATTCTCCTGTCTCTGTCTCCCATCTTGGCAGAGAATTATAGATGTGGGCTACCACTTGGCTTTATGTGGGTCCTGGGGTTTGAATTCAGGTCTTTGCACTTGCCTGGCAAGTGTTTTGCTCATTGAACCATCTCCTCAGCCCATAAAAGATGTTCGTGTGCCACGTTTGATTTCAGCCCCATAGTTTCTACGAGCTGATTTATACTTTTATTGCATATGCCGACTACAAGAGGGCCTTTTTGTACAGGGGCCTCACATTTCTGTTGAATGAAGGAATGTGTCAATGATGTGCCCTCTTGCATCTCCATTGGGACAACGAAGCCCATCTTGCCTCCAGTTTTCCAATGCCGGTCACTTTAATGGAGATGCTTTGTTTGGCTTCCCCTGGCAGTTGTCCCTTGAGCACATGTGAAATTATTCATTTACACAGTTACTGAGCCTCTATCATGTGTATTACTCTGCCAGAATAAAGCACTGGCAGACTGAGGAGTTATGCATTTGCCAGTTGATTTTGTATGTAGTTTACATTTGACTTATTAAAAGCAAATGGATTAGATTTTCTTTTCCTTTTTTTTTTTTTTAAAGATTTATTCTTTGTGTATAGGTGTTTTGCCTGCTTGTATGTATGTGTGCCATGTGCATGCCCAGTGCACAGTGAAGTCAGAAGAGGACTTTTGGATCTCCAGGAACTAGAGTTACAGATGCTTATGAGCTAAGATGTGGCTGATGGAAACCAAACCTGGGCCCTCTGCAAGAGCAACATGTGCTTACCCAATGAGCCATCTCTCCAGCCCCAGCTTTTTTTTTTTAATTTTTAAATTTAAATTTTAAATAAAGTTGTATATGTGTCTTTGTGTGCATAAATGCCTTGAAGGCCAGCGGTTTGGAACTGGAGTTACAGATGGGTTGTGAGCTATCCTACATGCGTGTTAGGAAGCCAGCTCAGGTTGTCTGCAAGAGTATGTCCTGAATACATATTAACTGCTGGACCATTTCTCCAGCCCCTGGGTTAGCTTTTCTTAGAATCTGTTTCAGCTATCTTTTTTTTTTTTTTTTTTTTTTGTCTTATGTGTTTATCTCTGTTATCTGAGGAAAAGACTATAATACAAACTATCTAATAACTCCTCAGATGAGAATGAGTGAAAAATGAGTAGTGTTCTGAATTTCTGCAGACATGGCAAGTTTCTACCTTTCTTTTAAGGTCTATAAAGGATGAGTGGGTTGATTTAATTGAATTCCATTGCTGAAGTCAAATTGCATAATGGTTTGTAGTCAGGCTATAGCTGTATGCTGTCTTCATCAAGTTTGGTTGCAACTAATAAAGACTTTCATAGGTCATCAAGTAGAATTATTACTCTCTTTCTCCTGGCCCCACAGCCAGAACCATCTGTGCTGATGAGGGTCGTGCTCTTAACTTCGGTCAGGCTGCTCTATCTTCTTGGGACAGCTTTCTGCTCCCCGTTGCTTAGACTGTCTTTGGCCATTTTTATTTGTTTTGCTTTTCTCAGACAGGGTCTCACTATATCCCTGGCTGTCCTGGAACTCACTGTGTAGCCCAGGCTGGCCTCACACTCACAGGGATCTGCTGCCTCTGCCTCATTAAGTGCGGAGATTAAGGGCGGGAGCCACCACTCCTAGCCTGTCCGTTTTAAAATTAGCAGGAGGCTGAACTCTGTAGAAGTCAACTTTCCTTGTGTAGTAAGAATGAATCCTCCAATTACGAATGTGTTCGGAATACTCTCATGTAATCAACCCAGCCAATCTCAGTCTCTCTCCCTCTGCCCCTCCCTTCCTCCCTCTTCCTTCCCCTTCTTCCCTCCCCTCTTCCACTTCTCCCTTCCCTTTCCTTCGCCTATTCCTTGTTCCTCTGAGGCAGTGGTTCTCAACCTGTGGGTCGTGACCTCTTTGCAGGGGTGTTGAACGACCTTTTCACAGCGGTCACATATCAGATATCTTTCATATCAGGTATTTATAGTACAATTCATAGCAGTAGCAAAATTTCAGTTATCAAGTAGCAGTGAAAATTTTATGGTTGGGGGATCACCACAACACGAGGAGGAACTGTACTGAAGGGTCGCAGCATTGGGAAGGTGGAGAACCATTGCTCCGGGGCTTTTTCTTCCTGTATTTTACCATCATGGGGGTAATAGCTGCCCCTGATAGATACCATTTTCCCCATGTATGTTATGTTTAATAAAACAAGTTTAATAAACAACAACAAAACCCCAAGGGGCTGGAGAGATGCCTCAACACTTAAGAGCCCTGATCTATAACTCCGATTCCAAGGAATCTGTTGCTGTCCTCTGGCTTCCTTGAGTACCAGACATACATATGGTGCATAGACATACATGCAGGTATACACATAAAGCACCCCCCCACACACACACAAAATGAAATACAACCAAAATAAAACCAAAATGAGTACATCCGTGTATGAAGCTGAGTAACATGTCCGGAGTCCATAGTGGATACAAAGTGTGTTAGTTGACTGGACCTGGGCTTTTCTCCTCCACCTTTACTTGGCGCACTCTCCTGAAAAGGAAGCCAGGGAGATTAAGAGTGGCTCCTATCTGATAATAGCTTAGTAACCTAAGAGGAGGCATTTCCCACGGCTGCAACTGGAGCCCAGTAAAAGCCTAACGAACTGTCCTTGCCTCTGCAGTAGTCAGTTTGTCTCTGCTGACAAATCAGAGGGACTGAGCAAGAGAAATATGACAGGAATATGGAAATGAGGAAAAAGAGAAATTGGTACTTCTAATTTGTCCCCAGGACTGTGTCTACTCTTGCCCAAGTTTAATACCATGTCAAAGGAGGAGGAAATAGGCTCTGTGTTCTAAGTTACCAAGAATATCATGCCAAAAATTGGCAAAGACTTACATTGTTCAGAATGTGTTACTTCAAATGCATGTTTGATAGGTTCAAATCTTGTCTAGTTATTTTTGCTATCAAAGACTTAGATATACTTAAATTTTGTATTCCCACTAGTGGTGAGCTTGGGCTCCAGTTTCTCCATGTCCTTACTGTGTTTGAGATACTGTGACCACGGCAACGCTCCCCCTCCCCAGGGTTTCTCTATGTAACAGCTCTGGTTGTCCTAGAACTTGCTTTGTAGACCAGGCTGGCCTTGAACTCACAGAGATCCTTCTGCCTTTGCCTTCTGAGTGCTGGATTACAGGTGTGTGCCACCACTGCCAAGCTCTCGGCAATTATAAAGAAAACATTTAATTGGGCCTGGCTTACAGTTCAGAGGTTCAGTCCATTATCATCATGGCAGGAAGCATTGCAGTGTGCAGGCAGACATGGTGCTGTAGCTGTAGCTGAGAGTCCTACATCTTGCAGGCAACAGGAAGTGGACTGACACCCTTGGGGGTATCCTGAGCATAGGAAACCTCAAAGCCCACCCCACAGTGACACATTTCCTCCAAGAAGGCCATACCCACTCCAACAAAGCCACACCTCCTAATAGTGCCATTCCCTATAAGATTATGGGGGCCAGTTACATTCAACCACCACACCATGTGAGGTGGTAGTCTTTGCATGTTTAACATTCTCATGTGTCATTGGCAGCATAATGCCAGCCCCAGTTATTATCATGTTACTTACATATCCAGTATTTTGGCTTTGACCCATTACTGTAAATCTTACAAAGGCAGGGAAGGACCTTGTCCACCTTCACTACGAATAGCCCGGTTCTCAGTAGCTGCAAAACTATGGTTGGTCGGCAAGTAATGAATGAAGGAAAAGTAAAGAGAAGTAGCCTGGTGGTGAGGACTTGAGCTGGGTCCTGGTTCATTCATTTATAGAATGAATTTGATAATGTCTTACAAGTAGGAGTTTGGCGAGATTAAAAGAGCTCACATGTAAAACCTTAATGATCAGTACCTGGCATATTGCCATTATCTGATATGTGGCAGCAGCTATTTTAGAGAGAGGTCAGCTGGCCAGTGGATTGTTAGTACCCTTGGAGTTGAAAAATCCTCATTCTGAGGCTGGAGCAAACTGCTCGGTGGTTAAGAGCACTGGCCGCTTTTGCAGAGGACCTAGGGTTCTATTCTCAGTACCCACATGGCGGCTCACAACCACCTATAGCTCCAGTTCCAGGGGGTCTAGTACCCTTTTTTGGTCTCTGAAGACCATATATGGTGCACAGACATACATGCAGCAGAACACTCATACACCCAAAATAATAGTTAAAAAATCCTCATTCAGTGAATAATAGTACTGTTATGTGGCCTGACCTCAGTGTCTGAAGTGTTTCCTCTGTTAAATTGGACTGTTAAGTTAGTTGTCTCCTAAGGGTCCTTCTGTGGTTTGCATTTGATCTTTGTAGTTGTTACTGCATTTGTTCCAGCAATCTTGACCATGTCATGCTGTCTCAGCATTACTGATATAAGAATTGTCAACCTCAGAATCAATTTCAGAAGTCTCTTAAGTGGTAGAGTTGACTTAAAATAGCTTTATAAAGTAACTTTTATTTGCTAATATAAAAATTATTTTAAAAATTTTGTAGATTTATGTGTATGACTGTTTTGCCTATATGTATGAATGTGTACAGCGTGCATGCCTGATGCCCAGAGATCAGAGGAGGGCATTTGATCCCCCGGAACTGGAGCTATGGATGGCTGTGAACCACCACGTGGGTGCTTGGAACAGAATCTGGGTCCTCTGCAAGAGCAACAAGTGCTCTTAGTCTCCGAGGCGTCTCCAGCCCCCATTTGACAGCTTCATATATGTATATATATTGTGTCATATTTACCCTCTCATTCTCTCTGGAACCCTTCTTCCAACACATCCCCCTTTCTTTCATGTCTTTTCCCCCCTGAGCTCACCCACTGAGTTTAATTAAAGCTGCTTACTTGTGCATAGCTATGGTGTTATTTACTGGGTCATGGACACTTAATCAGTGTTTATACTATTGACGAAAAGTGATTTTTTAAAAAAAGATTTAAAAGTGTGTGTGTGTGTGTGTGTGTGTGTGTGTGTGTGTGTGTGTGTGTGTACGTACACAAGAGAACTCAAGAGTCTAGAAGAGGACATTGGCTCCTAGAACTGAAATTACAGACGGTCATGATCTGCCTGATGTGAGTGCTGGGAACTGAACTCAGGTCCTCTGAGAGAGCAGCGAGCATTGTTAACTGTAGAACCATCTCTGCAGACTAGTCGTTTGTTTTTTGAGACAGACTCTTATGTAGCCCAGGCTAGGCTTCAACTCCTATGTCCTTGCACCTCCTGATTCTTCCTTTATCTCCCAAGTGTTAGGATTAAAGATGTATATTAATTACTATCACTAACTTTAAAATATTTTTGTTGAGACAGAGTTTAATTATGTAGCCTTGGTTGGCCTGGAACTTGCTAGGGAGACCAGGCTGGCATTGAACTCTTAGAGATCTGTCTGCCTCTGTCTCTGCCTCTTGAGTGTTAGGATTAATGGTCTGTGCTACAGTACCCAACCTAAAAAAAAAAAAAAAAATGTTATTATTTTAAAAAATAAACTCTTGACTTAAATGAAGCATAATGATTTTATATGCCAGGCTGTGAATGACCACTCAACAATCAGTGAATCGGAGGAAGCAAGTTGCCATGGTAATTGCCATGGTAGCTTGGTGAGTTTTTTAGGGGAAGGCGTGAGAAGGATGCTGAAAATTGAACACCAGGCCTTGCAGTGTGAAGCACATGCTGCCCCACTGAGCCTTCCTCCACCGCAGCTTCGTGGTTTGTGGAGTTAGGTTGGGCTCAGGGGTTAGCGAGATTTGCTTCAGAAATGTGTGTCTGTCCATCTGCTATTCTGCTAATCAGTCAAGGAAACCAAATGATCCTTAAGAGCCAATCTCTGAGTTTTAAGGTATGGCCAGTTATGCCCCTCGTGTCCTCGGTAAACATGGGGTAAGTTTGCAAATAGTGTAATAAGGCTTGAGAGAAAGTATTGGGCCAGTTTGCCCACTAAGGAGGGGTTTGGTTTCACCTAGAATTTCTGTAGTTTAGATCTTTGTTTAATGAGAGGAGTGAAGGCTTTGGGTTCCATTTAATAGTGATGTCCTGAGGCAATGTAAATTGAGTCTCGGTGTCTTCATCAGTGCGCTGGGGAGACCCTTGAAGGGGTTCTGCCAGTATTAAGTGGGCTGTAATTGTGCACCTAGCATACCAGAAGCTCTTGGTTCTTTTCCTCTGCTAAGCTTGGGTGTTTGCACACCAGTGGCTTAAGTGCTGGCCCGGACCTGTTTTCCAGTTGGAAGGTGGTGGGCCTTTAAAGAAGCAAGGCCTTCAGATGTCAGCATGCGACTCTGAGAAAGGACTGATGTAACTCAGGAGACCGTGAGCTCTTGCAGCAGTGCATTGTTAGAGGAAGGCTGCCCATGGGGTGCCCTTCTTCCTCTGCTGCGTTTAGATGCAGCCCCAGTGCCTCTCACCAGAGGCCACCCCTGATCTTGGACATTCTCTCCAAAACTGAGAACTAAACACACCATTTTTCTTTATAAACACCCAGCTTCAGTAATGTAATTATAACAACAGGAAAATGTTTTCCTTACATTCTATTTTTTTTTTTTTCCAAGACAGGGTTTCTCTGCATAGCTGTCCTGGAACTCACTCTGTAGACCAGGCTGGCTTCGATCTCACAGAGATCTGCCTGCCTCTGCCTCCAGAATGCTGGGATTAAAGGTGTGCGCCACCACTGCCTGGCTCACATTTTATTTTTTAAATAATCTGAGTTAAATATTTTTGAGTAGGACTTTGTTGGGCCCTTTCTTACGCTTATTTAACCACATGCCCTGAGATTGGCAGTCGAGTTTATTTTTCTTATCATTTGCAAATGCTGTAAGAAATTTGGAATTTGTACAGACCTTGGAATGTGAAATAAATTTTATACAGAATTAGTAAGTTTGCTTTAGGCAGCTTTCTGAGATCTGGCAAATTCAGACAAGAAATGAGGATTGCTTTCACAGTGGCATTCCCACCTAGAACATAGCTGGCAGTAGTAAGAAAAGGTTATGCAATCGCATTCCTTATCAACTGTGCATTGAAGCGTAATGTCTCCTAAGCGCTGGAGGAAGTCCCCTGCTCCTTTCCTGTCTGTCAAAAAGCTGATTGTGGGAAGGGAGGGAGAGGGTCAACCAAAACCGTGTCTGTGTCCGTGTCCGCACTCGTGTGTGTGTGTGTGTGTGTGTGTGTGTGTGTGTGTGTGTGTGTGTGTGTGTGTGTCCCCTTCTACTTGGCATAGTAATAAAAAGAAAGTGATGGTGTCTGGGGCCAGATGAATAGCTGGAAACCTCTCTGATGTTGGCAGTTGGGGAATGAGAAGAATGGTGAGCCCAGGCCCGTGTGCTTCCTTCAGCTTCTCAGACGCCAGAGTCACGGCCACTCGAATTAAACATATACACGGAGTACAAAAAACACAGCTGTAGGCGAAGGCTGGACTAAGTGGCCGTTTAAGTAAGTGGCTTACTTCTGCTCACTAGGAGAATAAGAAACCTCAGATCTTAGGGTGGTGATGGGGCAGAGGTGTTTTCCATCAGCCGCACTCTCTTCCCGTGGTTTGGTTTGCTTTTCTTAAAAAAAAAGAAAGAAAAATTAATAGCAGACTTGGAGTTTGTTAAGCAAGGATTTTAATATAGATTTAAAGATGAATATTAGGGTAGAGGGAGAGGTGCTTAAGGAGTGGAGATCTATCGATCTATATATGTATATATACATATCTATATCTATCAAGTGTGTAACTAACAGATAAATGCAGGCTTTTTCAAGAGAGTCACCTCATCTAACATTCTTTAAAATTTTTTTCACGTTTTTTATTATTTTTGTGGGTATGTGTATGGGTACACGTGTGTTACAGAGCATGTGTGGAGGTCAGAGGACGGCTTGTGCTGTTTTCTCTTTCCCATGCGGGTTCTGGTGATTGAACTCAGGTTGCCAAGCTTGCTGAAGCATCTCAGATGCCCCTAAAATTCTGGCCTTCACATGCACATATACATGTGTTTGCACACACGCCGACACATGTGCATACCTGCACACACACACACACACACACACACACACACACAGCCCATGAACCGAATCCTTGCTTCTCTCACCTCTGGTGGTTTCCCCACTGTACTTAGAATAGCATTCGGTTTCTTCATATGACTTACAGGGCGCACACATGATGTCTGCGGTCCCCACATCCCTGTCTACCACATCTTCCCTTCCTCTCCAGCCAGATATGCTGTCATCGGTTAGTCTGATTTCTGTCACTTTCCTCGTCACCAGCTCTCATCACAGGCACTTTCTGCTGGCAGCGTTCAGGCTATGATTTTTCTGTTACTTGGACAAGTTTGGAACTAGTTTTCTACTTGATGGCTTTTATTTTATTAATTCATCCATTTATTTTTTATTATTTTTTAATTAATTTATTTTTTTATATTATATGCATTGATGTTTTGCCATGGGTGTTGGGTCCCCTGCAACTGGAATTACAGACAGTTGTGAGTTGCCATGTGGTTGCTGGGAATTGAACCCAGGTCCTTTGGAAGAGCAATCAGTGTTCTTAACCACTGAGCCATCTCTCCAGCTCCCTCCATTTATTTATTTAAAAAAAGCTTTAAAATTTATTTTATTTTATGTGCATTGGTGTTTTGCCTGCATGTATGTCTGTGTGAAGGTGTCAGATCTTGGATTTACAGACAGTTGTGAGCTGCCATGTGGGTGCTGGGAATTGAACCCGGGTTCTCTGGAAGAGCAGCCAGTGCTCTTGACTACTGAGTCATCTCTCCAGCCCCTTTTTATTATATTTATTTGTGTGGTGTGTGTACGTGTATTTGCCTGGGTAAAGGAGTCCAAACGAAGGTATCAGATCCCTGGGAACTGGAGTTATAGATGGTTGTGAGCTTCCATGTGGTTGCTGGGAATTGAACCTGGGTCCTCTTCCTCCAGAAGAGTGGTCAGGGCTCCCAACTGCCGAGCCATCTCTCCAGCCTCTGTTCATTTATTCTGAGGCAGGGTCTCACTATGTTGCCCTGGCTGGCCTGGAACTCACAGAGATCTGTCTGCCTCTGCCTTTGCCTCTAGAGTATTGGGATTGAAGCATGTGTCACTATGCCTAATGGCTTATTGTTTTGTCTTCCTGTGTTCTTAGATTATAAACTCCATGAAGGAAAAGTCATGTTTTTGTTTTTTAATTTATTTATTTTGTTTTTTGTTTTATTTTTAATATTTATTTATTTATTTATTTATTTATTTATTTATTTATTTATTTATTTATTTATTTCCAGAGACAGGGATTCTCTGTGTAGTTTTGGTGCCTGTCCTGGATTTCGCTCTGTAGACCAGGCTGGCCTCAAACTCACAGAGATTCTCCTGGCTCTGCCTCTTGAGTGCTGGGATTAAAGGCATGCGCCACCACTGCCTGACATTTATTTATTATTTATTTTTTATTTTTTGAGACAGGGTTTCTCTGTATATACCCTGGCTGCCCTGGAACTCACTCTATAGACCAGGCTGGCCTTGACCTCATAGAGATCTGCCTGCCCCTGATGGGATTAAAGGTGTTTTATCCTTTCTGTTTCTAGCACATACTGGCACTTGGTAGGTATCTGAATGACAGTTAGCTAATTTCTGCTTACTGGGAAAGTAAGACACCTCAGATATCTGTAAGAAAATGAAGGTCAGAATAAGAAAAATGAAACAAAAAAGCAGCAAACAGACCCTCTCTGTCTTTGGCTTAAATATTTTAGAATTTAATGTAGATGGTATTTCCTTTGGTAAATTTTTCTTTTTCTGTTATTGTTGTGTTTTGAGACAAGGTCTCTGTATAGCATTCAGGCCGCCCAGCTTTTCAGACTTGCTATGTAGCCCAGGCTAACCTTGAGTAGCAAGTCTCTCCTAGCTTGGGTGCTGGGCCGCAGGCATGTGCACAGACACACTTTCTGGGGAGCTGTTCTTCCTTGTCATTGTTGGATTAGGGTCTTCTGTTGTTCTGTGATACCGTGGGCATCCCTAGTTCACGACAGCGTTTTTATTGTAATAGTACATTTTTATATAGTAATAATGAGTTTATTCCTGGAGGGGAAGGGTTCACTTCATTTCGTCCACAGCCCTGGTTGGTACTTAGAAAACTGATGCTCATGATGGTTGTCCTTATTACTTATATTTGTTCAGAGAGGAACAACAGTTGGGATTGAGGAGTATGCTCAAAAACAAACAGCTTTTACTTTGGTAGATTACAATGCTCATTGGTTCCAAGAATCTTGGTTCCTTATAAGTTTTTAAAATTCACTAGGTTATGACATTACCTTTTAAAATGTGTTTTATTTTATTCTATACTGTTCTTTGACAATTTCATGCAGGGTAGTCTGAGTTTTGGGTAATTTTATGCTCCGTTTACTGTCTCATTTTCCTGTTAGTCCGTCAGTTCTCCCCTCTCCCCTCGATATTTATTTCAACCTTTGGAGCTAACTTTTTTTGATGAGTGGAAGAGTTGATACTGAGGCTTAAACCTAGTGCCACATACACATAGGCCGTCACTCTACCACCGAGCTACATCCCCAGGCTCTAAAATTAATTTTTAATCCTTTTTTTTTTCCCTTGAGGCAAGGTCTCACGTATTCCGGGCTGGACTTGAACTTGCTATGTAGCTATGTAGTTGAAGATAACAGTGCACTCTGACCTCCCTGCTTCTACTTCCTAAATGCTTGGATTACAGGCATGTGCCACGATGCCTGCCTTGATTTTTAATCTTGGTTAGGGAAAATTACAAACATATAAAAGTAGAGACTGATGTGAACAAGTCAAGCCTTATCACATACCATGCTCAGCATATGGCCAGGCTTATTTAACTTTATTCCCTCTCTCCTCTTCCATATTTTAAAACAATATTTTAAATCCCAGACATTCTACCATTTCATGTGTAAACACTTTGGAAAGATATAATCAATTTAGAAACTAGTTAACTCTTGGAAAATCTGACAGAAAAATTCCATTTGTCTCCTTGAATCTGAGTCTGCATGCCAGCTGGTGAATTTCCATGTATAAACCACTCCCAAGGTTTGACTCACTATTGAAAGCATATACTCCATTGTAATTGCTCAGACAGTTTGCTAGAATGTGCTGTGGTGGTTACGTTAGGCCTCTGTTGGGTGGAGGGAGGGTACTAACAAGTGAAAACTCACACATTTTCCTCTTTGGAGATGTGTAAAGACAGATGATGTTCTTTGGCATTATGTGTTCTAAATATTTTAAGAGGTGTCTATAAAACAAGAGTGAAATATGCTTTGTGGATTTAGTAGCGTAAATTCCTGTAGTTCTTTTGGGTAAATTCCCAAGAGTCACATTGAAGAGAGAGAAGGAAAACCCCACAACCCAGAAGATTCAGAACTAGAAAGACTGCTGAGCCTTGGCAGGAGACCCTGATCCCGAGCAAACCACACTGTGTGGTGTGAGTGTGGTCAGCTGTGTGAGGGAGTTAAGAGTGGTCACCTACGTAGCTGTAAGTTCCTGTAATGAAATTTCCCACAGGACGGGAACCACAACTCTGTTTTCTTTGAGTCTATATATTTAAGGATTGTTAGCTTGTGAGAGTGAGGACTTGGCGCAGAGCTAATGGTCACTAGAATACTTCCTTGTGAGGAAGTGAAGGAGAATAGAAACAATTGTAATCACCTTTAATTAAAAAAACAAAAAAACCCTCAAACCCCCAACTATATAGAAGAATAAATCTCTGGATCTAAGAGGCCACAGGTCCTAGCCCTGCTTGCTCTTTATCCTGTATTAGCAAATCTTTTGCCCATGGTCGATAAGAGATAGTAGATGTGGTGATCTCATGTTTTGGCAGTTCCTTAGAAAAAGTGGACTTTTATTCACTCCTAGTTGATACCTCTAGTAAAGTCTTCATTACACAGTACCTTAGATAAGGATTTTGTTACCATCATTTCTGTGGTCTTAGCATTTAGAATGTGATCACTTGGAAAAATATTTGTTGACACATGATAATCCCCTTCCAACACTAAGATGAGGTGATTTGTTATTTTTCCAGTGGCCTTGACCCAGAATGTGCTAATAATGATCATAATATGTAGATTACCTCTTCCTAGAAGTTCTGTTTGTTCTCAGGCTCTGGATTATTCTCTTCTTTGGTGGCCTTCCAGCTTGCTCTTTACTAACTTTTTAAATTAATGTGTACGATAAGGAGTTTCTCATTATGACATTTTCATGTATGTATATCATTGTACTTTGCTCCCTGGCACTATTTAATTGGTATTTTCAGACTGCAATTGATTGTTGATAGGCGTGAAATCTTGGAAAGTGAAAGTATGCAAGGAAGGATTGCTGGGTTCCTTTTCATTTTTCCCTCTGAACTTTTCTTTTTTTTTTTTTTCCGAGACAGGGTTTCTCTGTGTAGCTTTGCGCCTTTCCTGGAGCTCACTTGGTAGCCCAGGCTGGCCTCGAACTCACAGAGATCCTCCTGGCTCTGCCTCCCAAGTGCTGGGATTAAAGGCGTGCGCCACCATCGCCCGGCTCCTCTGAACTTTTCTATCAGTGGATTTCTCTTTGTTTTATTGTAACTGTTTGTTTGTTTGTTTATCCATTTATTTGTTTGTTTGTTTATGTGTTATAGGTGTTTTGCCTGCATCTATGGCTGTGTGTACCATGTGTGTACAGTGCCCACAGAGGCCACTGGAACTAGAGCTATGGCTGGTTGTAGGCTGTCGTGTGGTACTGGGAACTGAACCCTGGTCCTCTGCAAGGCAACCAGTGCTCTTCACTGCTGAGTATCTCCGCAGTTTCATGCACCTCTACTCTCTGAGTTGCTCTGATTAAAATTTTGAATTCTTCTTTCTCTTTATCCTGTCTGTAATCAACTACTTCTCTACCACTCTTGTCCACACTACTGTCTTGTGGACTGTTAGTAGTACTTCATGACTGATTTCCTAGATTCTGCTCTTCCTTTTGTTCTCAGCAGCAGCCTAGATCATTCATTTTGTATATGTCAGGTCATGTCCCTTCTCTTCCAAAGCTCCCCGTTCCACTGAGTGAAAGCCCATTGGACCTTATCAGTCTTCTGCTAACTTCTGCTCTGTTGCTCGCTCTTGCTTGTGCTGCTGTAGCCACACCAGCTTCTTGCTGTCCCTTGAAAAGGATTGCCTCGTGGCATTTGTATTGGCTGTTCCCTCTGGCTGGAATGGTTTCTTTTCTTACCACTGCCCGTTCTCTGCATCACTGGTATTTTCTCAATGAGGCCCATCCTAATGATATGGTGTGGTGACTTTGAGACCAGCCTGGTTCATGAGTCCCTGTCTCAGAAAAGGGAAAATAGTTTCTCTGTCCCTAATGTCTCTTTTTTCCCTTTGGGGTGGGAGGAGAGATGGGGAAGGATATTGAGACATTTATATTACATGTTGTTGTTGTTATTATTATTGCTTGTGGTGGTGTGAATATAACCCAGGGCTTCACTCTACCACTGAGAGCCAGGTAGTCTTATTTTTGTTTGTCTGTCTTGCTCCATTAGAAAATAAGTTCCATGAGGGCAGAACTTTATGTCTTGCCATGAATAGTGATATATTTCACTGAAAGGGTTGGCACACAGCAGGTGTCTACTCCATAACTGACAGTTGTTGAGCAGGGATGGTAATGCCTTTACTCCAATGGTGATTGCTTCCTAGCGTGGATTAGGCTCAGATCTGATATCTCACACTGAAAAAACAAGTTAAATAAATGAACTGTGAGCTGTTAAACAGTTTGATTTTTATTTTATGAGTATGAGTATTTGCCTAACAGTTTGATTTTTATTTTATGAGTATTTGCCTGCATGTGTCTGTGTACCATATGTGTGCCTGATGCCTGTGGAGGCCAGAAAATGTTGGATGCCCTGGTGGCTGTGAACAGCCATGTAGAAACTAAACCCAGGGCCTCTGCAAGAACAGCAAGTGCTGAACCATCTCTCCAGCCCAGTTTTCTTTCCCACCCTTCTTCTTTCCAACTGATGCTTTTACAGTGCCTAGAGCCAATACCAACAAAGTAGTATGTATAGTTGAGTATACTATCATTAGCACTCTGTAACCTTCATGGTCACTCTCCAAGATAGGTGATAATATTGTTCATTTTTGTGTTTTTGAGACAGTGTCTCATCATGTGGCAGAAGCTGCTGGCCTGCAACTTCCTGTGTGGTCCAGGCTGAACTCGAACTCTTGATCCTCCTGCTTTATCCTCTTGAGTGCTGAGATAATTGAAGATGTCACCATGCCAGGCTCTAACAACAACAACAACAACAATGATAATTTATTAATAATAACAGTTTTGTGAGTTTAGATTAGGAAACAAGTATAGAGAACCTACTTAGCTCAGGTCCTGTGGCTAATAAGAATATGAGCTTAGATATGAAATCTAGATATGACCACAACGCTTTCCTGTGGCCATATTCATTTATTCATTCTCATTTCCCCCCTCCCTCCCCTGGTCCACTCACCATTCTGTAAACATAGAGTCTTGGAGCTGGAGACATGGCTCAGTAGTTAAGAGTGTTTCCAGAGAACCCAAGTTCAGCTCTCAGAACTCACATCAGGCAGCTTACCACTGCCTGAGGCCCCATCTCCAGGGTGTCTGCCCTCTCCTGGCTCTGTGGGCATCCATACACAGTGCATACATTTACACAGACCATGTACATACACATAAATGAAATCATAAAAAAGACCGGTCTCAGCATGAAGTCCTGGTTGGCCTCAAATTTTCCATCCTCCTGCCCCATTCTCTAAAGATTAGGGTTACAGGTGTGTATCTGTTATGCCAGACCACATCATCTTCTTAAGTTATTTGTTAACAACCATTATGACAGTTGAAAAACAATTTATTCTAGATTTTTATTTGTTTTTTTATCAAAAATTTTATATTCTCTCGCTGGGCGGTGGTGGCACACACCTTTAATCCCAGAGTTCGAGGCCAGCCTGGTCTACAGAGTGAGTTCCAGGACAGGCTCCAAAGCTACAGAGAAACTGTGTCTCAAAAAACAAACAAAAAATTATATTTATTTATTTGTATATATGTGTGAGGACGCACTTATGGAGGTAAGAAGAGAACAATTTGTGGGAGTCCATTTTTCTCTTTCTACTATGTGTTCAAGGAATCTAGTTGTCCGGTTTAGTGGCAAGCACCTTTACCCACTTAGCCATCTTGCCAGCCCATACTGTGGATTTTTAATTAAAAAAAAATTCCAACATTGTCATCCTTGTGTTCTTTCTAGAAATGAAAAATGTAATATATTTATTTATCTGCCAACTCTGATTAGACACTGATGAAAATTTGTTGTCAAATCCTTGTCTAATATTTGTTGACAAATACTGTTGTCAAACCGTGGCTATCCAGAGCTCAGACTGTGGTCTTCATGCATCCCTAAGAGCACTGAACTCAAACCTGGAGGAGGTGGTGGGGCACAGATCGGGGAAGGAGTGAATGAGAGTACATAAGCTTTAGATAATCAAGAAAGAGCTGATACTGCTGACAGTTCCCCAGAAGACTCTTTCAAGGTGCCAGAAGTATTCCGAGCGGCGATTCTTCCCCGAGAATGTACTCAGTGAACTGGCACTGTCTGGTTATAAATGCATCTGCATTGTTTTTGAGAAGAAAGCCAAAAACATTTATTCAAAAAAAAAAAAAATCTGCAAGCTGGTATGGTGGCATACTCCTGTAATATCAGCACTTAAAGGTTGAGGCAGGAGGATTTTTGAGATCTCTGTCTCAAAGAAACAGTGGAAGGAAGGAGAGGAGGGAGGGATGGAGGAAGAAGAGGTGATAAGAACGGGCAAGAATGGGAGAGAGAGGAGCACAGTACACCAGCTGGGCGTTGAGTCGTTTAACAGTTGGTCTCTGGGCTGGGCTCGCCTTTAATTCCAGCACTCAGGACGAAGAGACAGGCAGATGTCCTAGGCCAGCCTGATCCTTCCAGGTCAGCTGAAGCTCCAGAGTAAGACTCTGCCTCCAAAACAAAAGAGCTCAAGGCCAGCTTTGGCTGGTGTGACCCTCTCTCCAAAACAAAACACCACTAAAAAAACCACTGGCCTTGCAATGCCTGTGATCCAGTTTTTCGTTTATAAAGTAACTGCTCAATCCACTGGTCTCCTGACTTGGGAATGAAAGGGTTGGATAGCTTAGGTCCTGAGGCTTTCGTTTAAAAAGCTTGACCAGTCCTGACTTTGTCATCATTTTTCTAAAGCTGGTAAAAAACAAAACAAAACAGAACAAAACAAGAGGTTAGAAGAACTTTGCTTATATTACTGCTCATATAAAAATAGAGTTCATTTTATTATGAAGTGAAGTAGACCTGGGTTCTGAAGAGGCTTAGTCAGTGGGTGACTCAAACAACCTTTACACAAGATGGTCTCATGTTCAAATCAGTTCGAATACATTCCTTGACAACTTTCAGCTAAAATCCAGACTCTCACCTTGAGATTAGTGTAAGAAATCTGTCATTAGCTTGCATCTTGATTCTATTCAGATTCCCCGCCCCCCCACTCCCCCAAAGTAAACCTACCACTGTTTAGGAGCAGACCTTTTCAGTCATAGCTTCCAGTGAAGTCCTGTTATTCTTAGTCATTCTCCTCCGAGTCCTTTTCCTGTGAATCAAAGATTGAGCTCATACCTTTGCACAAGATCTGGAGAGTATTTTAAGCTTGGCGTGTTGAGACCTGGCAGGCTTGACTAATATGTGGATAGACCAGCACATTAGAATGTTTGTAAAGTTCCAGGCCACAAACTGTGTTTTAAATGAATATTGGCATGTATAAAATTAATAATAAGCTGTGAGCAGCACAGAAACTCAAAGGCCTTTTGCACTGGGTCTCTGACTTTCCTGAGGCTCTCGCTGGCTCTGCATGCTTGGCTCTAAGCAGTGCCAACATTGGGGTCAGGAGGGGTTTGCTCCTTTGCACTCTGCTGCCCTCTGCTTTCAGCAGGGCAGAAAGCTACTCTCTAGGTTCTTAAGCTCAACCCTTTGGAAAGTTTCTGAAAATAAGCTGGATTGGTTACTGTATTTCTAAATGTGACTCCACTGTACATACTGTGGATGCTCCACATTGCAAAGCTGGGAAAGGGCCCTGCCTCCATATGTTACCCATCCCTTAATTTATCATCAGATGCTGGCTCAGTTGGCATGGATGGAGGGGAGTTTTGTTGTCACGCAAAAACTAATCAGTTTTCCAGACTTGGTGGTCCATGCCTGTCATCCCAGCATTTGTGAGGTACAGGGAGGAGCAGAAGTCTCAAGGCCAGACTCAACTGTATAGCAAGATTGAGGTCAGCCTGCCCTACATGAGACCCTGTCTCAACAAACCATTAATACAAAACAGAAAAACTACTCAATGCTTTTTAGTGATCTGTTGTAACAATTGTGCCTGATTGTTGGCTTAATGATGTAGTAGTCATACTCATAAAAATATAGATGTGCACTGTACTGTGACTAGCAGAATTGTTCAAATGACTAAGAATATGAATTCTAGTATAATTCATTTTGTGAATTTGGCCATTTGGGCCTTCAGTCAGCAAGTAGTGAACACCAACTCTGTGCCAAGCCCTGATAAGCATGGGGACAGCAGAGGCGTTTAAAGGATGGTTTCTGGCTTGGACAGAGCAAAGGGACCTGTGTACAGTTAATTTGGATGGCTCTGATAGAGCAATGGACAGGGCTGTGGGAGCATTCAGGGGAGAACATTAACTCTTGTTTCAGTTGATTCTGAGGTAATAATAAAAGTTGTAAGTCGGGTGTGGTGGTGCACTCTGGAGGCAGAGGCAGAAGGATCTTTATGAGTTTGAGGCTAGCCTGGTCTACATATTGAATTCTAGGAAAGCTGGCCTTGGTTTTTTGGGTTGTTTTTTTTTTTTTTTTTTTGGTTTTTCAAGACAGGGTTTCTCTGTAGCTTTGAAGCCTGTCCTGGAACTCACTTTGTAGACCAGGCTGGCCTCGAACTCACAGAGATCCTCCTGGCTCTGCCTCCTGAGTGCTGGGATTAAAGGCATGTGCCACCACCGCCTGGCTCTGGCCTTGATTTTTTAATTGAATAATATTACAGAGGCTGTTGCCCACTGACAGGGCTTCCGTGTCTGAAATCATTTCTTGTCATTTAGTCTGATGTGGCTGGTGGGTTGCTCAGCTCCTAGGGACAGGCAGTGCATTCTCGTTGTTCCCAGTGTGGCCCTCCACACATTGTAGCAACTCCAGAAACATGTAATGGACAGATGAGTATGATGCCTTTCTAGACACCACCTGCTGAAGTATCCCAGCTGTCATGGGGGAGAATGCCCACATTCCCTTAAAAGCAATGTAACTCCCTTCCAAGAGTGATTGTCAGAGGTTTAGGACTGTTGTCGTCTGGATGTAGAAGAGGTCCTTGTCTCACGGGGCTCCTGGGAGCTGAAATGAGTACATGTAAGCATGTACAACAGCGCCCAGCACACAGGAAGTGCTGCCTTGTTACCTGTCATTGAACTCCACCTGAATGGCCTTTCCCCACTGGCAGCTCAGCACTGTTGTGGGATGCAGAGGACAGGAAGGATTTAAGTGGCCGTCTAAATGCCCTTCGTGAATTGCAAGCACTGCTTATACTGTGTGAATTTTTATTTTCTGTCTGTGTTTTAGGGATTGAAAGGTATGGTTGGTATTGAATTAGATTTCTGTGAGAATTGTGAGCAAGGTAGACCCAGGTAGGTTTACTTCTCCCTGCCTCCCTATCTAGTGTGTGTTGGTGTTTTCAGTTACATTCAGGTGGAATAGATCAGGTTTGAGATTGATTAGGGAAACACAGGGTTTTATGGAGACCCAGTGACAGTCATGGTGTGTGCAGTATTGTGTGCTGTGCGTCTGGTGTCTCGGTAGAATGTATTGAATAGCTTGATGTGGTGGCACATACCTTTAATCCCAGCACTTGGGAATTTGAGGCCAGCCTGGTTTACATAGTGGGTTCCAGGAGGGCTACATAGAGAGACCCTGTCTCAAAAAAAAAAAAAAAAAAAAAAAAAAAAAAGGATTAATTTGTAAGAAACAGTATAAGTGAAGTAGAAGTGTAGTGGTTGTAGAGCAGATCGAAGGCAGAAGTTCTTGTATTGATTCATTATATAAACCAATTTGAGGTATCAGTAGTCACCTTTAAAATACAAATGATAGATTAAACTGAAGAGAGGGCTTGGTAGCCACCAGACTTCCACAGACAATGGTAAACTTTGTTACGGTTGACAGGCTCTGTCCATTGATCTGTAACCACTAGAGTTTGATTTGACGCAACATGCTTATGTTCCTCTCTCAATCACTGAGATTTGAGCAGAAGTATACCACATATGACTTTGGCTCCTGTGTCTGTCTTATAGCAGATACCCACAAAGAGTTCCAGACAGCAGCTTCATGTGGGTCCCCAAACCTTTTCCTGCATGAACATTTGCCATCAGAGGTCATTGCTGTTCACATAGTTCTGGTTTTCTGTCATGTGTAGTTTGGTGAGATCCCATTTCCCATCAGTGCAGGGGGACTGTGTAACTCAGAGAACTTGGTGTCCAACACAGCAGTACTCTTCAGAATCCCCCAGTGTAGCATAGGTTTTTAAAAGATTATTTTTGATTATGTGTATGGTGTGCGTGAGAGAGAGAGAGAGAGGAAAGAGCGAGTGAACGAGCACATGTTGCTACTGTGCACGTGTGCGGTCAGAGGGCAGCCTTGGGTGTCAGCCCTCACCTTCTACCTTCTGAATCAGTCTCTCATTGTTTCATTGTTCGCTACTGTGTTGTGCACTCCAGAGTAGCTGGCCCTTGAGAGGTTGTGGGGTGGAAGGGTGGATTCTCCCGTGTCTGCCTCTGTCTCACTGGAGTCCGGAGATTATAGATATTATAGACTTCTGAATTTTTTTAAAACATAGATTCTGGGGAGCCAAGCATCGGGCTTGTGTGACAGGTACTTCTACCTGCTGCGCCATCATGCCAGCTCCTAATATTGTGGCCTTTTGTTAATACTGTGGTATATTTATAGGAGGTGCCCATGCACATACAAGCTGCATGCGCATTGAAGAACTTAGGACAACTGTGGGAGTTGTCTTTCTCTGTCCAGCGTGGAGATTCCTGGGATGAACTCAGCTCACCGGACACTGCAGCCAGCACCTTTACCTGCTGAGCCATCCTGCTGGCTCCCCAGCACAGGCTTAAAATAATTGTTTGCTTTTTCCCCACCCGGTGTTGGGTTGAACCCAAGGCCTGCCATACACTAGGGAGTATCCTGTCCCTGAGGCACCAGACTGGCTCTCTCAGTCACACTGAACCAGGGCCTGTAGTACATTGCTACAAGGAATAGTAGTTGAGGTGCTTCCTGTAGCAGGAGGAACACGGTCTGGGATTAGAAACTGCTGCCTAGGAAGAGAGAGGAAAAGGGAGATTCAGATTGAACTTCCTCATTGCCTGGAACCTGCTGGTCTGAACTTGACTGGTTGGTCACTCAGAAAATTGCTTTTTTTCTGTTGTTCTGTTTTTATATCAGGGTGATAGTAATTGGTAACTACTTTATGGAAATACTGTGAGAATTAATGGAAGAGAAAGAATGAGATTCATTGAGGCATGCTGAGTGTTAGGCAGAGCCCTGTCAACCTTCACATGTTCTGTTTTGAATTTTGTCATGTTGACAATGTAGCTTTTTAGATGTAGGTGGATGATGTTGCTGTGAAAATCAGTGTGTTGACGTGTTTTAATGTAGATATGCAGGAGAAGCAAATATATGTTGCTTTATGTTATTTTGTGTATATCTACTAGCATATTATTTTATGGAAAAGGAAAGAAAATTCCTCCACGACATAGATTTTTGTTTCTGTTTTTAATCTTCTATGCTTGCAGCTGCTTTAGCCAAAGGCAGGGAGGAGACGAGGAGGTTTGAAATTAGAGACACTGATGTTTTGGGAAATTGAGCCTCTTGACCTAGGGTTTGCTGAAGCTGATGCAGAGGAAGCCAAAACAGGTTAACATTTTCAGCACTCAAAGTGAGTGTGAGTCCGGGTTGGGTCTTTTTAATTGTTTTTTGAGACAGGGTTTCTATGTGAAGCCCTGGCTGCCCTGGAATTCACTCTGTTGACCAAGCTGACCTCGAACTCAGAGATCTGAGTGCTGGGATCAGAGGTATGTAACATACTGCCTGGCTGAATCAGGGTTGTTTATAGGTGTAGTTTTGATTCATGTCTGTCTCCATCTGCAGATAGAGTTAATAGAGTATAGGACCTCTGTTTTAAGGAACTTTGGCAAAAGTCCCTGAACCAATGCAAATTTATCTTCTCCAAATATATATATATATATATAAAAAACTTCCCCATTTGGCTGTTTAGATGAGCTGAGGGAATTAACTGTTGTCATTTTGCTTGCAAAGAAATGACCACACATTCTCTTAAATGAATTTTAATTGACTTTCTACTCAAACTCTCTCTGGAAACCCTTCCTCTGAGGATGCGCCTCTATGTCCCTCAGCCACAGGCTCCTGTGGGATCAGCATGGTTAAGCTCTCTTTGTTACATGAAGTTAACTGCAGTGTTCTTCCTGTTGTTCCGCAGTTAAGAGTTCCGGTTTGTTGTTTTTCGGCTCTTAAAATGGTGTGCTCTCATTGTAGTTTGAACAAGATCTGTTGAGAATTTTCTAGAGACACAGTTTGCCCTTTCAAGGGTTGAAATGGGCATGTTTAATATGTTTAACTTATGAAAGTTTTCATTGTTGGTTTCCTGCCTATTGAATGAAATTCTGTACATTTCCTTTTGGTTACTTCCTTCTTACGGTTTAGTCAGAGGAATGATCAGTAATTTTTCCTTGTTTTGACTAGCAAATATCTCTTTTTTTTTTTTTTTTTTTTTTTTTTGCCATTTCTTTTTTTTTTTTTTTTTTTTTTTTTTTTTTTTTTTTTTTTTTTGGTTTTTTCGAGACAGGGTTTCTCTGTGTAGCTTTGCGCCTTTCCTGGAACTCACTTGGTAGCCCAGGCTGGCCTCGAACTCACAGAGATCCGCCTGGCTCTGCCTCCCGAGTGCTGGGATTAAAGGCGTGCGCCACCACCGCCCGGCTGCAAATATCTCTTAAAAGAACAATTTTATTGAGTTTTTACTATGTCATTTGCCTGATTGAAGTGTGCATTTCAGTAATTTTTAGTAATTTTTGCTTTGAGATAGGGTCCCATGTAGCTCACTCGGCCTGGCAAGGATCTCTATGTAGTTGAGGAAGACTGTGAATTCCTGATCCTCTTTTCTCCACCCCCTCCCCTAGTGCTGGGATTACAGGTTTGGGTACCACCACATTTACTCTTATAAACGCTTTTCTTTACACTTATTTTTATTGTTTTGTAAAGGTGTGTGTGTGTGTGTGTGTGTGTGTGTGTGTGTGTGTGCGCGCGCGCGCGCGCAAGAGAAGGAGTGTGCTTGTGTGCCTGGATATGTGCATATAAGTTCAGGTGCCCACTGATGCCTGAAGAGGCATCAGATCCCTTGGAACTGGAGTTACAGGGGCTTGTGAGCCACTATGTGGTGCTGGAAATTGAACCTGCGTCCTCTGGAAGAGCAGCCAGTGCTCTTAACTACTGAGTTATCTGTCAAGCCCCTATTTACTTATTATTATTGTTTTATTCTTTCACTTATTTTCTGAGACAGGATCTTATGTAGCCCTGCCAAGCCTCCAACTCACTAAGTAGCTGAGATGAGGTTGACCTTGTTATAGTGCTGAGATTGCCACCAGGTCTGGTTTATGCAATGCTGGGGATTGAACCTACAACAGGTACTCTACCACATGAGCTGTATCTCCAGCCCCACTTGAAGTTTTTAAAGGCTCCTGATGTTGTTTTGTCTCTTTAATGGTGACGCCAGTCTCATAGTTTAGTTAAGTTCCTACCTAGCTGATTTACTCATTCTAAGAGTAATATGTATTACTCAGTATATAACCTGTAAGTTGGTACTGTTTGATGCCTTTTGATATCTTCTGTACACAAGTTCCACATAGTTGTCAAAATAGAAATATCCCTTCTTAGAGCAACAAACTAAATTGGATAATGATGTTTAAAATTGAATGTTATATCAAAGGCAGTGTGTAAAAAAAGTATAGTTAAAAATTTTTGCCAGGCAGTAGTGGCTCACGCCTTTCTTTAATCCCAGCACTTGGGAGATAGAGGCAGTCAGATCTCTGGGTTCGAGGCCAGCCTGGTCTACAGAGCTAGTTCCAGGACAGCCAGGGCTACACAGAGTAACCTTGTCTCAAAAAAACAAGACTGATTTTTTTTCTTTTAAAAACAGTTGTTGGGATGCACATCTAGTTTTCCTTGGGTAATGGAATTTTGCTGATAATCTTTTCATAGTTTCTGTTTACTAGAATATTAACATTTCCCACACTTTTCAGACAAACTTTTTTTTTTTTTTTTAACTTGAATTTTTTCCTGTCTTCTGTGTGCTCTGCAACAGTACAGCTCTTAGTAGGAGCCTGGAATTCTCTGAACTTAAGCTCTAGTATAGGAGTTACTATCTCTTAAAGCCTTGGTATTTTCCTCTGCTTAATTGGAGAATAGCAGTACCTAATATGCCTGCTGCGAGAATCAAACAGGTATTTGGCATGTTACCTGTTCTTAAATGGGTAAAACTTACCACATAATACTTAGTGATTTCCCCTTACATCTATGTACATATTATCCATGTGTACATGTATAGAAACTTCACTTGGAGACTTTGCTCAAGGAAATCATCTTTGAAATTTCTTCTCTGATGATCTCCATCTTGTTCTTTCTTGGTGAGACTTAATGGAAGTAGATTCACTTCTGATGTAGTGCTCTGAGTCCGTATATTGCCGTTTCCTGCACTTCAGTGTCTGTGTCTACTGCATGATAAATGGAAAGAAGAGAAGAAAGGAGGACATGGCTGCTCCTAGGCACACAAGAGAGAGCATAGTCAGAGGCATCTGGAAGGTCCAGACTGGATGTGACTGACAGACTGAACCAGGCCATGGCAGGCGATGGGGGAGGGGAGAAGAGGAGGGAGAGCAAAAAAACAAAGAGGCAAGGAGAGCAGCATAAGCCAAAATGGCTGGGTTATACAGGGAAGAGCAGCTGGGGGACGCCCAGCCCTGCCATGGCTGGAGAGTTGGGTGTGGGGGGGGGAATGCCAGCCAGGATGTCTTCGTAATAGGTCCTGGCAATGCTAAGCAAGGCTGGGGGACTGCGTCTCCTTTAATAATGTTAATAGACACCTCAGCTGTTTGTCCTGGGTTTGAGACCTAACACATACCATTTTGAAAATAACACCTAGGGATTCCCTATTGCTGTGAAAAAGATGGAAAGAGTCTTTCTCCTCCAGACTACATGGTCTTACTTCATTCTTTACCGTCAAGGTACCAATTACTGCCTTCCTTTTCTGCCTTGATTCAGGCTGCAATTCTATTTGTTTGTTTGTTTGGTTTGGTTTCAGAGACAATTTTTCTCTTGGTATCCCTAGCTGTTCTGGAACTCATTTTATAGACCATGCTGGCTTTGAACTCAGAGATTGTCTGCCTCTACCTCTGCTTCCCGAGTGCCTGGACTTGGATTAAAAGCATGTGCCACCATGCCTGGCCTAGTCAACAATTCTTATAGGCTGTCAGTAGAGATAAGGAAGTAGCAGTTAAGTTTTCAGTGGTTCTCATACCTCCAGCGAGTATTTGGGAGAGTATTAAGGGCATTTTAAATTAAGTGACTGGGTTGGATATATACAGCTGGCATTTGGTTGTTAGGGGCAAAAAAATAACAGTCTAAAAGGTAGACCTGTCCCCTTAAAATTATAATAGTATCATTGTTGGGAACTCAGCTAGCTACTTGGTACATGTAGATAACTATCTCTCTACCCCATGATTAAACTTCTAAAATGCAGTTTTTAAAAATACTCATTTATGGGCTAGGGAAATGGCTCATAGACAAAGCACCTGCTGTGCAAGCATGAGGGTCTGAGTTTGGATTCCCAGAGCCCATGTGAAAGCTGGACGTGATAGCAGGTGCCTGTAACTCTAGCACTGCAGGGTAGAAACAAGCAGATCCCTGGAGCTTGTGACCAGCCAGTGGAGCTGAAATGGTAAGCTTGATGTTCAGTGAAAGACTATCTCAAAAAACTTAGAAGGTGAAGTGATAGAAGAAAAATTCCCTACATCAGGCTCTGGTCTCCATATGTGCTTGTTTGCACAGGCCAGCGCACTTGGAGACATGCACATACACACCTGAACCTGTGCACACATACACATATACCACACACACAAATACCAATTAATGTATTTACTGTTATGGAATAATCTTTTTGTACATTGTGAAGATGAGTTGCTATCATTGGTTTAACGAGGAGTAAATGGCCAATAGCTAGGCAGGAAGAAGTTAGGTGGGACTTGCCAACAAGGAGAGAGTGTTGGGATGAAGAAGGGTGGAATTGCCAGAAGCCATGTGGAGAATCAAGATGAACATGCTGTGCTGAGGAAAGGTATTGAGCCATGTGATAGAATGTAGATAAGAAATACGGGTTAACAAGTTGTAAGAGCTAGTTAGTGGCAAACCTAAGCTACTGGCTGAGCATTTATAATTAATAAGTCTCTGTATGATTATTTGGGAGCTGGCTGGTGAGACAAAAAATTCTGTCTACACATGACAGTCAATGTCAAGCAAATATATCCACATTAATAAAAAAGTTTGGGCCGGGCGGTGGGGGCGCACGCCTTTAATCCCAGCACTCAGGAGGCAGAGGCAGGTGGATCTTTGTGAGTTCGAGGCCAGCCTGGTCTACCAAGTGAGTTCCAGGAAAGGTGCAAAGCTACACAGAGAAACCCTGTCTCAAAAAAACAAAAAACAAAAAACAAAAAAAAAAAAGTTTGGAACACGGAATCAAATGCAGCTTCCTGGTGACTGAGGTCCCTCAGATAGGCTCAGTGTACAGAGATTGCCCGAGGGCTGGCGCCAGCTTCAGCGCCTTGCACTAAGCTGAGCTTCTCTGGTGGCTGACATAACAGTTTAAGATTCATCTCAGGCAATCAGAGAGCACTGCACATACTCAGTAAAGACAGATCCAGACAGAAAAAAGCTTTAAACAGGTTACACTGTGTTTAAAATGTACATAGGCTTAAGAAAAAAAGAAAAAGTATAGGCAGTCATAAAAATAGTTTAAAGATAATAAAGTTTTAAAGAGAAAAATAAAATAATAGAAAGAATAAGCCATAAAGAGATGGGAAATATACAGGGAGTCTTGATCCTGTATGGTATTGTATTGACTTTACATTTTTTGATTGCTGATAAGTGAATAGCTGCTGAGAGACATTGAATTATGGGAACTGCTAAATTAAACCAACCTATATATTTTTTAAAAAGTCTTCAAAAGGGAAGTCAAAAAAATATGTTGCCTTGAGGAAGAGGCCTACTTTTATTTCCACAGAAAACAAATGGCCGTGGATTTATTCAAGGCTAAAGAAGGTCAGGTTTGACTGGGGGAGACCCCCTGAAAATCCTGACTATAGACATAAAGAAATAAATCTAAAAAAACAAAACACAAAACAAAACAAAAAAGCCCCAAAAAGCTACAATACAAAACAGGGAGACCAGACACTAATAAAAATGAATGGCCCAGGTGATCCAGCATCTCAGAGCACCTCTCTTGCAATTTCCTCAGAGTTCTGCATCCAGAACAGCTTCAAGGCTGCTGGCTGAAATGGTCCAGCCTCACAGACTACTCTAGCCAGGATTCGACCATTTTCCTGATTTTTCTCAGGATCCCCCAAAGATGCCAGTGCCCCTAGACATCAGGAAGCTGTCTAAAAACAACAACAAAAAAACCCAATGCTCACATTCCCAAGAGATGGGGGGTGGTTTGTCATTCCATGGGTTATGAATGTTTGTCATCATTTTTTTGGGGTGGGGGTTACAAGTTGTTATTGGTCATGATAAAAAAAAAAGCTAAACAAAGAAATTAGATTCAAGAATCTCTTTTTGAAGGAAAAAAGAGGGATATAGTATAAAAATAATAAGATAAAAGGGTAGATTATTAAATCTACTTTAATTAAAAAAACAACTATTAATCTCAGAATATTTTACATTGGTATGGATTTTGGTTTATTGATACAAATTTAAAGTTATTTTTGTTATACTGTATGTATTGTTTCTACGCTTGTTTGGAGTATTGTGCTTATATAACTCATTTAAAATGTAGTGTATAAAAAATCATTCTGAGTGAGATAACCCAGACCCAGAAAGACAAACACGGTATGTACTCACTCATAAGTGGATATTAAATGCAAAGCAAAGGATAACCAGGCTACAACCCAGAGAAGCTAGGGAAAAGGGAGGACCCTAAGAGGGACACACATGGATTGCCCCAGGAAGGGGAAGTAGTTAAGATCTTCTGGGTAAACTGGGAAGGGGGTAAAGGGGAGAAGGTGGGAGGGGATGGGGCATGGGAACATGAGGGATCGAGATGGCCGAGTTGGGGGAGGGTCGGGACAGAGAGGGAGAGAAATTAAAGCGATAATTTTTTTGTTGTTATTTTGTTTTGTTTTTCTTTTTTTTTTTTTTTTTGGTTTTTCGAGACAGGGTTTCTCTGTGTAGCTTTGCGCCTTTCCTGGAGCTCACTTGGTAGCCCAGGCTGGCCTCGAACTCACAGAGATCCGCCTGGCTCTGCCTCCCGAGTGCTGGGATTAAAGGCGTGCGCCACCAACGCCCGGCTTTGTTTTGTTTTTCAAGACAGGGTTTCTCTGTGTAGTTTTGGAGCCTATCCTGGACTCACTTTGTAGAACAGGCTGATCTTGATAGAGGGAGCCATTATGGGGTTAGAGAGAAACCTGTTGCTAGGGAAATTCCCAGGAATCCACAAGGATGACTAACGAAGACTGTTGGGGTCCTGCCCCTCAATAGCCTTCACCCAGAGTTCTATAAGAGATGCTACCAGTGGTGACTTAATCTGAGGGGTTCACTAATAAATCTACAAACACAAAACTCTTCAGTCTATACACTTTATTCTTCTGAGTCAGTTTTCTCTCTACATAGCTTCTTTTCTGCTCTAATGTTTAGCTCCTCTCTGTCCCTTTTCCTCCTGTCCTATTCTAGTTCTAACTAAGATCTTTTTGCCTCGTCCTCATCTTCATTTCTCTCCATCTTGGTCCCTTCCTGTTCTCCTGGACCTGGCCTCTGTCTTACCAGCAGCTTGGCTCTTACAATACAATGCAAAACTTCTAAGATCCCTACTACAGCAGTGAGTCAGCTTCATTTGCAACCCAAAATGGGAGTGAATAGAGGAGGTGGGGTCAGATAAAGCCTGGAATAAGTCAGAAAGGGAATTTATGTGCTCAATATATATTCTTATAAGTGGTTAGGTGAAGTGTTATGAGTCTATCATAAGTGTGCTCAAACTACAGTCTTACAGGTGCTTAGGTAAAAGAGTCTAAGTCACTAAAATAAAACTGCCTCTGTTTTCCTATGCCGCCATGTAGTGGCAGGGCGGGGTAACTCTGCTCCGAGCTAGGATACCTGTCTAATAGCCATATTGTACCTGGTATGCAAAAAACCCTTTTGTTCTGAGTCAATTGCTCTGGAATGCCATTTGGGCTGTGAGATAGGAGGGTCTGAGCTTCAGTTGCACAAGAAACAAAGCTATGAACCTAGAGTTGCCTGTCTCCTACGTGGTGTCTCCAGAAGGGTGTCTACCTTAATTCAGGAGACTGCCATTTTGGCCTAGGATGTGTGAGAAGAATTTCAGGTAAAGCACACCATTAAAAGTTCTTGGGGAAGTTATGAGCGCACATAAAATTCAGAGCAGGAAACAGCTGATATATTAAAAGCCGAATAACACCAACCACTCCCTGAGATTTGGCTTGCTCCTCTGGAAGAACGCCTTGATTCTTCCAGGTATAGCTTTACCATATTCAGCTGAATTCTTGCTACAGTCCTGCAGCTCGTAACACATGACCCCAGCTAAGACTCCTAGCAGTAGTGGAGAGGGTGCCTGAACTGGCCTCCCCCCGTAATCAGATTGGTGACTACCCTAATTGCCATTGTATAAACTTCATCCAGTAACTGGTGGGAGCAGATGCAGAGATCCACAGCCAAGCACTGGGCTTGAGCTCCTGGAGTTAAGTTGAAGAGAGGGAAGGAGGGATCATATGAACAAGGGAGCTTAAGATCATGATGAGGAAAACCACAGTGACAGCTGACCCCAGCTAGTGAGAGCTCATGGACTCTGGACTGATGGCTGGGGAACCTGCATGGGACCAAACTAGGCCCTCTGAATGTGGGTGATAGTTGGTGTGGTTTGATCTGTTTGTGGGGCCCCTGGCAGTGGGATCAGGACTTACCCTGGGTGCATGAACTGGCTTTTTGGAGCCCATTCCTTATGGTGGGATACTTTGCTCAGCCTTGATGCAGGGGGGAGGGGCTTGGTCTTCCCTCAACTTGGTATGCCAGATTTTGTTGACTCTCCAAGGGCAGCCTTACTCCCTTTTCTGAGGAGTGGATGAGGAGTGAGAGGGGAGAGGGAACGGGAAAGGGGGAGGAAGGGAGAACTGTGGTTGATATGTAAAATTAAAAAAGTTTAAATATAAAAAGTATAATATATAATTTAAAATGCAGGTTATTAATTAGTCATCTATAATAACCAAACTTGTAGTCATATTAGGTATGTTTTCAAGGTTGAACAGATATATTTAGCTAGATAGATGGTCTTCAGACACTTCAGAGACCTACAGAATATGACATTTAATATACTGAATAACTTGAGACTTTTCATGACAATGAGTCACATCTGCTCCTGACAGCACCAGTCTACGTCAGAGAAAGTGATGGGCATCAAAGAACCTCCGCTTGAGGTTCACTTTCTTTCTTTATTTTTGTTTTTGTTTGTTTTTTGAGACAGGGTTTCTCTGTGTAGTTTTGGTGCCTGTCCTGGATCTCACTCTGAAGACCAGGCTAGCCTTGAACTCACAGAGATCCGCCTGGCTCTGCCTCCCGAGTGCTGGGATTAAAGTAATGTGCCACCACCGCCCAGCAGAGTTTACTTTCTTTGTGACAGAAGCTAGCTTTTGGTCAAGAAACTGCCCTTGCCTTGACTGCTGACAATAATATGCTGTCCAAATTGGACAAACAAAACACAAAAGAAAACAACTGCTGGACTTTGCCAAGACAAGGTAGGATAGACCTTAAAAATTCCCTGCTTCTCAAAAATGTCTGTCAGATATGGTAAGCCTGTAGGCCAAAGAGGATGCTCCATGTTGAAAAAACTTAGGGTGACTGTCCAGACAGCCAGATGTCCCTGTCATTAGGTAATATTATATCCTTCTGGGGTCTTAGATGGAGTTAAGGACTAAATAGTTACACTTACAGTTTTCCTTAGTTATGATAAAAAATAAATTAGGTATAAAATTTTAGACTCTCAAAGATAAGATAGATAATAAAATATTTTCTCTAATTTGTCAAATACAATTGGACTAGATATTGTAACTTTAATTTTTGCTTCATAACTGTTTTTATTGTATATAGTTTTACTATGTTAAAATTAAAACCTTTTTTAATTAGACAAAAAGGGAAATGTTGTGCCTTTGTACACTGTGAAGATGTGTTGCTCTCATTGGTTTAATAAAGAGCTAAAGGTCAATAGCTAGGCAGGAAGAGATTAGGTGGGACTTGCTGACAGGGAGAGAGGGCTGGACGCTCTCTCTGTGTGTTATTTTGCCTGCATCTATATATGTGTACCACATGTGTGCCTGGTGTCTGCTGCCAAAAGAGATCCCATGGGACTGGAGTTTTACAGATGGTTATGAGTTTCCATGTGGGTGCTGGGAATTGAACCCGGGTCCTCTGGAAGAGCAGCCAGTGCTCTTAACCACTGAGCCATCCTCTAACCCCCACTTACTACTTCCTATATACTCTCTCCACCCAGCTCTGTTCTCCTTTTAGTTGTCTGATGCTTTATTTTATCTTATTTTTTTCGAGACATGGTTTCTCTGTGCAGCCCTGGCTGTCCTGGAACTCGCTCTGTAAACCAGGCTGGCCTTGAACTCACAGAAATCCTCTTGCCTCTGCCTTCCAAGAGCTGGGATTAAAGGTGTGTAGCACCACCACCTGGCAGTTTCTCATCTTAAAGGAAGAAATTCAGTCGAGAGACACAGCAGAAGCTTATTTAGCAGAGCAACGGAAACAGGGTGTTTCAGAGGGGGCTGGAGTGGGCTGACCCAAAGGCTGAGGGGTGGAAGTTCATTGCATTGTTGATTTTAAAGAAGTTTTGTGGATATTTGTGTTGTGAGTGCCATATCCATTGGGTAAGGTGAGTCTTTCCCCCTCTATGTTGGAAATCATGGAAGACCATCTATTCTTCTGTAGGTCATTTCTTCCCATGATCCTCTTGAAAAGCCCATAAGGTATCAGAACCATGGTACAGATGATATTATAATGGAGTTGGACTCTGGAGACCGCAGACTCTCCATGAGTGTGTGTGTGTGTGTGTGTGTGTGTGTGTGTGTGTGTGTGTGTGTGTGTGTGTGTATGGCAACGGGGAGAGTTTGCTCATGCCTGTGTTTCTGATACCGTGGCTGGAACCTTACTGCGTCCACAAAGATGTTCAACCACAAAGTGCATTCTGACAGTCAGGAGACACAGCTAACCAAGATAAAACTGCAGAGTCCTTGCCTCCCTTGTATATAACTCTGTGACTAACAGGAAACACTGAGAAGATAAGTGGTTGAGAAGATTCTGTGGTTACCTCATAACCAACTCCTTGCCTACTGCACTCTAGTACCTTGCTCTACCTAGAGAGTCTTTTGGACTCTCTTGTAGTGCTTCCCTTGAATTGGAAGGCCAACTCCTTGCAATATTCTTTTTGTATTATCTTTTGTGCCTTGTGTGTTTAATTAATCAGAGTTAAACTATGAGATGTTGTTTTGAGAGTTGGAAGCCTTCCTCTTTCATTTCAGGGAGTTTTTACAAGGAAAATAGAACACCAAGCAAGATAAGGTTGCCAAAGTTAGGGCTGCTTTGTTTGTGAGCTGGCCCCTAAACCTCATTAGAAAGCTGTGGTTTCCTTATCACACATGTCTTTCTAACTAAACTGCAGCCTTTTTTTTTTTTTTTCTGAAGTGTTTGAGGGCTGTCCTGTCACTGTATTTGCCTTCAAGTAACCAGGAGGCTGTCATAAAAGATTATATTCTCACTGGGCAGTGGTGGCACAGGCCTTTAATCCCAGCACTCAGAAGGCAGAGGCAGACAGATCTCTGAGTTCTAGGCCAGCTTGGTCTACAGGGGGTTTCCAGGACAGCCAGGGCTACACAGAGAAACCCTGTCTTGAACAGCCCTCCCACCCCCCAGTTAAAAAAGACTATATTTTCTATGACCATTTTTTTTTAGTGTGCATTGTATAAATTGCACAAATGGATATATTTCATTGTGAATTTTTCATGCATGCATATAATGCAGTCTGATGTTACTAACCCCTCTATTACCTTCTTTCATCCCACATTCCTAATAGCTTTCCTTGAACTGGTGAGATGCTCAGTGGTAGATGTGCTTACTTACCCAGAGGCATGACAGCCTGAGTTCAGTTCCTGGGATCCACATGGTAGGAGAGACCCAGCTCCTGAAGCTTGTCTTCTGACCACCACACATGCCTTGACGGGCCCCTAGACTGACACATACAACAAGCAGATAAGCTAATTTTACATTTTACATTCTTTCCCCCCCTCTGACTTCCACATGAGAGAAAGTATGTAGTTTTTATGTTTGTGATTTTAATTTGGGTTATTTTGCTTGGTATAATGATGTCCAGTTCTGTGTGGTTTCATAAACATGACATAATATCATTTTTTATAGCTAAATAAAACCTGTTCCTGTGCTGATGGACACCTGGGCTGTGAGCAGTGCTTTGATAAACATGGGCATGTAGCACCTCTATTGTAGACTGGTGTTGATTGCTTGGAAGTGTATAGGAGGAAGTAGATTAGGTGATAACTGTATTCTTCATTTTTGAGGATCATTCATAGTGGCTATACTGATTTACATTCCCTCAGTGGTGTGCCAGGGTTTCTTTTTGCCTGCATTCTTGCCAGCGTGTATTGTTTTGTGCTTCTTGATAATATTAATTCTGATTGGCAGGGGGTGGAATCTCAATGTAGTTTTTTTGTTTGTTTTCCTTTTTTTCCAGTGTAATTTTGATACACATTTATTAGAGATAATCTGGGCTGGGCATGATAGAGTACTTATCCAGCATACACAAAGCTCTAGGGATCAATACCCAGTACCACATAAAACTGGCCATAGTGGTATACCTATAGCCCCAGCACTGGGAAGGGAAATGGAAAAGGGTCAGAAATTCAAGATCATCCTTGACTACGAAATGAGTTCAAGGCCAGCCTGGACTACATGAGACAGATGTACATGTGCACATGCACACTTCCTTTAAGTGTGTGTGTGTGTGTGTGTGTGTGTGTGTGTGTGTGTGTGTGTGTTTATAAAAACACCTTGTAAGATCTGGGGATGTCGCTCATAGCAGAGCGCTTGCCTAGCATTCATGGGGCCCTGAGTGTGATCCCCAGTACTGGGAAATAAACAGATATAAAACAATAATGACAAAATCCACCACCAAAGAACTACCATACCGAGTATATTTATCTGAAAGTACCTTGACTTCAAAACTGTGGCTGGAGAAATGGCTCAGAGGTTAAGAGCACTGTCTGCTCTTCCAGAGGTCCTGAGTTCAATTCCCAGCAACCACATGGTGGCTCACAACCATCTAGAATGAGATCTGATGCCCTCTTCTGGCCTGCAGGCATACATGCAGACAGAATGCTGTATACGTAATAAATAAAATAAATCTTAAAAACAAAACAAAACAAAAAAACTGTGTGCCTAAATCATGAGCTAGCTGAAGGTCCAATAAACGCTGTATAAGTCTTGCATATAAATGTCATCTTAGAACTTTGGCTTCTGTAGCTCCATAGGAAGAAACTAAGTTCCACCAACACTTACTGAGCAGTTGAACATTTTCTATGTGTAAGACACTGAACTACTTGGTTGGCTGCACAGTGGGGAAGTGAGTTAGTTGGCATTTACTGAACACAGTGAATTTCAGATAGTTTTAATTTACTTAAGCTAACCATCTTGTTTATTAATCCATGTAGTAACCCCACTTAGCCAGATAGTATCTCATTTTATAGCACAGGAAACAGACATTGAAGTTAAGTTCTTCATCTAAACAGCAGCTCTGGAATTTGAAGCTAATTCTGTCTGACAAACAGCCTGTGCCCTTTCCCGACACACTGTTGCTTTATGTATAAATAGGACATATTCCTTGTTTCAAGAGTTTAGAGTTTAGTCTAGGAGTTCCCAGAGATGTATCAGAAAAGTCTGTGATTCACTTTCAGAAAGTCACAAGTTTAAAATTAATTTTTTTAATAATAAATAACATTAAGGTGCTGTTTCACTGCTGGTGCCAAAGCTGTAATGGGTACTGTTCTGGCACCTTAGAATAGACTCATGGAGAGGCACCATACTAGATTCCAGTTACTGTAATTTTTGTCACTGTGTACTGAGATGGAAGGAAAAATAAATACCCCTTGTTGCTGCAATTAAAATACTTAAGTAAGCTGAGCAGTGGTGGCATGCGCTGTTAATCCCAGCACTCACTTGGGAGGCAGAGGCAGGTGGAATTCGAGGCCAGCCTGGTCTACAGAGCTAGTTCCAGGACAGCCAGGGCTACACAAGGAAATCCTGTCTCAAAAAACCAAACCAAAGCAAAAAAACAAATAAATTAGGACCAAAGTGAACATCTTTTTTTTCTTTTTCTTTCTTTTTTTAACTGACCTAAAGTCACATAGTACAACATTTTCCTTTTTAATGTATATAATTCTTTGGCTCTTGTGTAGTCACAAGGTCAATCAGTCATCACCATTCTCAAGTATAGACTGTTCTCATCACCTCAAGAATAACCTCCATTCCTGTCTGCGTGACTCTGGCACATGTAGTTCCTCAGCTCCTTCCTGTCTGGATTAGCCAATCCCAGACATTCCATATAAACTCACTGATACAGTGTGTGGACTCTGTGTCTTGATTCTTCTATTCAACATCATTACTTACAAGGTTCCTCCATGCTGTAGCAAATAGAACTTCTTTCTTTCTTTCTTTCTTTCTTTCTTTCTTTCTTTCTTTCTTTCTTTCTTTCTTTCTTTCTTTCTTTCTTTCTCTCTCTCTCTCTCTCTCTCTCTCTCTCTCTCTCTCTCTCTTTCTCTCTCTCTCTCTCTCTCTCTCTCTCTCTCTCTCTCCCTCCCTCCCTCCCTCCCTCCCTCCCTCCCTCCCCCCCCTCTTTTTTTTTTTTTTTTTTTAAACATTTTAAGGCCTGGGCATGTGGCACAGGCCTTTGATCCTAACACTTGGGAAAAGCAAAAGTGGTAAGATCTCTGATCTATAGAATGAGTTCCAGGCCAGCCAGAGCTTCATAGTGAAACGCTGTCTCAAACAAATAACCCAGCTTTGTCTCTTTGTTTACTTTTATTTTTTAACATACTTTTTTCTTGCTTCTTTGGGAATTTCACATCATGCACCCCAATCCCACTCATTTCCCAGTCCTTCCATGTCCACCTTCCACCCTTGTAGCTTCCCCCCAAAAAGGAAAACAAAACAAACCCACTTTGCTCCTCCCTCTTGCCCACCTCTCCGTCACATCTTCATTTATCTTAGTGGCATTAGGAGCTGCGGTGTGTCTCGAAGTATAGCCTTTTGTCCAAACAGCTTTACTTGAAAATGTTCTTTGCAGTGAGTCACTGGTGTGGTTCGAGGTCTCTGGCTTTTGCTGCACCATCAATAACTGGACCTCACTGAGACTCCTCTCTGGTATCCTGCTCGTTGCCCTAAGTCATGGAGTTCCTTTGGCTGTGGTTCTGTAGGACTGGTCCCTTCAGCAGCTCCAGCAGGTCATAGATGGGGTAGATGTTGAGGTGGGCTAAACCTCCTCAACGAAAAACCCTGGGTGTGGGCCTGGGTGGTAGTTGGTTAGCCCAGGCCTCCACCCGGACCCCCTCACCACAGGCGAGGGGCAGGGCTTGCTCTCCTGCACCCCATGCCACTGGGGCCAGCACTCCCGCTCCTACTCCACCAGGGCCAGCTCTCCTCCGCCCATGCCACCACCGTGCTGCCATGCTGCAGCTGGCAAGGGGCAAGGAGCAGGGTCAGTGAGGCCTGCTCTCCCAGGGCCATCGAGGGTTGGGCCCAGCTCTTCTGTGCCCAGCCCACCAGGCCTGAGAGGGCGGGGCCTGCTCAACACAACTTGTGGACAGCGACATGGCTTTAGGTGGTAGTTCAGACCACAGGCATCCTCATGGCCATTGTTACCGTTGGTGGTAACGTAGGCTGTGGACATCGACATGGCTTTAGGTGGTAGTTCAGACCACAGGCATCCTCCTGGCTGTTGGTGATAACATAGGCTGTGGACATCAACACAGATCCCAGATGTGGCCCTCAGCAGCAGCACAGGCCTGACATGGCCTCGGGTAGCAGTGAAATTGACCACTCATCAGCCTCTTCCTTACCACTGTCTTGTCTCCAGTTCTGCCTGTCTTCATAGCATATGAACCACTCTGCTTCTCTTCCTCTCCGGTTTCTTCACCGCATGTTTGCTCATTATAGTGGTGCCTACCTGCCCAAGTGGCTGTGGGGGGAGGCCATCTCTGGCTGCTGTCTTCGACCTTGCTGGCAACTGTGCGGATGGACAGGCCTCTCCAACTTACTTTCTCTCTTTCGTTTATTTTCCTTCCTTCCTTCCTTCCTTCCTTCCTTCCTTCCTTCCTTCCTTCCTTCCTTCCTTCCTTCCTTCCTTCCTTCCCTCCTTCCTTCTTATTTGTTTATTTATTTTAGAGGCTGGAGAGAAGTTAAGAGTGCTTGTTCCTCTTCCAGAGGACATAGGTTCAGTTCCCATTATCCACATGTTCACAAACATCTGTAACTCCAGTTCACTTCCAGGGGATCTGATACCCTTTTCTGATCTCTGAGGGCACCAGACATGCATGGTGTACACAAACGCACACGCATACGCACACGCATGCGCACACGCATGCGCGCGCGCGCGCGCGCGCGCACACACACACACACACACACACACACACACTCACACCACAGTGCCTGTGCAAAGGTCAGAGAACAACTTGTGGGAGTTGGTTCTTTCCTATGGTGTGGATTCTAGGGATCAAACTCAGGTTGTCAGGCTTGGCAGCAAGCATCTGCTGAGCTATCTCACTGCCCTTTGTTGTTTTGTTTTGTTTTCAAGACAGGATTTCTCTGTGTAGCCCTGGCTGTCCTAGAACTCACTCTGTAGACCATGCTGGCCTCCAACTCACAGAGATCCGCCTGCCTCTGCCTCCCGAGTGTTGAGATTAAAGATGTGTGCCATCACTGCCTGGCTCTCATTTTTATTTTTTAATTTATGTGTATACGTATTTTGTCCACATGTATGTGTACCATGTATGTGTAGTGCCCAGGGAGGCCAGAATATGGTGTCATATTCCCTGAAACTTGAGTTACAAATGTTTGTTAGTCACAATGTGGGTGCTGGGATTTGATCCCTAGTCCTCCGGAAGAACAACAAGCTCTTAACTGCCGAGCCATCTCACCAGCTCCCCATCCCCCATTTAATCTTTCTTCCTTTCTTTTTTTCCAAGACAAAGTTTCTCTGTGTAGTCCTGGCTGGTTCTGGAACTCTGTAGACCAGGCTGGCCTCAAACTCACAGAGATTTACCTGCCTCTGCCTCCTGAGTGCACAGATTAAAGGTGTGTGCCACCACTGCCTGGCTTAATCTTTCTAAAAGTAGCTATACAGAGACAAAATTCACAAACTGTGCAATTCCACACACTTAAGATATACAATTTAATGCTTCTTAGTGAATTTATAGACATGTACGACCATCACTACAGTTGATTTTAGAACATTTTAATCACTTCATAATGAAACTGTGCTGTTCCCCTTTCACCCTTCATTCCCCAGATACTTCCCTCCCCTGAATAAAAGGCCACTTTCTACCTTCATTTCCATGTGTTTCCTTGTTTTGAACTTTCACATGACTGGGATTGTCTTCGGGTTTCTGTTGCTGTGAAGAGGCACCATTACCATGGCAACTCTTATAAAGGAAAACATTTAATGGGGTGGCTTACAGTTTCAGAGGTTTAGTCCATTATCACCATGGTGGGACATGCAGGCAGACATGGTGCTGGAGAAGGAGCTGAGAGTTCTACATCTTGATCTGTAGACAACAGGAAGTCATCTGACACTGGGCATAGGAGACCTCAAAGCCCACCCCCATAGTGACGCACTTCCTCCAACAAGGCAATACCTACTCCAACCAAGCCACATCTCCTAATAGTGCTATTCCCTATGAGATTATGGGGGCCAGTTACATTCAAACGACCATAGAGATTATACGGTATATAAGTTTTAATTTCTTGACATCCTTTACGTACACTTGCTGTACATCTGACTTTAGCAGTTGTAGTGGGTGTGAAGTGGTGTCATTGTGGTTTTGTTACATGTTCCGTACTGACTAATGCTGCTCTTTTGATGTGCTTCTTGTCCATTTGTGTGCGTTCTTTAAGTCTGTCTTCAAATCGCACACTCATTTAAACACTTGTTTATTCCTTATTAAATGATGATTTGTAAACATTTTCCCTCTGAACATTTCCCACCTCTATGGAGCCATGGCTGGCCTTGAACTCCTTGTGTGGTGAACTTGTGGGGAAGCTCAGTCTCCCACAAGGCCTGAGATTCCAGGCCTTGTCACTATACTTGGCATCATTACCCGTTGACATTATCAAAGGGTTAGTGTTAAGAGCGCCAGCTTTTGAATTTTGATGTAGTCCAGTTTATTTATCTGAGAGAGAGAGAGACAGACAGACAGACAGACAGAGAGTGTTATGTGGAAGTCAGAGGATGACTTCTGAGAGAGTCAGTTCTCTCCTTTTGCCATGTAGATGCCAGGGATTGAACTAAAGTCCTTTGTGGCAAGCACCTTTACTTTACGGGCCATCTTCCTGGCCTCACCTTTTAAAAAAATCTTTTTAAAGTGTCCTGTCTAGGAAACTTGACTAATTGAAGGTCATGAAGAGTCCCGGTCTTCCCCCTGGTACCTTACACTGAACAGTGGAGTCGCCTGCCAGTGCCTGCTCTGCTCCTTTGTTCTCCCCGCTGACTTGTTTGGGTGGAATTTGTTTGTCAGTGTGATCATTTCAGTTGGAGCTGGGGTCATGAGGTTTGCTCTGCGCCTAGGGAGCTCTTCTAGCTGCCTCTCCTGCTTCTCACTGCTGAGCTGGCCGGCCACCCTGTGGTCTGGATTGTTGTTCCTAAGTAAGAGGAGCTGTTTCCCAAGATGCCTTCAGGCTTGAGTCCCCCGTCTGTTGAAATAAAAACAGTTCTTTTGTGGACAGCTTGAGCTTCCTTGTGGACAGTCTCTGCTCTTGGACACATCTCTGAGTCATTCCTCAGGACACTGGCCTGGGTGGGTTGGCCTTTTTTGGGGGGTGGGGCATGGTGGTAGTGGTTTTGAGACAGGGTTTCTCTGTGTAGTTTTTGTGCCTGTCCTGGATCTCGCTCTGTAGACCAGGCTGGCCTTGAACTCACAGAGATCCTCCTGTCTCTGCCTCCCCAGTGCTGGGATTACAGGTGTGCGCCACCACCGCCCGGCGTGGGTTGGCTTTTGGTCTTTTTGATTTGCCTCAGAATGTGGAAATTTTACCCGATGATGGGGCTGGGAGAGTGTAACTGGGGCCCCAGCATTTTGAGACTCCTGGTGCTTGGGTGGATGGAGCCTCTGTACTATGGTGGACCCAGGCTCCTGGTCGCACTTACTAGGAATTGAACCTCTTCATCTTGAAGGTGTGGAAAATGAGAAATGCTAGTGGCCACTCCTGGTGTTTGACTGGAGCTACGGCAGGAGCGCTCTCTCTTTGCTCACACTCAGCTGGTGGGAGCTCTCTCAAGTGGAGGTGGGGTGTAAGCTGAGAAAGTGGGACCTTGACTCTCACTGTTGAATGTTCGTCTTTCTTGAGGAATTCCTCTCATCTGCAGGCTTCCTTTATGTTGAGATGGTTGAAAATGACATTTTACACATTATGTACTTGTTAGCATAGGTTTTGTGCTTGTTATTTTAATAAGATAGAATAAAAACAAATTAACTTACATTGCTTTTTGTGTTCATCCCTGTAATTAATTCCTCAGTGCTTTGTAGTGTGTGTGTGTGTGTGTGTTTGAGTTGCTCTACAGTTCTTTTTTATTTCAGCCTGAAGGATTCCTAGCATGTCTTGTAGGTCAGGTCTATGTTGGAAGGTGGTTTTGATAGAATTGTTGCCTTCGGTGTGTCGTCCTGCTGCCACTGGTGTCCCCTGCGGCGCAGTCAGCTCTTCACTGTGTTGAGGATCCTTGTGCATCATGACTTTATCTCTCCCTGTTGCCCTCCAGGTTTTCTTTCTGTCATTTGATTGTGGAGTGCCTAAGTGTGAATCTCTTGTATATACTTGGAGTTCACTGAACTTCTTAAATGTATGGGCTAATATTTTTCATCAAAATAGAAAGGTTTTCAGGTAACGTTTCTTCAAATGTTCTCTCCTTTGTCCCCTCTCTCTCTGAGACTCCTTCATGTACCAGCCAAGTGATAGTACCCTGCAGGTCTCTGAGGGACAGAGTTGGACTTGCTCAGGGGTGAGTTCTTGGTTATCACAGGTGTTCATGTCCATCTTCTAAACTGAAAAGGCTGCTCAGTCTCTAGTCACTCAGTCCTTAGAGCCCATTGGCCAGAACGTCTTAATATGGCTTCAGCTAATTTTAAGGGGATCTGGGAATTGTAGTCATTAAATTAGCTAAGGTCGTCCTTTGCTTGGATTTTTTGTTACTAAGGGAGAAAAGGAAATGGAGTTTGGAAGCTAATGAGAATTTTGGCTTTTGATTCCTGTCTATCTCTTTAGTTGTTCTAATGTTTGCCAGTCTTTTAAAAAATATTACTCTTTTATTCTACACATACACAATTAAAAAATACTAAAACAAAAGATTATAAGATTATTTTAGATAATTTCTGACTGAAAAAGTAAAATAACAGTGACTTTAAACCTAAGTTTGTTTTTCTTTTAAGTGGAAGAAGGAAGAGTTAGATAACGCAGGACTCTATGATGCTCCAGAGTGTCAGTCAGGAAACCAGTTGATCCTTGCTTCTTGTTCTCAAATTATGACTTATTTGTTGTAGACTGAACTTTCTCGGTTCAGCCTGGTCCTGCCTGGGCAGCAGCTGTTTTTATAAAATAATCATTCGGAGGCTTAATATTAATTACAAACTGTTTGGTCTATGGCTCAGGCTTCTTGCTAGCTAGCTCTTTCATCTTAAATGAACCCATTTCTATTCATCTATGTATTGCCATGTAGCCATGGCGTTACTGGTCTGCTGGCATGTTGCTCCTTGGGTGGCGGGTTGGTGTCTGCTCTCACTCCGCTTTCCATGTCCCTCTGCTTGGATTCCTGCGTGGCTCTATTCTGCCTTGTCATAGGCAATAGCAGCTTCTTTATTTTTTTTTTAAATTATTTTATTTTATTTTTTTCAGAGCTGAGGACCGAACCCAGGGCCTTGCACTTGCTAGGCAAGCCCTCTACCACTGAGCTAAATCCTTAGCCCCGCATCTTCTTTATTAACCAATGGTAGCAACACATTCACAGTATATAGAGAGACCATCCCACAGCACTTTATAGTTTAACATTGCTGCTCTCTCCAGCTACCTCATCAACATTTCAGCCAGAAAGGAAGAGTAGTTAAGTAGTGCACCACCCTCTTTCCTGGAAATCATATCCAGTTCTTTTGTTCATGTCTCTTGAATGGAACTCAGTCACATGGCCATGCTTAATTGCAAGAAAGGCTGGGAAGTCACCTTTATTCCGTCACCATGAAGAAGTGGACTGTATCAGGCAAGAGTCTCTGTCTAGTGCCTGCTGCAAGGACCTAGGTGTTTTTTTTTTCTTTTTCCACTTCTTGTTCCTTTTTAAAAGCTAAGTTATTTTATAGATAGACTTATTTATTTATAAGACAGAGTCTCACTATGTAGACCAGACTGGCCTTAGAATCACAGAAATCCTCCTGCCGCTGGGCTGCCTCCTGAGCGCTGGGATTAAAGGTGGCCGCCACCATGCCCAGCTCCTGTTTCCTGTTTCTTTTTACCTCAGTGCTGGCAATGGAATCTAGGTCTTCCCTGCTAATAGGTTAGTGGGGTAGTGCTAAGCCACACTGCAGCCCACCTTGCTGCGTACCAGCAGTCTCTGATACTAAAATATTCACAGTTCTCTCCCCATTCCACTTTCATGCCTATGACATCCATGTTACCACATTGAAAAGGTTCTTCTCTTTTAGGTGTGGATTACCAGTGTGCTTCCCTTTCCCTTGATCAGCTTTGAACTTTTCATATTAAGATACATCACCAACAAAGCAATCAGCCATTCATGAGACTTGTGTGTCCACCCGCTTTTACATGTTTTCTACATTATGCTTATTGCTTGTACAGGTGACTTCAAAATACTTAGTGTGGACTGATGGTACTGGTTTTTTATTTTTTAAACATTTTATGAATTTTTACAGTAATGACACTCAAGGGCTAGAGAGTGTAGCTCAGTTAGTTGGAAGAGTGCTAGCCTAGCATGCCTGGGGTTATGGATTTGATACCCAGCAGAGGAAAAAAAAAAGGTAATAGCAATAAGTGCTGTTAGCACAGGCCTTTAATCCCAGCACTCGGGAGGCAGAGGCAGGTGGATCTCTGAGTTTGAGGCCAGCCTCGCTGACAGAGTGAGTTCTAGGAAAGCCAGGGCTACACAGAGAAACCCTATCTGAACACAGAAAAACAAAATCAATTGCTGTTACATAAAGTTATAATGTAGAAGGTTTCTCAGAGCTGTGGGTAGCACTTTTGTTACACTTACAGACAAGTGCTGATTGAGTACAGGAGTGCAGTCTGAGAACTGTGGCAGAAGGTGCTTTTGTCACTGCAAACCCAGAGTGATCACAGAATTTCAGGTGGCTAGGACAGGCAGCATCATCTTAGGGACTCCATCATATGTTGTCTGTTGTTGTGTTGTTGACCAAAATGCTGTGTTTCACGTGACTGTTTTCTTCGTTTGGAAAACTAGGGTCTTTCCCTTTCCTTCCCTCTGTTTAAGGCTTTAAAGATGACTGCACTGACATTTAAGTCGTACCGATGCCTTACATTTGCTGTCAGAGAGTCTCAGCAGCCTTTTCAGAACATTCACGAAGAGCGACACTCTGAAATGTTTGTTTACACTTTATTTTTATTGATTTCTGTATGAGAGAGAGAGCAAGTGTATGTACTCATGTCACAGCCGACATACGGAGGTCAGAAGACAGTTGTGGAGGGTCAGTTCGCCCCTAACACTAAGGGATCCGGGGGTTGAGTTCAGGTTGTGAGGTTTGGTGGCAAGCACCCTTAGTCCTGAGCTGTCTCACGGTCCAGAGTGGTGCTGTCTACAGCAGGAAGCGGTCAGAAGAGAGGAGCAGTGAGTCCTCTTACGAGGGGGTTTTTATTTAAATTATCAAGGTTCATTTTGTTTCTAGTCCTGTGTTGATCAAAGGCTGTTAATAAGCATAAGAAACTGAAAATGGAGCGAGGCGGTGGTGGTGCACGCCTTTAATCCCCGCACTCAGGAGGCAGAGCCAGGCGGATCTCTGTGAGTTCGAGGTCTTTCCTGGACTACACAGTGAGTTCCAGGAAAGGCGCAAAGCTACACAGGGAAACCCTGTCTCAAAAACAAACAAACAAACAAACAAAAAACGGAAAAGGAAGGTGACTTGTATAGTCGTTGCTTTTGTATCGTAACCTATCTTACCAGAGTGAATTATTTTAATTAGTGAGTTGATTTTGGTCCAGGGAGATAGCCCAGCAGGTAAAGGTGCCTGTTTCCAAGCTAGATGACCAGAATTGATCCCTGGGATCCACATGATGGAAGTAGAGAATAGACTTCCTGTGAATTTTCTTCTGATCTTACACACATGCCATGGTATGCACGTACACACGCGCGCGCGCGCGCACACACACACACACACACACACACACACACACACACACACAAGCTAGTTTGGGGGCATTGAGATGCCTTAGTGGGTAAGAGGCGCTAGCCAGCTGGCTGCCAAGTCTAGTATGAGTTTAGTGTCCGGGACCCACATGGTGGAAAAAGAGAACAGACTTCCAAAAGTTGTTCTCTGACCTCCACACATGTGCCATGGCATTTGTGTACCCACTACCTCCACACACACACTACATAATTTTTAAAGCTAGTTCCTACACCTAAAATGTGATCGGAAGAATAATCCATGAGCATCCCGCCACCGCCTGCTTGTGTTAGCTCTAATGCTGCAGTGCAGTTGTTCATTGTCCTGACCGTCCCTCCCTCCACGGGGCACCCACAGGTGCTCGGCTGCTCTAGGGCTGACTTCTTACGGTGCTCCCCAGATACTGCACAGCTGTGGGTAGGTGCCCCTCTCTGTGTTGTGTTTGGATGTTCCTACAGAACTGCAGCAGCTTCGTTCTTTTTATGGCAAGATGCTTTGTTCAAAGTGCTTGTAGATGTTGGATTGAGAATTTAGGAAACCCCTCGTGGTTTCTTTTGTGAAGCAGGAGTATGTTCTTGTTGTATTGGGAAGGAGCTCATTGGGAAACTGAAGAGGAAGAGGCTGCTAGCCTGCAAAGTGCCGCTTCTCTTTAAATGCTCCATTGTGGTGGGAGACAAAGCACAGCACTGTACACGCCTGCCTTCCTCCGCCTAGGTGAGCTTTGTCTCAACAGGCTCTTCATTCCAAAGTCACTAGTTAAAAAATAACTAGTTTCATTCATATCTGAACAGATTGCTGTGGCAGATTTTCTGTACTGCAGGTTTTTCTGTGGCCTGGCCGCATTTCAGCTTATGCTGGTTTATTGGAGATTTAGTGAAAGTGACTAAAAAATTCCAATCCTGAATGCTTTCTCATAATAGATCACATAGTTTTTCAGAATCTGATACATAGTAAGAGCATGTCGAAGTATCCATGTCTCCATCTCTTAGAAAAGAAATCTCTTAAAAACACAGTGGAATTCCACATTTAAAAATTGAAGAACTTGGCTGGGCGGTGGTGGTGCACACTTTTAATCCCAAAAGCAAAACAAAAAAACAAAACAAAACAAAAAACCCAAAACACAATTGAAGAGCTTGAGCACCACAAAAGAGGATTGCTTGTGAATCATAGGAAGCATACCTGTGATATTTGTGGGCAATAAAGTGCAAAGAATGTGATGAGGTCATCTGCTGAAAATAGTGCTTTAGGTTTCAAACATTTATTTGCAGAAGAGGGATGATTTAAGGTAAATTGTGAAATTTATGTTAAGTGCTTTCAACAAAACACTACCTTGTGGTTAATATCTCTACACTTTTCAGAAGACTTTCTTGTTAGACTCTTAGATAACAATAGTGTCACCAAACATGGTGATATAACTTATGCAGGTCACACATCATAGCTGTAATCGAAAGGACATTCCATTGTTGTTTGGGAACAGGCTAAATAGTAAGTTAAACCCAGAGTCAGAAGCAGGCTATAGTAAATAGCTTCCCTACAGTCATTCTTGTGTCCCTGTCAAAGGGGTTTTTGAAATGGCAGATCAGACCTTGCACTGTTTCTCAGAACCTCTGTTGGCATCTGGCTTCCCTGTCTACCATAGTCTGGCAGCTCCTCCTACCTCACTGCCTTCAGTTTGCGTTTGCCTCTCCTTCTGCATTGCTGGCTGTTTCTTTTCAAGTTCATGTAGAGCGTGCTTGTGTGCTAATTAGAGGCGTAAGTTCTGAAGCTGATTGTGCAGGGTCAAATAACTTAACCTTTCAGCTCCTAGTTCTCTCAACTTTAAAACTGGGCACAGTAAATAACTAGCTCTTAGTGTTGTCCAGATTGAATACAGACAGGTGGAGTGCCTCTCTTATATTGAGTAGTCATTAAGTGTTGACTGTTCCCGATTCAGTTCAGATAGCATTTCCTCAATGAGACCTTTCTTGACCATTTAATCTAATTAGCCACCTGGCCCCAGGCATAAAATGTTTATAGTTACCTGAGATTATTTTATTGTATAGCTGTTTACTTTTATTTTATTTATTTTGAGACAGTGTCTTTTTGTTTTGTTTAGTTTTTCAATACAGGGTTTCTCTGTATAACAGTCCTAGTTGTCCTGGAACTTGCTCTGTAGCCTAGGCTGGCCTTGAACTCACAGAGATCCACCTGCCTCAGCCTCTTGAGTGCTGGAATTAAAGGAATGCACCACTATGCCTGGTGAGACAGGGTCTTACCATGTAGCCCTGGCTGGCCTAAAACCTGCTTTGTAGACCAGGCTGGCCTCAAACTCATAGAGATCTGCCTGCCTCTGCCTCCCGAGTGCTGGGATGAATGGTGTGCACCACACTCAGCCGCCGCCGCCTTCTTCTTCTTCTTCTTCTTCTTCTTCTTCTTCTTCTTCTTCTTCTTCTTCTTCTTCTTCTTCTTCTTCTTCTTCTTCTTCTTCTTCCTCTTCTTCTTCTTCCTCTTCTTCTTCTTCTTCTTCCTCTTTTTCCTCTTCTTCCTCTTCCTCTTCTTCCTCTTCTTCTTCCTCCTCCTCTTCCTCTTCTTCTTCCTCCTCCTCCTTCTTCCTCTTCTTCTTCCTCTTCTTCTTCTTCCTCTTCTTCTTCTTCTTCCTCTTCTTCTTCTTCCTCTTCTTCTTCTTCCTCTTCCTCTTCCTCTTCTTCCTCTTCTTCTTCCTCTTCTTCTTCCTCTTCTTCTTCTTCCTCTTCCTCTTCTTCCTCTTCCTCTTCTTCTTCTTCCTCTTCTTCTTCTTCCTCTTCTTCCTCCTCCTCCTCTTCCTCCTCCTCCTCCTCCTCCTCCTCCTCCTCCTCCTCCTCCTCCTCCTCCTCTTCTTCTTCTTCTTCTTCTTCTTCTTCTTCTTCTTCTTCTTCTTCTTCTTCTTCAGTGACACTCCTACTATATTGGAAGCTCCAACACAGCAGAGAAATGTTGTCTTTGAACTTCAGTGCCTAAAACAATGCCTGATGGTGAGAGTCAGGTCTATCCCAGAAAGTCTTTAAGCCTGGGTTGGTCAGGCAAGGGAAGATGTTCCTTGCCTGCCAAACCCTCTTGAGTATACTGTAAGCTGTAGATGCTGCAAGGACTTTGATGGGAGTGACGAAGAGGAACAGCCAGTCAGTGAGACAAGCATTGAGCGTGGGGATGAAATACATATTCAACTTCTCTTCTGTTTGTATTTATTTCTGCTGTTTCCCTTATATAAGCCCTTGAGCTTACTTGTATCTTTAAGTTTGGGGACAGCTGGCTGCCCCTCAGCATTATAAAGTTACAGCTTTATTGCCCTTTTAAAATAATATGAAAGGCAGTGTTGATACGTAATTAGATACTTGGCTGTATGTGATAATTTAGGAGTCTCAGGGATGAGAGCTTAAGTAGGCAGTTGGAGGCTGGGAATGCCCGAGTTTTCAACTGAACCTACTTTGATAGCGTTTTCCCTCCCTTAGCCATTCTGTTCCAAATTTATGAACTAATTAACATTAACCTAAATATCCCCTCTGCAATATTATACCTTGACTTGTTCTTACAGCCTTGCTACTTTTTTGTTGTTCTCTCTCTCTCTCTCTCTCTTTTTTTTAAGGTTATCCATTTTAAAAATTATTACGTGTATGTATGCCTTAGTAGTTTATGTGCTCCATGTGCGTACAGGTGCCCTTGGAAGCCTTCTCAGGTCCCCTGGAACTGGAGTTACAGAGACTTGTGCTTTGCTCAATGTGGGTGTCAAACCCCAGGTCCTCTGTAAGGCAGGAAGCACTCTTAACTGCTGAACTCTCTCTTCAGCCCCTCTCTTCTGTTCCTGTATTCTTTATCATTTCTCTTGTGTTGCCTTCATATCTGGGTTTCCCTACTCCCATACTTAAAGGAAACTCAAATGACATTTTTATAGTGGCCGTGGACCCTGGACTCAATGTGCAAAATCAGTTTTACCTCTTTAGATAAAATCCCCTTTCTTCTTTGTTTCTTTTAACAAGACTACCTGAGTTCTAGGAACATAGGTGTGTGCTGCCACACCTAGCTATTGAAGTCTTCTTTGACACTTCCTTCTATTTCATCTCCTGCAACCAAATATATACACATCCCATCCCATAAAAGGCCTGTCTTGTTCACTCAACATTAATTCAATAGATTTGGTCTGCTGCTCTCTCCAGAGAACACTGTCAGTTCCCTTCTACATTACTACTTGAGTTCAAGATCTTAGTACGACTTAGGAGTTTCATCCTGTGAAGTGCAGTTTTCCTTTCCTTCTAAGTCTTCTTCTCCATGCTTACCTTTGGATGTGCCATTCTCCTAACCATGTATAATGCCACTTCCAGCTTTCTAGGCGCTAGAGACTGCTTTTCTGTTCCAGATACAGCTTATAGAACTACTTGAGTCGTGTGGTTTGCCACACTGACTTCCCTTTCAGGCTGGCCCTGCCTATTCTCCTCTTTGTTTCTCTTCACGTAGTTCTTCCTCCTGGAGGAGTAGAAACTTCCCAAGGGCAGGAATTTTATCTTCTTTGCTCTAAACCCTAAGATCTTGTTCAGTACCTGGCAGGTAGTGTACTCAGTAAACATTTATTGAAGCATCATGAATGCTGAGATTACAGGCGTGAACCATCATGCTAGGCTTGTATTGTAATTCTTGTATTGCTTGTTTTCCATGATTTCCAAGATAAAGATGGTTTTTTGATCATCTCTAGAAGTCCTGAGTAGTTAAGTCATATACAGATGGTAGATAGGGTAGTAGTGATGGAGAGTATGGACAATTAGTTGAGACTTGTTTTCCTCATCTTCTGTGTGACCCAAGACAGTCTTTTGTAAGTTCCCACAAAATACTTAAGCTAATTTGCATCCTTCATGTCAGATTTTATACATGTGAGGGTATACACATGCACAAACATCTGTTTAGACACAGTATTCTTCTCTTAAAATGTAAAAGGTATCTTCTCTTAAAAATGAGTTAAAAGAAAAGTGCAAATCTACTAATTGATTAAAAATATTCATGCAGAAAACTTAATAATCAAAAGAACTGATTCCTCAGAGGAACTATAACATTTGGTTGTATGAAACCAACTTTGCCATTGGGCTTGTGAACTCTGCTAGTCTCTTGTGTTTCGAGTTATCAGCTGTCTCCCAAGCCCTTCCATTCTCTGACACATTTTGTGCTGTTGCTTCTGGGTGCATGTGTTGCTTAGGAGAGACAGACAGAAGGCATGCAGCCTGGAAGGGGGTGGGGTTGGGTGGGGAAAGACGAAGTGGAATCAAGAGAGGGAACAGATGGGTTGTGGGAGATGACCCTGCCCCCATGTTGTTTTTGTTCTAGCTGCTGCTGCTCATACGTGAAGCAGCAGACCAGAAATTGGTCTTTCTGGTAGATTTATAAGCTTACAACACTGCAACGTTCAATTTAGGGATGCTTAGGAACTAACAGGGATACTTGATCCGTAGTAATGACCCCTGCACAGTATTCAATGTTGTCTCTACATTGTCATACTGTATTGGGATTTTCTGGACATAAGGTGTTGGAAGCACTGGGTGTCTTCCTCTATCATTGTCTGCTTATTCTTTAAGTCAAGGTTTCTTTCTGAACCTGGGGCTTGTGTTTTCTCAGTTAGACTGGAAGCCAGCAAGCCCCCAGTGATCATCTTGTCCCTGACCCACTTTGGAGTCGGTATTAAAGCCTATGCCAGATGCTTGGCTTGTGTGAATGTTGAAGTCTGGACTCTAGTCCTCATGGTGGCAGTGTCTGTCTTAGTCACTGTTCTGTTGCTGTGAAGAGACACCATGGCTACAGCAACTTTTTTGGGGGTGGTGGTGGTGGTTTTGAGACAGGGTTTTTCTGTGTAGTCTTAGCTACCCTAGAACTCACTCCGTAGACCAGGCTGGCCTCAAACTCAGATCTACTTGCCTCTGCCTCCCAAGTGCTTGGATTAAGTGTGTGCTACCATTACCTGGCTGACCATGGTGACTCTTGGGGCTGGCTTATCATTTCAGTGGTTTAGTCCATTATCCTCATGATGGAGAGCACGGTGGTGCACAGGCAGACAGGGTAGCTGAGAATTGTATATCTGGATCTGCAGGCAGCCGTAAGAGAGGGCCTGGTTTGGGCTTTTGAAAGCTGGAAGCCCACCCCCAGTGACACATTCCTCCAATGAGGCCACAGCTCCTAATCCACCACTCCCTGATGACCAAGCATTCAAATCTAGGAGCCTATGGAGACATTCTCTTTCAAACCCCCACAGTGCCTTAACCACCAAGCCATTTCTCTAGATCCAAGAATCATGTTAACATTAAAATGGGGCCAGTCTAATGACTCAGTAGGTAAAGGCACTTGCTGTTGATCCTTAGTTTAATCCTAGGATTCCCACAGGGCTGCAGGAGAAAACTGACTCCATCATGTTATCCTCTGGCCTCCACAAGTGCATTGTGGCATGTACCCCTCCTCACACAACTAAATAAATGTGATTAAAATTTTTAAGTATTAGAACAGTTATCAAGGGGGCTGGACAGATGACTCATCTGTTAAGAGCACTCACTGACTGCTCTTGCAGAGAACCTGGGTTTGGTTCCCAGGATCCACATGGTAGTTCACAAACATTCTTAACTCTAGTTCTGGGGGATTTGATGCCTTCTCTCCTCCACAGTGACCAGGTATGCATGTGGTGCACATACTTACATGAAGGCAGAACACTCATACATGTAAAATCTAAATTAAAAGAAAGAATATTATTAAGCATAAACAAATGTAGGGAAAGTAATATGCTACTCAGCTTCAGTAGCTTGTGAACTTGTCTGTTCTTGTTTTGTTTGTCTTCGTCTAACCTGGCTGCCCTGTGGCCTCTGTGGAAGAATGCTATTGTGGTTTACTCTGATGTGGGCATTTTAAAGGCTGTTTTATGAAACCTGAGAAAATGCCACCTGTAACATATCATATAATTTACTCAATAAAATACACAACAATAAATTATGCATGTAAAATTTTAGGTAATTTTTTTATTTCAAACACTTAATGGTTCTATAAATATGGATCTTTATTCATTATTAAGCTATTAAAATCAAGATGGGGGGATCAAGATTTAAGTCAAGGTTTCTTTCTGAACTTGGGGGCTTGTCTCTTCTCAGTAAGACTGGAAGCCAGCAAGCCTGCAGTGATCATCCTATTCCTGATCCATTTGATCATTTGATAGAATGCTTGCCTAGCATGCAAGAAGCCCTGGATTTGATTCCCCAGTGCTGCATAAAATGTTGGTGGCACAATGTAGGCCTGTGATCCCAGCACTGAGAAGGAGGGATCAGGAGTTCAAGGGTTAGCTCTACTACATAGCAAATTTGAGGCTAGCCTCTGATACATGAGACCCTATTTATTTAACCCCCCCCCCCAAAAAAAAAACACCAGAATCTCAAAGCACTAAAATCTGAAAGAACTCTTGTTAAAACAGTCTTTCAGTTTTCTGCTTCTTTTGCTCTAGGTAGTAAAAGGCACAGTCACGATCCAAGTCCCAATGAAATCTGCTACCTTCCTTAGTGATTTGTGTTCTAGGAAATACCACTTTTGCTTTAATATGAAAAACTAGCCAGGAGTAATGGAAGCTGTCACACGCCTGTAATTTAAGCTACCTGAGAGGCTGAATCAAGAGGATTGAACTCGGAAGGCCCACCCAGGCAGCATAGCCAGAACCTCACCTCCCATCTCATTAAACAAAATCTGAGCTTCACTTCCCTCTTATGTCTAGTGCTAGATTCGGGGGGGGGCACATTCCCCAAAATTTAAATATTTTCTGAAGATACTGATTATATATATCAAATGAATGCCAGACCTATGAACTCTTACAGCCTGCTTCATGTTTCATTAGGAAAAAATCATGATGCCATAGGACTGATCTTTATTGTATCTTGGGATAGTAACACATCAGTGTCAAAGCTCAGAATTCCAACAATGTTGTTAATTTTCTAATCATTTTAGGAGGAACGTGATTCTTTACTAGTGAAAAGTAAACATTTTGTAGAATATATGATTTTATTCTTTTAAGCTCAGTAAGTAGGAAAAGTTGATCCTTGCGTTCACTTGATTGCTTGCTTGCTTTCAGGATCCTTTCCCACTCTGAACTCACACTCTGGGTCCCAGAAAGAGCTGACAGTGTTGCTCAGTGCACCCTCTAAACAGCACTTCCCACACCAGTGTAGTCTCGAGACTTTTCTGTTTCTAAGTTGTTGCCTCTGCCGACTCTCACTCACTCTTGAGTATGGGGGTGTCCCACTCACAGGTAACTCTTACCACGCATTCTGGCTAGGTCCCATGAGCTGTGGTCCCTGGCTGACCCTTGTTGGGAAGCACTATGATCTCAGGTGGGTGGGGCCCAGGACACTGCCAGTACTGTAAAAAGTCAACTGCAGCCTGGACATCACTGGAGGCACTACCTAAGCAAAGCCACCAGGAGAAAATAAAATGCAGCATGACCTCAGGGCACTGAGTGATGGAAAACTGCCACCACCTGAGTGAACTGGTGGGCTAGTGTGCCACCAAGTCCACCGTCTCAGTCATGCTGACTGGAAAGGCTGCTTGCCAGCTGGGTTCAGTGCCTTTCTTAATTTGATGGCTGTCTAGTATTTTATTGGTTTTAAAAGTCTTCAATGTAGAATCAAGAGAACACAGTTCTCTTTCTAGACTAAAACCCAGCCTTTTCATTAAAAAAAAAAAAAAGTAAGTATTCTAGAAAAATTTGGAATCTATAAGAAAGTAAACAATCATTTCATAATGTGTGTGTGCTTCAAGGCGTAATGTGTACTTGGTAAATGCATACAATTTAATCTGATTTTAAAATATGTAAATTTGGGGAAGAAGAGAAAATTAGAACTTTAATAGTATAAACAATCAAAAATCTCTTGGGTTTTAACATAATTCCTGTGGGTTTTTTTTTTATATCTTACTCATAAATAATTTTAGAGTCAACATTTTTACATTCAAAATAAAATACTTTAAAAATGATTTTTAATAACAGTATTCAGAGCCGGGCGGTGGTGGCGCACGCCTTTAATCCCAGCACTCGGGAGGCAGAGCCAGGCGGATCTCTGTGAGTTCGAGGCCAGCCTGGGCTACCAAGTGAGCTCCAGGAAAGGCGCAAAGCTACACAGAGAAACCCTGTCTCGAAAAAAAAAGAAAAAAAAAAAAAAAACCAAAAAAAAAAAAAAAAATAACAGTATTCAGAGAATGCATGTGTTCTTAACTGATGCAACTTTGCCATCAAGTCTCAGCTGTTGGAAGTATTTCTAAGTTGTATATATTGTTTTGTTGAGTTTTTGCTTGTTTTGGTTTTGTTGTTTTTGTGGCACTGATTAAACCGAGCGACTTACACATGCTGGGAAGTGTCCTGTCACTCAGCTATATCCCTAACCAATTCTTTGTTCTTCTTATTTATTTATTTCCTTGCTTACTTACTGTCTTTGAGATTTGTTGGGGATGAGGTTGGTTTTTTTTTTTTTTTTTTTTTTTTTAAATGTTGCTTAAGTTGGTCTTGAACTCCTGGGTTTAGTGATTCTCCTGTCTGTCTCCTGGGGCTAAAGGCATGGACCACTTTGCCTTTAGGCTCTTTGTTATTTAAAAAAGTTTTTTTTGCCGGGCGTTGGTGGCGCACGCCTTTAATCCCAGCACTCGGGAGGCAGAGCCAGGCGGATCTCTGTGAGTTCGAGGCCAGCCTGGGCTACCAAGTGAGCTCCAGGAAAGGCGCAAAGCTACACAGAGAAACCCTGTCTCGAAAAACCAAAAAAAAAAAAAAAAAAAAAAAAAAGTTTTTTTTCTCTCTGTCATTTTTAAAGGTCTTTTAATGTTGTAAGGAGTTTTGTTTTTTGTTTTGTGTTGTCTGCTTTAAGTAAAAGCTCGTGCTTTTATTGTCTTCATGACGAAATCTGATTAGAACTTGATTCCTTGGCCCTTTCTTCAGAATGCTCGAACCTCTTACTAGCCAGCATTCTCTTAGATCTGCGGTCAGGCTCAACATTCAGCCTAGCCCAGTCTTGGTAGTTTAGCCTTTTTTTCGGAAAATAGGCATAGTCTGCCCACCGTAGCCACTCTGTGCTAGCTTTCCCTGGGCAGACAGGGAATCCTTGCTCTTCTTGGACTGTATCAGTTTGTGGGGCTGGTGCTTGCCACATTTCTTGCAGAAAGCCCAACAGATCTTAGATATGTTCATGGTGTTTGTGGGAATGCTTTCAGCACAGAAAAGAAGAGTTTTGTGTTAATATGCTAGTTCTGTGATTGAATATCCTTGTAATGGTTGGCTGACCCATCACCAGACAGACATTTTTATATTCCTTTACAAAGTAGTTTTCCTAATTCCCTACCTTAGATATGATGATGCATTATGCTAATTCAATGCCTTGTGACTATTCTGTCTGTGTTATTTTTCATGATACTTTCTCTTGATTAGCATTTCCTTTTATCCCATTATATGTGCATGTGTGTTGCTTTTATTTTAACTGTATGTTGTCCTCTGAGTTAATTGAAGGCAGTAGCAAACTTGAAATCTGCGCTCTAAGAGTTTAATAACCGTGCTCACTTACTTTATAAAAACCTTTTAAACTGGTTGCAGCAGTGAATGCCTATAATCCAAACACATGGGAGGCTGAAGCAGGAGCATCACAGATTTGAGCTTTGCCTGCACTATGTAGAGAGATGCTGTCTTAAATTTTTGAGCATGTTCATAGTATGCTGTTCCTTAACCTCGAACATTGGTATTCCATATATGCTCAGCAGTTCAGTTTCTTCATTGAACCATCTAAACTTGCTGTTTTCTTCCCCAATTTCTAGGTTGCCATCACGAAAGCCAAGGTGGATTTCTCCAGTGTGGTGTGCCTGCCCCCTTCCGTCATTGCTGTGAATGGGCTGGACGGAGGAGGGGCTGGTGAAAATGATGACGAACCCGTGCTCCTGTCCCTGTCTGCGGCCCCCAGCCCCCAGAGCGAAGCTGTTGCCAATGAACTGCAGGAGCTGTCCCTGCAGCCCGAGCTGACCCTGGGCCTCCATCCCGGCAGGAACCCTAATTTGCCTCCACTTAGTGAACGCAAGAATGGTGAGTCCTTAAGAAATTCCTATATTGCTTGCTTTGAACCAGAGTCTCCTTGATGATGTTACAGATCCTTGTCTTAATTCAAGTCTGGTGAAAATTTTTTGTCTTCATATTTCTTTTTTTTTCCTTTTGGTTTTTTGAGACAGGGTGTCTCTGTGTTGCCCTGGTTGTCCTGGAACTCACTCTGTAGACCAGGCTGGCCTCGAATACAGAGATCAACCTGCCTGTGCCTCCTGAGTGCTAGAATTAAAGCTGTGCACCACTACTACCCGACTAAATATTTCTTGTAAATAGAGAAACAGTTTATTTTAGTTGAATTCAACATTTCCTACCATGGTATACTGTAGCTGCTTTAATTTGCCTTCCTGCTGCTCTGCCGATTCCAACCCATTCTGTCCATTAAATTATCAGTTCAGCAAATACTTGTTGAGCATCAGCAAAACAGCATCACCACTTGAGGATCAAGTGTCAGGAACATTTCACATCCAAACCATTACATGTCACAGCCTAGCCTGTGACCCCACCTAACTTAGACAGGCTCAGGACACTTCATGAGACTACAGTTGGGCAGAATGGCCCAACATAAAGCTAGTAGATTCAGAAAAAGGGTAGTGGCATAGGTCTGCTTTTGTACCACCATAAAGTAAAAAATTGCAAATTGAACCATTGTTAGTTGAGGAACTGTGTGTTCTTCTACAATCCATGTTTATCATTTGATATTTATTTATCTTATGAATTAGTAATATATGTATTTTATGATCTAATTTCTTAGTCACTTTATAATTTCCCTTCAAAATACCAGCCTTACCTCTATCTTCTGTGTTGATACATTGTTTTAATTAGTCTTATCTAATAGGATGGTCTTTCTCTGTTTCTTGAATTGTTTTGGCTGCTCTTACCCATGGTTTTAAGGTTACTTAATTTCTGCAGACAGAACAATAGCAATAAAAAAGATACTTTTTATCAAAGAAACCTTAAAATAGTAATAGAGTTTTGTGATGAACATGTTTGTTCTCCTCTTAGAGTATACCACTACCCTTTTAAAACTTTATTTTTATTTTATGTGTGTGTTTTGCCTGCATGTATGGATGTGCCCTGTATGTGCCTGGTGCCTGCAAAGGCTAGAAGAGGGCTATCTGATCCTCTGGGACTGGAGTTGTTAATGGTTGTGAGCCACCATGTGGGTGCTGGGAACTGAACCTGGATCCTCTGCAAGAGCAGTATGGTGGTTTGAATAAGAATGACCTCCATAGGCTCCTATATTTGAATACTTAGTCACCAGGGAGTGGCACTATTTGAGAAGGATTAGGAGTTGTTGTTGGAGGAAGGGTGTCACTGGAGGTGGGTTTGAGGTTTCAAAAGCCCAAGCCAGGCCCAGTGTCTTTCTCTTCCTGCTTCCTATGGATCTGGATGTCGAACTCTCAGCTGCTTCTCCAGCACTATGTCTGCCTGTGTGCTCCAGTGCTTCCCACCATTATTAAACTGTAAAGAAGCCCCAGTTAAATGCTTTCTTTTATAAGAGTTGCCTTGATTATGGTGTCTCTTCACAGCAACCGAACAGTAACTAAGTAGCAAGTGCATTCAACTCCTGAGCCATTTCTCCATCCCTCTACCATTGACTTTTTTGGAGGGTGAGAAATCGGAGTTAGACGGGGTCTCATTGTATAAGTGGGCTGGCCTTGTTGGTCCTCCTGCCTTAACTTAGCCTCTTTTTTTTTTTTTTTTTCCCTAGAGTCAGGGTTTCTCTGTAGTTTTGGTGCCTGTCCTGGATCTCACTCCATAGACCAGGCTGGCCTCGAACTCACAGAGATGCACCTGGCTCTGCCTCCCCAGTGCTGGTATTAAAGGTGTGCGCCACCACCGCCCAGCCTGCCCTGCCTTAACCTCTTAATTGATATGATTACAGGTGTATGCCACCTTGCCGAGCTCTGCCTCCAACATTCCACATGTATTTGTCCATCTCTTTTATTGATCCATCTTATGTGTCTGATACATTTCAAAGTAAGGTTCAGACATTGGTACACTGCTTGTTGCTGAAATATAGCATCGTATGTCTTCTTATTGAGTTGTCACAGATTAAACACACTTTTTGTAACTAGTATTTACAACTGAGAAATGATAAAACATTACCAAAACCCAACTCCCACTGGGTGGTAGTGGCCCACGCCTTTAATCCCAGCACTCGGGAGGTAGAAGCAGGAAGATCTCTGTGAGTTCGAAGCCAGCCTGGTCTACAAAGTGAGTTCTAGGACAGTCAGGGCTACACAGAGAAACCCTGTCTTGAAATAAAACAAAACAAAACAAAACAAAACAAAAAGCCAAACAAAGAAAACAGCTCCCTTGTGCCTCTCCCCAGCCAGTGCTCTTTTCTCTCTGCTCACAGGAAGTTATCGTCCTGGTTTCTGATGTCATCATCTAGTTTCACTTTGCTCTGTTTGTTTAATTACTTGTTTATTTGTTTGGTGATGGTGGTGTCAGCATGTCACCCAGGCTGCCAGAAACTCGGGGCTCAAGCAGTCCTGCCTCAGCCTCCCGAGCCTGGGCCCCTAACCCGCTGTGCTGACATTGTACTTCGTTGTTTTGTATCTAGAAACAGAACCACCCTGCTTGTCTTCTCTTGGCTACTTTACACATCTTTGAAATTCATCTTTGTTGTTTGTGGCTACAGTTTCTCTAAACAGTTGGTAAACGTTTTGATTGTTTTAATTTAGTGATACTATGAATCATGCTTCTATAAAACTCACTTCTTTTGGTGTATCTATTAGAATTCTAGGCTAAACTATATAATTTATAAGAAAATGGGGAGAATTTATATTTAAAAATACATGGGTCTTTGGCCAGTGGTGTGGCTCAGTGGGTAAAGGCACCAGGTGTCAAAGCCTGAGGACCTGAGTTCAATCCCCAGGACCCACATGGTGGACAGAGAGAGGACCAACCCCCACAAGTTGTCCTCCGGTCATCATACACATGCGTGCACTTACACACACCAAGTAAATCTAATAAAAACAACTTATGTATATGATGCATGTATGTCTCTTTGTGTCCATTCATTAGTTTTATATCTGGTCATAGGTGTTCTCCGTACTATCTTAGCCTGTTTACAAGCCTCTGCAGAAAGATCATGTAAATATATAGTTAGATCTACCGTCAGATATGGTTTTTGGTTGATGTTATAAGTGTTATTTTGTGAACTATTTTGTTTGAAACCAGAATATAGAAATGCTAAACTTTTTAAAAACTCCTGTTCTCTTTCCACATACATGAGCTCATTGACATGCACTTTTTTCTGTTCATCCTATCATCTCTTTTTGTCCTTCGGGGTTCTGTTCAGACATTAGTGCAGATTCTTTCCTAGGCCATGCTTAAGTTAGATGCCTCCCTTTTCTTCTGCTTTGCTCTGTTGCCCTTTATCATCACACTTCTTCACCCTCTACCGTAATCAGAATTCTCCATTCAGCAATGGTAGTGAGCCTTTGCAAGTTGGTATCACTATTGTACCACTCCCCAAACCCTGCAGTGCCTTCCCAAGAGGTTACGGTCAACTACATTTCTGCATTGCGGCCTGGTCTCTCTCTGACTTCATGTCTTGCCACTTTGGCCCAGCCGTGCAGACTGTCTTGCTATGTGTTTCCCCCTTCCATCCTCCTCAGCCCCCTTACCCACTCGCTCCTCTCTCCTATTTATTCTGTCGTGCTGGGGTCAAACTCAAGGCCTCCTGCATGCTAGTCTAGTGCTCTGCCACCGCCACTCCCCTCCTCAGTTCCCTGTGGTGTTGCCGCACAAACATTCCCCAGGGACTCCTTCCCTCCCCATGTTCTCTTAACAGCACCCCTATTCCTCCTGCCTTTTCTTTTATCACCTGTCATTTGTGTGTATTTATTATTTGCATTCTCACTTTTGATAGTACATCTTATAATTTTATTTTGTTCATTGATACATGGCCGACTGTTGGCTTACAGTGGACATCCAAGCACTTACTGGGTGGGTAAGTGAATGGTTCATTTCTGCTTTCTAATGGGTAACAACTCTTTTTTGTTTTATTTTAAGACAGGGTCTTACTGTGTGTGTGTGTCCCTGGCAGGCCTGGGACTCCCTATGTAGACCAGGCTGGCCTTGAATTCCTAAGAGTTCTGCATTTCAGGTGCTGGCATAAAAGTCACACACCACCAAACCCAGCTACAATAACTGGTTTTTACATGTAGAGTTTTTAGCAAATTGTTTGGGAAGGGGCCACCATAAGATTTTTGTGTGTTCTTTTTCTCATTTTTAATGCCCTGTTTCCAGATGAAGAGACGTCAGCTTGCTTATTTGATAATGGGGGGGGGGGGTTTCATCTAGAAGGAAAGGTAGAAGAGAGAAAACTAGAAAAGGGGCTGGTGAGATGGCTCGGTGGTTTAGAATTCCTACTGCGCAATCCAGAGGACCCGAGTTAGGATCCTAGCACCATGTGACCAGCTCTGAGAGATCTGACACTCTCTTCTGGCCTCATACACCTGCACACATAAATGAAGTAAATTCAATACAGTAGGAAAGATGAGGGTTCCAGTGGAGCTATAAGGATGAGTCCTTGGTGCTGGCTCTGCCTTGGTGGGAAGTAAGGATGGTGTTCCTCTGAGGGAGGAGGAATGCGGTGAAGGATGGCAGGCAGCAGACTTAAGTAAACCGCTGTGCCTGGGCTGTGTGTGGAGGAAGTAAGCGCGGATGAAGAGGCAGTAAGGCATCTCAGTGGGGCAGAAGGCAGCTGAAGGTGTTGGGCAGAGGTGGGGGTGGGTCCTCAGCCTGTCTGTCTGGACTTTCCCCCTTAGGTTATATAGTCAAGTCTTTGTCCTCATGTTCAGACTCCCGAGAGTCACTGTCCGTCATTGTCTTTACTCTCCACATCCTAGAGATTTCACTACTGCGCTTTCATCTCAAACTGCCTGTCAAGTTCATCAGTGTTGTTTTTGTTGTGGATGGAGCAGGCCCCTAGTCTTATCCTACTGATCTTTATGCAGAGTTGGACATGACCAGCCATTGCAGACATTTTAAAGCCTTGACTTTTTCACTCCATCTGTCTGTACACTACCTTCTCTGCTTGGAGTTTTTACCCTGTCTTTCTCCTTCCTCCTTACATTTCATTCCTGTGAGCATTCAATCCTGAGTAAGAGGTTGGGTGTGCTGGTGAGCAGACACTGCTAGGTTTACACATTTGTAGGGAGGTCAGGGTTGGAGTAGAAATGGAAAATCCCTGAAGAGACTGTGATGTGAGAACGGATGGCATTTAGCTCAGAGGAAGTCCTGGAGTTTGATAGGTGCACAGCTGTACTGTGTGTGGAGAAGTGAAAAGTGAAATTGGTGTCTCAGATGTGCTTCACTGAAGATGTCTTATGTGGAGAGCAGTGGGTTAGTAGGAGTCCTTACCGGCAGTTGGTAGTCAAGCTCGTGACATCTGTTTACTGAAGAGTTGGCGCCCTCAGGTCAGTGGTTCTCAACCTGCCTAACTCTGTGACCCTTTACTATAGTTCCTCACATGGTTTCGTTTCTACTTGATAACTGTAGTTTCCCTATTGTTACAAATCGTAGTCTAAGTATCTGATATGTGAGCCCCTTAAGAGATGCCTTTGCTCACTCGAGACTTTGGTGGCCTAAACTGGGAGAAGTTGGTAAGAAAAGTCCACGGTGTATGTTTCCATACCACTCTTTTATTTTCTTTGAGCTGAGCATCTAGGTCCTAAAGGACACATTGAAAAGCCTGTGGGTTGTGTCCACCTTGAGCTTGGAGAAGCCTGGAAAGCCTTCTCCACGATGCTCCAATCTCAAGAAGTTTTAGCACTCAGTAAATGAATGTATTATAAGTTTATTTTACTAACTCTATATTCATTCCTAAATAAATCTGTTGGTTAGTTGAAATGTATATGACTGAAATGATTTTTTTTATTCCTTGTTTGCTCATCATAGCTAGTATTCCATAATCCTGTGTACATTTGTGATTTATCCATTTTCATTACTGTGTATTACATGCTTTCATGGATTCCATAATAGAAAAAAAAATCTGTCTCATCTGACTGTCCATCTGCCCGTCCATCCGTATGTGTATGTTTGTGTGTGTGACTCTCTCACACACATGTACATAAATAAATAAATAAATAAATAAATAAATAAATAAATAAATAAATAAACAAAATCTTCTTAAAAATCTTTTTCACAAGCTGGTTGTGGTAACACACACCTTTAATCCCAGGACTCAGGAGGCAGAGGAATCTCCTGAGTTTGAGGCTAACCTGGTCTACAGAGCCAGTTCCGCAACAGCCAGGGCTCACTGTCTCGATAGATAGATAGATAGATAGATAGATAGATAGATAGATAGATAGATAGATAGATAGATAGATAGATAGATAGATAGACAGACCGACCCATCCACTTGTGTATATTTGTATTGTTCCGAGTTTCAGACTATTGGTGTCTTTATGTGTCTTGGTATGTATGCAATCATACATCATAATATACTGAGGATGAACACTTTGTATTGTTACGTAATTGCTAAATACTGCTGACCATTTCTCAGCGTGTGCCGCTCCAGCTGTGCCTGACAGCTCCGACCGCCGCTCCTTGGTCTTGCCAGGCTGCTTTCTACAGTGTCTTCCTCTGCTGGCTTCAGAAAGATGTCATCTCTTGATTCCCTTAGGTCTGTCAACCATTTGAGTTTCCTCTTTTGTAAAGGAGCAAGTTCAATCTTTCTATTACCATTTTTCCTTGATGACTAAAAAGAGTTCTTTAAATATTCTGCATACAAAATTGCTGTTGCCTAGATGTTTGCAGATATTCTTTCCCATGTTGATTTTTTTCTTTATAGTATATTTTTAAGATTTTATTTATTTATTTTTTAATGTTCATTGGTGTCTCGCCTGCACGTGTGTCTGTGTGAGGGTGTCGGATCCCCGTAACTGGAGTTACAGTTGTGAGCTGCCATGTAGATGCTGGGAATTAAACACAGGTCCTCTAGATGCCCTTAACCATCTCTCCAGCTGAGCCATCTCTCCAGCCCATATAGTATCTTTTTTTTGTTTGTGTGTGGGGGTGGTGGGGGGGTTTGGGGGCTTGAATTCAGGATCTTAGACATGCTGGGGAAATGCTTTACCGATGAGCTACACCCTCGATCCCTCATAAAGTATCTTTTGATGAAAATTTTCCAGATTTAATATAGTTGTTTGTTTTTTCTACCTATTATTGCTTGGTTTTAGGGGTTTTGTTCTGTTTGTTTGTTTGTTTGTTTGTTTGTTTGGAGACAGGACCTTTCTGTATAGCACAGGCTAACCTTGAACTCAACTGCTTGTCTGTCTCAGCCTCCTGAGTCCTAGAATTGCAGGCCTGGTTGTAACTGGGTCCTTTGTAATTAGTTTTGTGACTTGTGTTTCTGGAAAAGTTTTGGTATGGGCTAAAAATAAAGCCCCTGTTTCCCCCTCGGAAGGATTGCCATTTTCTCAAGACTCTCCTTTCTCCACTGCTCACAAAGTGGCGTTTTTTTTTTCATGTGCAAGGATTTACTGATACGTAGGTGTGTTTCTGAGTACTGTGTTTGCTCCATGGGTCCTTCAATCTAGGCCTGCTCAAATTCCTCCTAATTTGAGTTATGCTAACTGGTATAAACCATGTTACATGGGAAAAGCAACTCCTTCTACCTTGTTCTTTCCAAGAGTGGATTTCTTATCTGCTCTTTGTTTTTTGCATTTCCTTTTGAATTTCAATATTGCTGTAGGGATTTGGTTGAAATGACATTTAAATCTGTAAACTTGGAGACCTGATATTATTCTAGATTATTGCCCTGTGACTACATTCTCTGGTGTGTTAGAGTTCTATATGAAGTTCTGTCATTCCTTTGTGGTGGTCTTTCATGTGTTTTCTTCCATTTACTTTTCCCTGTTGGTTTTGTGGCACTGAGAATTTAACCTGAGGCCCTGCATGCTAGCTTTAGCCTCAGCCCTCAAGTGTTTCCTCTGTTTAGATACTGTTGTAAATGTTACCTTTTCTTTGAGTTCCCTTTCTCCAGCTGATCCCAAATATCTTCCGGAAAGAGAATTTATGGTCTGCTTTCTAGGCTGCTGGGCGGGGTGGGAAGAGCTATATGAAAGAGAATGGAAGTGGAACGATGACATTTATTCCCTTCGAAGGGGCTTTTCCTTCTCTCTGTGTGTGATTTAAGAAGTCCTCATTTCTGTTTTGCATGTTTTTACAGCCAGGGGAGAAAGGGCCAATCTTGTGTGTTTTTTCCCAGTAAGGGGACGCCTGTGTTCTTTCGCACCACAGTGCTGCACAGGAGGTACTAATTAATTATTGAGAGAAGTAAAAGTCTTGAGTGGGCAGTTTCAGGTCCAAATTATAATATTTTCTTGGGGAAAGAAAAGAGACTTTTAAAACTATGTTCCCCAGGAAGCCTCAAGGATTTTCCAGATTTAGTCTCACTTGAAAATGTCCAAATCTCAAGATTCATTAAATGACTCTATTTATAAAGTGACTTAGAGATTTTCCTAAACTACTTCAACCCAGTCTTAAAGATAATCAGGTTTCCATCTTGTTCATCAGATGTTGAGCCAGGCGCCCAGTGAACAGATACCAGATAGAGCCCCCAACTCCAAAAAAATAGACAGTAGAGACAAAAACCCCAGCTCCTCAGAGATGCGCCCCACATCCCAGAGAAACCTGCCGTCAGCCTCTGGTGCTCTTCCTCCAGTGTCCTTACGCACTAGTGCTGTTGGTTTATGTGCTGTGTCCTGCTCCATTCAGCCTGTAGCCTAAGATTTTTCATATGCTGTTGAATATTTTTAATCTTCTCCCCAGTTGGGTATTTAAAACTGTTTGTATTTTTTACATGATAATGGTTTGATTGAACATCTCTTAAAGCTCGTGTGTGTGTGTGTGTGTGTGTGTGTGTGTGTGTGTGTGTGTGTGTACACTATTTCCTTAAAAATAGAAATACTTAAATTGTTTGACCATTTTAATGTTGAAAAATTTATTCTGGGACTTCTTTCAATTGAGTTCTAAGTATTAGAGAGCAATGAACAAGACAGATGAGGATCTCATTGTCATTAACTTACAGTTGAATGAAAGAGAAAGATTAAACAAGTTATGTAAACCAATTCATTTATATTCTTTGGTAATTCCTTTAAAAGGTGAAACACAAGATGTTAGGATATCAAATTCCTAGCAAGGGGCATCTGCACATGTGTGATATATTCTCACACAGACACATATATATAAATACTCTTTAAATCTGGTTTTATCATGGAATATTTTGTTTACTCTGTCTATGGTGATTGAGAGTTTTGCTGGGTATAATAGTCTGGGTTGGCATCCGAGGTCTCTTAGTGTCTGTATAACATTTGTCCAGGACCTTCTAGCTTTCATAGTCTCTATTGAGAAGTCTGGTTATTCTGATGGGGTCTGCCTTATATGTTACTTGGTCTTTTTCTTTTGCGGCTCTTAATATTTTTATTTGTTCTGTATGTTTAGTGTTTTGATTATTATGTGGCAAAGGGATTTTTTTTTTTTTTTTTGGAAATAGCCTATTCGGTGTTCTATAAGCTTCTTGTATATTTATTTATTTATTTATTTATTTATTTATTTATTTAGTATACAGTGTTCTGGCTGCATGTTTGCCTGCAGACCAGAAGAGGGCACCAGATCTCAATGCAGATGGTTGTGAGCCACCATGTGGTTGCTGGGAATTGAACTCAGGACCTCTGGAAGAGCAGCCAGTGCTCCTAACCGCTGAGCCATCTCTCCAGCCCAAGCTTCTTGTATCTTCATAGGTATTTCTTTCTTTAGGTTAGGCAAGTTTTCTTCTATGATTTTGTTGAATATATTGTCTGTGCCTTTGAATTGGTATTCTTCTCCTTCTATCCCTATTATTCTTAGCTTTGGTCTTTTCATGGTGTCCCAAATTTCTTTGTCATTTTGTGTTACGACTTTTTTTTGTCATTAGTGTTTTCTTTGACTGACGAATCTATTTTCTCTATTGTGTCTTCAGCGTCAGAGATTCTCTGTTCCACCTCTTGCATTTGGTTGGTTATGCTTGCATCTGTAGTTCCTGTTCATTTAGTCAGAATTTCTATTTCCAGCATTCCCTCAATTTGTGTTTTCTTTATTGTCTCAATTTCAATTTTCAAATCCTGAACTATTTCCTTCATCTGTTTAATTACTTTTTCTTGGTAATTCTTTGACTTCTTCCAATTTTTTGTTTGTTTTTTCTTCTATTTCTTTAAGGGAGTTTTTCATTTCCTCTTTAAGGGCCTCTATCATCTTCTTAAAGTCATTTTTAGGATTTATTTCTTCTGCTTCTTCTGCCTTGGTATGTTCAAGTCTTGCAGGTGTAGAATCGGTAGGATCTGATGTTGTCATATAGGTCTTTATGTTGTTGCCTGTATTTTTGCATTGGCGTCTATTCACCTCTTCCTCTGCTCGGTGCAGGCGGTGTCTGTATCTGAAGGCGCCTCTCTTGTTCCAATTGATAGTCTTGGTTCACTAGGAGTTCTTGGTCGAATCGCTGCTGTTGGGCTCTGTTTCTCCGGGAGCAGCTTAGTCCAATCAGTATTAGTGGGTTCTGTCTCAGGGAGCAGTTGTTCCCAATTGGTGCAGGGTGTGCTTATGGCTCCAGTGGTTGTTAGGTTTTTAGGGGTTGCTTTTTTTTTTTTTTGGTGGGGGAGCAGGGAAAGGTAGCTGTCTGGTCCCTGGGACTCCGATGTGTAGGGCCTAGGGGACTGCCAGTCCGGAGATGGGGGCTTACCTGCTCCCAGTTGGTGTGGGGTAGGCTTATGATTCTGGTGATCTGGTTCGGTGGCTGGACGGCGCCTTCTTTTGTGTTTTCAGGTCGCGTTTTTCTCAATCGTCAACTCCTCAGCTGATCTTGTTTCTTCAGACTGCAGACTGTAGGATTCTGAATCCTCTCCCTAATGGATCTCAGCTGACCAGGTTGTTCAGTAGGGCAATCTCACCAACACTTCCAAGTTGTTGGGTTTCGCAAGATCGGCAGCTGGGCCCTGGGTTGGCCTCAGGCAGAGTGTTCTTGGATCCATTCTGGTCACGTCCCATGGAGATGGCTACTTCCCCTGGTGCTGGAATTAAAGGCGTCCCTGTTCCAAGCTCTTAATCTCCATGTTTTCACTAACTCCTCAGCGGGTAAAAGCTCAGTTTCTGGTCTTTATTATGACCGCGTCTCTGCTGCCGCTCTGCCTGCCTCTGCTGCTGCCCCATAAATACTCGTAAACAAATAAAATAAATCAGAAGAAATTAACAGCAACAGCAAAAGAATCAGTTGCTAACAAGGATCATTTTAAAGTAGGCAAGAGTGGACCCGAGCAGCATAGTTAAGAAGTTACCTTGGGGGCTGCTGCCTGAGATCTATCCTCAGGACCAGCATAGTCCTGCAAGTTATCCCCTGACTTCCATATAAACAAAAGGAGGAACATTGCAAGTGACTCGTGCTTATCACCCAGCCCTCAGGAGGCTGAAGTAGGCTACAAATTTGAGTCCAGCCTGGGCGACAGAGTTAATACCCTGCCCGTGAATGAATGAATGAATGAAGAATGAAAGTTACTGCTTCTCAGAGTTAACACCTTGTATATGAGAAGGAAAAGTTACTGGTGTATGGGGAGTTGATGGAGTCCTGAGTGAATGTGTGCTCTTGACATGGGCATGGCCGTGTCAATAGCCCAGTGCTTCAGACCTGTGGGAATGACAGAGCCTTCCCCGGGTTAGACTCACAGCAATGGCAGAGCCTCCCTCTGGTCCAAGTGCAGGTGTCTGTGAACAGTCGAACACTTGATCAGTGTGCGCAGAACCTACCAGAGTTCCTCCTCCCCGTGACTGAGACCTGAGACGACTGGGAGACCTACTGAGTTTAGCTAGCATGCCTTCCTCCGCGTTCAGATGTGTACCACACCTGCCTTCTCGCTCAGCAACATAAACTTGCTGAGTTTCTGGGCTGCTGCTGGACTGTTAAAGCCCATGCCTACCTAGTTTTAGATTTTCTGTACATATGTCTGCCCCTCATTTTCTCGTCAACCATAAAGCTGTGCAGGTCTTGGCACTGCTGAGGAGAACTACAGTCTGTGACATATTTTTGCCCCAAGGTTTAACTTAACTTAGATTGGGGTTCTGTATCTAACTCCCAATAACTGGAAATGAGGAGGGGTAGAACGGTGTATATATTAGTGCTATGGGAGAACAGCAAATCCAAAATGTGGGGAGGCGGCCTACATTCTTCATGAAATAAAGTGCAAGATTAAAGAAATGTAAGGGACACATCGATGAGATGTGTTGACACCTGTGAACCCTAATTTGAATAAAACAATTAAAAATTTATGAGATAACTGGAAAAATTTAAACACTAGCTAGATAGTTGATCATATTAAGGGATTAAAAATATTTTGGGGCCAGGCAGTGGTGGGCACACCTTTAATCCCAGCCCTCGGGAGGCAGAGCCAGGCGGATCTCTGAGTTCGAGGCCAGCCTGGGCTACAGAGTGAGTTCCAGAACAGGCACCACAACTGCACAGAGAAACCCTGTCTCGAAAAACGAACAACAAATGGTGTTGTAGCACTACAGTTACACTGGGTAGTTTGTGTTTTTTTTTTTTTTTTTTTTTTTTTTTGGTTTTTCGAGACAGGGTTTCTCTGTGTAGCTTTGCGCCTTTCCTGGAGCTCACTTGGTAGCCCAGGCTGGCCTCGAACTCACAGAGATCCGCCTGGCTCTGCCTCCCGAGTGCTGGGATTAAAGGCGTGCGCCACCAACGCCCGGCTTGTAGTTTGTGTTTTTAATGAATAGACAATTAAGTGCCTGGCGTTGGCTTTGGAACGGCACATTGTTGGTGAGTGCTCTGTGGTGGTGGGGGCACAGTGGGTCTCCCACACAGTAGTTGGAACAAGTTTGGCCACAGGGTGCGAGTGTCCAGGTAAATGATGGAACATAGACAGTTTATCACACAATTCTCTGCCGTCTTTGTATGTGTTTAGATTTTTCTGTAAGTTAAAACTATTTGCATACTTTGGGCAACATTTAAAGGCCTACAGTGAAGCATTGGTTGAAGGGATAGAATAAAAAGACTGGTTTTGAGGTAATCAGTTACATTTGGTAACTAATTTTGCATTTAGTAACTCATTAGTGGTTCAGGGCTGAGCAGTGTATAAGTTCATGGTTTGGGATCTATGTAAAGGAAAAAGGAAAGGCATCTCTTGAGGGGGTGGTACAGGGTGACGATACTGGAAAGTTTTGCTTTTGGACATACGTGCTTAAGATAGCTAGGTAGAGTGATGTCAGAGTCAGATATGGGGTGAAATTTAGTTAAAACCTTCAGGAAGAATGAGATTGCCGGGGATGTGTGAAAGGAGGGAAGGGTGTCCTGAGACAGCAGAGGAAGAGGAGTCATTTGGGATTCTGAGGAGGAAGGCGAAAGAGGTAGGGAAGAATGTGTTTGAGGGAGGGGAAGCCTCCAGGAGGTGTGGCCGCACTGACCCTCTCCTAGGCCTCATCTAGTGTAAAGGCCTGTTGGTGGTGCTGCTCCGCCCCTTTCCTTTTCTCTCCTTTCTTCCTCCAACTCACAGCCTCACTGTGTAGCCCAAGGTACCTTAGATCTTCCAGTCTTTCTGCCTTGCTATATGAGTGTTAGGTTTTGAGTCTGTGACACTGCTCTGTTTCTTTCAGATTTTGAAGACTTTGAGGGGTTTCTCGGCTGATGGGGTAGGAGTAGAGAAAACATGCGCAATATGCAGTTATTTTATTATAACATTGTTTAAATGTTTTAAATAATTACTAAAACTTGTTAAGCATTTGCGAACTATACTGATACCTGTAGTATAATGTCCCTTTAGTGAATTAATAGATCATGCTAAATTTGCATTGATTAGCTAGAGAGCCATGCTTAGAAGCAAAGCTTTTATTTTATTTTACATTTGGTTAGCCTTCATTCCCTTGGTGCTCTTAGCCCAGTGTAGAGAACATATACTTTAGTTTTGTATGCTTTATCAGTATATTTTAGTTCTGTTTTTATGAAGTATTACCAATTTACACAAAATTTGTGAAACTCAAGTTTTCAATACTTTGAATCCAAAACTTTGGAACTGGGGGGGGGGGGCGAGGGGGGCGGCACTATCCTAAAGTCTGTTTGCACGGTGATTGTGGATGTGTAGATGTTTATATTAGTCAGGGTTCTCTAAAGGAACAGAACTTATAGAATGAATGAATGAATGAATGAATGAATGAATCTATCTGTATCTATGTATATATATATCTATGTATGTATGTATGCATGTATGTATGTGTCTGTCTGTCTATTACCTACCCACCCACCTGTCCACCTACCCACCTACCCACCTACTCGTCCGTCCATCCATCCATCCATCCATCCATCCATCCATCCATTTATCTTATCTATTGGGGATTTATTAGAGTAGCTTATAGGCCGTGGTCCAGCTAGTCCAATGATAGCTGTCTACCAATGGAAGGTTTAAGAATCCAGTAGTTGTTCAGTCCGTGAGCCTGGATGTCTCAGCTGGTCTTCAGTATGCTGGAATCCCGAAGAAGTAGGCTCTTATGCCAGTGAAGGAATGACTTGCTAGCACGAGTGAAAGCAAGCTCCTTCTTCCATGCCCTTTATAATGGCTGCCAGCAGAAGTATGGTCCAGATTAAAGGTATATCTTCCCACCTCAAAGATCCAGATCACAAATGGGTCTTCCCACTTCAAATGGTTTAATTAAGAAAAAAAAATCCCTTGCAGGTATGTCCAGCCTCTTGGCTTTTAGTTAATTTCAGATGTAGTTGACAACTGAGAATAGCCATTACAATGTTCTTTGACATAAAAGCAAAATCTGATCATTAAGCAAATATCTTACTTTCTGGGATTTTAAAAAGTTACTTAGATTTCTGTTTTAAAAACAGCTTTTTAAAAAAATCATGTTCCTTTTGTCCCACGTTCATATGAGTAGGACTTGCTGTAAAAAAAAAAAAATCTAAGCCAAAACCTGCTATTCCTCGTTCTTGTCCATCACATAAGTGTCCATGTCTCCTGTGGGCTGAACACTGACATGTGTGGCATTGTAAGCACTTCCTGTGGCACAGAGGTGCCTGGCAGGAGGGAGACCGTCTGTGCCCTTTTTCAGTCTCTATTCAGGAGTCTTGTAATTTGTCATTCTCCCCTCTAAGTACAGAACTGTGAGAATTTGCTTCATATGGAAAAAACAAAACCCCTCACATAGCATATTTCATAGACCTAGAGGGTCGAAGGGATGACTCAGCCTTTTAGGGATGCTTCCCCCCAAGTTGGTAACCTCTGGCCAACTCTTAAGCACTCCCAGTTGAAATTCACTCATTTTTCATCTGCCAGTTGGAGCTGGGTTGCCAGCAGGGCCTGTGAGAACCTCCTGCCTCCCGGAGCAGCGTGCGCCCACACTGGCTGCCACTCCATTGCCTGTTGAGTCATTCCCGCAGCTCTATATAGAGCTCGCCTCTTAAACATGATGTTCTTGGAGGGAGAAAGAGAGGGAGTTTTTCTCTTCCACAGAACCTCCCTACCCCAGATCTGCATTGCCTTTTCTCCTGTGCCTTGCCCTCTCTGTGAAACTGTTCTTTAAAAGGTCTCCTAGTGTGTCCATTTATTGTTTGTTTGACTTTGTAAGCATTAAAGCATTTACCGGGCTGAGGCTGCTCTAGCATGTTGCACCAGAAAGGGTCAGAAATTTAGATAACCACCCAACAGCTTCCTGGTTTTCAGGTATTAAAAGTCCATCAAACGGCTCAGAAGCATCTTACTATCACTTTATTGTGGATATCAGTTATAAAAAAACACTGCAAACGGAATAAATGACCTTTTAATTTGAGGCAAATGAAATAATTCCTATCTGTAATTTAAAAGGATCTAGGTTTTGTTTTTTTTTTTTCTCCCTAGGGAAAGCAAAATGCCTATGTCCATTCATGTCCATTCTTATTCAGAAGAGTTGCTGCTCCCTGTAGTAGGAAAAGGCTGAAGTTTATCAGGGAAAGGATGCTTTTCCAGTGTATTCCCTATATCCAGCATAATCTCAGAGCATTGTAGGAAAATTATCTGTGGCACCCTGTCTATTCACAGCTAACATGTACCCCCATTGGCAGTGAGGGGCTCTTCAGGAGGACCGGCAGATATGAGAAACAGATTACCGCTCTGGAATGTGTTCTATGGTTTTTGGAAACATATTTTAATTGGAGTGGGGGTGGGGAAACAGTTGAACTTATGTAGTTAAATCGTCAGCTTCCTTAGCTGTTGCCTGTAAATACCACGTATGAAAGAAAGGCTGTTGGGATTCTCAGCAAAGTTATGTGGCATACGCACTTATTTGTATATATATATATGTTGATATGTATACAAATCAACATGTTTCTTTCGTGAGATTGAGTTTGGATTGTGTTTGTTTTGTTGCCCTAAACTGAATTAGCCCAGAGTTCCTTCTAGTAGGGTTTTGAATAAAACCCCGCCTTCCCATTTCTAAAAGAGAGGAAAGCAGTTTAATCTGCCTTCCGAAGTCCTTCTGTGCTCCTCCCCTCCCCCAGAGAGGACCGGAGGGGAGGAGCCACTGCTCTAACCACGAACTTCAGGTCTTCTCTGGAGTGCTCGCTGGGCTTCCTGTCTGCAGTCACTCAACTCTGGGCCATCTTGACTTGCCTGAAGGGTGGAGAACTGGTGTCTTCTCCGAGGAGGGGAGTGAGTTCTCACATTCTCCTTTGCGCACAGGCATGAGACTGAATTTGTAAAGCTCGCTGTGACCTTTCTAGACTTTTCCTGTGACTTGGACTTTTTGTGTTTGTGAGCTGTTTCCGTGAAGACTCCGTCATGACTCTGCTGGAGCCCGAGATGCTAATGATGGCTGTGCAGTCAGGTAATTCCCTTATTTCCTGCAAAGCTCCTTTGCCACAGGCATCTTTAGAATGGTTGAGCTCATTTGTACTAGCAGCACTGGTCTGAGATGGGAAGCTGAAACGTGCATCATTCAGTAAACATTCCATTTTCAGGTTTTTATTGTTTTTAAAATTCTTTTCTTGAATTGCATATTTCAGTTTTTCAGGCATAGCTTTGAATTAGATGCTAATTGATCTGAGGAGCGCTCAGCCAGGGGAGCTACTTGCTTGTCTTTAACCATTTCATCACTGTCTTCGGCACTGCTTTAGTGAAGAGTAATTACATTGCTTTAGCTGCTTTATGTAGTGTGTCTTTAGTCACAAACCTACTCTTTGTAGTCACTGTGAGAGGATCTTTGACGCTTTCCTCCACTGTTGTTCTCCTCTGTGCCTCAGCCTTCCATTTCATCTTTACAGCGTCTGTGGGAACGAACGCTCTTGATAAAGCACAAGATTGGGTTAAACCGTAGAGATAGGGGAGCAGTTAACAGAAAGAATGCAGATTTTTGAAATTCTATCTCTAAAAATAGTTTCTCAATTCAAAGCTTCTCTTAAAACATTTAAAAATTCCACATAGTTTCTTTTACTTTTGGTGTTTTTAAAACTTGTAAGTCAGATATCTAAAAATAGAGAATGTTCCCTCTCTTATTTTTAGACTTATACTAAAATGTAATCTGTAGTGTTTTCAGAAAGATTCACACAAGTGGCGTTTGCACCCTCTACCCCATCCCCTGGCCCCACACAGAGAATGAAACTCCATCTCTGGCATGACTGGTCTCTGTCGTCCTTGGGGAGTGCTTAGGTAGTGTGTTGTCAGGTCAGATACACATCAGCTGAAGACGAGCAGATGCCGGAGATGCCGTTAGGTTACGCCGTGGACAGGAAGGGCCAAGAAAGAAGGATACGAGCCATTCTCTTTTTTCTGTTTTACAAACACAGCCATAATGCGTCATTTATCAGATGAATTTTTCTGTTCTAGTGTGCTGTGCCTTTCAGGTTGCCTTTTCTTCCCCTCCCACGGATCTCTGGAGCTTTGGGTTCTAAACAAATAGTGTGCTTATCTGAGTGTTTCCCATCTGTCTTTGATGAGGTATCTCAGTAGCTCCTGGTTAAACTGACTCGATTTTTCCCATCTGTATTCCAGTTTCCTGCTGTGTGGGGGCAAGTGTGTATTTTACTTTAAGAGGCAGATTTTAATATTTGAGCATTCTTTCTGTCTCAGACACTAACACCGCATAGTAGGTTAAAAAGTTTCTTCCCCCAAGATAATTTCAGTGTTCCTAGCCCTAAAAGGGAAAGAAAAGACTGGTTTTTTTGTAGTTTCTTGTCTAAGAGTAGGTTTTCTTACAACATATGCTGGGCAGGGCTGGTCACCCATCTGTCAGACCAGCTACTTCATAAAACTTTCAAAGGACAACAGTGTGTAAGACAAGTGTGGGTGAAATTGACAAGGCTCCTGGAACAGGTAGGACCAAACGTCTGCTGAGAAGACGGTAGACGTGGGCTTCATCTTTTTGTTATGTACGTAAAAACAGTGAAGCTGGGTCTAGGGATGGCCTTCCCATTACTTAAGTTAGGAGATGTTCAAAAGCGTTCAATACCACCCCCCAGGGATGGCTTTGTGAAACTTGACTGTTTTGTTCTGGAGTGTCACAGCCACGAGCCCATTATAACAGTAGTGCAGCAGCCATTGTGATGGGAATGAAATGATTCTGCTATGGAAAGTCAGTAAACAGTGATTCTTGTTAAAAGCCAAGAAATACGTTAATCTATACTCCGTGAGTATATGCTAAGAGAAATGCTTTTCATACTGTAAAGTAACTAAGTCCTTCAGACAGAATTGAAGATGCAAAATTTTAAGGTGCTGGTATAATAGTTTGGGGTTCACTGTGTTCAGCAGCAGTTTCCACCCAGTCCTTGGAGCTTGGAGGTTTTGGAAGGACATTCTTGAGCGTTGGTGAGGGTTTCCCTCCTTCACACTGCTGGAGGCCTCAAGCTGGTTTGGATCCAGTTGGGTGCTGCCCTTCCGTGAACCTGTCTCAGTAGGGTCACCCTCTGTCCTGTCATTCCCGCAGTGCCACCTTCACAGTGCACACCAGGGGTCCCCTACAGGTGGCTCCTAGTTAGACCATAAGTGTCTTTGAAAAAGGTTTCTTTTCAGTAAAGTGTGTGTGTGTGTGTGTGTGTGTGTGTGTGTGTGTGTGTGTGTGTGTAGATATGTGGCCTGTGTAAGTGCAGAGCACACAGAGGCCGAGCTGGAGCTGGAGTTACAGGCAGTTGTGTGCCACCTGATATCTCTCTCTCCAGCCCTTACCAGCTTCTTACGAGCACATCACTCATGGATGTGGACTCCTAGCAGGCATTAATTTATCTTTTGAAGAGTGGTGGAATTTTGTTTGACTTAATTCTCATTAATAAGCATAAGCCTTTAAATTAAGATTTTTATTAACGTATTTTGTAATCTCTTCTTCCGTGAATAAATGATCCAGTGGCCATTGTCCTGGATCTCACTCTGTAGACCAGGCTGGCCTCGAACTCACAGAGGTTCACCTGTCTCTGCCTCCCAGGTGCTGGGATTAAAGGCGTGTGCCACCACTGTCTGGCCAGCTTCATGGCTTTTAAAGTCGGTGTTCTTTTGCCTCCCTGAATTTGTAGTGTGCCCTGTCTGTGATGAAGTGTGTTGTTGGGTAGATCTTAGTGTTCCAGTCAAACCATGACTGGAATCTGTCTGGATTGTCACAATTAGAAAATGACTTGAAATGAACATTGTACAATTTCTGAAGCTGGCCCTAAGAGAATAATATAGGGGCACAGCATTGATGGGTATCTTTCTTAATGGAGGTATGCCAGGGCTCAGGCCTGACTCTCTCTCTCTCTCTCTCTCTCTCTCTCTCTCTCTCTCTCTCTCTCTCTCTCTCTCTCTCTCTCTGTGTGTGTGTGTGTGTGTGTGTGTGTGTGTGTGTGTGTGTGTGTGTGTGTGTGTGACCCCAGCCGGGCAGCCCTCTGCCTTTTCCCAGTCAGTACCACTCTGTCAGTTCATTCCTCCATAACAGTAAGACAGACTTCCTTGGCAGAATGTATTAGGATGGCTTCCCAGGTCTGCTTTGGACCCACAATACATGCCTGATCATGTTGGAATACAGTTAAGGAGTCAGCTGGCCCGTTCCCCCTGTTGCTTGTGTACATATGTGTGTACCCCCAGGCCTCACACTTGTCCATGCATAGGATACCTTTGGTCATTGTGGCTGCTTCAGGGAGAGAGGATGATGAAAGACCAGGAGGCCGAAGTAGAAGAGACTTGGTGTCCACAGAGCAGTTGAGTAGTCTTTTGAGCGTATTCTGGAACTATGCTGTAATGCAAAAGGATATATAGGTACATAAAGGCATTAGGTATGTAAACTTTGACCCCGAGAATCCCACTGCTCGGCCTGCGAAGCAGAGCATAGCCTATGTGAGTGCGCTCGTTGGCTGTGCGCAGAGACGCCTGTTCTCAACGGTGCCCCTTTCAGACCATTCATGTTCACACCAGTTGCATGTTGCCTATTCAAAAAATTCACTAATTAAAACGTTGCTCCTCCGTTCATTAGTTAACGTCCTTATCCTTTGATATCTTTGTACTTAATTCCTAAATGTTTCTTTGACTTCTTTTTCCTTGATCGTGGCCGTTTGCCTCTGCACTGTTTGTTTTAAAACAGAGCATACAGAATAGGGGGATGATAGTCATTCAGAGGAGGGCTGGGGAAGATGGCAAGGCACAAGGGGCAAGCTAGGCAGATGGAATCCCGCCCATTTTGGAAGCATGGTACTTTTAGGAACCCCCGACACTCAGAAGTAGAGAGCTGATCAAAAACCTCAGAGCCTTCAGCCTTATATCACCTACTTGTGGATCTCTTGAGTGCTCGAACTTCTAAGTGGGCTTAGAAATACCCTGGTTTCTAAGGTGGTGGTGGTGGCGGCGGCGGTGGCAGCGGCGGTGCACGTCTTTAATCCCAGCACTTGGAAGGTAGAGGCAGATGGATCTCTGTGAGTTCAAGGCCAGCCTGGTCTACAGAGTGAGTTCCAGGACTGCACAGAGAAACCCTGTCTCGAACCACCCCCTACCCCTCCCACACACCCCATCCCCGGAAAAAAAAAAAAAAAAAAAAAAAAAACCACCCTGGTTTCTTTTTAAGGAATTGTAGAGTTTGAAGGACAGTTTAGGTATTTCCTTGTCTTCTTTTTCTTTTGAAAAGAGGAAATTGGCCTTTGGGGTTGGTTTATTTCCTGAAATCGTGTAATTAATTTATGGCAGAGATAGGAGGAGACTTTGTTCCCACAATCTCTTGCCAGTGTTCTTTCTGCTTCAAGATATTTAAAAAGAGATGCCAGAGATCTCTAGTTTGTAAGGCTGGATGTGACCTCCTCTCAAATGGTGCCTCTTCTTGGGTTAAGAGAGAAGATAAAAGCAGGGTGTGGTGGTATTCACCTTCAGTCCCAGCACTGGGGAGCCAGAGGCAGATGGATCTCTGAGAGTTTGAAGCCAGCCTGGTCTAGACAGTGAATTCCAGGACTATGTAGAGAGATCCTGTTTCAAGAGACAGAAGGCAGGGAGAAGATAAAAAACTGGTGTCTGAGTATCTGCTTCCCGCCCCTAGGAAGTAAAGTCTAAGCACCACAGACTTGCCATTCTCTAACCACCTTCGTCATGCTGTCTTCTCTGGCCTGGGTGATGATCTCATCAGACAGGTAGCAGACAGACAGCTGTTGTCCGCACTGCTGTGGCTTACATTTGACTGCCCTTTCTCTGACTCACTGATCTATCTGGACCTTCTCAGAGTTAGGATGCAGATCAAAGGAATTTGAAATCTTCTTTCACTTCTCTCTTTCTCCCTCTTTTTTGTTTCTCTTTGGATGAAGCAGGCTGTCAAGACTCTGAACCATGATTTTAGCCTTATTAAAACAGTGCCAAATTAAACAAAGATGAGGCTTATACAGGCTTACATTTTTATAGAGTCTCACTTCTATGATTACCACATGCATTGTTTTTAAAAATTTTCTTTTTGATAACAAGGAAAATACTAAAGGCCCTGTGTTGCCGCCAACACTCAAAACCCTTGTACTTCTTGAAGCTTAAGGGCCGTGTTGGGCTGAGTTCATGGAGTCACAGTCTGGGCCCTGCTTAAGGTTATGCAAAGTCACCAAGTAGGAGGTAGCAGCAGAGTGAGCATAGAGGGGCTGTACGAGGGAAATCAAACTGAAAAAGAGATGCAGCAGTAAAAATGTATGCTACCACACTACACAGTTCTCGTGTATGTTATTTAATGCCATGATTGTCCTTCACACCTGTAGAGGAAACTTGAAACTCAAAAGCATAATAAGACATGGAACGAATCTCTATGTTCTAGTGGTTTAAATAGATATATTCCCACCATATATTTGAAAGGCCAAGGGAGGAGGTGTCCCAAGTTCATATCTAGTCTAGGCTACATATATGATTCCAGGCCAGCCTGAGCTGCAGTCTAAGACCTTTCCAAAACAGTGTTGGCAAGATGACTTAGTGGGTAAGGGCACCAGCCATCAAGCCTGAGGACTTGAGTTTGATCTCTGGGACCCACATGTTGGAAGGAAGAGAACCAACTCCCACAAATTGTCCTTGGTCCCTCACATGCACGTATTCATGCATGTATAATGTAAAATGTAATTTAAAAACTGCAATAAGCCAGGCGGTGGTGGCGCACACCTTTAACCTCAGCACTTGGGAGGCAGAGGCAGGTGGATCTCTGTGAGTTTGAGGCCAGCCTGGTCTACAGAGTGAGTTCCAGGACAGCCAGGGCTACACAGAAAAAGCCTGTCTTGGGGGTGGGGGTGGGGGACGACAAAACAAATGAACAAAAAATCTTCAATAAAACAACCCTCCTCAAATAAACCCAGTAGTTTAGATCTTTAATTACTTGCATGATCCACTTAAAGTCAAGTGATACCCTCTCAAGACCTGCTGGTGGCTCTTCTGTGTAGCGTGCTGAAGTCCTCATAGAGCAGTGTGTCCATCCTTGAGAACGTGGGCTGCTCCCCTCCCTCCCTCCCTCCCTCCCTCCCTCCCTGGTTTTGCACAGCCGTGCTTCTTGGCTGTCCCTGATGCCTAGCGCCTGCGCAGGATCTCTCATATCCATCATTCTTCAGTGGAACACTTCCTCACTTGCTTCATGGCGTCCTCATCCCCGTAGATCTTTGCTTAAGCTTTAGTTTCTCAGTTAGCCCTTCTCTGGTTGGGAATTGTAAAATCTTGCATCATTGTCTTTACACCATTTATCACTTGACAGATTCATGACTTATTTATCGGTTTCTTGATGTAGCTGTCTCTCAGAATGTAAGTGCTGCTGAATGGGGATTGATCTGTGTATGTGACTCTTGGATATGGTTAGCATATGATAATTCTTTAATAAATGATCAAAAAATTGCAGTGTATTTTAGGCAAGTATGTTCCTCAGAATGTGGCTGTTTGTGAGGTGAGAGTTTCCTTTTTTATTAATATTTTTAGTTGGTATACAAAGTAATCAGTTTCATTATCACAGTTTCATACAATATCAAAATATGTGCTTTACTCATATCTGCCCCCCCCCCACCTCTGGTCTCCTTCCTCCCTCCAAATAGCTGCAGTTCTGCTTCCGTGTCATATATGTGCATATATATGTTAAATCTAGATTCTACGTGTAATAGGAACGTGAGCCTCCCTTCCCTTCGGAACCCTTCATCTCCCCAGACACCTCCTCTCATGTCGTGCACGCATATAGAAGTCTAGATTCTGCACGTGAGAGGAACTGTCTTTGTCTTTTGGAGTCTGGGTTATTTCACTTAGCATGGTGATATCCTATTCCATCTGTTTACCTGGTAATGACACGATTTTGCTGTGTGTCGGGGAAAGGAGAGGGGAGGGAGGGAGGGAGGGAGGGGGGGAGGGAGGGAAGGAGAGGTATTCATTTGTAGTGTGAAGGCAAAGGTTGGCAGCAGGTGGCTTCCTTCCTTCCTTCCTTCCTTCCTTCCTTCCTTCCTTCCTTCCTTCCTTCCTTCCTTCCTTCCTTCCTTCCTTCCTTCCTTCCTTTTTTTAATTTCTCACTAAACCTGGAGCTCACTCATTCAGCTAGACTAGCTGGCCAGAGAGCTCATAGGGATTCTCCTGTCTCTGCATCCCTGTCACTAGGGTTATAGTCACATTATCACCATGCCCAGCTTTTTATATGACTGGGTCTCTAAAGGCTCATGCTTGCTCAGCAAACATTTTACCAGCTGAGCCACTTCCATCCAGTGGTTGTTCTTTATAGCGGAATAAAATGCTTTTGTTGTGTATGTAAGTGCAATCACTTTTCTTTTCCTCCCCCCCCCACCCCAGACAGGGTTTCTCTGTGTAGCTTTGGAGCCTGTCCTGGATCTCGCTCTGTAGACCAGGCTGACCTTGAACTCACAGAGATCCTCCTGCTTCTGCCTCCTGAGTGCTGGGATTAAAGGTGTGTGCCACCACCTCCTGGCAATCACATTTCTTACCTAATTATCTGTTGGTGGGCACCTAGGCTGCTCTCTTACCTTGGCTTTTGTGAATGTCAGAGTATACCTTTAAAGCAGCGGTTCTCAACCAATGAGTCTCGACCTCTTAAAGATAGCATATCAGATATTTATGTTATGATTCATAACAGTAGCAAAATTACAGTTATGAATTAGCCACGAAATAGTTTTATGGTTGGGGGGTCACTACAACATGAGGGACTGACTGTATTAAAGGGTCACAGCATTAGGAAGGTTGGGAACCACTGGTTTAAATCATGGTGTGATAGGCCCCTTTGAGGAGACTACAGAGTAATTCAGTGGTTTTCAGGGTGTGGTTGAGGACCCTTTAATATCCTGAGCTCTTTCAAATGGTGCAAGATCTAAAAAAAAAAAAAAACTGTTGTGGTCTCATGTACAATATATTTTTCTAAAGCTACACGGTGGAGTTTATCAACAAACGAATGAAGAATGAGATTTGAAAAGTTTTCTGTTTTACATTCTAGCAAGATGAAATATTGATAGGTAAAACCCACATAACAAAAGCTTTTTGAAGTCCCCAGTAACTAGAAAAGCGAGAAAGAATCTTAGCCCTAGAAAGTTCTGAGAAGTGCAAGTATAAAGCTCAGGCTGGAGCTGCCGTGTGCAGCGCTTGCCTTTAGAGTGTGCAGCCCTAGGCTGGGGGGTGGGGTGGTGGCGGCTGGGTTCTGACTCTGCTGCCTTTAAGCTTGTGGCAGTGGCACTGCTTGATTCCTGTTCACCTCTCTCCTACACTAATAATGCGACAATACCTGTCCCAGGGATGTACGTATGTGCAGTGCTTGTCACAGTTCCTGCCACATAGAAAATAGCATATTTGCAAAATATTATCGGGGTAGGTTGTTGTTTGGGGGAGTTTTGATTCTATTTAATGTGTACAATATTTAATTCTTGGGCTGGAGAGATGACTCGGTGGTGAAAAGCACTTGTAGAGCCAGTTCGGTGCCCTGAGTTCATACATGGAGCCCACATGGAGATGAGAGCAGAGGCCTGACCTGACCTCCACACGCTGCAGTGACACCTGCCTGCACGTGTGCACATACTCACACACACACTATACACAACTATCAGAATATTTTAAAGCTTATTCCTGGGTTTTTTTTTTTTTAACTCCAACAACACTCTTGGTATTTGGTAACTCAAACATTTTAAAAAGTTTTTTCTTTAGCCTTAAAATGCTTTTAAGAAATTGTTTTAAGGAAACTAAAAGATAGGAAAATATTTGTTTTTAACAAGTATATTCCAAGTATAGAAAAAGTGTTTTCCATGTTTCCATCGAATCTAGAATATTGGGGGCTGGAGATGTAGTTCAGTTCATAGAGTGCTTGCCTACCATGGAAGAAACCTAGAAAAAAGAAAACCTAGAAAAAAGGGAAAGAGTGGTGTGTGCCTCTAATTCAGTCACTGATGGAGACAGGTGTCAGGACCACAAGTTCAAGGTCATTTGTAACAACATAGTGAGATAGAGGTTAGTCTGAGCTACATGAGACCATGACTTAAAAGGAAGGAAGGGAGGGAGGAAGAGAGGAGGAAAGAAAGGCTCTGAGGCTGCACACCAAAATACTAACAGTTCTTCCAGGAAGTAAGGCTTGGTTAGAGATTTTCTTTGTTGGGCCTTTGTGGTTTTCTGTCTCTTTCTGATTTTCTATGGTGAACATCTCTGTTCAGATAAATCCCATATTAATTGTCATGTCTAGGTGCATGTGTAGTTGGTTAAGAGGAGGAAGTGGCTGGAAAGCATGGTGTCACCGTGGGCTCAGGCCGAGTGAGGGCCAGCACAGCGCTGAGCAGACTGCATGATAAGGGCCTGCCATCTCATCCGCTGTGTTCCCGCTGCCGAGTTGTTTGTGTAAATCCTTTTACACTTCGCCTTTGTTTCTGTTTGGTAAGATTTATTGAAATTTCTCTTTGCAGTGTTTGTCTTAGGCCATGTTCTTGGCAGAGCTGGGGATCTTTCCTATGCACACTAACCTACTCTCATTTGACTGAGCCTTCCAGAAGATTTTGTAAGCTGAAAATACACCGCTTTTTTTTTATTTTAGTGGGTAATCATAATTCAGCTTTTTTTAAAGCATAAAATGGTGGCATTGATATAAATATGCTTTAATTATTAAGTGATTTTCCATAATACGTGTTATTCTTTGAAAATCTTTCCCCCTTCCATGAGGCAAGTCCTCTCATGTAGCCTCAGATGACCTTGAACTCCTGATCCGCTTGCTTCTGCCTGCTGAGTGCTGGGGTTACAATGTGTGCCACCATGCCCAGGTACGCAGTTCTGGGGGTCAAATGCAGATAAGCACTCTGCCAGCTACGCCACATCCCCTGTGTGAAAGTGTGAAAGTCTTAATCCATGTGCTCCTTACCGGAAGATGGGTTCTGAGATTGTGCGCCTGAGCTTTGTACAGAATCAGGAGGATTTGTAACAAGGAATCAAACTGTTAATGTTAAGTAAGTTAACCTCCTCCCTGTCTTTTCTCTTTTGTTTTGGGACACAGGGCCTCCTGTAGCCCAGGCTGGCCTTGAACTCCCTATGGTGGAGGAGGATAACCTTGGACTTCTGATCTTCCTGCCTCAACCTCTTGAATGCTAGAATTACAGTTGCTTGTCACACACCCAGCTATAAAGAATTCTTAAAACCCATAAAGAGTGGGCAACATCTGGATATGACATTGCAATATATATGATGCTGGGCAGGTGTTGGTAGAGGCAGTAGATCTCTGTGTCTCCATGTGCATAGTGAGATCCTGTCCAAAAAAAAAAAAGAAAAGATGCTAACAATTATCTCTCCAAAGTCCCTAAATGTTATTGATCGGCATAGAAATGCAAATAAAAGCCACAAAGAGAAGCCAGTTCATACCCATTAGAATAGTTAAACATGGAAAAGACTGTTAATTAGAAGTGTGTGTGAAGTGTGAAGCAGTGGGGAGTCACAGTATGGGATATAGAATGGCACATAATGACCTGGGAAGGCAATTCATTAAAAAGTTAAATACATTTAGTATATCACCCAGCAATCCAATTTCCAGATCTTTACACAAGAAACATGGAGTATACATTTGTGCTGAAGGTTCATAACAACTTAAAATTTTAATCACTCCAAACTGGAAACCACCTAAATGGCTGTTGGCAGGTAAAAGACAGTGCTAATATAGAAGAGAATACTAGCAATAAAAGTGAACAAGTTACCAATTCACAGATCACCAGTATGTCTGTATTCTGTAAATTTCATAAGTATTGTATTAAATGTAAGAAACCAGATTCTACTACACACTCTCAATTCACACATATTCTTAGAAATGCAGGCCACGGGGCTGCAGAGATAGGTCTTTCAGAGGACCTACCTAGTTTTTGTAACAAAATCTCAAAATTGCCTGTAATTCCATTTCCTGGGTTTCCAGTGCCCCTGGATTCTCTGTCCATACATGCACAAATCCATATGCAGATACACATATATACACAAATTAAAAGTCCTTCTCAATTAGATTTTTTATTTTGTGTACATGGGGGTTTGGACAGTGTGTATGTCTGCATATCGTGTTCATGTCTGGTGCCCACAGAGGCCAGAAGGCGGTGTCATATCTGTCTGGAACTGGACTTATAAACGATTGTGAGCTGTCATGTGGGTGCTGGGAATCGAACCCAAGTCCTCTGGAAGAGCAGCCAGTGCTCCTCCTCACCAAGCCATCTGTCCAGCCCTGATTGCTTTCTTCCTTTAATGTGAGCTGGGATGGGGCTGGGGAGATGGCTAGGTGTTTAAGAGGACTGTTGCTTTTGTAGAGGGCCTGAGTTTGGTTTCTAGCACTCATGTAGGGCAACGCCAGAGGGATACAGGATCGTTTTCTAGCCTCTGTGGTTGCACACCCATATGGGCATGTACATGCTTGGGTATTCACAGTCTTTAAAAAAAAAAAAAAGACAGATTAGAATATTGCTACATGTTTCTAAAAAATGAATGACGTACTATGGAAAAAAAGACCTATTGATAACTCCCAAGATAGTTACATGGAATGAAAAAAGTTACATAGTGTTTGATATTTGTATAAACTTAGAAGTTTGGTTTTGTTGCTGTTGTTTGGAGACTGGCCTTGAACTCACAGAGATCTGCCTGCTTCCATCTCCCATGAGGGATTAAAGCCTCTGCCACCAGGTTTGGCAGAACATCACATTATGAAGAGATTGTGGTTGTCGGATCTGAGGGTGGTGAGGGGATAGTTCTGCACTGGGGGCCGAGCAGTGAAGAAGATAGGCATTGTCTTGACTGTCATTCTTACTGGTTACAGTGATGGACTGTGGCTTTGTAATGTGTGATTAATAAGGGAAACCGGTTCAGGATGTTGGATCGCCTTGTTTTTACAAGCATGTGTAGATCTATAATTAGCTCAAAATAAAAAGTTTAGTTTAAAAAAATGCAGACAGTTTGGCAGTTTTTCAGAAAATTAAAGCATAGCCCATATGACCTAGCATTTCTATTTTTAGCCCAAGAAAGTCAAAACATTGTCTTTGCAAAAACTTGTACACAAATATTCCCTGCAGGGCTGGCAAGATGGCTCAGTGGGTAGAGACACTTGCCGACAAGCCCTTATGTTGTGAGTGTGAGTTTGATCCCTGGAGCCCACATGGTGGAAGGAGAGAAGTGACTTCACAAGTTGTTCTTTGACCTCCGCACATGTACCACATACTCATGTATTCAAACCCAAATAAATAAATAAATGAATGAATGAATGAATGAATGAATGAAAGTGTGAATGTTTGAAAAGGGTTCTTAGCAGCATTATTCATATAGTCAAAAAGTGGAAACAACGCAACAGTCCATCTTACGGTAAAAAAAAAAAAATTAAAATATGACCATGTAGTAGAGTACTAGTCAGCCGTGAAAAGGAGTGGAGTTCTGACATTTGCTACAAAATCAGTGAACCTTAAAATACTATGACAGATCTGGAGAGAGCTCAGAAGACTGTTAGAAGACTTGCTGTTCTTGCAGAGAACCCAGGTTCCATTTCCAGCACCCAAACAGCAGCTCACAACTGTCTTTTACTCCTAATTTCAGCTCCCCCTTCTGACCTCCAGGGAGACCTTGCACACGCGTGATGCACAGACATACATCATACATGAAAGCACTCATACACATGAAATAAAGTAAATTAAAAAAGGATGCTGTGCCAAGTGAAAGAAGATAGGTGCAAAAGGAGTCACACTGTGATTGTCTTCCCATGGAATGTCCAGAATGTGGAGAAATGTGGAGAAAACAGAGGAGTGGTTGCCCGGGCCTGGAGGGTGCGCAGCGGCTGCCGAGCTAGCATGAAGGTGCGCTGCGGTTCTGCAGTGCTTCTGCTTATGAAGCCTGGTGAATTGTGTGCTGTGCACGTTACCTAGGCTTCCAGTTCTCCGGCCGTTGGGTTGGCTCTGCATGTAGCTGTAGCCCTGGCTACTTGGGAGGCAGAAGCAGGAGACCAAGAGCAGCATGGCTAACATAGTGAGACCCCATTTCAAGAGAAAAGAAAATCTGAGGGGAAAACTGTAGATTTGGGGGGTAACAAGCAGAAGTGGAAGAAGTACTCAAGGGCCTGAAGAGACTCAAGGTGCAGAGCTTTGTGGGCTCTCTGGACCGTCCTGGGGTTGTACAGCCTGCGCCTGTGTCCATGAGCACTGAGCTGCAAAGTGGGTGGATTACCTAAAGTTCAATAAAGTTGATTTTTAAAACTTATAAAACTGTGTGTAATTGCAAGCTTAAAGTGACCTTTAGGTAGGAATACTCATGCAGTCTTACTAATCTAAAGCAAACAAAAGTCAGGTATGCTGAGTTCCGGGGCTAAGTTGCACAGTGAGCCAGGGTAGTATCATCCAGCCTGTGCCTTCTGCCTTTGGCCTAGCCTGGCTGTGTTGCTGTTTTTCAGAATCTGTGGGTGTGTGCAATTGCTCTATTTTGTTTGTTGTTTGTTTCTGGCTATTGTATTGCATTCTTTTCCTCTGTGTGCAAGTTGAAGAATGTCCCAGTGGTATAACAAATGAAGGTAGTTGCCTCTCACCAGCCCTTTGGAGTGCTCAGTTAATCTGGGCACAGGAGGTTGGTTAGAATGACTCCTGAACAAAGGGTTTGGGTAGCACTGCTGGGCAATGCTTAAAAAACAACCGAGGCCAAGTGTGGGCACTTCTTTCCCTCCTGCATTGCTTCTGGTCTCACCCCAATCTCTCGCCAAGAAGTAGGCTGTCTAAATAAGTGTTACAGAAAACCTGCCAAGGTTTGAGAAGAGTTCTAGAAGGGATCTGTGAGAAGGACCACCTCTGTGAGCCTCCCTCCTTCACCTGCTCTTTCTCAGGTCTTAGGTACCGCTGTGGCCAAGCCCAGGGTAGGTTGTGCCACGTGGTAGAGGCTCTGTTTCCTTTGTTGCCCCGGTGCTGGGGGTTGTGTCTAGGGCTTCAGGGATGCTAGGCACAAATCTTGTTTCTATTGTTTTCCTCAAAGGCGGGACGGGTTAAAAACAGCTTTTCTTGAACAGACACCACATTGGAACATGCAGAAGTAAGCAAACACAACCTTAAAACACAAGAGGCGCATTCTAGAATTCTAAGTGGGTCTTGTAGGGGTCCCAGCAAAGTCTGCCATGTATGGGAAGGAAAAGCTCACTTGTCCTGTGTTCTACTTCTCAATACCTCTGACAGTTGATTGAAGGCCCTAGGTCATTTCCCCAACAACCAGTTACCTGGCTTTCCGACATCACATCTGTTACTATTGTCTAGAGTGAGTATAGGCTTCATGAGCACAGAGCTCAGTCCCTCAGACCACTCAGCCTTAATCAGTAGTGATGGGGTTACCAGTGTGCTCACAGGCTCTGCACGACTTGCCTATAAATCAGAGGTTTCTACAGTCCCCTGTGCAGGTTAGATCGTTTGCTAGATTGGCCCACAGAATTGAGGAAGACACTTCACCTCCTGTTACATTTATTTAAAAGAATATACTTCAGAAACAGCCGAAGGAAAAGGTGTAGAGGACGAGGCATGAGCAGTGGGACTCCATGGCTTCTCTGGGCATATCACCCTTGGCACCTCCATGTGTTTGCCAGCCTGGAGGTGCTCTGACCCTGACATCACTTGTGGATGTGTATGGAGGCTTCCTATGGAGGCACAATTGATTGAATCTGTCTGTAGATGATTTTTCTCTCCCCACTTCCCCTCATCTTGTTAGATAGACCTCAGTGGCCTCCAAGTCATGATCCTCCTGCCTCAGTTTTGCAAGCGTTGAGGTTATTGATGCATGCTACTACACCCTGAACCTGGTTCCTCTCTGATCCAGTGAGTGAGGGTAGAACTCAGGTTCTAGTCTTCTAGCCTCGTGGTCGGTTCTGACTGCCGTCTCTTTCCTAAGCACTGTGTTGGCCTACACTCACTGCACAGGATTGCTGTGAATCACGAAAGCTGCCGGTGCCTTGGTTGCCCTTACTGCTTAGGAAATGTTAGGTTCCCATTAATTAGTAGCTCAATGCCAGGAGTGGGGCTGAAGACCAAATATGTCCTTCTTATTATAAACCACACTAGCACAGTGTGTGGGACTGTATTCCAGCTTCCATAACTCTCAGAGTCCTCACAGCAACTGTAGGAACTCAATGCCTTTATTAGCCTCCTTCACACAAGAGGGAAGGAACTGAGGGACAAAGTGGGTATGAAGCCTGCCCAGTACCACACCTGGTGAGGGAGGGTGGAGCTGAGTCTGTCCAGATGGTCTGGCTTCAGAAGTCAGTGTCTTTCCTTTAGAGTAAACTTCAAACCCTTCACACCATTGGAACTCTTTGTAGACAGTTCTGGTCATCTGGGTCCTCTGCTCCATTGGCCTGGGATGTTACCTACCTTCTTCTAGACTCCTGCCCCCCCCCCCCACGGTAGTCCCCCCACACTGTGATGTGACTGTTAAACAAAAAACTGTGACCTTCCACTTTCTTTTAAATTCTGTTGTTCTAGCCCCTCCTTCTGCAAAGGGACAAGCAGGCCTCTTTCTACTTTTGAACTTGCTTAGGAGTAAATAAATGGGTATACAACAAACTGTAACCCTCACTTAGAAGCTTCCTTGTGGTAACCCTTTACCTGTTCACAAGGTGAGGATCGGTGCCATTTGGGGATCCGGTGTCACACGTTAAATCTACGGAAACTCCAGTATCTTGCCACAGACGTGCATTAGAAATGCTGCCTAATGCACCACACAGTGCCTATGCATTGGAATTAGAGTGGGAACCTGTGCTGTAGGAGGATCTGCTTGGCTCCAGTTGGGAAGGTGTTCCCTGCTCCTTCCCTTTCTATCTGGAGAAGTCTCGGGGAAGTTTCTTAACAGCTGAGTTGGTGCCTCTGCCCCACGAGAGGGTTGAAAATAACCGTCTGTTAGTTGATCCTGAAGATGCTTTTGCATTTAGGCTTTTGGTCCTTTATGATTAAAATTGGCTTTGGGGGTTGTTTGCATACTTCCAGAAAAGTCTGTGAATTTAAAGAAAAAAATATTTTTTTTACATATTCGTGGAATTCAAACCATGCTGAATATTACATGAAAGACATTTTGAGAACCTAGAAGCAAAAAATGTGATTTCCCCACATGCATATGGACTATATATTCTGGTTGTTTTAGAATGAAAAAAAAAAAAAAAAAAAAAAAAAAAAAAAAAAAAAAACTGGGCCACCACACCTTTAATTGCAGCACTCAGGAAGCAGAGGAAGGTGGATCTCTGAGTTCAAGGCTAGGCTGGTCTACAGAGGGAGTTCCAGGACAGCCAAGGCTGTTACACAGAGAAACCCTGTCTCGAAAAACCAAACCAAAACAAACAAGAATAAAAATGTAAATAATAGCTAGTGTAGAGTCTTTGTGTTCTGACACTAATAGCTGAGTTGGCTGGTGTATGCGGCTCTTCTCTTATCCTGCCCACCACCGACTTTACCTCCTGTTCACTTTCCTCTTGCTTTCCTCCTCTTCATCTCTCTCTTCTTCCTCCTCCCTCTTCTTCCTCCTTTCTCTCTTCTAACCTGCCTTATTCTTTCCTACTCACCCTTCGGGTCTCAAAGAATGCCCCTTCACCTTTCCCTCACACTTTCTCATCCTCTGTTTCTTCATTGTGCATATACTTTGAGACTATATGTTTGAGATTTTTTTTAAAGATTTATTTTTAACTTATGTGTGTGGATGTCCTGTTTGCTGTATGTAATTGCACCATGTGTGTACCTGGTGCCTGAGGCCAGAGAGTGTAAGATTTCCTGGAACCGTAGTTACAGATGGTTGTAAGCCATAATGTGCTTACTGGGAATTGAACCGGGGTCCTTTGGAAGAGTGTTTTTCACTGCTGAGCCATTTCTCAAGCCCCCTGTTTATGAAATTTTTGTTTGTTGTATATTTTTGTTTGTCTATAGACAAGGTTTCTCTGTATAGCACTGGCTGTCCTGAAACTCGCTCCGTAGACCAGGCCAGCCTCTGCCTCCCAAGTGCTGAGATTAAAGGTGTAGGCCACTGCTGCCCGGCGATTTTCTTTTTCTTCCTTCCTTCCTTCCTTCCTTCCTTCCTTCCTTCCTTCCTTCCTTCCTTCCTTCCTTCCTTCCTTTCTTTCTTTTGGTGAGATTGTGAGGATTTATATGCACAGTGTTTGCGTTTGCATTAGTAGCTTCATCTCTGCCCAGGATTAAACTAAGAATTCTCTTATATTGGTAAAGAGCTAGTGTGTATGTGCTTGGGAACATTTTGTGTTTTGATTTATTGGTTAGGGGCTTTAATGGATCTCTTTCTGTCCGGGCATGGTGGTAAATGCCTTTAATTTTAGTAGAGGCAAGAGGATCTCTGAGTTCAAGGCCAGCCTGGTCTGTACTAAGTAAGCCTTGGTCTGGGCTAAGTGAGTAAGATCCTGTCTTAAAAAAAAATAAAGTTTCTGATATACTTAGATTTGTCCGGGCCTTGGTAGATCATCGTGGCATATTTAAGTCAAAGAACTTAACAGTTTTGATTGAAATGGCAAGTGTTCTTTTGGAAGCTTAACAGTTCATGCTCAAACCAGGAGTGTTAATATCCAGTACTTCTTCTGAGTCCACTGATGGTTACCTCCTGCATGGCAGAGTGCTTCTCAGGTTAAGATGGACAGTTCTTGTGGGATATGTGGGGCTCCTGGAAATCTTTGCTTTAGACTGTTTCCAAAGCTGTCTTCATAAGGACATAGCTTTAGCTGTGCTGGCCAGGGATTGTCGTGCCATGGACAGGCTTTACTCCTTGGGAAATGTCTCTTTCTTCTAATTCTTTCTTTTGTTACTTTAAGCTTTCTAAATTTTCTTTGTTCTTTGCAAGTCGTAGAAATTTCTTTTCATAGCAAAAGAGTTACATAAAATAAGATTTAGAAAATTTTAGTTAAACAAATGCCTTTGTAAACTAACCATGAAAAGATGGATCATTTTAAGTTTACAAATGACTCTTAAATGCAGATTGCTAGGGGTGGTGTCACGGGTATGGGTTTCTTGGATGTCATCCCTTTTAGCCCCGGAGCTAAATATCAAGAGGCTACATGCCCAACCAGAAAACGTTAGCCTCTGCCAACATTACATCAGCTCCACAAAACCTCACTGGCTAATTATCCCTTGGGATCGGACATGGATCTGGCAGCTTGTGAAAGCTGCTTTTTCCGATTTCTGTCTTCCTGGCTGTGACATATCCAAAAGGAATGAAGTTGAGAAATCATCATCTTTTGAAAGCTCTTGACTTCTCATTCCCACAGTGGTTCGTTCTCATGGCCAGGATAGAAAGTTGCTTCTGAACTTGAGGAGGCCCTTTATGTAGTTGATGAGGAGTGACCAGGGAGGGTGATGAGGAGGTGCCTGGTTGTATGTGTGTCTGGATGGCCAGTGTCCCCGGGTTCTAGTGTGTTTCTGCAGCCTCCTCTCTATACCACAGTTGAAGAAGGTGGGTAGACAGACTCAGACTCGTGCCCGTGGTCTCTGTGCGTTGGCTCTGCTGTGAGGACTGGTGCAGTCATTACTCACTTTAGTGATCATCACCCTTTCCTGAGGATAGCCTTCCCTAGAAAGAAGTGCTGTCTGACTTCAAACAGCCCTCTTCATTCCTTTGAGCCTCAGTCTTCCCTGAGCACATTCCCTGCTGTCTCTTCATTCCGTACTTTTCAGTGGTTTTTGCTTCAAAACTAAGCATGAAGTAAGTTGACTAGAAAATTGTTGGACATGATTCTGTTAACAAAGCTCAGGAAGTGAGCAGAAACTGACAAAGGCTAGCAAGGCTGGCCAGAGTGGAGGCCAGGCCCCAGGCAGCCCAGTGATGCCGCACTGCCCACAGGTCTGTCCGTCCTGCTGCTTGCCTGCTCGCTGGTGGACTCCTGCCGCTCTTGGTATTACCACCACTGCCGGGGTAGTTCTGATTATATTCTCACTTCGTGTATTGTCTTCACGGTCCAAGTCCTGGATGGGAGAATCTGGTCATCTTTACTTGGATTATTCATTTGTGAACTGCAGGCCAGGGAAGGAAGGAAAAAGGCTTCTCTTGCAATTGAAATGTCTCCTGATGAAAGGGCTCGGGTGCCAGACAGTTAAACGCTAGGATGCCCTCTCTACAGTAGTTGGCCCCATCCTCACAGCCACGCTACAGTCTCAGAGTGTGTTCTTGGCCCAGGCCTTGACCCTTGCTGCATTGTGTTTCCTGGGGAGTCTGTTTCTGCTTGCCCGGCGTAGAGCGACGAGAGACTGGAGAAAGCTTCCTTCCGAGTCCAGCCAGGTGGACCGGTGAGTCTGTCTGGGATACTTGGAGGAGCATGGGTGAGGGGATCACTTGCAGGCCCGTGGGTGACAGCTCATGAGAGCTGTGCCACCTGTGTAACTTGGAGCAGCTGTGTCACCAGAGGGTCCTGTCCCCTCTCCCAACAGTTGTCCACTGATTATAGAACCCTGGAGCTGCAGGGAGGGTCTCCTCAGGCTTGTGAGTTCGTTTCCTGACCTCTGTGAGTCCCGCTTCTTCCTGGAAGTGATTCAGGCCACAGCAGCAGTAGCCATACAGATAACTCTCTTAATCTACGAGTTCCTTCTCACCAAACTCACCTCAGCCTGTGGCTTCCAACACCACCTAGCAGGTGGTGTGTGTGTCTGTGCCTGTGGCCCTGACCTGGCCTTACTGTAGACTGTGCTAAGCTGCTGCTGCTTCCACTGGATGCCTGGATGGTTCACATGCATTTAAAGCTCATGTTGCCATTCCTGTGACTGCCCTTAAGCCTGGGGTCCCTAACTTAGTGCCAGCTGCCTCCCAAGAATGGCAGGAGTCATCTTTGGTTCCTTTCCCTTCCTGCGCACCTCACACTTGTGGCTGAGTTTTTATAGGCTTTTCTTAGTTTGTCTGCCTGCCCTAGATCATATTCTCACTGTTTGCTTTTTTCCCCAAGCAGCCTTTCTAATTGGTTGCCCTGCCTAGAGCCCAGCTCTCCACCTAGAGCCCAGCTCTCCACCTAGAGCCCAGCTCTCCACCTAGAACCCAGCTCTCCACCTAGAACCCAGCTCTCCACCTAGAGCCCAGCTCTCCACCTAGAACCCAGCTCTCCACCTAGAGCCCAGCTCTCTACCTAGAACCCAGCTCTCCACCTAGAGCCCAGCTCTCCACCTAGAACCCAGCTCTCCACCTAGAGCCCAGCTCTCTACCTAGAACCCAGCTCTCCACCTAGAACCCAGCTCTCCACCTAGAACCCAGCTCTCCACCTAGAGCCCAGCTCTCTTTGATCTATTGTTCATTCAGCTGCCAAGAGTCTCTCTTCACCTCCTGTTCATTTTTGTTTGTTTTGGGGATCTCATTTGTGTGGTTAGAGACAACTTGGTAGAATCATTTCTTTGCTTCTAACATGTAGGTTCCAGGGATCAAACTTAGGTTTGGCCGTAGGTGCCTTTATTTACCTGCTTGACCATATGACCAGCCAATGTTTATTTTTAACATTTTTATTATTTTAGTTATTTTTATTTCATGTATATTAAGTGTTTTGGCTGCATGTATGTATATGAACCACATGTGTGCCCTGTTACCTGAGTAGGCCAGAAGAGGATGTTGGATCCTGTCAGCAAATGTGTAGGTATTTGTGAACCAAACCTGGGTTCTCTGCAAGAGCAGCAAGTGCTCTTAACTGCTGAGCGCTCTCTCTCTCTCTCTCTCTCTCTCTCTCTCTCTCTCTCTCTCCTCCTCCTCCTCCTCCTCCTCCTCCTCCTCCTCCTTCTCCTTCTTCTTTCCCCAAAACAGGGTTTCTCTGTGTAACAGTCCTTGCTGCCATAGAATTCACTCTGTAGCCCAGGCTGGCCTCAAGCTCACAGAGATCCACCTGCCTCTGCCTCTTGAGTGCTGGGATTAAAGGTGTGCACCACCACTGCCTGGCAAAAATCTCATTTTTTTAGCCTTGGCCAGACTGAAATTTATAACAGTCTTTCTGCCTGAACCTCTGAAGTGCTGGGATTATAGGCATGAACCACTGCACCTGACCAAATTACTTTTCGTAAACATCAGTTTTAACCATTTGACTTTCCTACCTGGAATTCTTTGGTTTTCTATGGGATTTAGCTATTTCATGTATGCATTTAATCTCTCATTGTTGGGTTATTTCCCTCACAGTCTCCATGAATACTGACTAGCTTTTGGGTTCTGGAAGTGCTAGTATGCAGCTGGTGTCCTTGAGGTTTCTATTCTTGGTCTCTGCCCTGACCACCCCTCTTTGTGTATGTTAGGCTTTTAACGTCCTCTTGTCTGTCCAGATAAGCCTTAGCTCTTCTAAGATGTGTGCGCTCCTCCCACAAAGGTGTGTCTCTTCCTTGTGCCCCACCCCCTTTTCCTTCTTTATTTGATGTTAGTGTTGTGGCTGCACGTATATCTGTGTATTCTATACATGCAATGCTCAGAGATGTCAGATTACCCTGGAACTGGAGTTACAGATGGTTGTGAGAGGCACTATTGTGGGTGCTGGGAATTGAACCCAGGTCCTCTGGAAGAGCAGCCAGAGCTCTTAACTAACCACTGAGCCATCTCTCTGCCACCCTCCTTGTGCTCATTTATAGTCAGTGCATACCGCCACAAAGTACTTGATGGAGTGCGTTCTGAGCTGGTTCATGGTTACAGAAAGCACATTCTTAAAAAAGGAGGTATTTTGTTTCTGAATCCCTAGGCTCTGGCATGTAGCTGTTCTGTAATAATCTTATTTAAAGACTGATGAATAGAAGGCATTCTGAGAAGTAAGACAGTGTGCACGTGTGAAGATGCTTGCATAACTGACGTTTCTTGGAAGCATTAAGTATTCACTGACCCTAAAGATGGGTGGGTAGTCTGTGAGTCAGTCCCTGTTATCTGTCTGCAGGTGGCCAGAGCCCAGGAACCTTATCAGCCCATCAGATGATTTTGTCTCCTCTGTGATCAACTTTTGTAGTCTTCCTGAAGAAGTTGATCAACTGTGGTTCCCCTTGGCTTTCCCAGCTGCACACGTTTCACTCCTAAATAGTGATCCAGTTCTCCCTACAACCACTGGTTCAGTCACTGCTTTGGCTGCTCCAGTGGCATACATTTACACAGTACCTACATACTCATACTATGTTAATAATCTAGAAAGTAGGAACCTCGAGGCACGCCCATCCATGTGTCTGGCCTGCTGGGTCTGCAGGTACGTTGGTCCCACACTACAGCTCTCATTTCGTTTATGTATTCCCACTATGAGTCTTGGCAGCACACACAGCATATAGTTTAAGCTGGCTTTTTTTTTTTTTTTTTTTTTTTTTTTTTTTAGTTTTTCGAGACAGAGTTTCTCTGTGTAGTTTTGCACCTTTCCTGGAACTAGCTTTGTAGACCAGCCTGGCCTCAAACTCACAGAGATCCGCCTGCCTCTGCCTCCTGAGTGCTGGGATTAAAGGAGTGCGCCACCACTGCCTGGCTAAGTTGGCTTTATTTTTTTATTTTTTAGGCCTTGACCACTGTCTTGATTTACTGCACTGGGAAGAGTAAATTTTGTTTTTTTCTTTCTTTCTTTCTTGTTCCTCCTTCTGAGAGAGCCTGCGTCATTGAGAAATGTTTAACCTCATGGCCTTGCACTAGGGCTGGAGATTTGCCTAAGGGAACTGGAAGCTGGTAGTGTTTTTACTTAAATTCCCCCTTAAGGGGTGGGGGTTTTTAGCAGAATCAGCCAAAAGGGCTAGATGCTGGGAAACTTTTTAGTAGCAAGGCTGTTGCCATTGGGTTACTGGAAATATTTGGAAAGTTTTCTAGAGATAAGAATAGGCATTTTGGATTCCCTTTTGGGGTGGGGTGGGGGCAAAACCTGTACCTTCTGCCAGGTATGAAGAAGAAAACTGAGGCAGAGGACTGGATGCAGGGTTGCATGCCTTCAATCCCAGCACTGGGGACAGGGGCAGAAGGTTCTCTGGGAGCTGGAGACCAGCTTAGTCTACATAGCAAGTTCCAGGATAGCCAGGACTACACAGTGAGACCTTCCTAGACAAAGATTTCCTAGAAAGGACACTAGGAAAAGACGGCAAAGCTGGCAGAGGACAAGAAAAGGCGCGTGCGTGTGTGTGTGTGTGTGTGTGTGTGTGTGTGTGTGTGTGTGTGTGTGTGAGAGAGAGAGAGAGAGAGAGAGAGAGAGAGAGAGAGAGAGAGAGAGCGAGCGTGAGAGAGTGAGAGAGCGCATGAGCGAGAGCTGAAATAAATCATAAATTAGTAGAAAAGTCAGTTTTTCAGTTGTATGCTGTGCTATTAAAAGAAAATGGACTGGCACAAGGAGGACGTCACTGGGCTGGAGTTGTATAAACTCTCACTAGGCCGAGGCAGACTGCTCTGGTCTGTGGGAAGAATTTGACTTTTTCTCAACTTTGGAATTACACTAAGAGCAGATCATAACGGGGATTTTTTTTTTAAAATTTTCTAATATTACTAATGTGTTTTGTATTTAGAATACTTCTTTGACATAAAGAAGATATTTGCCCACAAGGGTTATTGTGAATGACCTTTGACAATCTTGGTATTAGGGGAAGATATGAACCAGCAGATTAAATATAACTACCTGTTTTATATAACTTTATATTTGTTTTGTGTCACAGATGAAAAAAAATGGTACATACTTTTGCCTAAATGGAGTCATAAGCTGAGCAGGCGCCAGGCCCTGAAAGGAAGGAGTTGTGAGGTTAAACCATTTGTGGTGTCGTCCTGACGTCATCGAAAACTGCGGCAATTCCACTGTGCTTAGTATAGGTACAGGTTATCTTGCCCCTTGAAGGACAGTTGGACTCACCTACAAGTTTTCTATTTGTACTGTTTTCTCATGTTAGCAGAAGAGAATGGATGATTGAGGACTGATGCATTATGAGACTTCTTTTAGTTAGCAAGAACTTAACACTTGTTGAGTGTATCTTTATCCCTATTTATATCTACTTAACCCTTCTTAGGAGTCCTCAGGCTCACTGTGCCTCAGGGATCTCTCACATTCCTAAGGAGTGATTCTAAGACTCAAGAAATAAACTTATTCTGTTGTTAGATGGGGGGGGGGGGGCTATAAGATCCTTAGAAAGAAAAAATGAAGGAAGTCAGGAAATTTTGAGGTAAGATTGGAGTTAGACCAGAGAATAAGCCAAATTTGATAGAAGAGTCAGAGGAAGAAAACTGAACCCAGTGGTGTTACGTCGGGAAGGGAACCCAAAGCAAACATCTGGAAACCAGAGTAGTCACAGTGTGTGAAAGAGAGTAACGTTTTTACCTCGATTAGACCAGGAGGCGTAGGGTAGTTTGAAAATTGGATTGAATATATGGTTAAGGAGGAGCCTGACACTAAATTAGAATTTGGCCTTGACCATGTAAGTCATTTTAAGTTCTTGAGTAGTTATTTCTTTATTGACTTTCAGTTGTAATTGGTATTGAAATGTGGCAGAGCTATAGCAGTCCTGAGAAACAGCGTGGTACTGAGTGCTCTTAGCACACCAGCACCACTCTAAAGTTTTTATGAGGAAAAGGTTGAATTGGAGCATAGTTTCGGCAGCTGAAAATCCAGAATCAGGAGGCCCATCCGTTTGGCCTTTGGTAAGGGCCCCTTTGGCTATATGACATCATGGTGGCATGTGGGAGCATATGCAGACAGGAGAGCATGGTGAAACAGGAAGCCACAGTAATTACTTCTTAAGTGCTAAGCTTGTGAAAGTCTATTCAAAGGTCACGATACATAAAATACTTTTTGAAAACATGCAGGAAAAGACACAGTATTTTAAATAAATCGCATATAATAACTATGAAGGTTAAGCTATCTGGCATATGGGCAAGATTCTTAAGGACATGACATTGCTTCCGGAAGGGGTCTTCAGTGTGCTTCATAGCGGTGGTGCCATGTGAAGTTACCCACTGCACCTGCAGCATACCAGGGCTCGTGTCAGGGGCCAGGGGTACAGTGGGGCACCAGACTGACATGGTACATGTTTGTACACAACTGAAGCCTATCAATGAAGGCAGAAGAGTAAGTGTAGCAGAAAAGAGGGCTGTGGTAGACTATTCAGACCACTGTGGACAATCAGGACAGGAATATCCAAACAAGTTAGAGAAACATTCCGAGAAGGCTTTGCAGGGGGGGAAAGGATCTTTGACTATGACTTGAGGGATTTCTACCAGGGAGATATGAATGGTGATGGTTTGGAGAAAAGAAAGCTTATTTGAGGAACTGATGGACTTCTGTCAGTAACAGAACAACACAATATGGCAGATAAGTATAGGCTTACACCTCATCCTGACCACTGACTGGTTGCCTCAGACACTTCTCTGTGCTCCATTTTCCCCATATGAAAACAGACAAGACAATAATCACTAACTTGAAGATTGAGGCTAAATAATTGAGGATGTATAACGTCCTCCCCAGGATAGTGTTTGGCAAACAGCAAGTGCTCAGTACACTTTAACTTTTACCACTAAGGCAACTGCTGCAAGTATAAAGTGTGAGAAGAAAGTCCGAGACCATAGCTTAGTGGTACAAGAGGCGTTTAAGAAGTCTCTTAAACTGACTTGAGGAGTCAGTGCAGGGGGTTTTCATTTTAGAGTGTTCTGGTTTCAGGGTGGAGGCAAGATTGAAAGGGCTAAAAAATCGACAGCAGGGAGAGCAGAGAGATGAATGCAAAGTCCACGTGAGATACGGTCATTCAAAAGTGCTTACTGTGTGTCAGGTGTGCTTTTTAAAATTGTCTGTGTGTCTGTGTGTGGGTGTGTGTGTCTGTGTGTGGGTATGTGCACTTAAGTGCAGATGCCATTGGAGGCCAGAAGTGTTGGATCTCCCTGGGGCTAGAGTTACAGGTGGTTGCAAGCTGCCTGAAGTGGGTGCTGGGAACCAAACTCATGTCCTTTGCATTTTAACTGCTGAGCCATCTCTCCAGCCTGTGGTACTTATGTTCTGTTGATGGTGAGGAAGTCAGTGACAATGAACAAAGACATGATATTGGTAGTAAGTGCTGGTAAGAAAAATAAAGCAGCATTATGGAATAGATGGAAAACATCTGTAGGTGATTTGGAAGGATGGTTAAGGAAGCCCTTTTGAGAAAGCCAGTTGAGAAAAGACTAACTGAAATGAAGCAGGGGAATCATCTGTGGTGTGTTCATGCTTAGCATTTCCAAGGACTCAAAAAGATTGTGCACATGTGTGAAGAACATACATGCTACTAGGACTGAGATCTCGCATCCCGTTCACTTGGAGTTGGTGTGAGCAGTTGTGGCACATAGTGGCTGTTCTGTGAATACCTGTTGAAGAGACAGACCAAGTAGTAAATGAATAAACAGATGAGTCATGCTCGCTAATAAGTCTGGAATCTGGGAAGGGGAGAGAAACTCGGAAGGTTGGTAGAAGTTGTGGGTCAGCTTTCCCACTTGGGAGAGCTCCAGAGGTTGGACAGTGAGCTCAACAGTCCCTCCCGGCCGTGCGTTCCCTGAACGTGTGACCTTGGCAGGTTTCTCATCTTGGTGTGTTTCTGTTTCTTTTTCAGGAAAAAATGAGAGCCCTCCAGAGGCTCCCAGCAGGGCTTCTCAACCTTGGCACTGTTGACAATTTGGAGAGAGAGAGAGACCTACATACTATATACCAGTAACAGCCTTCTAGCTGTAACAAACAAAAATACCTCCAGATATTACCATATATCCCCTCAGGGGCAAAATTGTCCAGGAACCACTGTGAAGAGGAAAGGTGCTGATGGTCTCTTACATGATTAGGTAGACAACCAGATGTGTATGCACACATGTATGTGTGTAGCCTAGCATATATGTGTGTGTGTGTGGATAGAAAGATGATGGATGGATGGATGGATGGATGGATGGATGGGTGGATGGATGGATGGATAACAGATAGATACAGCCTAGCACGTCTGAAGCCCTGGGTTCTGGTGTCAGCATTACCACCATTCAATAGGGAGGGATGGAGAGAGGAATGCTGTTGGTGGCATGAGCAAACGGGCTGGTCTGAGATTTATTTACACTCAGTGGTACTCTCAGTTGGAAATGTGTTGTGCTTTTTGTTTTTTGTTTTTAATTTACATTTATTTCTTAGTTTGGAAGATAGAGTCTTTATAGGCTTGCTATACCCTACTCAGGCTAGTCTTAAACTTCTGGGCTTCAACAGATCCTTCGGCCTCAGCCTCTCCCACATAGTTAGGACTATAGGTGTAGGTGCCGCTAGAGGGTTCTTTAAGGTGGAAAAATATTAGTAGAATATTAGTAATAAGTTCTTTCCATAGTAACTGGGCTTTGGGGGCACCTGTTATAAAATAAGAATTTGGTTTCTAAGATTACAGTGTACTTCTTGGGTGAACCATGATGTATCCTAGTCAGAACTCCCAGCTTTACTAAGCACTGAGTTTATTCTGTTTGGCCATTAGAGAATAAAATAATAGTATATTCAACAATATTTAGTGCTTGTTTTGTAGGACAAACTTGTACTGTGTATCATGTGTTTGCTGGCAGCTGGAGTGCATTGGGCTGCCATTGGTCTTTATTCTGCCTACACTATGAAGAGAAATTATAAAACAAAACAAAGCTGACAAATTCAACAATCAGATAGGGTACTTGAATACATAATTTAAAGTTATCCCCCTTGCTCTAATTAGGAGATTGTTACTATGTAAAAATTTTGCTTAAGACATTTTTATTTTTTAACTTTTTTTTTAAGACAGTGTTGCACTATGTAGCCTGGGCTGGCTTGGAGCTCACTATATAGACTTGCCAGGGATTGAAGGCATGTGCCCAACTCCTGGCCCAAGAAATCCTTAATGGGTACTGTAAAAAGTAGGTCGTGGAGACACACGCCTTTAATCCTAACTCTATGGAGGCAGAGGCAGTCAAATCTCTGTGACTTCAAGACCAGCCAAGGCTGCATAGTGAGAGCTTGTGGGAAAAAAGCCCAAAACAAAACAAACAAAAAACCCAAAAATCTCACCACAGGGACTGGAGAGATGGCTCAGCAGTTAAGAGCACTTAAGGCTCCTGTTCTTTCAGAGGACACAAGTTTAGTTCCCAGTACCCACACTGGGGGTAATTTATAACCCATAACTCCAGTTCTGGGATCCAGTGTCCTCTTTTGGCCTCTTTGGGCACCTGCCCACATATGCAAATATGCACATACAGATGCATATATACACATGATTTTAAAATGTATTTGCTTAATTTTACATAGGTGCTTAAGTCTGAAACTTTATTCTTTAAAAACTGCTGGTGATTTATTAAAATAGACTTAAGTCTGCAGTGGGGACTTAACCCCAATCCATGGTTCATTCTCCTGGAAATAAACTGCTCATCAGTCTCAGGACTGTGAAAATCAGTGAGTGGCTTGTAAAGTCCATGGACAAGGTGCCGTGTCTTAGATCCCTTACCAGCCTCTCTGTAGGAACTGGTCCTTTGACTTTCAGATTCTCATTCTCACTCTTTGCTCTTTGTCTCTCTCTGTCTCTCTGTCTCTGTCTCTCTCTCTCTGTCTCTGTCTCTGTCTCTGTCTCTTTCTCTCTGTCTCTGTCTCTCTCTCTCTCTCTGAGACAGGTTTCTCTGTTTAGCCCTGGCTGTCCTGGAACTAGCTCTGTAGACCAGGCTGGCCTCGAACCCAGAGATCTGACTGCCTCTATCTCCCAAGTGCTGAGAATAAAGAAATGCATGAGCCACCACTGCTGACCTCGAACTCACAGAGATCCACCTGCTTCTTCCTCTTGAGTGCTGGGATTAAAGGCTTGTGCTACCCTCCCTCCCCCACGCCCCCCAGGTTCTTTTTCTTTGTGTCTCTGGTCAAGTCAGCCAGCACCCACCTTCTGGGATTTCATTGTGACTGAATAGAGTGATTTTAAACTAGTGAGTCAGCAAGATCCATAGATGTCTTTCTGGTGTATATAAAAGCCATAGTTGCAGTGGGTCCCTGACTGACCTGTTCTTGGTAAGTAGGAACAGTAGAAGGTGGGAGTAGGAGTGGCAGGGACGGACTGCCCCCCCCCCATTATTTTATACTTGATCTTAGCTAAAAAGCTGAGAGGGTATTCTCCTCCTTATTAAACAAAACAAAACAAAACAAAACAAAACAAAACAAAACAAAACAAAAAGCAGTATTGGTCTGGAGAGGTGGCTCAGTGGTTAAGAGCTGCTCTTCCAGAGGACCCGGGTTCAATTTCCTGCACCTACATGGCAGCTCACAACTGTCTGTAACTCTAGTTCCAGGGGACCCGACGCCCTCTTCTGGCCTCCCTGGACACTAGACACATAGTACATAGATACTCACCCAGGCAAAATCACCATATGTATGTAGTAAAATAATAAAATCGATAAACAGATACGCAGTCTTCTGTGGGATTTTAGCATTTCCATGCCTTCTGTTTCCTTCATGGTTTTAGACCCTTGCTTTAAACCCTCGTCAGTAACCTGCTCCGTGCTTTTTCCACGGGGTTCACATAGGTAGAAGCACAGGCCTTGTTATTTGTCCCATTGACTTGGGTTTTGTTTTAGTTGGGTAGGGGGGATTTTTGTTTGTTTTTTCTTTCTTTCTTTCTTTCTTTCTTTCTTTCTTTCTTTCTTTCTTTCTTTCTTTCTTTCTTTCTTTCTTTCTTTCTTTCTCTCTCTCTCTCTCTCTCTCTCTCTCTCTCTCTCTCTTTTTTTCTTTCTTTCTTTCTTTCTTTTGCCTGCCTGCCTTGCTTGCTTCCTCCCTCCCTCCCTTCCTTGCCTCTTTTTTTAAAGATTTTTTTTAAAAGATTTATTTATTTATTATGTATACAGTATTTTGCCTGCATTATGTCTGCACACCAGAAGGCACAAGATCTCATTACAGATGGTTGTGAGCCACCATGTGGATGCTGGGAATTGAACTCAGGACCTCTGGAAGAGCAGCCAGTGCTCTTAACCTCTGAGCCATCTCTCCAGCCCCCCCCCCCTTTTTTTTTAAAGATAGCATCTCTTTATATAGTCCTGGCTGTCTTAGAACTCATCACATTTCTTGGGCTGGTCTCAAACTCACAGGAGTAAACTCACAGGAGTCTGCCTGCCTCTGACTCCCAAGTGCTGAGTGCTGCGATCAGAGGTGTGCACCATTATGCCCAACTTATTGAATTGTTATTAAAGGGGATTGTATTTTATGTCTTTATCTTTGTTCCCTCCTCCCTCCCTCCCTCCTTCCCCCCTCCCTCCTGCCCTTTTCCTGTCCCTCATTTTTCCTCTCCCCTTCCCTTCTTGCAGTGCTGGGGATCCACCAGACCAGGGCCTTGTACATGCAAGGAGGCCATTGCTTTACCTCTGAGCTAAATTCCAGCCAGTGTCTCACTATGTACTTCAGACTGGCCTTGAACTCCCTGTGTAGCCTAGCTTGCCTTTGAACTAGACCCTCCTGCCCTACACTTCTTAAGTGCAGGGGGTTACAGGCATATGCCACCATCCTTGACAGGTTTACGTATCAATTATGTATTTCAATATATTCCTAGGGGTGGGCTTGTGGGTTGAGGGAGCCTTTTTAGTTCAGTAGACACTATTGTCAGATTATTTATTATATTTGGTGGTGGGGAAGGGTCTCATGCAGCATCTTTTTTAAACAAAAGTTTTAAGAGATACAAGAAAAGAGAGACCTTGTTAGTTGGCATGACTCTACTCCCAGAATGCAGCAGGCTGAGGCAGGAAGGTCACTTTAAGTTCACAGCCAGCCTGGTATGTTATGAGATTCTACCTCAAAGAAAGAAAGATGTAAGCACACAGTGGCTATAACTGGTGGAAACAAGCTATGTACAAGATTCCCTTCCCCTCTTTGCTACATGTAGGTATTATACAGTCTTTTAATTGGTTTTGTTTCGGTTTTTGGTTTTTTGAGACAGGGTTTCTCTGTATAGTCCTGGCAGTCCTGGAACTCACTCTGTAGACTAGGCTGTCCTTGAAATCAAAGATCCTCCTTTCTCTGCCACCTGAGTGCTGGGACTAAAGGCGTGCGCTACCACCACTTGGCCTGTCTTTTAATTTTTTGGCTGGTCTAATAGAAGCTAAATGATAACTCATGTTACTTCACTGTCTCTCCATCCAGGAGTTAGCTAGGTTCTCCCCCGCTCCCTTTTAAAATTTTTGTTTTTTCCAAGATAGAGTGGTCTCTCTGTGTAGCCTTGGCTGCCCTGGAACTCACTCTCTAGACCAGGCTTGCCTTGAACTCACAGAGATCTGCCTGCCTCTGCCTCCCCAGTGCTGGGACTAAAGGTGTGCACCACCACTACCTGGCTCTCCCTACCTTCTTTCCTGGTTGTTTCTTGTGTGTTTGTTTGTTTTTTAGATGGTCTCCCGTACTCCAGACTGGCCTTACATTCAGTGTGTAGTTGAAGATGAGCTTGAACTTCTTCTCCCTCTACCTCCCAACTTCTGAGATTACAGATGTGCATCACCCATGCTCAATTGTAGGGGTGACATTTAAGTATAAAGTCTGGATTCAAAGAATAATTTTCCATTTTCTGTTTTTCATTGAAAAAGAAGTAAATTTAAACTGTTTGCATCATTTGCCTGGCTTTATAATCAGAAAAGTTGCTGCTTCCTAACAGAAAGGCTGATGTATTGCAGCACTCAGACCAGGCCTGTGTTCTGACTAGGTGAACATGTCTTGATATTATCTGAGAGCTGGAGACTTAAGCTTGAAATTCACCATTTATATTTAAAACTGTGAAATGACTAAGTTTCATATAAATGTACTAGTTACATTTTTGCTTTATTTATCACTATATAGGCATGTGTATTATATGTATATATGCATAATTATGTGTATGGGTACGTGTGTATGTGTGCATTACATATAGAAGTCAGAGGTTGTGGGGGCTGGAGAGATGGCTCAGAGGATAAGAACACTGATTGCTCTTCCAGAGGTCCTGAGTTCAATTCCCAGCAACTACATGGTGGCTCACAACCATCTGTAATGAGATCTAGTGCCCTCTTCTGGCCTGCAGTCATACATGCTGTATATATAATAAATAAATAAATCTTTTAAAAAAAAAAGTCAGAGGTTTTCATTGGGTGTCTTCCTCTATTGAGCTCATTTTGTTTTACTGTGGCAGGTCTTAGAAGCCAGAGCTTGCCAGTTTGGCTAGTCTAGTGAGCTTGCTCTGAGGATCCCCTGTCTCCTGTGGACAGGGATTTCTAGTGGACTGTCATGACCACCCAGCATGTGCACAGATGGTAGGATCTAGACTCTTGGAGCTCGAACACTGGTCCATCTCTCCAAAGCTAGTTTTGTTTTTAAATCCTGGACAATGTTGCTTTTTTTAGTTATGTGTTTTATGTTGCTTTGCCTGCATGTATGCATGTATACCATGTTCATGTCTGGTGCCCAGGGAAATCAGAATAGCGCATCAGATCCCTTGGAACTGGAGTCATGGAAGATGGTGAGCCACCATGTGTGTGCTGTGAATCAAACCTGGGTCTTCGCAAGAGCCACAGGTGCCCTTAACAGTTGAGCATCTCTCTCTACCATGCCCAAGAACCTGGGTTTGATTTCCAGAACCATTCAAGTATTGTTTGTGTGTATCAGAATCTCAAGTAAGCATGTATGATGGACATTCCACTTTCTTAAAATGATGAAGGATTTGGAATTGGAGTTGTCTCGTGTGTGAGGGAGCTTGGTTGCTTCACTACGCCATGAGTAAAACCTTGCATTTCCACACTGCAGATAGCAGGTAGTTAAATGTCTCTCCCTTTTGCCCTGTTCTTGTGTATCATGTGAGCTAGAGGACTGAAGTCTATGAGCACAGCATGGAGCCCCGGTGAGGGTGGCTTCTAAAGAAATGTATGGAGTTGCAGAAAAATTATTACTCCAGTGCCCTCACAGAGGTGAGATGGAGGGAAAGATGTGTGATGGAGGAGCTCGGGCAGCTTTGGGAAGAAGTTAAGAGCTACAAAGTGTGGGAAAGAGCTGCTGGGTGTTGTCTAACACCCCGGCAGTTTTTCCTTCAGAATCTGTGTTTTTTTGTTGACAGTTGTTGATGTGGAGAAGTTGGCTGTTGACATCTGATCCACCGACAGAGGGAGTGTAGCATGTTGGGAAGCAACACCAGTGTTACAGGGAGGCACAAACGAGCAAGACTTTCTTCCACCTTTGTTAGCTGGACCCTCTGGAAGGACAGACCTGTTCTTAAGATTTCGTTAGGCTTTTGCTAACACACAGCACAGCCAGCAGCCTTTTAAATGGGAGCGGCAGATATTCCGAATCTTTTTAGCGTTGGCTTCCCTGATGGGCAGTAGGGAGTGGGGGCAGTAATGGGCACCCTTTGTGTCACTAGGTGAGGAAAAAATATGCCAGGGGCTGGAAGCATAATTAGCCACAGAAGACTGTCCCCACAAAGGAGATTGTAAACTACCAGTAAGAGAAAGAGATGTAAAAGTGTGATATTCTTTCTTTGTGGGTGTAGACTTTCACTTCATTAGAGCATAAAAAAAAAATAGATCCTGAGGGAGCTGGAGAACTTAGCATTGAATACTTCTACTGTTCTTGCAGAAGGTTTGGTTTCCCAGTTCCCACATGCTTACCATCTATAACTCCAGTTTCAGAAGACCAGACACCTTCTTTGGACCTCTGTGGGTACCAGCCAGGCATACATGTAATGCACATACATATGTGCAGGCAAAACATTCATCTGCATAAAATTAAAACGAATAATTTTTTTAATTGGATGTTGAACTTGAAAACTTGTGCAGATTTCCTCTGTTTCTTAAATTTTTGTATTGGAGTGGAAGTATCACATGACTGATTTCAACTCAAAGAGGAAATTATAAGGGGAAAGTTTTAAGTAGAATCAGTTTGGCCCTTAGTCCATTTTCTATTGCTATAGCAAAATACCTGAGAGTGGGTAATTTGCAAAGAACAGAGGCTTTTGTTGCTCATAATTCTAAAGATCCAAGATCATGGTCCTGACTTCTGTTTGCCTCTGGTAAGGACTCTTTTTGCTACGTCACAATATGGATGGCATTATTGTAGGAGCATGTATGAGAGAGAAAGATACCATAGCAAGACAAGACAGGAAAGCAGAGGAATTTAGGTGCCAGGTTCTCTTTTTACTGCATTTTATTCTTTTTTTTTTTTTTTTTTTTTTTTTTTTTTTTTTTTGGTTTTTCGAGACAGGGTTTCTCTGTGTAGTTTTGCGCCTTTCCTGGGACTCACTTGGTAGCCCAGGCTGGCCTCGAACTCACAGAGATCCGCCTGCCTCTGCCTCCCGAGTGCTGGGATTAAAGGCGTGCGCCACCACCGCCCGGCTGCATTTTATTCTTACAGGAACTAACCAGAGTCTTGTAAGAGCTACCTCAATTCCCTGTGAAGGCAGCACCCCCAATTTCCTAACCATCTTCTACAAGACCCCACATCTTAGAGCAGTGGTTCTCAACCTTCCTAATGCTGCAACCTTTTAATACAATTCCTTATGTTGTCTGACCCCTAACCATAAAATTAGTTTCTTTGCTACTTCATAACTATAATTTTGCTACTGTTATGAATTGTAATGTAAATATCTGTGTTTTCCAGTGGTCTTAGGTGACCCCTGTGAAAGGGTCGTTCAACCCCAAGGCTGAGGAACTCTGTCTTAAAGGTTCCTCTAGCTCACAGAATCCTTGGAGTCCTACACCCAAACTGTACAGAAACAGCATCTTGCAGAAAATGTTAACACAGCAGTATACTTTCACAAGTCTGCCTAAATGAATATTTTTGATTTCACAATCAGTTTCAAGAAAGAATGAATTGTTTGAAAAAAGATAGTTAAAGGGTTTTTCAAAGCCATGCTTGGTGGTACATGCCTGAATCCTAGCACTTGGGAGACTGAGGCAGAAGATTGCAAATTTTTTATTTTGTTTTGTTTTGTTTGAGGCAAGGTCTCTCTACGAAGCCCTGGCAGGCCTGGGACTCTCTATGTGAACAGGCTGGCCTCGAACTCATAGGGATCTGCCTGCCTCTGCCTCTGTTCCCCAAGTGCTAGGATTAATGCAGCCCAGGCTAGCTTCAAAACTGCAGTCTTCTAGCTGCATAGTCCCAGGCTCACAAAACAAAAGCATACTTGAGTATGTGATCATTACGAAGCAGAAGTCTAGTAGTCTTTTTGATTGTCCTTTGCTTAAGAAACATTAAATGCTGTACTGTTTTTTCTTTCTGAACATGCTTATTCAGTGGCCGTTAGATACGCTCCTTTCATCTTGACTTTTCTGTCTCAGAAATCTCCATGTGCAGGAAGTGGTGGGTCCACAGTGTGCTCTGGCAATGCTGCTAAGCAGGCCTGTGCTCTGATGGCCTGCTGGAGCCCTGTGCTGTCTCTAGAGTGACTCAGCATTAGTCAGAGGAGCAGAACAAGAAATCCTGGGAGAGACTGTGATGAGCTCCCTACTTAGGGTGATGTTTTTCCTTTAATTTATTAGGTCATCTGATGTAGGAAAATGTTAACAGTTAGAAAACTCTAAAGGAATGTTAAGTTCTAGGCATGATGTCTTTATGAGCACTATCCTGAATTCACTAAAATATGAATTTAGTGAATTTAATTCCTTTTTATGCCTTGTTCTTTCCCTGTTTTTCCACCCCGTGAAATCTGTTGTCTGTGCTATGAGAGACCATGGCTGTCCTAAAGGTACAATGTCAAAAAGTACACAAGGGGATGACTAGTTGACTGTTTTCAGTACTGTTAATACAGATTATTGGCCAATTATCTCATTGAATTAGCCCTAAAACTTTATGAGTGTGGTGATGATGTCCCAGTTTTCAGGTGCAATATGACTTAGCCAGAGTCAGAACTGAGCAAAGGGAGTTTGATTCCAGGTGAAATTCTCAGCCACATGATCACAGTCTTTGTCCAGCTTCTAAGCAAGATTACAATATATCAGGTCTCAGGCAGCTGAAGAGCAGTGTGCTTGTCTCTGTGATTGGTTCACTGCCCATGTCTCCTTGCCCCTCCACCACCTACTGGATGTATAACACATGGCATTTATTGAATAAACAAGTATGTGCAGTTATCCGTGGAGAGTAAGTTACTAACATTTTGTTTGTGAAGTTTTTAACTAGGGACTAGAGAGAGGGTTCAGTGGTTAAGAGACCTGGTTGCTGTTGGAGAAGACTCAGGTTCAGTACCCACATGGCAGCTACAATAGTTTCTAACTCCAGTTCTAGGGGATCTCATGCCCTCTTGTGGCTTCTGTCAGCACTGCATGTGTGGTACACATCCATACATGCAGGCAAACATTTATACATATAAAATATGTATGTCTTGAAATTTGAAACTAAATGCGATATGTATAACATAGTACCGTGCATCTTAAGGTAGTCATTGTCAGGCTTATTGTAGCATATTATACCTTTATTTGAGTCAGGTTCTCACATAGTCCACCTGCCTTGAACTGATCTTTCCTTGGCCTCCCAAGTGCCTACGTCACAGGCATATGGCATATGCCACCATGCCCAGTGTTTGCAGTGCTGGGGAAGGAACCAGGACTTCATGCATGCAGACAAGGCACGTCCTCCTAGTCTTTTAATAAGAATAAAGCACACCTTGCTTCCTTGTTTTCTGGAGATCGTCAGTGGTCTTGAGTGTTCATTTCTCACTTCCTGACCAGCTTCTCTGTGGCCTCTCATCCCTATTCTTGCCGTGCTGCTGAGAGTAATGTTTTTCTATTTCTCTCTCTTTATTCTCCATTTCTCAAGCAGTGTTTGTCACACCCTTGCCTTTCATGCATTTCCTTTCCTTTGGTTAGAATGCTCATCTAACCTTGAGAGTAGATTTTCCCCAAAACACCATTGTTTTTTCAGGGTGTTCTTGGTGCTGTTTGATACAGGGTCTCCCCACATAGTCCTGTGTAGACAGCAAGATGACTTAGTGAGTAGGAACACTTGCCCTGCGAGCCTGAGGACCTGAGTACTCCCCAGAGCCCATGTCAAGGTGGAAGGAGAAAACAGATGCCACAGAGTTGTCCTCGGACCACCACACATGTGCCTTGGTGTATGCATGCTGTCCCCCGTGACATATACACAAAATAACAATACAGTTCTAAGAAAAAAGCAAAATAAAATAAATGGCATAGTCTGTCTAATGCTATCATGAATCTTAGGGAACGTTCCATTTTAGTGATGGTGACACCTTGCTTGTTCTGATGGAAGTATTTGGAGGTGAAAGTGTTGCCTTGAGACACACAGCCGAGCAGTGAGCAGCACAGCGAAAATTGAAAACAAGATCCCGACTCCTAGCCCAGCATCCTTGCTTTCACTGTCTGTTTCTTTGTTTGAGGGGGAAAACAGATTTTTCAAAATCAGTATTGTTTCATAGAAATCGGAAGATGTACACCAACGGAAGGAAGAGGGAAGAAAATAGTCTGTTCCTGCCACCTACAGGGAGACCTTCCTTCCTCTCTGTGCTGTGTGTATGGACATGTCTGCGACCATGTCACATATGGTGTGACCACACTAGACCACGTGTACTGAGTGAATATAGAATGGGTGCTGTCCTCAGTGCTCCACATGTGCTGATTTGTTGATTATAGTGACCCTGTAAATGGATTATCTCATCCTTACTTTATATATGAGGAAATGGTGACACAGAATAGAAACATCTCAAGGTCTTCTAATTAGCAAGTAGTAGATACAACACTCAAACCCAGGCATTCCAGCTCAAGAGCCTGTATCTAGAAATGTTTTTGTATGCAATAATGGGCATGTGTTTTATCTAAGCTTTCCCTTTTTGAAAAGGAGCTTGAAAGGAAGAGAAGCTAGGCAGTGGTAGTGCATGCCTTTTTTGTTTATTTGTTTGTTTTGTTTTTGTTTTTCGAGACAGGTTTTCTCTGTATAGCTTTGCGCCTTTCCTGGATCTCACTCTGTAGCCCAGGATAGCTTTGAACTCATAAAGATCTGCCTTCCGAGTGCTGGGATTAAAGGTGTGCACCACCACCACTCGGGAGGCAGAGGTAGGTGGATCTCTAAATTTGAAGCTAGCCTGGTCTACATAGTGAGTTCTAGAACAGCTGGAGCTGTTATACAAAGAAACCCTGTCTCGAAAAACTGAGGAGGCAGGGAGAGAGAGGGAGAAGGAGAGGGAGAGGGAGAGGGGGGAAGAGAGAGAGAGAGAGAGAGAGAAGTAAAAGAGAAAGAAAAGCACAATAAATTCTGAAAAGCAGCGAGAGTCTGCCTCTGCGTCGTTCTAGTTAGGAGAAAGGGAGGCAGAGACAGACTAGACAGAGCCTGTATTCCTCACTGCTCCATTCTCATGGGTAATGTTCTGTGTCCACCTTTTGAGAAAACAAAAGAAAAAAAGAAGTCAATTTCTATGTGTTAGTGATCTCCCCTTTTAGGAATGTAGGTCAGTGGGTTTTGAGAAAGATAACACAGCACCAGAGTGTGCTTGCTGTGACAACGTTTGTAGTTTGTTTGTTAATTGCTGAATTTTTATTATTTCCATGAATTGGTATACCACATTTTTTTTACACAATTCTAAAGTCAAAGATAATTTAAGATGTTTCTGGTTTGAGGAAATTATTGACCTGTATGTTCATGTATGGCCCTTGGGGGGGAACACATGTTTTTTATCTTTCCTGAGTAGGTGCTCAGTGTTCTGGGTAGTTTATGTCAGCTTGACACAAGCTAGAATCATCAGAGAGGAGGGAGCCTTGATTGAGAAAATGCTTCCATAAGATCTGGTTGTAGGCAAGCTTGAACAGCATATTCCTAAGTAGTGATTGATGGGAGATGACCCAGCCCATTGTGGATGGTACCAACTCTGGGCTGGTGGTTCTGGGTTCTATAAGAAAGCAGACTGAGCAAGCCATGGGAAGCAAGCCAGTAAGCAGCACCCTTCCATGACCTCTGTATTAGCTTCTGCCTCCAGGTTCCTGCCCTGTTTGAGTTCCTGTCCTGACTTCCTTCAGTGATGAACTACAATGTGGAAGAGTAAGCCAAATAAACCTTTCCCTCCCCAATTGCTTTTTGGTCATGGTGTTTTGTCAAAGCAATAGAAACCCTAACTAAGTCATTTGGGATTGGGTTTCCTGTCTTTTTAGGGGGGAATTGGGGGGGAGGGGTTCCAGACAGAGTTTCTCTGTGTAGCTTTGCACCCTTCCTGAAACTCCCTTTGTATTCCATGCTGGCCTCAAACTCACAGAGATCCGCCTGGTTCTGCCTCTTGAGTGCTGGGATTAAAGGCGTGCACCACCACCGCCTGGCCAGGGGTTCCTGTCTTAGATAGGAAGTTTAAGTTGTAAACTGTGTCCAGAGGAGCATTTGCATCCAAGAACTCTAGGTGTTCCCCATCCTCAGTGCCAGATTCTTCCGGCATTTCTCCGCTGACGGCTGAGTAGCACAGGTGCTCTTGTTGGAAAAGGGTGTGGCTGAACTAGGAGTTCCTGGTGAGAGGATTGTCCATGTTCTTTCCTTTCTGTTTCTCTAAATGCTCAGCCGTTTTCACTGTGTGGAGGTGGGTGAAGGAGACTTGGATAGCTCACCACCCACCCAGCTCCGTGAGCAGGAGCTGTGGCAAATAACATGACATGCTAGACTCCCGAGCTTCACCTGTTTTCTCCTGGAACAAATGACTCAGCGTGGCAGTCTGTACTTATGTTCCTCAGCACTGAACGCCTTGCTCAACTTGTACATGCCAGGAGACCCTGTATGGGAAGTACACGGTCGCATGTCTCTGCACTGCCAGCTTTATTATCTGACCTCCCTATAGGTGGGAATGCCAGTGAGTGTCATGGTGGCTGCTGTTTCTGTAGTCTGCTGGGTAAATGTTTCAGTTTAGCCTTTTGGTATAACTCTCTTGAGCACCTTCCCAAAGGTTGAGTGATGAGACTACCCCATCTAAGTGAGCAAAATCAAGTGGTAATGTAAGTTGAGGGTGACAAGACAAGGTTATAAATCTCAGGTGTCACATGGGCTGCCACTGTTGTCTCAATCTGTGGTCTCGGACTTAGCTAGCTTGTAAGGTCCTTTATTTTAGTCATTGTGATTGCTCTTCTTAGTTGCCAATTTGACTGCATCTGAAATTAACTAAAACCCAAATGGCTGGGCATACCTGGGAGGGATTTTTTTCTCCCTTAATTAAATCATATGAAGTAAGAAGACCTTTTTCTAATCTGGATCCTTGAGGTAGGAAGATCCACTTTAATCTGGATATAGAGGGCATGGAAGAAGGAAGCTTGCCTCCTTGTCCTTATCATTATAGATCTTCAAGAGTGATTACTAATAACCACACGGCACAGTCAATAATAGGCTGTCTTGAAATTTCCTCTGCCAATGTCATTAATCCGCAACTCTTCAATTTAGTCTCAGGCAGGTTTTTTTTTTTTTTTTTTAGAAGGACAGAAAGCAGCCATATTCCTTCCCAAAATTTCACAAAACAGCCTCTAGGCCACTTACTAGTATTCTTCCTCTTGGAAACTTCTTGACCTGGGCCCCCACAATTCAAATCCCCCTCAGTACTGTCTTCCAAGCTCCTACTAGGATGGCCCATTAAGCCTCACTGAAAGTGTCCAACTGCTTTCCTAGTCCAAATTCCCAAAGTCTTCCATATTCCTTCAACAAGCAGCATGGCACAGCAATATCCTGCTCCCTGGTAACAACTTCTGCTTAGTCACTGTTCTGTTGCTGTGAAGAGACACCATTACCACAACAGCTCTCATAAAAGAAAACATTTAATTGGGGTTTGTTTATAATTTCAAGAGTTTAGTCCATTATCATCATTGCAGGGAGCATGGCAGTGTGCAGGCATGGTGCTGGGGAAGTACCTGAGAGCAACATCCAGGGCTTTTGAAACCTCAAAGTCTACCTCCAGTGACACATTTCCTCCAACAAGGCCACACCCCCCCAATCCTTCTAATCCTTTCAGATAGCACCATTCCCTGATGAGTAAGCATTCAGATATATGATCATTTTTATTCAAACCACCACAATCATGATTGTGCATACCTGTGATCCCTATACTGGGGGTTAAGGAGGGAGAGTTTGAGGTCAGTCAGGGATTGCTTCCCCCCCCATCAAGATAGGGGTTCTCTGTGTAGCTCTGGGTGTCCTGGAACTCGTTCTGTGTAGACCAGGCTGGCCTTGAACTCAAGAAATCCGTTTCCAAGTGCTGAGATTAAAGGCGTGTGCCACCACTGCCTAGCTTCAGGGATTGCTTTTTTTTTTAAATGTCAAATATGTAATAAGCTTATATCTTCTTTTAGAGTTTATCAACACAATGCTCACAGTTTGCTAAGAAATGTCCCTTCATTGAACACGTTTGCCGTGTGAACTGTCCATTCATTAATTCATTGAGCATGTTTGCCATGTGAACTGTTGTGTTTATGGTTCTCATCTCATCTAGGTGCTGGGATATGGCTTTTTTCAAAGTCAGTTCTTCCTGAATTCCTGTCCCCAAATTTGGTTATCTTTCATCTATAAACATTTTAAGCACAATTGTCAAGTAAAATAGAATACTGCTGTGTTTTAGCTCCTTGTTCTACTTCAGTCCAGGTTTGCACAAGAAGGAAGGGAAGCAGAGGCAAGAGGAGGGAACCTGATCATGTGATACTGCTTGTCTGGCAGGAGCCTTTTGGTTCTGAGCAGAGAAACCAACTGTTTACTATTTTGGGTGAATGAGGTTGGGTGGTTGCTACGAGTGATTTCTCTGAGGGAGCCCTGCGTCTTTCAGCTCTACACATTGAAATCATCCCAGCCCTGCGTTTTGGCATTTGGGTAGTGGAGGGAGGTGTCGGTGTCGAATCCCAGTGCTGACAGGAAGAAATGCTTGGCCAGCAGACTTGGTGATTCTGCCCTTCTGCTGTCGGTGCTTTTAATGCCCCACTCCCTAAGTCAACTGGGATCTTGCTGTTCCGGCAACCCTTTGCACTGCAGAAATGAAGTGCCCACTCTAACTTACAGAGTTAGTAATGATAATAAGTGGCTGCTCTAAGGAGGGCAGGAATGGAGACTGGCTGCTTGCAGTATTGGCCTCTGGAGTCTTACATCTCCAGCACACTGGAGAAGACCAAGATTTGCCAGCCTGCCTGCAGGATCCTGCCACTCTCATGGATTGTCCTGAAGCCGAGGAAAGACAGCTGCTCAGCAGTGTGCCTCACCCCTTACCACAGTTTGCGGGAAGGTTAGCTTACTTATCCCTTTGGGGTTTGCATGTCCCCCACACACTTAAATGTATTGCTGTCGTCTACCCACTGCCTATTTACCTGTAGCCACTCAAGCTTTGACTTTTGATGGTTGCTTCTCTCAGAGTTTGTATTAAAGCTTGTTGAGCATTCAACAAATTGATAATTGGGCATAGTACTGTAGCATGCATTTCAAAACCAGATAGGGCAATGATAAAGACGTTTTTCATGCCTCAGTCCTCTCCCAACAATGGATAAACCTGGGTTGTAGAAGAAGTGATGAAAAACGCTGTGATAAGGTGAGACTCTGCCTCTGTTTGTGTGCCAAGTGCAGTATCTTATCAGTAAGTCACTGAGTATAAATCAATAGGGTGCTATTGATGATGGCCTCATTGTCTTCTGTCTCTTACAACAGCTTTCTTTGCTATTCTGAAACTAATGGCAAAATATTCTTTCAGAATGGAGTAGACACATTTGAGTTCTGCAGAGAGTTTTTAATTTGAGGAAAATCCTTACCAGGCATTCTGGGTTATTGGTGGGAGTGGATGGAACCTTCATCCAATTTTTACCAAATCTGGTTGGCAAAAGAATGATCAGTCTTGTTTCTTAGCTTGGAAATGATCTGCAGTCATTAGTGTATGGCATTAGCTGTGCAAGGGCTGCTTTCTAAAGCTTAGCTAGCATTCTTGAGTTCTCGAGCTCTCGTTGGGTCTCGTTGCTTCTGACAGGCTGACTCGAGTGTGTGGAGTCGGCACTGAATGAATTGGCTGCGGAGGAGGCTGATCTTCAGTGCCCAGTTTGCAGAGGATTCTAAGAGCAGACTGAGAGGCAGCTGTGTTTGTTTGTTTGTTTGTTTGTTTTAATCTAGGAGTATACTGGATAAGTGAGAGAAGAATCATGGCCCTGCAGAGGGAAGACTGTCTGAGAAGCAGAGAGACTTTAATCTTGACTGCAACCCTTTTCTCTGTAGACTCTAGAGAGTTGTAATGTTCCAGAGTCCCAGTTTGCTAGCTTAATGTCTTTGCAGATTTAGCTTGAGCTATGGTGAAAGCCCTGGTTCAGGCTCTAGCATTGGAGGTAAAAAAGCAAAGAATGTTTGCATGAGTGTGAAAAGCTGTGTGAGTAGACGTGCAGGCTTGTGTAAGCAGGATCAGAATGTTAGGTCAGATGCTCACTGTTGGGAATTCTGTACATCAGTCAGGTGCGTCCAACCTTTTGACATTGCAGCACAATACTGTTATGTACAAAATCATACTCAAGAATCATATGGTAGTGGCAACCCCCCCAAAAAAAAACTACCCCCAAACCTCCCCTTATAAGTAGGTTTCTGACTTTGTGTTCATCTGCATTAACACAGTTTGAACACACCTTTGAGAACTCAGATCATTTGATGTCTTCTCCAATTAACTATTTTTTAACGTAAACATCATTTTGTAAGCTCACAGAAGAAATGGATTGATTATGCTGAATACCCAAGGACACCCAGTGAAAATGAAGTATGTTAGTCTTGTGTTTCATTATTATAGATACATTCCTAATAACAATCCTTTCCTTTCTTTTCTTTAATTGACTTTGGCAAGGATCAGATCTTTCTGGTTGTTGTTGTTTTAAGGAGAAATGAGCAGTCTTGTTAGACGGCGGTTTGTGGTTTCATACCACCTTCTGGTGTAGCACTGCCCAGTACTGTGTACTGCCCATTATGGTGGTCACTAGGCAGACATGGCCATTGTGACTTGAAATATGCCTAACACTGTTAAGAAACTGAAAGTTTCATTTTACTTGATTTTAATTAGATGCAGACAGTAAAGTTCCTGTTGGCTGCTTCTTGAGATGGGCCAGTTCTTTGCCCTCCTTATTTTTCTTCCAGACTGCCTGCCTTTATTCCTCTTGACCAGCTTAATATTGCAGCTAACTTGGAGCAAGCTGGCTGTGTTCCTAATCTACAGTACGTCTACTTCTCAGCCTTGGCTCTTGCTGTTCATCTCCAGTTTTGAAGTGTTTCAAAGGTTTCTCAGACACTGCTGCCTCCATGAATATTACAGAATCCTTTTGTGCTCTAGTAATTTAGCACTAAGCTTATGTCTTAAAATGTTAAAACATTTACTAACTTTGTATGTGCATGAATGTGTATGGGCGCATGCATGTCTGAACCCTACAGCATGTATGTGGAGAGCACTTTCAGAGTCTGTTCACTTCTTCCGTCTTGTGGATGCCAAGAATGGAACTCAGGTCAACAGGCATCTGTATCACTGAGCTGTCTCACTGGCCATTTTACACTTCTCTGTTGTATTGTGAGTCCCTTGAAGGTCTTTTGCCCTTTTTATGGTCTTTTTTTTTTTTAACGTATGTTGTAAGCTCAGCCTTTTCTGTCTGGTCCTCTCAAGTGCACACCAAAAGCCTTTTGTAGATCACCAGCCATACTGTGCACATTAGCAGTTGGTTTACTGAGACTGCTGATAATTACTGTGCTTCTGGGCACTAGAGGGCAGTATTGTGTCCATAGGAAGATGTGTTTATTCTCAAGTGACTGAGGTTTTTTGAGTAGTAACCCTAGTCCAGTTTTAGTCAGTCTCATATGGATAATTCTAGCCTTCCATGGTATTAAAAAAATGTTTCTGTAATGCTTTTTAGCTAGATTCAGAATATGGTGTTGGACCAAGAGATGGTGAATTTCTTCTTATTCCATCTGAGAGGTGGCAGTCAAGTCACTGGGTGTCATAGACTAGTTCCTTGAGGGTAGAGTAGAAGCCTTTATCTGATAGGCAGTTATTGTCTTAGTGTAGAGCAGATTGTCTTGACCCTGAGTTCCTATTTTGATCTTGCCAGTGGTGTGTGGCCATGTTGCTCTGAGCTTTGGCAAACCAGTTTCTGATTTTCTAGTGTCTTCAGTCATAACTGGAGTCAAATAAGGTCATGTGTAAGTTTCTGTCAGGTGTTAGGTTATGTCAACTTGTACTGCTCCTCCTTGCTTCTGTCTTCACTTCCACACAAAGTGTTCACACCGTAGAGACTAGTTGTACGATGTATGACATTACGTTTTAAATATTAGTTAAAGGTTGCATGCTGTTAAAAATTGATGCGATGTGAAATGCAATTCTACCCACCTAAGCTGCAGAAGTGAACTGTGGTTGTAACTACAGTAATCTGGTCAGCACACAGCTTGTCTTCTGATGGTATCCCCTCAGAATGATTTCTATTAACTAATTCAGACCCCTTTGTTTTTAGTCTCAAGTGGATTTAGATTTAATGTTTTAATATCTTCTGCCTTTCTTTCTTTCTTTCTTTCTCTCTTTCTTTCTTTCTTTCTTTCTTTCTTTCTTTCTTTCTTTCTTTCTTTCTCTTTCTTTCTCTCTCTCTCTCTCTCTCTCTGTTTTGTTTGTTTGTTTGTTTGTTTGTTTGTTTGAGATGGGGTTTCTCTGTATAGTTTTGGTGCCTGTCCTGGATCTCACTCTGTAGACCAAGCTGGCCTCGAACTCACAGAGATCTGCCTGGCTCTGCCTCCCCACTGCTGGGATTAAAGGAGTGCACCACTACTGCCCGGCTCCTCTGACTTTCTTAGTAATATAACTTCAGATATTTCAGAGTTAGCTAATTATTATGAGGTATCTGGATTCATTATGGGAAACTAGGTTCAAATACAATTGTTGAGACAAGACTGGTGCATTTTGGATAAGCCTGAACAGTTTGCTGTCTGATCTGTGCTTAGACAAGAAGCAAGTGTCTGGGTGTGGTGGCACACAACTTTAATCCCAGGACTGGAGAGGCAGTGGCAGGTGGATCTCTGAGTTCCAGGCCAGCCTGGTCTACATAGTAACATGGAGCTTTCCTCGGTAGATCATTAGAACATCAAATAGAGTATCCAGCTGAATTTATGCAATCTGATACTTACAAAACACTCTTACCAAAGAAAGTTGCAGTCATGGTATCTGCAATTGAATAATTTCCTCTTCAGGCTTTCAGGTGGGGGAACAGAATCTACAGTCCTGTGTGGTTAGTTATAGAACTTCCCTGCTGGGAGAGGTACTGGTGATACTGAGTAGACACCCTGGCAAGTGTGAGATGAAGAAAGTACCCAGGGTGCTGGAACAGATCAGAATTAAATGTGCAAATCAGGGTATGCATGCTTACTCCTTTGGGGGTGATCTGAATAAAGCTCCTCCAGAGCATTCAGGTATGTGCTGAACACACTTGGGCTCTGGCCCAGGCAGATGGCACATTCCTGCACCAATCTTCTGAAGCCTACCAGGTTCAAAAGCTGGGGGCAGGGAGTAGATGTGGCTGTGCCCTGACAAGAACAGCCCAAGAACCTGATTCCTGTAGCATTTGGTCCTCTCCAGTTGGGGAAATGAATCCTTAGGCCTGAGCAGGGCAGGTCCACCTAGGGATTGCCATCTATCCCACAGCTCTGGGCCTGCCCTATCTTGGACTTGGATTCTGTGGTCGGTACATCTCTGGGACTGATTCATCTCTGAATACTGCTCCAGACTGAGGATGATTTGAGGCTAGACTGTAACAGTCCACAACTTCCCTCTCCTCACAACCCAGCCTGTCACATTCTTAGGCTTGACTAAGCCTTCCATCTCAGAATAGGTCCGAGTGGGGCAGCTTTGGTACAGGCAGTTGCCCCCTAATTTGTTATGTCCACCCTTCCTGTAAAGGAAATGGACAAGATACTCTCCTTAGGCTTCATCTCTCCCTGCCCCCCGACTTGCCTGTTGCCCTTTTGATATTTTTTAATCTGATACTCAACCTCTCCTTCCCCCACTCACACACGTTGGAGTCTCCTAAGCTATTTCTGTCGGTTTAATGATCCCCAGCTGTTGCTGCAGTTCTGGCTTCTCAGAATCAGCAGAGCCAGTGGAGAAGGAGGCTTGCTTGAAGTAGACTCCCAGGTTGTCAAAGAAGTCTCACTCATTTTTCTGAAACCACTGTTGAGGGATGCCAGTCCTGGAATGATGAACAAACACAAGAGAAGTACAGGCTCCTACCATGGACATTTTAAAAGTAAACATTCTTAGTGAATATAGCTAACAATAATGCATCGATTTTCCAGATAGAAATTTTGAGTGTACTCAGCATAAAGAAATGATAAAAGTTTAAGGTGATGGATGTGCTAATTATGCTGATTTGGTCTTTATTAACCAAATTACAGAGGATTGAAAACATCACATTTTGCCTCAGAAAAAAATGTACAAATCTTGTGCCAAACAAAATTTTAAAAAAGGATTCCTCTTGGAGACTGAGAGGTGGCTTAGCGGTTAAGAGCATTGGCAACTCTTCAGAGGTCCTGAGTTCAATTCCCAGCAACCAGTGACTCACAGCCATCGCTGACAGGGTCCTGTGTCCTCTTCTGGCCTGCAAGTGGACATGCAGATAGAGCACCATATGCATACAATACACAAATCTTTAGGTGTATGTGTGGTGGTATTTTAAACTGTATCTGGACTCATGCTCTGGCCTGTCCCCTTCTGACCGTGTTCTGTGTTGCAGGGGGCAAACACCTGACTCTGAAAGGTGGATTCTGTGACAGGAGAGATGGAAATCACTCCTGAAGGTGATGGAAGGCATCAGTCTCGTTCTCTGTTGACCTAATGCAGGTTTCTTCTGTAACATTTTGGGCAAAGCCTGCAGCAGTGGAACGTCCCCTTTGCAGATGTCAGGAAATAGAGCTGTGCTTCTTAGGACAACACGAGTGCTCCTAGGTTTGCACGGCCCACGTGCCTTTTCTTGTCATCTGCTCTTACTAATCATGGACTGGTGCTGTGGGAATTCTTAACAGGTAAATAGCCCAGGCTTCCTGTACATGGTTAGAGCTTGAGAATAACTCTCCAACACTGGCTGCTGACCTTGCAGCTCCTATCCTTCCATACTGCGTGAAGTTTAATTTTCCAGAGTTCATCTGTAGAAATTTTGCTGCAGCCTTTCCCAAAATTTATTTTTAAATCTCTAATTCAGTTAGATAGCTAAAACTTTACACTATCTAGAATTTGAGGTGAGGATTCTCATTGTTTACTTAGGACACATATCCCTAAATTTTCTCTAATCAGAAGTTCTTTGAGATGATACCATCTGCCTTAGCCAATTGAAGAATAGAATTATATGATTTGCCCTTCCTGTGAATGGCCTGCAGGTGGCATAGGCTTTCAACTGGCTGTTAAACCTGCCTGTGACCTTGTCAGCCTTGGCCACATTCATCTGGATGGATGCCTGATCCTTGGCACCAATGATGTCGTTGCTCAAGGAGAATTTTCATGGCACATACAGGTCCATGAACTTTCCAGTGTCATTCTGCCTGTCAAGGCTGTGTCCCCTCCCTCCAGGTCCATCATGAACACATGAACACACACACACACACACACACACACACACACACACACACACACACACCCCAGGGGGGAAAAAGATGGAGAGGACTGCTGCCTAGGATTTTGCAGAGAGAAATTGCTATTTGTTCATTTTTTTCTTTAAACAACTAGAACTTTATGAATAAACATTTAAAAAAAAAACACCCTTCAGATTGTCTGTGTGTGTATGTGTGTTTAAAACTCATGCTCTAATTTGTATTTTCTGATCACCTCTTTGCACTCTAATCCTTTCATTAGAAAAGATCCCTCCTAAAGGCTAGAGATAAGAGTACTGGCTGCTCTTGCAGAGAACACAGGTTCAGGTCCCAGCACCTGCAAGGCAGTTCACACCCACATGTAACTCAGTCCAGGGGATCTGATGCCCTTTTCTGGACTCCGAAGACAACAGCAGGCCTGAGCTACACAGACATACATGTAGGCAAAACAACTGTACCCATAAAATAAAATGTTAAAAAAGACCTCCTTTAAAATTAAAATGTATTTATTTTAAGGAGAACTTAAAATTTTAAATTTCTCCCCCTAAATGTTAACTAAAGGAAATTTTATTTGTTATTATAAACACTAAAATTGAACACCAGAAGTTTCAAGAAACTACATAGCCTTTAATCCTAGCACTCAAAAGGCAGATTCAGGCAGATCTCTGTGAGTTTGCCTCCAGCATGGTCTACAAAGTGAGTTTTTGGGTCAGCTAGAGTTACATGGTGAGACCCTGTTTTTTATGTTTTGTTTTGTTTTAAAAGAATAAAAGAAAAGAAATAGGAAAAGCTTATTACAGCTTCAGATACTTTAAATGGATAAAAGCACCCCAAATTTCTAAGTACTTAGATAATTTGGATGAAGTTCGAAGGCTTCCTCAGGCTTTTCATAATCATTCTAATGTGATTCATGTTTTCCAAGTCCATGTATCTAAAGACAGACATTAGAAGTGCACAGATCTAGGAAGATTATCTTTGTCTTGTCTGTGGAGTTCTGGATCCAAGTTCAGAATCTGCTCACCTGTCATAGCCCTCAACAGATCTGGGTGGATTGTCAGCACGGTCACCCACAGAGATGAGGATCTGGACGTTTCTGAATACATAGAACTAATATCACAAGGAACAGGATGACGTCATGGGAACAGCGTCCTGACACTTTTGCTCTGGCTTGCCCTCCTCAGTCCAGGGAGAACAGTGCCAGTCTACTGCCGTGTGCAGGTCAGGCTCCAGTGCAGTTGCACACTGCATTCAGATCTTAGGTGATGGATTCATTTTTTTAAGATTTTATTTTTAGTTATGTGTGGGTGTGTGGGTCTGTGACCATGAGTGCAGTATCCTAGTGGCCTGAGGTTTTGGATCCCACCGAAGCTGGAGTTATAGGTAGCTGTGATCTACTGGATATGGGTGCTGGAAACTGAATGCAAGCTCTTTGCAAGAACAGTACATGCTCTTAACCTCTGAGCCAAAGCTCTAGCACTGTGGAGTTCATTTTGTTTGTTTATTTTTAAGACAGGGTCTTACCGTGTAGCTCTTGCTGACCTGGAACTCACTATGTAGACCAGGCTGGTCTTGAATACATAGAGATCTACCTACCCTGCAGCTTAAAGGTGTATGCCACCAAGCCTGGCTCTGTGATGGAGCTGCTTGGAAAGTGAGTCTGTTTACACTGAAATAGTTTTTGTTTGTTTGGGTTGGGGAGGGGATTGGTTTTTCAAGACAGGGTTTCTCTGTGTAGCCACGGCTGTCCTGGAACTCACTCTGTAGACCAGGCTGGCCTCCAACTCAGAGATGTACCTGCCTCTGCCTCCTGAGTAGTTTGCGATCTGTCTGTCATAACTAGAGAAGTTGTGTTGAGATAGGGAAATGAGTCGCTATACAAAATGAAATTCTAAGCCCAGACTATTTATTTATTTATTTAGTTTTTTGAGACAGGGTTTTCCTGTGTAGCCCTGGCTGACTTGATACTCACTCTGTAGACCAAGCTAGCCTCAAATTCACAGAGATCTACTTGCCTCTACCTCCTGAGTGCTGAGATTAAAGGTGTGCACCACCACCCTGCCCAGATATATATATTTTTAAATTCTATTTCTCTCTCTCTCTCTCTCTCTCTCTCTCTCTCTCTCTCTCTCTCTCTCTCTCTCTCTCTCTCTCTCTCTCTCTCTGTGTGTGTGTGTTTTCATGCCACAATACCCATGTGTAGGTCAGAGGACAACTTGGAGATTGTTCTCTCTGTCCACCAAGTAGTGTCTGTGGGTTGAAGTTAAGGCTGTCATTGTCAGGCTTGGCAGCAAACACCACCTTTTTTGTTTTCTTTTCTTTTGTTTGAGACAGGGTTTCTCTGTGTGACAGCCCTGGCTGTCCTGGAACTAGATTTGTAGAGCAGGCTGGCCTCGAACTCACAGAGATCTGCTTGCCTCTGTGTCGTGAGTGCTGGGATTAAAGGGGTGCACCACCATGCCCAGCGACAGCAAGCATCTTTACCTAGTGTGCTATATTGCAGCCCATTAGTCCAGGCTTTTGAACATGCCGGAAAGTGTTTCCTTTACCTATTACATATAATAATGAACATTTTTCACTCTGGCAGTAAGTGTGATGTAGTGGAAGAGACCACAGATCTTTGAGTTAAGGCTAACCAGTACCTGTATTTTAGCTCTCCCACTGCCTGCCTGACTCTGCCATCAGTTACTTACCTCTTTGAACCTCAGTTCCTTCATCTGTAAAACAGAAGTAAACATGGGTCAAATAGCTGTATTTGTATATGGATCCCAGTGGTCTTGCAGCTACCCTATCAAATTCTTCATGTCTGTCTGTCTGTCTGTCTGTCTCTCTCTCTCTCTTAAAGATTGATTGATTGATTGGTTATGTATACAGTGTTCAGTCTGCAAGTATGCCTGCAAACCATAAGAGGGCACCAGATCTCATTAGGGATGGTTGTGAGCCACCATGTGGTTGCTGGGAATTGAACTCAGAACCTCTGGAAAAGCAACCAGTTCTCTTAACCGCTGAGCCATCTTTCCAGCCCCAGATTCTTCATTTCATATACAATCATCTTCAAGACAAGGCTTTTCTCCATGCCTTTTGCACCTGCTACTTCTGTTCCCTGGAGCCCAGTTTCCCTGGGCCTTATACCTGGCTTATCCTATCATTTAGGTTTCTATGTGAGTCACATTTTATTCTCAAAAAGTCTGTGTGTGTTTTACCCCTCAGTCACTCTCTGTTCTCTTCACTCGATTTTCCTTTCTAAAACAGTTCCTTGTATTGAGAGCTAGGATGGGATGATGGCCTGTGGAGGTTAGCATTCTTCGAGACTTCTGTCTCTAGGAGCCCCTTGGAGTGCTTTGAAGATGTGTCCACCATTGTCCTATTAGAATGTCTGGTTCCTGTGGACACAGGCAGCCTTTGCAGGGAATTCTGACGCATGCTGCACCTGTAGCATCCTATGTGCTGTATTCTTGGATCCTCTAGCTGTGTCATTTTGATTGCACTGATGTGGTGTCTTTCTAAAACATGGTGATGTGCTTTAAGGAGGAGGAAAGGGAGAGTATAGAACTATGCTTAATTAAGGCTTTAGATTTGGACACAGCTGGACCCCAAGCTCTGCTCTGCTCATTAATTGTTACTGTGACTTTGGACAAGTTTCTTAATTGTTTCAAAACTCAAGTTTCATGTCTATAAAATGATGATAGTACCCACTGCATAGTTTGTCTTAGGAGACTTGGACCCTGGCGGTATGTTCTCTCCATTTTGTAAGTCTTATTAAACAGTGCAGATCTTTTATTTTTTCCTTATTTAAATACTTCAAGTAGGTTTCACGAGCCTGTCTTTACAAATTACAAGGCTGGATGGTTGAGTAGCTCAGGTTGAGTAGCATCAGAGGAACTTCAGCAAAAGCTCCGCTTTATTCCTAAAGCCTCAGATTAGATGGAGGATACTTATCTCTCTGAGGGGATGTCTTATTTCTGGTTTCTGAATTAGATTATTTAAAACGAAGTTGACTGGTATTTATATATGACATAGAGATGAAAGAGAAATTTTTGAATTTGTGAAAAGGTTGAATGATGGAGCTTATCAGCAACACAATCAAGTTTGAAATCCAGTTTGTGATGTGTGTGTGTCTTAAAATCAGGGTTCTTCTACAGTGTTATCTTTACAGTATTACATTGAAATAATAAATAAAATAAAATACATAGTTGTATTTGTTTATGCTACAGATCACTTACACTTTGACTCCATTAGAAAGCCTGTTACTCTTTCTTCCTCTTGATTAGTTGTTTGTGGAATAATGATTTCTTTGTGTCCAAGAGATGGCAGCGTTTCAGTTTGACAGCCTGGCCCTTGATGCGATCACTAATTGATTCATAAATCCTTCTGAAGAAATAAAATTCATGAGTTTGTTTTTGTTAATTTTTAATTGTGTATATATGTGTTTTGTCTGCATCTACATCGCTGTATCTCATGTGTACCTGGTGCATGTGGGGACCAGAAGAGGGCATTGGACCCCCTGGAACTGGAGTTATAGACGGTTGTGAGCCACCATGTGGGTGCTGGGACTCAAACTTGGATCGTCTGGAAGAGCAGCCAGTGTTCTTAACTGCTGAGCCATCTCTTCCGTCCTAGATCACAAGTTTTTAAACAAGCTTTTACTTTAGAACAGTTTTAGACGAACACAGATGGCAGAGAGAGCTCCAGACACTTCACATAGTTTCCCCCGTGCCAGCATCTTACACGACTGTCATTCTGAGAGACCAGCAGTGCCACGTGGCTGTTAGGTGAACATGAGCGTTGTATGGACGGGTTTCACCCAGTCCCTGCTGCTGTCAGTTTTCTGAACCGAGGTCCGAGGGGGAGCTCGTGTGGGAGCTCGTTGTCCTGGCTGGTTTTGTGTCAGCCTGACTGACACAAGCTAGAGTCTCCAGAGAGGAGAGAGCCTTGGCTGAGGAAATGCCTTGATGAGGTCCAGCTGGAAGGCATTTTCTTAGTTAGTGATTGATGCGAGAGGGCCCAGCCCATGGTGGGTCGTGCCATCCCTAGGGTGGTAGTCTAGGCTTCTCTAAGAAAGCAGACTGAGCAAGCCATGTGGAGCAAGCCAGTAAGCAGCACCCCTCCATGGCCTCTGCATCAGCTCCTGCCTCCAGGATCCTGTCCTGACTCCCTTCAGTAATGAAAGTGTAAGCCAGATAAACCCTTTTTGCCACAGCTTGTTTTTTGGTCATGGTGTTTTGTTGCAGCAGTAGAAACCCCAAGACACTCTTGATGCATTTAACCATATGATTTTCCTCCTTTTTCTTCCACACCCCTCCCCTTCTATTGAGTCTCACTGTGTGGCTTAGGTTGATCTCTCCTCTTAGATCCTCCTACCTGAACCATCTCAGTGCTGGGATCACAAGTATACTTGGTCACACCCAGCTCTAGCCATGGTGAGTCCATAGGATCTCAAAGACAATGTGCTTTCATTGTCTTCTGCTTTTTCATTTTTGTGCTAACTCTGGACCTTCACATTCAGCCGGTCCCCTTTTCTTTGGCAAAAGATAAGTGAATCTTTCTGGGTCTTTCAACCACTACTTCTGCATTGACAGCTCAGGAATTTAGGAGCATACTTTGAACATTCACTGTACATTTAATCTCAGTAATGGATGTTGCCAATTCTTCTGCCTTTTTCTGGGCTGTGCTCTTTAGACTTACAAGGGGACTCAAATCTGGGAACAGAGTGCAGATGAGCTGCCTTCCAGAGGAAGCAGTGTATTGCCTTGCCCTGCCTTGCCTTCAGTAGCTTCCTGTCCTGACAGTTTCTTGGGGGTGGGGGCTGTTGCAGAAGTCTTCGATGTGTCTCATTCTCAGTTATGGGTCCTCAGTCATCCATTCATTTCAAGAGGAGCTTCCCTGCCTCTAGCAGCTGATAGCAGCACAGATCATGGAACTCCTCATGGTTTCTGGAGACAGCGCAGATTGTGGACATCAACGTGGCTTCCAGCTACAGCATGGATCATGGACATCAGCACTGCTCTGGTGACAGCACAGACCACAGACCTAAACATGATCTCTGGTGGCCGCGTGGATCATGGACATTAACGTGGCTTCCAGTGGCAGCTCAGATCCCGTGGCCATCAACATGGCATCTGGCATTAACGCGGACCACGGAAGTCTTTCAGGAGGCTCAATCCAGAAAATGAAACATTCTCCATCTTGGCATCCTGCTGTTGCTCAGAGCCAGGGTGATTGTGCGCCTGGGCATCGCATCTGTGGACAGGACCTTCGAGAGCTCCAGGCCGCTGCATACCACCCTGCCCTTGGTGCTACAGGATCAAGGTACCCGGTGGTGCCCTGAGCCTCCTGGTGGCCTGAGGACTGGCCCTACTTGGCAATGCCATGCTACTGTCACTGTTGCTGCATCTCTGGTTCCACTTCTATCCACCGAGCACCATCTGTTTTTCAAGTTCCGTGAAACCATTATTAAAATCGTCTTCCCATAAAACCTACCCTTTTTAGCTACTCAGAGGTACTGAACACACTTCAGGCTCATCACTGCTGAGTCGCCCCACAAGCCTCTGTGGGTCTCTCAGCTCCCAGGAGTGGCTTGTGCCCCGCAGATGCTGGCTACTGGATGCTGCTACCATCTTGGATCCCGAGTGTAGAATCTTCACCCCCTCCCCCATCTCCTGTCTTCCTTCCTTCCGTTTCCTACCACCAAGAACAACTTGGGATGTGATTTTTAAATAAAAATGTTTGCCTGGGGTTAGAGAAGATGGCTCAGTGGCTAAGAATGTTCGTTGCTCTTTGGCTGGTTTTAGGTTGATTTGACACAAGCTTGAGTCGTTTTGGAAGAGGAAACCTCAATTGAGAAAATGCCTCGTGGATGCATTTTCCTGATTGATGATTTATGTGGGAAGGCCCAGCCCATTGGGGTGGTGACACCCCCAGCAGGTATTACTAAGTTGTTTGAGAAAGCAGGCTGAGCAAGACATGAAGATAAGCCAGTTAGCAACACTCTTCCAGTGGCCTCTGCATCAGGTCCTGCCTTAAGTTCCTGCCCTGACTTCTTCAGTGATGAACTGTAAGCAAGCTGAAATAAACCCTTTCCTCCCTCAGTTGCTTTTGGTCGTTCTGTTTTATCACCACAGTAGAAGCCCTAACTAAGACACTCTTCCGCAGGAACCAGGCTCTCTTCCCAGCACCCATTTCCTGTGGTTTCAGCTCCAGGGGATCTGATACTGTCTTCTGCCCAGTCCACCCGTGGGAACGTACACATGTCACTTTTACTCACACAGACACATAATTTAAAAATAATTTAAAAAAAATCTTTCACTGGGTGTGGATAGCACATACCTTTAAATTCCACTATTTGAGAGGCAAAGTCAGGTGAATCTCTATGAGTTCAAGTCCAGCCTAGTCTAGATATTGAGTTCCAGGTCAGCCAGGGCTACATAACAAGACCCTGTCTCTAAATAAATAAGATAAATCTTCTATTGTTGTTGTTTTAAAAAATGTTTTACTATAAGCAAGGCACTTTTAAAGACTAAAGTTACCTCTTTGGGAGTGTAGTACCAGATCACTGGCAATTCTTCTGCCATAAGGAAAATTAATCTTTTGAAAACCCCTGACCTGTCCCACAGCTACACAAAGCATTTGTTGTGTACATTTGTGGAATTTCAAAGTTTTCATGGACGGGTTAGTTTCCAAAATGACGCGATGGGGAGAAGATTGAGGCTACCAGAGTGAAGTAGCTTGATTAGTTAGCACTGGAGTCAGGCGGCAGCCAGTCTCCGAGGGCCCTTGGTCTCACCTTAAAAGTGAGTGGTTTACTTGGAACTTATAAAATATTCCAATGGTCTCTCATCCCAGCAGCCAGCAGCCGCCAATAGTTTTTCAGCTAGGAGTGGGACCTTGTGAGCCCCTTCCCCAGTCTACACTGGAATATTGACTGGCACTGTATGAGTGCGATGGCCATGTCATGTTCACAAGACAACTTTTTTTTCTTGGTTTTCTGAGACAGGGTTTCTCTGTGTAGCTTTGCGCCTGTCCTGGATCTCACTCTGTAGACCAGTCTGGTCTCGAAACTCACAGAGATCCGCCTGCCTCTGCCTCACAAGTGCTGGGATTAAAGGCGTGCACAACCACTGCCCAGCCATAAGACAACATTTTATAGTAATTCCCCCATCCTTTCCTCTTCCATTATGTTCCCTGAGCCTTGTGGGGAAGGGGCTTCTAGAGATGGCCCATCTACAGCTGAGCACTCAATAGTTTCTCAGCACTGTGACCACTGCAGGGAGAAGCTTCTCTGACCAAGATTGAGAACAGCACTCATCTATGGCATTGAAAACAAAACATTTAGAAGGCCATTTGACAGCATGTCCACTCATTAAAACAGTAGTCCCTCCTGTGCAGGCCTGTGACCTTGCCTGCCATGTGCCTTTGCCTGGGCTTACAGGACCAGGGCCAATTCCCCCTGTGAAGGAGGTCTCACATCCAACCAGAGAGTGGTTGGTTTCCCCCATAGCTCTTCTTGTCTGGCAGATCAGTACTATACCACTGGGTAAGATTCATGCTTCTCTCCCAGCAGCCTGCCAAGCACCTTCTAGCTATGAAAGATGTGTGGCAGGGAGGGCGTTTCCTAGTCAGCCCCAGCTTGATCTCTTCATGACACTACAGCATGTGGTGTTCTCAGCTGTTGCCGAGAGTCTTAGCCTGGGACAGATGGCCCAGAAAATAATGGCAACAGCCTCAGCCTGTGCCATCTCAGGGGCTTCTGGGGCTCCCCTGACCATAACTTGTTGGGAGGCATCCTGTGCCTGGAACTGAATTCGTGTTTGATAGTTTATAAGTAAACGTTACTGTCTTATAGCGTGTCGTGATTCGTTTTGAGTCCCCTTTTCCCATTAGACCTAAGAGTTCCGTGGAAATGAGAATCAGTCCTCTTCAGAGAGCGTTCCTAACAGGCCTGATTGGGAAGTGTCAAATGCATGAGTTACGTCTAACAGGCTGACCGCTTCCTGAGGCTCCCACGCTGCTGCTTTGGAAGCAGCCTCCACACTTGTTAGGTAGTGCCTGTGTGCAGCTGTGAGCTGCGCTGAGGGCAGTGACGGCGTCCAGCTGTCTTCGCAGCGGCTTCGCAACGAGCAGTGTCTGGCAGAAAGCAAACCCTTTCACTTCTCCAACGAAGATGAAAAGAAGAGAAGAGAAGAGAAAGAAACAGCAGCAGCGACCTCGATAGGGAACCAAGACGGAATTTAAGAGGGAATGGAGGGAGGTGAATGCACATGCTGGCACTTTGCACAGGAACCCTCAGGCGGCTGAGCACAGAAGCGCCAAGGGTGTGAGCCGTAAACTCTTGACTAGCTTATTTCTATGTTTTCCCTGAAATCGGTTTTAAACAGTTGACCCTGTAATGCAAGACAAAATGTTATAAGTTAGCTAGCAGACCATTAAAGGAGGAAGTACTGCTCTGAAGTGCTTCCTGTCAAACATGTTCCACAGTCTATACTCACTTGTCCTTGACCTGGTGTGTCTCCCATTTCCCTGAGCACATTGCACATGCGGAATAAGGCTGGCTCTAGCAGGGTTGTGTGTGAGTTCTTGCTTATGAATGAATACAGGACACTCTCTCCACCCCAGCGCCCAGTTCCTACACTAAGTATTGCTGCTGGAAATAACCCCAACAGCAGAACTTGGGAAATAGCTTCTTCTTGGGGTACCTTTCGCATACTTCCCAATTTCATTTATTTTTATTTTGAAACAGGATCTCATGTATCCCCAGCTGGCCTTGAACTAAGTATGTAGACAAAAGTTACTTTTTCTTTTGGTTTTGTACCCCCCACACACACGTGTGTGTGTGTGTGTGTGTGTGTGTGTGTGTGTGTGTGTGTGTGTGTGTGTTTGTGTGTGTGTGTGTGTGTGTGAGAGAGAGAGAGAGAGAGAGAGAGAGAGAGAGAGAGAGAGAGAGAGGAGACAACTTGGAGGAATTGGTTCTCTTCTTCCACTGTGTGGGTCCCAGGCTCAAACTCAGGCTTAGCAGCAAGTGCCTTTACCTGTGAACCGTAGACCATGCCAATCTGGGGAGATATGTGAGAGTGAGAATTTGGCATACTCATCCTGTTTTGCTGTATATCACTATCACTATTGAGATCTCCTTATCATTCCCCAAGTAAATAAAAAGCCAAAAGAAATGCCTGCTTATACACAGGCCTGTCTTTTACCTATACTGTTACCAAATCCCACAAACTTAATACAGCATCTCTTTCTAAATAGGTTTGTGGGGGCAGCCTGTGTATAGATGAACAAATGCATTTATAGCTAATGGATGGTGAATCAACTGAGTGGCTGCCAGAAAGAATTGGAAGACCCAGCTGGAGAGATGGCACAGTGGTCAAGAGCACCTGCTGCTTTTCCAAGACCCAGGTTCAATTCCCAACACCCACGTGACAGCTCACAGCCAGCTGCAACCCCAGTTCCAGGGGACCCAATGTCCGCCTCTTGTCTCCATAGGCACTGAATGTGTGCAGTACACAGATAAACATAGGCAGAACGCTCATACACATAAAATAATGAAAAATTTTTTACAAAGAATTGGAAGAAAAAGAGAAGAAACCACATTAAAAAGTGACCAGCCCCGGACCCTGAACACTGCCCCGTGTCCAAAAACAACAGCAACACAATTGTGCAGTGGCCCTCATGACTCTAGCTTGTATGGCTCAGTCAGTATTGGCATTTCAGAATTCCTCTTTTTTTTTTTTTTTTAATTTTCTTTTGTATATTTTTTTGTTTGTTTTTAATTATGTATACAGCATATATGACAGCAGGCCAGAAGAGGGCACCAAATCTCCTTACAGATGGTTGTGAGCCACCATGTGGTTGCTGGGAATTGAACTCAGGACCTCTGGAAGAGCAGTCAGTGCTCCTAACTTCTGAGCTATCTCTCCAGCCCTCAGAATTACTCTTGAGTCATAGCTGTTTCACTAATTATTCTTTATTTGAAGTGTTCAGGCTTAATTGTTTCTCTGTTCTCTGAAATAGGTTATATTAAAGCATTCTCTAATAGCTTACCTTACACCGGGTCTTAGAAGTACGGTAGGAGAGGATAGACCGCCCTTTTATCCTCTTCTGTCTTGCCTAGCTTGGCTTCCCCTTTCCTTTCTTATGAAAGGGTGTTAACATTGCTAAGTATCACACCTGAGAATTAGAGACCAGGGCGGAACCCCCCCCCCCTTCTGTTCTTTTAAGCTCCGTGGCATAAAACAAAAAAACTTAAAGGTCTGTGCTCTAATTTTCTTATTTGTGAAAGGAGATAGTGATCATAGCCATCTTCACAGAGCTACCCTCCTTCAGTGCTGAGGTTAAAACTCAGAGCCTTGTGCATGTTAGGTACAACTGATGAGCTACAAGCCTGGCCTTGGGGGGGGGGGTGTGCGCGCGTGCGTGCGTGCGTGCCTGTGCATGTTGTTAAATAGGTTACAAGCATGTGAGTCACTGATCACAAAGGCAAGTGTGTAACGTGGTGACCCCCCATTGCTGGTTGTACCTTACTGCTGTGTTGACCTGCATGTATGTTACTCTGCAGTCAATTCCTAGGTTAAATTCCTCCACCGAAGTCGATGACCTCATCTTCTTTGACCCTAATCTCAACCAGTGGTTTTCCTCAGCACCAGATCTGAACCCTGGAGGTCTGTTATCTCAGCAGAGCTGACTTGCAGAAAATCCTGGGAGAAACAGAGTTAGGAGCTCAGGTTGTGACATCAGATTGTTTGCGTCCAAATCCTGCTCCGCCGCTCATTAGTGAGACAAATTCGGTGAATTAATCTCTGTAGGCCTCACTTTCCTAACCTGTACAATGGGTTATGTAATGCCTACCTCCTTATGAATCTTATGAAAATCAAGTGATTTTAAAACATAAATACATAGGGCTGTGAGCACTTGCCTAGCATGCACAAGACCCTGGTGTGATCCCCATTACCACAAAACACACACACACAGACACACACACACACACACACACACACACACACACACACACACAGACATGCACAGCCAGAGATATGTAGAATAGGATCTGTCATAGAGTACATGCTATAAACTGTCAGCCATTGGCATAGTTGTTGTTTTTCTCTGTTTAGTTAAGACTTTATTTAAACAATGTTAATTTGTAAATAATAACCTCATAGTTAGATTCCCAAACTATCTATCATCACTATGAGAGTCAATTCTTTATAGCCAAGTGTCTTAGTTAGGGTTTCTGTTGCTGTGAAGAGACACCATGACCACAGTAACTCTTTTTTCTTTTTTCTTTTTTTTTTTTTTTTTTTTTTCTTTTTTTTTGGTTTTTCGAGACAGGGTTTCTCTGTGTAGCTTTGTGCCTTTTCCTGGAACTCACTTGGTAGCCCAGGCTGGCCTCGAACTCACAGAGATCCGCCTGGCTCTGCCTCCCGAGTGCTGGGATTAAAGGCGTGCGCCACCACCGCCCGGCTACACAGTAACTCTTATAAAGGAAAACATTTAATTGGGGGCTCGCTTACAGTTCAGAGGTTCAGTTCATTATCATCATGTCAGGGAACATGGCAGCATGCAGGCAGACATGATGCTGGCTGCCTCTTGATCAGAAGGCAACAGAACATGGACTGTAACACTGGCTGGTTAGAGTCCTCAAAGCCCGCTCCCACAGTGACACACTTCCTCCAACAGAGCGGTACCCACTCCAACAGAGCCACACCTCCTAATGGTGCCACGCCCTATGAGCTTATGGGGGCCAGTGACACTCACACTACCACACAAGGTAGCTTTGGATTTGATCCTCCTGCCTCCATCTTCTGAGTAGCTGGGATGACAGACATGGGCCCCAGACCCCTGTTATTAAATGCCTACTGTAATAAAATACAAATAATATTCCTTGTTTTTCTTTTTTGAGACAGACTTTTACTTTGTAGCCCCAGGCTGATATGTACTTCATAGCAGTCCTTTGCCTCAGCTTCCAGAGGGCTGGGATTATAGGTAGGAACCACTGTGCACAGCAGAAAGCATCACTGTTCAGGTAGAGGGTGGCTTAGGTGACCCAGAGTAAGTCTGAATGTGGGGAAACCAGGTGAAGAGAGTGGGCATTTTCAAACAAACATGAACTTGTAAAGATGGAAAAAGGTCCATGGTCATTAAGGAAGAGGAAAATTGAACATTCTCACTGGAGTGTCACCCTGGCAGCCTGGGAAAGTGGTGGAATTAAGAGCAGTCTGTGAGGAGGCAGAATTGCTGAACAGGGTTCAGACATTATTGGTGCAGGGGAGGCAGGGTAGCTCGGGACACAAACTGGAGTTTGGGGAGAAAGGGAAGTTCTGCTTTGTACCTGTGACTTTGAGACACAGGCAAGAGCCTAGCCATTGTTCGCCATCCCTGGCTGCCTCTGAAAACGGCTGTGCAGAAAAGGCCCGTGCTGGTGAGACCTGTTCCACGAGAGGGACTTGCTGTGGCTGTGGGGCCCTCCTAGCCCTGCCCTGGAATTGCCTAGTCTCTCACCACAGCTGTACCAGTTGTTCCACTGAATAGAGATGATCGACGCTTAATTTAATAAAAAGCCCTGTTTTATTAAGCAGGGCTGCAGACTAGAGCTCGGAGAGACACCTGTCTCTCTCCACTAGCCCGGATGTGCATTGAGTCATAGAGCTCGGTTGTCTCATCTCAGCAGAGAAAGAAAGGCAGGCCCTGAGTGAAGATGGAGAAAAGAACAGGACCGTGTTAATGACAAGATACGATCCAATCTAGAGGAATGTGGTGCATGGTGAAAATAGCCATAATTTTTGGATCCAAAAGAAAAGATTTTACCAATTAGCAGCACCCCTGGTCTCTGTGAGGAGCAGCATTTGTTCAGCGTGTTCATGTGCAAACACGTGCTGAAACCCGCCGAGCAGCTGGGAAGCTCTGGGTGCTGGGTGCTGGGTGCTGGCCCCGCTGGACTCTCCTTGAGCTTCAAACTGGTGTTTTCAGTTCCCAGAGGAAGGCTGAGTCCTGTCGGGTTTGAGCAAGAGGCAAGACTGGTAGTTGTGGAGTGTTATCGCCCTGCAAGACCCTTCGCAACTTCCTCTTGCCGCCCACAACAGAATGCGGAAACCCTGCCGTCAGACCACTTCTGCAGTTACACAGAGCTGGAGTTCGGGGTCCTCCTCTCACATTACAGCTGCTTACTGGACTTTTTCTGCATTTGAAAATGTGTCTGCTCTGGTGGGATGGCTGACTGACCTTCACCTGTCTTCTCTCTTTGCTACCATGCAGTGCTGCAGTTGAAGCTCCAGCAGCGGCGGACCCGAGAGGAACTGGTGAGCCAAGGGATCATGCCGCGTAAGTGTCTCTCTCAGCATTTGTACAAAGCTGGCTCTTCGTGTCGGTGCAGTTCCCGTGTGCCCAGGAGCCTGGCAGAGCAAAGGCCACAGGTTTATTTTCCCATCTTACCTGACTCTTACTTTTCCATCAGGAGTTCTTGTGGACTGGGTCATCAGTCACCCAGACTCATCAGTGGAACAAGCAGTGTTAGAAGCTGCAAGGGGCCAGCAAATAGATAGTCCTTTGCTCTTTTTGTGGTGGGGAGGTTTTCGAGACAGTTTCTCTGTGAAACAGGTCTGGCTGTCCTGGAACTCACTCTGTAGACCAGGCTGGCCTTGAACCCCCAGAGATCCGCCTGCCTCTGCCTCCCGAGTGCTGGGATTAAAGGCATGTACCACCACTGCCACCACCACCCGGCTGGCTCGTCCTTTGCTTTAAAATTGCCCCTTTCATGGGTTGTACAACTTCCCTTCATGAGAGGAGCAGGGGCCGCTCTGCTGGTGCACACTTTGCCTCCACACTCAGGCGTTAGGGAGAGAAACCTGCTTTTCTATTGCGGACAGGTATTGTCAGTGGCCTGCAGTTTCTTTAGAGAGATCCTGAGGCACCCATGGAGGGTATGGGTGTGTGCATGCCTGAATGGAGCTGTTAGTGAGCTGCCGTGACTCTGGGCCAGTGGCATCCCTCGGGGGAGAAATGAAACCAAACCTTAGAATTTGTAAGAAACAAGAAAGCCTGCTTTGAATACTAAGAGCATTTTAGATAGTGAAGGCTGGGGCCAGCGGTCTTGCTCTTTTGACATTTCTTAGTGAGTTCTCAGCAGGTCACAGAGGCATCCCTCGCCTGGTGGTGTGTCATCACCACTGGGCTCCACCCTGAGGAGAACAACATACACATCCGTGCTTGCGCGCGCACGCGCACACACACGCACCCCCCCCACACACACACACACGCCAATCAGCGGTTGGTAGTGCAGACTCATCTGCCCCTGCTCTCGTGTGTGTGTGTGTGTGTGTGTGTGTGTGTGTGTGTGTGTGTGTGTGTGTGTGTATGTGTGTGCTATGCTTAGAAAGGAAAGACTGGTTGGGGAAATGGAGACAAATGAAGGATACTCTGAGAGCCTGATAAATCCTGGGTAATAAATTCAGCTGGTGGGTGTGTTAACAGTAACAGGGAAAAAAAAAGTGGAGTCGCTTGGGATAGGCTGGCCGAGAAACCTGGTGTGGTGGCACTTCCTGTAACTCAGTCATTTGAGAGGCTGAGGAGTTCAAGGCCAGAGAGGGTTGCAATGGGAGACTGTCTCCAAACCAACAGAACAGAAAAGACTGTTAAAGCAGCCGGTGTCTGGAGGATGGTGAGCCAGGAGTGAGGGGTTCCAGAGAAGGTGCACTGGTTTGTAAGCACATGAGGAAGCCACTGGAGGCTGGGGAACAGTTGAGGACAGTGTTTGAGTCATATCACGGCGCTGATCTTTTTGTCCACTACACTTTACTACGGTATATTCACCTGTTGTTCCTCGTAGTCTGTGATCCTCCAGAGAAGGATTCCCACCCCATCCCTTAGTGCCAGGGCTTCTGCAGTAGATTGGCAGGGTTACTGGTAGGCAGGTGTGTGTTCTATGGAACATTCCGGAACTGCCATTCCACAAGCCTCATCTGCTTACCTTTCACAAAGGGCGTATATGTTTAGTGTCCCCTTTGTACCTCAGGTGGTTTTGGACAACATCGAGATAAAAGAAACACAAGGCCCTCAGATCTGCCCTCCAGAAATTAAACAACTACAGTCTACTGAGTGGGGATCCATGACGGGCTGGCTGCAAATGCATCACTAGTTTTGAGACCCTTGTTCTTAGAGTTGGCAGAAGGTTCGGGATCAGGCGGTTCTGAGGATGGGCTGTTCACATTATTCTGACCAGTCAGCTTCCTTGCTTGGCACTTCCTTAGCGTGGTACTCAGAAATTGCAGCTGTCTGTGTGTACCCCCGCCTACCTGAACTCTTAGAGAAAGTCACTTACTTGTGTTTCTGCCCCCAATGCCTGGCCCTAGATGAATGAAGACAACTGACTGCAAAACGGGGTGTGTGTGTGTGTGTGTGTGTGTCTGTCTGTCTGTCTGTCTGTCTAGAAAACAAAATAGTAGCAAACCGGCTAGAATTCTGGTCACAGTGTTTGAAATAATTTCAATAAACTCTCCCGTCTTACTGGGAGCCCAGGGTCTCTAGCTGTCCTGGAGTCTGACTGCATGCTTGGGTTGTCCCTGTCCCATGGATTGGGAATGCTTACCTCTCCTGTGGGAGTAAAAATGGTTCCTAGAGAGTGTCTCCCCACCCACCCACCCACCCACCCACCCACCAGGAGCTTTCCCCGTGGACAGTGCTGCTTTTCAGCTTCTTTGGGAGGAAATGGGAGCAAAAGAGATGATGAGAAAGACAGTTGAAGTCTAGAGGAGTTTCCACTGTGAGATTCTCCTCTTCCCAGTGTGTGGGGATCAGGCCTAGGCCCCGAGCTCCAGAGAGGCTCGTTCTTTTTGCTAGCCCACAGCGGTGAGTAATCCTGCCTCAGTGTCGTCTGGCATTCTCCGGGTCCTGCCACGGCCAGCGTCCCTTCCCACGGCACCCCTTGACTGTTGCTTACCACTTCCCTCACCTCCCCCGCAAGCCTTTCAAGGCTTGGCCTGGACGTTTCCAGAGTCCTTACATCTAATTTGTGTACACCTGAGAAGGAAGGCAGGTGAGCCAAGGCAGAGAAAGGGTAAGGTCCTCATGACTGTGTTTTATTTCTGGTTTATACCTTAAATCTTTTTATCCAGCCCCCCACCTCGCCTTTTTTTCCCCTAGAGCTGTGGGAAGGAAGGTCAACCTAGTCTCCTCCAGAACCCTATTCACAGCCCCATGGAGGGTGGACTGCTTGGTTCAGCTCGGACAGCGAATCTGCAGGACGTGATGTGCTTCCCTGGCTCCTTTCCCGTTACGGTTGTTCTCGTTCTCTGTGTTGTTGAACGTCAGGAGTGGCCTTCTCAAAGGATTTAGAGGATTAAAAAGTCCTCTAGTCCCACATACCTTTCTCTGTGGCTCATGTGCTCTGCTCATGTGTCTCAGCTGAGGATGTGGAGCTGCTTTCTGATGTGTGCTCTGAACAGGAGCATTCCCAAGCATCCTTTATCCTCATTATGTAAACATATGTCTCAAATGTAACTCTGCTTAAAACCCACCAAATATAGAGAGCCAGAATGTGGGGGCCTGCGCAGTCCTGGCTCTGAACTTTCTCTGGTGCTTTCTGAGAAAAGGGGAGCATGCGGGAAGCCAGCGGGTCTTTCAGTCCAGAGCCAGCAGTGCCCTTGTAGTGAGGATAAAGGTCCAAGAGACTGGCAGTGTGTTTTACACACACGCACACGCATGTGCACACATTAACAGACACACACGCACACGTACGCACACATGTTAACACACACAAGAGTGAAGGTCAGAGACAGGAACAGTGTTCTGATGAGGCCAGCTGTACAGTTGTCCATAACCTTTTAAGAAGGCAGGTATGGATGCTGTCCTGCCAGGCAAATGAGAGGAAACTCCTGTGACTCCCTGGATGTGAGAGAAGAGCCACGATTGGTTTGCCCTTGGCTTGTTCCATGAGGCTCCTTGACAGCAAGCAAAGAGCAGGACGTTTCTGGTGCTGTCGCCAACCTGTTCATCCGTCGTCGTCTCACGGCAATGAGAGCAGGCGCAACAGCTCGGCAATAAGTGGAGGAACAGATCTTGGCCCTTGAAGTGCTCCGGGCGCTTGGCTTGGTCCTCTTGAGCTTGTCTTTTAATTCCTTCATGTCTCCCCTCCCTCCCTCCCTCCCTCCCTCCCTCCCTCCCTCCCTCCCTCCCTCCCTCCCTCCCTCCCTCCCTCCCTCCCAACCTCCCTCTCTCCCTCTTCTTTGTTTTTTGGTGTTGGAAATCAAACCCAGGTCCTCATATGCTGGGCAAATGCTCTTCCCCCTGAGTTGTATCCAAGCTATACCATGTCTTCTTTATTTATTTTTCTTATTATGTGTTTGTCTGTGTGTGAGTGTATGTGTCTGGGTATGTATGTGTGTGTGGTTCTCTATGTGTGTGTGTGTCTGTGTATGTATGTGTGTATGTATGTATCTATATGTGTGTAGATTTCAGGAGTCACTTCTCTCCTTCATCAAGTCCCAGGATTAAACTTAGGTCATCAGGCTTGGCAGCAAGCACCTTTACCTGCAAAGCCACCTTGAACTATGTCTTTACATTTTAATGGTGTTCCCCTGTGTGTAGCCAGTGCCATTGGTGACTCTTGTGGCTGACTGGTTAGGAGAATTCTGAGGGTATGAGGGCAGCTAGTTAGTGTCTTCCAAAGGCCTCCTCAGAGGTGCTTATACACACTGGCAGAAGAGTAACTGGTTCTGCCAGCTGATTAGGAATGGTTTGTAGGTCTGTGGTAAGCCCCATGTGTCTCATGCTGACCCTGCAAAGAATGTTGTGAGCAGTGGGTTCCCAAGGCTCTGGATAGACTGACCCAGCTTCACTCCACCCTCCAGCTCTGCAGTCGGACCCTGTTGTCCGTCCTGAACTGAGGATACTGGCCACCTCGTCTACAGAGAGACCGTTGGCACACTAATCTAAGAGATCGTTTTGTTAGGCCCCAGTGTTTGCTGAAGATTTCCTGTTCATCTGACCCAGAAGAGATGTCTGTGTTTGACAAAAGGTTACATGTGAAGCGCTGAGGTCCATGACTATGTTCCCTCTTCTACTCAAGTTAAATTCTTCTTTGTAGGCTGGGGGAGGGTGGACTGAACCAAGCCTTGTTGTGCTAGGGCCTGCACTCGGTGCCCATGAACTACCTTTGTTTCCTACTAAAGATCAAGGTGGCAAGGTTGTAGGTTTCTGGGAAATGTTTGTTTGCTTATTTTCAAAGTGTGTGTGTGTGTGTGTGTGTGTGTGTGTTTACATTTATTTATTTTACTATGTATTAGTGCTTTGCATGCGTGTATGTAAGTGCACCGCATGCATGCTTGGTACCCACAAAGGCCAGAAAATCATCAGGATTCCCTGGAACGGAAGTGGCAGGCAGTTGTGAATGGCCGTGTGGGTGCTGGGAATCAAACGAGAGCGCTGCAAAAACAACAAATACTTCTAACTGCAGAGCCAAATCACCAGCCTGAAAATGCTGCTGTTTGTTTTTAGCGAAGGGTGGTATTGTCAGGGATGTGATGTTCTGTCTCCGTAGATACTTCATAGATTAGTGCCTTTGTGTGGGGCCAGGGAAGGGTAGACCCTCGTCTCTCTAGGCTTCCATTGTCTCCATTTGCTCAAGTCCATCTGGAAGTTGGTAGAAGGCCTGTATGTTAGTCTCTGAATTTTTACCCTGTTAACCAGTGGTTTGGCCAAGAGCTACTCTTTCCAGAAGGAGCTTAGGAAACACCCCACCCCCAACACACGTTTGCCCATGCTGAGCTCTGGCTTCCCGGCTCGCCTGCCTCCAGACACCTGCTCCTGGCCTCAGCACAGCCCCTCTGCCCTTTCAGACCGAAAAGATACTTCCTGTCCTTTGTTATCCCCATTCCTTTCTTTCCCTTCCCTCTCTCCCCTCTCCTCCAACTCCTCTTCTTCATCTTCTTCTTAGTTAAAGAGAGACCCTATTTCCACAGGAATGTGACTGTTTAACTGTAATCGTAGCTCTAATTTTTGTGTTTTTATCTTGTTTTGTTTTTATAAACACTGGTAAAATGTGTGTTTCAGGAATGAGCTAGACTGATCCCTAGATTTGAAGCCCAGAGGAAATTGGGTTAGGCATGTGGGCATGTGGTCCCTGGAATGCTTTCTTTTCTCTCAGGAAGACCAACTGGGCCCATGGCTCCTGGGAGTTTCCTGTTGCACTCTTGATGGACTTTTGGAGTCCTTGTCTCTCTTTCCGCTGTTCCGGGGTGTGTGCTCCTCAGTGGATGTGACTGGCATAGAGGAGCCTCCTTGGCCAGTTGCTCACAAGTCCTGAAATTGGAGTTCACTGTGTGTTGTGCCTGAATTGAAACAAAAAAACCAAGGGCAAGCTTTGTTGAAAGTCTTTCTAAAATTACTATTAACATTTATTTTTTGGCCAGGCATAGCAGCGCACACCTTTAATCCCAGCACCCAGGAGGCAGAGGCAGGTGGATCTCTGAGTTCGAGGCTGGCCCAGTCTACAGATGGAGTTACAGTACAGCCAGAGCTATGTAGAGATACCTGTCTCAAAAACAAAACAAAAATTATTTATTGTGTGAGTGTATATGGGGGGTGGGGTGGGTTTATTTGTGGTTGAGGGGGAAGGTTGGAGGACTCGAGGGAGTTGGTTCTCTCCTACTATGTGCATCCCAAGGATCAGGCTCTGGACATCTGGCTTAGCAGAAAGTGCCATTTCCTGACAGGCCATCTCACTGTCCTTCAGCTAATGTTTTGTTTTGTGAAGTGGTGGTACTAACTTGTAACTTGGGCCTACATATCGCTATGTCGACCAAGTTGGCCTCAGACTTGTAGAGATCTGCTGCTTGCCTCTGCCTCCCGACTGCTGGGATCAAAGGTGTGCCTGTCCTGCTGGGCTTCCAAGTAACCTTCTTGATGGAGGTTTTATATAGTTTTATTATCTTTTTAAAAGAACAGGAGGGTAGTGTTGCTCTTCATGATTTGTTCTTAATATCTGAGGTATAAATATAAAGGGCAACATTTTGCAAGGTGTAATAAGTGAGGAGGATATAGTAATGTACACCTGGCCTACAGAATGTGTTCCAGGCCAGTCCGAATGCATCTGAGACCCTGTCTTGGAACAAACAACAAAAACCCAAAAGACAATAAAGGCAGCAGAGGAGACCGTGAGGCTGTCCGGTGGCTACTGTGCTTATTCTACAGCCCGGCATCCTGAGGTCGAGGTTCATCCTTAGCACCACACATGGATGAAAGACAGAAATCATGATGTGTCAAGTGGAGCCTGGTACATCTGATGATGGTGATGATTTAGATTCTTCAGGAATAGGGTATTATTCTCTGAAGGACAAAGATGATTTGCAGTTTATCTAAACAGAAGACTAAGGAATTTTTATAAAAAGTGGTCATTTTGGGTGTGTGTGTCTGAGTCTGTGTGTTTTTTGTTTCTTGTTTTTGTTTTTTTGAGACAGGGTTTCTCTGTGTAGCTTTGCGCCTTTCCTAGAACTCGCTTTGGAAACCAGGCTGGCCTCGAACTCACAGAGATCCGCCTGCCTTTGCCTCCCGAGTGCTGGGATTAAAGGCGTGCGCCAGCACCACCCGGACGAGTCTGTGTGTTCTGAGGCTCCTTTCCAACTTCCAGATCATCCTCTCTCAGCTTCCCAATTGCTTGACACCAGGCCTGACTAAGTCTTTCTTTTTTCTTCTTAACGGTTTTGGACTTTACTGAGGAAGGAGGGGTACTGGAATCATAGACCAGTCTGAAGCCTTTGGCTGCAGAACGACGTGAAATGACCAGTGGCAACCATGAGGACCTAGCACTCTTCAAAGTTGGCTGTGCTGACATGTGCCTGCAGACCTAGCCTGCGGAGGTGGAGACTGGGGGCCCCCCGGGACTTGCTGGCCAGTCTAGCCCAGTCGTCAAGATCGAGGGTTAATGAGAGGTTGTTTAAAAAAGAAGCCAGAGGGGCAGCAGGATGGCCCGGGGTGAAGGCACTTGCTGCCAAGCCTGTACACCTGTGTTGGATCTCCAGGACCCACATGGTAGAAGCAGAGAAACCCAGATAGTTGCCCTCTGACCTTTACACATGTGTCAGGATGTGTGCACCCCACAATACACAACATATTTAAAACATACAAGGAAAAAGAAATTTGAAAAGGGCCCAGAGGGTGGCTCAGTGGTTCAGAGTACTTTCTGTTCTTGCAGAGGACCGGAGTTCAGTTTCAGCTCTCACGCGGGTGACTCACAGCCACTTCTGTTACTCTAACAAAGTACATGAAATAATCAGTTTATAAAAGGGGAGTTTTGCTCAGTTTGTTTTAATGTGTATGTGTGTTTGCCTCCATGTATGTCTGTGTACCACATGTGTGCCTGGTGCACATGGAGGTCAGAACAGGGCATCAGATCTTCCGGAACTGGGGGTACAGTGGTTACATGTAAGCCACCTGTCAGTGGTAGGAACCTAATCTGTGTCTTCTGCAAGAATAGCTGGTGTCATGGTTTTGAGATTATAGTACATGATTGACAGGCCTGTGGAGAGACAGTGTGCCATGGTGAGCGTGCACAGTGAAGAAAGCTGTTCAGTTCACACAGCGGGAAGTGAAGGAAAGAAAGGATGAGCTGGGGTCCCTCTCTCCTTGTCTTTTTCAAAGCCACACCCTCCTAAAGGGTTTATCACTCCTGGTAGTAGTAGCATGGTCCTTAATAAGGACCAAGTCTTTTAACACATGAACCTCTGGGAAACACAGCGATCAGATTCAAAGTGTTTGGGCCTGGTGTTTCAACCTTAGTGTGCCGTCTCTCTGACATTTGTTTGTGCTGGTCTGTGCACCCCTCTCCTAGCTTTGCAGGTGGGAGCTTCTAGAGCAGCTTGTACCTCCGATCCCTGCTTCCTGCATTAATCCTTTCTGTGTGTGTATGGGTGAGTGCACATGTGTGTGGAGGGCAGAGGTACTGTTCCCCAGACCCCAGGCCTCCCGTCTCCCAGCCCTGGATGCACCGCTATATCCAGCTTTTTTAAACGTATGTTCCAGAGATTGAATTTGTGTCCTCAGAAGCACTTTACTGACTGAGCCATCCCCTGTACCCTCTGTCTTGGTAGTTGGCTTTGGTGTTGGTCTGGGTGGAGGTGACAGCCAGGTACCCAAACAAGGGTGCTGTCAAGCCTGCATACTGAAACAGGGTATATGTTGAATGCTCGTGACTCTCAATTTGGAGCTTGCTTGCCCTAGAGATGTGGTCCCTTCTCTACTCAAGCTGTCTCCGGTTCTTGTTGTCATAGTCAGGCCCTAGAACCGTTGACATGGCTCTTTCATTAGTGGTCTTCGTTGCAGACATTTTGGTGGGTGTGATGTGTCGGCTGAACACGGACAGAGAGTGGAGGTCGGGCGCCGCTGGCGCTCGGTGTTGCTTCATGGCATGCCATTTCTTCTCTGGGTAAGAAGGGAGGAGACTTAACCCAGTTTAGCAGACGGCAGAACACTTTCACTTTATTCAGTGCTGATCGTCACTGGGTGTGGTAGTAAGTGTAGCTGCCTCAGAAGTCACATGACTCACCCTTGGGCTCACTGCCACTTAGAAACAGAGGCAGGTACAGCCCAGCTTTTCTGGCTCTAGACATGTTATTGATTCCTGAAGGAAACAGTTTATAGTGGTACTTACCCACACAGGGATCTTCAAGTCTGAAAGTACTTGGAAGGGCTGGGGTGAGGCTCTTGCCTGCCATGCATGAAACTCGGGGTCCAGAGCCCAGCAGCACATAAACCACCGGGGCAGCACATACCTGTCATCCCAGCTCTCAGGAGAGGGCAGGGTAGCAGGAGCTCAGGGTTGATGTCTTCTGCTACATAAGCAAGGTCAGGGCCAGCCTGATCTGTGTGAGAGAGGACAGAGAAGGGGGTTCACTTGAAACTGAAACAGCCTCCATTTGAGGTCCAGGGATTGGTCAGGAGGTCACGTTTGAGGAGTTGGAAGGGAGAGTGACCTGTCACTGTTGGCCTTCCAGGGTGCTAACAGTCCATGCCCGCCATGGGAGGCTGGGAGGCTGTAGGCAGCTTTCTGCTTCTGTCATGATACCCTGTGTTAAATCAGTGGTGCTTAGTTTCTTCTGTGCTACGGATGCTTCTTGAAGACTATTGTATATTCTCTGACTGGACAGTTGTCCAAGCAAGCTCCTGCAAGTCAATGCACGATTTCTAGGTCCTCAGCTGTACCGATGGGTTCCTGTGCCCTGGAGTGAACCTCCTCTACCTGCGTATAGAATCCCAGGATCATCTCCTTGATGCTCACGGCAGGCAGCCCTTACACGTCAGCGGTGTAGCCAGCCTGTGCCTTCCTGCAGTGTGTGAGGGCCCTTTCCATATCCTGCGTCTGTCTGGGTGGACGGCCTAGGTGTGATGGCCACGCCCCAGTCTAGTCAGAGGCTCCAGGGAAACAGCACAGAGCCCATTTATCTGTCAGTTCTTCAGGGCCAGGACCTCACGTGTGCTAGGCTCTGCTGCTGAAGCTTTGACTCCCAGGAATATAGCTCCAGAAATGAGAACTCCTCAGCCATGAAGTCAGCAGAGTTGAAATGTCAACCTTGGCAATCCGTGGGCTGCAGATGTCATAGGCAGATGGCCCTCATATCCCAGAGCTGAAAATTCAAACCAGGCTGTTGAGAAAGTTCATGAAGTCCTTCCACGTGTTTTGTGTTCTTCTTCACTCAGGGTGTGCTGGAGAATGAGCATATTTTAAACCTCATTTTCTCCATTCCTTTTGTCCTTTGGACTAGTGAAATAATGATTTTCAAATTTTTGTGGTTCCAAAATTGCCAAGCCCCTAAAGGTAAGACTGCTTGGAGCCCAGGATTCTAGAGGCCCTTGAATTCCACTAGAATGCCCTTTTATTGAACCCCATTTACTTCTGGCATTTACTTCATGGAGCATATTGCTACTCTGTTGATGGAAGCTGGGAGGTGTTGGCACAAACCTTTAATCCCAGCACTCGGGAGGCAGAGGCAGGTGGATCTCTGTGAGTTCGAGGCCAGCCTGGTCTCCAAAGCGAGTTCCAGGAAAGGCGCAAAGCTACACAGAGAAACCCTGTCTCGAAAAACAAAAAACAAAACAAACAAACAAACAAAAAAAAGAATAAAAATTAAAGTTGAGTAGTGGCATTTGCTTTTAATCCCAGCACTCAGGAGGCAGAGGCAGGTGGATCTCTGAGTTTGAGGCCAGCCTGGTCTACAGAGTGAGATCCAGGACAGCCCTATACAAAGAAACCCTGTCTCAAAGAAAGGGAAAGAGAAGGGGGCGGGGGAAGGAGAAGGAAGAGGAAGTAAGTAAGTAAGTAAAAAAATTAAAGGGGTTGGAGAAATACCCTAGAGGTCAAGAGCACTGGCTCTTCTTCCAGAGGACCTGGATTCAACTTCCAGCACTACTTGGCAGCTCACAACCATCTGTTAATTCCAGTCCCAGAGATACTGTGCCCTCCAAGGACACTGCATGCACATTGTGCACAGACATACACAAAGTTACACCCATAAACATAAAATAAAAAAATTTTTAAAGAATAAAAATTAAAAACTATAAAGAAAGTCTGAGTATGGAAGATCTACTGACGGTCACAGTGTGCGTCTCCTGAGTACAGAGCTGGAGTGAGATGATGAGCGCCGGGGCTGAACTGCCATTCTCTTTCTGTGGAGACCCAGGCCCACATGCACACAGACAGACATGAGGGAGGGGGCCGTCCATGGGGAATGAGGAATTGGGCTTGATGGCTAAGAGCTGTCCATGATGAGAAGCATTTCCAGAACTGCCTGGTGGGTCCTAGGAGGCTTCCTTGCCTGGATGCTTAAGGAAATCTGGAACTGGTTCCAGACGGTAATGGTTTGATGCCCTTCCTGCTTCAGCTCATGAACACAGCCTTGCAGGCACCTTGGACACAACTCTGAGGCCTCCTTTGAATGGTTAGACAGTGTATTCTTGAGAAAATGGAAATCATAACTTGGTTTTCTTATTCACAAATGTGTTCATTTAAGGCGGCAGGCTTGTCAGGAAGGAAGAAGACAGGTGCTAGCAGGAAGGTCCAGGGTATCTGCTGCTTACAGCCAGCTGGGGTGGAGCCCGGTCTGGGGCTGAAGCTGCCATGAGGAATGCCACAGCTCTTGGCCAGTGCATCCTTGGGTCTGCGGCTTCTCCTTCTTCCTGCTCAGTCTAAGCTGTACACTTGCCTTTGCTCAGAGCGTCACAGAGCCCCAGGGTGGAGAGAGGATCGAGAACTGCCCTCTGCCCCCAGAAATGTGTGTTCTTAACAGCTCTGGTGTTGCATGGATCTTAGGGGCTTCTCCCTGCAGAGACTGCCTCCTTGGGGTTCTGGAATGTGAAGGTTGGAATGAGTGATGTTCTGGACCCTCCCAGCAAAGCTTTCCAGGCAATGAGGAGGGGGGACGGAGTCTGCATGGGCACATCCCTCCTGGCTGCACACGTAAGAGTCTGGTCTATGCAGTTGCCCAAGGCCGGGATTTCAAACCCATTTTCTGCTTTACTCTGCTTCCCTGTGTCCCGTCTCCTTAGCATGGACTCTCGGCTGATTTGGAATCCCCAGTGTCACTTGGTCCTGTATCAGGAAAGCCCAGGGCTTTGCCCACATCATCTTCCATCTCCATCACCAAGCCGCCCTCTGTAATGCGCTGTAACAGAGCCGGCTGGGCACGCACGGGGGTGACCCAGCCTCAAACCCCAGGGACTCAGGAGTGGTGGCTCACTCGCTGTCTCAGCTCCAGTCCCTCCCACATGAACCTGGGACGTGCTTAGCTAGACGCTCCTCACAGGCCGAAAGGAGGAGCCATTGCTCTTTCCTCCTTCGGCCTGGCAGAAGGAGCTGTTGAAATGGCCAAACCTGTTGTCGGGGAGCAGAGTTGAGAATGGAGAGAGAGAAACACAACCTTAGGTCGGCTGCCGAGGATGACAGGAACCAACATGCTGGTCAGGGTTAGGTGAAGGAAGAAGGGGAGGCCAAAGAGGACCCGGATGGGACCCACCCTCTGGTTACATCTCAGCCAGTGTGGCTTCACGGTGTAACCAGAGAACAGTAGTTCTGAGACTAGGCTCCACTTGTTATCAAAGGAGTCTTCAGGGCTTCATCATTGCTATCTTGTTCTCCTGGTCATTTCTCAGTCTCCTGCCCCTGTCCAGCACAAGAATTCTCCCTGCTTCTGCTCCCCAGTCGGTCTGTGTAAGACCCAAGGCTGTTCCATGGAGAGCAAGCCTTGGTCTTCAAACTATGGTTTTCCAGGTCTGAAAGCCCTAGGGCCTCTCAGGTTGGGTCCATTAGCCCTTCTTCTGTGCCCCGTACCTCCTGCTTGCTGCTGTGGTCAAGCCTGCCTTCCTGCATGGCCCATAGTCTCCAGCTAACTAGTACATCCAACCGGTGCAACCTGGACATGCCACCTCCACCCCACTGGGCACCAGTCTGACAGGTTCTCTTCTTCTCTGTTTTTTAAAGTTGAGAAACGAACTCAGAGAAGCGAAAGAATTCTCTTTAACAGAATTAAGTTGTAACCATGGCTGCCATTTTCTAGTTTTTTCTGATTTTTCTGGGCTTAGTAAATGGAACATTACCCACCACAGGTGTTGTATGTGCTCCTGTGTCTGTGTGAGTGCACGTGGGAGGACAGCCTCGAGTATCGGCCTTGCCCTTACCTGGAAACAAGACTGCCTTACTGCTGACTACTGTGCGTCAGTCTCCCTGGCTTGTGAGCTCCAGGGTTACTGAAACGTGTTCCTGTGCCTGCCTTTCTATGGGCGCTGAGGATTTGAACTCAGGTCCTTGTATGTTCGTGACAAATGCTTTACTCACTGAACCTTCTCTGCAGCCCTCCTTAGGTAAAATACTAAATTAGCTAGCATGATAAAATATCTGAATTAGCAGCTGGGCATGGTCACATGTGCCTGTGATCCCAGAACTTGAAGGGTTGGATCATCCCGAGTTTGAGTCTAGCGTGGCCTACATAATGAGACCACATCTGAAAAAAAAAACAAAAACAGAAAACTCAGCCTGTCCCTATCATGTGATAAGCACTCAGTGAATATTAGTTTCGTTCTCGTTTGTGTGTGTGTGAGAGAGAGTGCCCTTAGCTGAGTGGTTCAGAAGCTATGTCCGCTGTGGCCATTTCACCTCTCACCATCTTGCACTGGTCGGCACCTGTTCTTGGTGTATAAAGAGGATGCACCCGCCCTTGTATTGAGCTGTGTCTGTGCTTGTGAGGCATGTTTCTAGAAAGCAGGTTTGTGCATTACCCCTGGGGTGGCCAGTGTAGAACATGCAGGTAGCCAGGGGTTTAGATCATCATCTATGGCTGCAACCCAGAACCAGCTGGTCTGAGAATCAAGTGACCCAGCCAGAGTGACGTCATTGACGGCAGTGGTGCTGGACAGGAGTGGTGGGTGCGTGCTTCCGGCCATGTGGCTATGTGTTTGGTTCATCTCTTTGCTTGTATGTTCTAAGACAGGGTCTCTCTCCATAACCCTGGTTGTCCTGGAACTCAGAGAGAGGTCCTCCTGCCTCTACCTCCTGAGTGCTGAGTGCTGGGATTAAAGGTCTGCACCACCATGCCCAGCCTAACTCTTTTAAAATATTTTATTTACTTGTGTGTGTGTGTGTGTGTGTGTGTGTGTGTGTGTGTGTGTGTGTGTGTGTGTGTTATACTAGATGCAGATGCCTTCAGAAAATAGAAGGGGAAATATTGGATCCCCTGGAACTGGAGTTGTAGGCTATTGTGAGCCACCCAAAGGGGGTTCTGAAAATTGAGCCCAGGTCCTCTGCATAAGCAAACACTCTTAACTACAAAGCCATCTCTCCAGCTCCACTGATGTGTGTCGGGTGAGCAGAGTTTCAGTCTCCAAAAATCAGTCACACCCTGCGTCATGCCAGAAGTAGTTGTTAGAGCAGACTTCGTCCTGGGACATGATCCCCGATGCAGGAACTTTTCCGAGTTTTTAACCTGTGTCTGAGCTCTAGGGCCTGGCTGTTCCTGGAGGTTTCCAGCTGTGCTGCAGAACCCTCTTATGTCCCATCTCTGACCACTTAGAACCTCCTTCTTATCCGCTCAGTAGCTTACTGAGTAATACTGTGTGCCTTGTACCTGAAGAATGGGAAAGTCTGTGAGATGTGGAAGAAGGAGACAGAGCACCCCTCGCCTGCTGCTGTGGGGTGCGTTGTCACAGCAGACTGACAGTGAGCAGGTACAGCAACCGTCAGGGTGCTGGTGGCCAGCGTCCACTTCCTGGAATTGACTTGTGCTGTGTTCTAAGCCATCCACAGCTAAAGCCGTGGTGGGGGTGGGGAGCACTAGCCCATCCCTCTCAGGCCAGGCTTCTGCTCCCAGGCCCCGGAAGCCAGTTTTGCTGTGGTACAGCCTTGCACAGTGGAGCCAGGAACTGGGGCCAGGTTCCTTCCCTCTGGGCAGCCTGGGTGGTTCCCCAGAATGATTCTCCAGCTGAGTGGGTTGACAGAAACCTGTGCTGGTTGATGTTAAAATTGTCTGTTAAGTCTAGAGCTCCCCCTGCTGTCAGAAAATGGAAGGGTTCTCTGGGCTTCATTTAAGGAAAAATGAAGTTTTCTTTCCTGTTGTTAATACTTTTTCCCTTCCCCAGACAGGGTTTCTCTGTGTAGCCCTGGCTGTCCTGGAACTCACTCTGTAGACCAGGCTGGCCTCGAACTCACAGAGCTCCACCTGTCTCTGCCTCCCAAGTGCTGGGATTAAAGGCGTGCGCCACCGCCTCCTGGCTGTTATTACTATTTTTTAAAATTGTCTTTAATTTAAACAAAATGCTGCTGGGGCTCTGAAGCTCCTCTGAGCATGCTCTTGGGCCCAGCCCCAGGGAGTGAGGGCGGAAGCACAGAGGCCAGGCAGGATAGGGCCTATCTGTGCTCTGGCTACTTTGAGCGGCTCCTACCCTCACCCGCCACCACAGGCAGCAGCCTGGAAGGTTATCTTTGCACACAGTCTCCCGGCTGCTTGCAGCCTCGGGCAGCAGAAGTGAAACTGGCCACAGCCTGCATATCCTCACCTGCTGCCATCGTTCCCTAGTGAAGTGAGCCCCATGCTCCCCGTCTCCCCAGTGTCTGACATTGTCATGTGTCACCTTGCAAGAGACTGGGAGTGCTCGTGGTGCATGTGCAGAGGCTGCGGTTGGCCTTGCCCCGGAGACAGAAGCTGAGGTCCCAGTGATTGTCCGGGAGCCAGAAGAGGACCCGCAGCAGGGCCAGCCAGCATGACTGAGAGATCTTCAGTTCTCAGAGATGAAGCTGAGTTCAGTTCGTAGTGCTCTTGGTACCAGCTGAGGAAGGAGGCCGCACTGAGAAGACACGGGCCTTTGGGGTTAACTATCCCAGCCGGTCACTACAGTCCCTAATGAGACTGAAGAAGCGAGGTAGATCCGCTTCCCTCTCTGCCTGAACCAGGCGGTCTTGGTGGCTTACCTGATGAGACCCGGAGCAGTGTAGGACTGAAATGAAGCTCAGGAGAGGCGGCTGTGCTGCCACCAGGGTCTTAAAGCACCTAGCCATAAAGACACATGCTCCCCTGGGTGTCAGGGAGGCATTTCTGCTGCGGTTGTGGAGTTTTACATGATGGGTCACGAGAAGTCGCGTTGGTGCTGAGCACTGAGCCCAGGGCCTTGCGTTCTAGCACTGAGCCAGCCTCAGCCTCTAAAAGTAACTCTTCTATGATTCTTTTCTCAACAGCTTTGAAAAGTCCAGCTGCATTTCACGAGCAGAGAAGGAGCCTGGAGCGGGCCAGGGTAAGGTCCTTTCCCCGAAGACCCCCAGGGTACTGTCGGCGTCATCCACCAGCTGCATTCCCTTCCAGTCCAGCACAGCTTTGGGGTCAGCCCTCACCTCAGAGCTCTAAATAATAGAAATCTTGGGCCTTTCCTGCTTCCTCCTTCCCCAGCCACCTTCCCTGGAAGACTCTTTTTTAGTGCCTTAGAGCCCTTGTGGAGGTCGTCAGAGCTCCCTCCCCAAACCTGGCCTGGAAGACCACTCAGCTTCCCTCCATTGATCCCAGTGAGCCTCATGGAGGTGACCCGCGCCAGGGTTACCCATGTGCAGACTTTCCACTTGGGGACACCACCCACAGCCTGTGGGCACTCCAGTGAGCTTCCATCTCCATCTGCCCCAAAGCAGGCGACATCCACACATACCCTTCTACAACAGCCATGGGTGTACTGGAAGCCACACCCCTGTGGGAGCTCCTCAATGCATCCTTGTCCATCCCTTTCGGTTCCCTCCGGCCTCTGTGGAACATCCTGCCCCTGATGTGGGTGGAGATGGGGAAGTGACCAGCTCCTGTTTCCTCTCCTGCTCCCACTGGAGGGCTGCTGGCCTTGGCTTGCTGGACCTCACACCATTCCTAGAGACTAATATGATTACTTACTCCTGAGACTGGTTTCTCTCTTGAGAAAGTCATGGTTAACGTTAACAAGTAGGAAGAATGAGGTCCTGGCTGCCCAGAAAGAGAAACCGTAACAGACGGCACTCACTTCCCTTTGATGGGGGCCAGAGAAGGCCCAGCCAGGAGGGAGGGTCAGCGGTACAGCCAGGCAGATTGGCGCAGGGAGCAGTGGGGCCTGGTTAGACACCACTGTCCGACAGAGTCACTGTGAGTGAGACTGTGTGTATTTCATGTTTGTCCACACAGGAGCCCTCTTGAGTCAGGTGATGGCACCCTTGTTTTAGATGCAGCAGAAGTTAACTAATCTGTCCAGCTAGAAGGGGATAAAGCTGGAACTCACACCTAGGTCTGTGGAGTCCAGACTTACTGTGTTTCATTTGTGTGTGTGTGTCTGTGTCTGTGTCTGTGTCTGTCTGTCTGTTGGCACATGTGTGGAGTCAGAGGACAACTTGCAAGAGTTGGTTCTCTCTTTTCACCTTGTAGGTCCTGGGGAGCCAACTGAAGTCATCAGGCTCAGTGGCAACCAGCTTTACCTACTGAGCCATTTTACCAGCCAAATAATTTATTACTAGCACATGGTAAATGTATCCATATAGCAGGTGCATATGTTGCACATCTGTTCACAAATAACTTCCAAATTACAATAACAGGCTTAATATTTAAGCACACACTAAACTGTCTTAATTAAAATATGAAAAATTAAAATATGAAAAATTAAAATATGAAAATACTGGATTGGTCACAGCATAACTTGCTTTACTCAGTTACACCAACTCAGAGCTTTGAAAAGCTACTTTGCACCTGAGTGAGAGGCAGCACTGTGTTCCAGAGGATTCCTTACAGGATCCTGGACACATGACTGCTCCCTATGTCTGGAACTCCCGTGAGGACAGCATCTCGTGGAGACCCATTCCTGGTTGCTGCGGCAGCCTCAGGTTCCAGAGGAGCTCTCAGATGTGGCCCGTTGTGTGACTGGTTCCTTCCCCGTCAGCTGCTTGTGTTCTCCAGCCCCAGGAATGCCTTCAGTGGCATCAGCCACAAAGCCCTTTCTTGACTTTCTGCACCAGGAGCAGACCGGTTTTCTGGTTGTCTGTCCTTAGTAACTTCTAGTCAGGCCCTAGACAGTGGGCATCCTTCGTAGATTTCCTGTTTGTTACAAAGGCTGTGTGACTCAGTAGTACCCAGGAGACAAGAGATGTATTTGAATAGGTGTGGCTTCTCTGGTGGGTGCTCCCAGCACCTGCCTGAGTTCTCTAAGCTGGAAGTTCCTCCGGCCTTTCGAGTGCTATATTCCACTGGGCTGCCCCTGAGCCACTGTCTGTGAGAGCTTCAGCATCTGCCTCTGCTCGATGCAGGTGGGCTGATGCACCCAGAGCCCACGGCTCCCTTTTCCATCTCTAGGCTCGGGCTCCAGGACGGCCACAGGGTCCTGGGGCAGCAGGCAGTAGCCAGAGAACCAGGCTGATCTCTACTCTAAGTGATGCACCGCAGTAACTTCTAACTCTAACCTCCCTGCCCCATCCTGTACTCTACTTTCTTAGGCTGCTCTTGAGTTATAATTTAAAAAATGCTCTTTTTTCAAGAGTGAAGAGTATTGGCTCTGCAGTCACATGCACCTAGAATTAGCCTCCAGCAGCAGGGGCTCAGCGTGGCTGCTGAGGGAGTGGATTAGTTCTCCAGAGTCTAATAACTGCAGAATGAGGACATGGGACTTTAAGGAACTAGAGCTCTGACACCATGTATCAAAATTAGTATTGCATTTGGCAGTCATTCAGACTGAATTGAAAATGCTCTTGAGATCACGCAATGCAAGGTTTTTGAAACAGGACATAAAATTACATCCAGAATGATTACAGCTTTGCGGAATCAAACTCCAAGAAAGAATGACACCAGAAGAACATCAACTGTCCTGTTGAACTGGTTACTGTTTGGTTTCTACCTTTAATTACTTGTGTAGTATAAATAATAAGTTTTGGCCAGTGATGGTGGCACATGCCTTTAATCTCAGCACTCGGGAATCAGAGGCAGATGGATCTCTGTGAGTTCAAGGCCAGCCTGGTCTACAGAGTGAGTTCCAGGACAGCCAGGGCTACACAGAGAAACCCTGTCTTGGAAAATAAGACAGAATAGTTTTAAACACACACAGTAGTGGCCTGAGAGGGACGCACAGACGCAGCTGCAGGCCGGGGTATACTCTCACACCTCCCCTCCCCTTGCCTCAGGCCCCTGCAGTCACCATGCTGCTGAGGTGATCAGCAGCAGCCACTAGAGCGAAAGCGTGTTTTGTGGTCCTGTCCATACACATCCCAAGTTTGTGGCCGGCCTTGAGACTGGATTGTTTTTCCACAGACGGAGGACTATCTGAAGCGGAAGATCCGTTCCCGGCCGGAGAGATCGGAGCTGGTCAGGATGCACATTCTGGAAGGTGTGTGAGGTTGGAGGTGCTGACCTGGCCCCGTTCCCACTCCGCTCTTGTGCCTCCCGCTTTCTGCTCTTGTCCGTCTTCTGCTGGCAGGGGCCGGCTGTTGGCTTCACAGTCAGACACAGCTATGTGGCCGCCACTGGCTTTGGGGAGTGTGTGAGGAGCATGGACCCATTCGCCCAGGTTGACCTGACCCTTCTCCCGGGTCCACCATATCCACTGGTATAAAACGGTTTCTGTCTGCCGGGACAGCGCTTCTCTCTCTTGTGAAAAGTGCACTTTGTTTGTGGATTCGTCTGCCTGCCCGCTTGCTCACCCTTTCACTCCCTGGCACTTAGCTCAGCACCTGTGCTGCCAGGCACACTCACCTGGGTGGACTGCGGCTGCCCAGCCACACCTTCGTTCTGTGGTGTCAGCAAAGGAAAGGCTTGGGTTCCAGAAAGTGGCAGGTGGAGGCCCACTCTTGGTTTGCTAACTTTGGGGTCATTGGGAGTCTGGAGAAGACCTCAAGTCAGAACGCCACGGTTGGCAACTGAAGCCACTGAGAGTCAGAACACAGGAGAGTTTGCCTCAGTGGCCCAGGTCTAAGCGAGCAGGAGCTGGTCCTTGAGTCGGTGTGCCTCTGGCTCTGCAGCTCCACCTCAGACACTCCTCCACACTCCTGGGGCTGGCCTGGCCTGGCTGTGGTTGTCCTGACGCTGGGAGCCAGGGCAGCCTTCTCTGCCTGGGCATGCTTTTCACCCTGCTTGTGTTAGCTCCTGGTGCTCTGGAGGTCCCAGGGCGGCACCGGGACCTCCCCTTCCGTCTCTCTGACCCCCCTTCTCTCCCATGGTAGAGACCTCGGCTGAGCCTTCTCTCCAGGCCAAGCAGCTGAAGCTGAAGAGAGCCAGGCTGGCTGACGACCTCAATGAGAAGATCGCACAGAGGCCTGGCCCCATGGAGTTGGTGGAGAAGAACATCTTGCCTGTGGAGTGCAGCCTGAAGGAAGCCATCATTGGTGAGGAAGCTGGAGAGGGGCTGCGTCAAAGGGGAACCCTAGACATGCAACAGGGATGCACCAGGAGGTGTGAGAGGCGTTCAGGGGAGGCACCTGGGAGGAAGTGGAACCCAGGCCCGTGTTGGCCTCAGACAGGAGCGGTGGGGCCGTTGAGAGCCTGGTGGTGACACCCACACACTCATGCCCATGGCACACGCGTGTCCACTGTCTCTTTAGGCCACTCAGTGATCCTTTAAGTTTCCGGTCATTCCCTCTCCTCAGACCTGAGTGTCTCCTCAGAAGAGCATCCAAAGTCCCTCCGTCATCAGCTCCCAGGGGGCGGGGCCCATCCAGCTTTGCTTCCAGGACATGACTGGGTGTAGGAGAGGATAGAGGATTTGTGGTGCCCGTCTGGACATGGTCTCCATCCTCTCAGGATGGCCAGTGGCTTTCTTCAGGATGGGCCCAGCTCAGGGCGAGCTGTAGCGTCTCGGCCTAGATCACCATTGTCACATTGGCCCCACCAGAAAAATATGTTTGTAGGATTGGCATGAAGTTCAGGGACAGGCGAGGGGACAGAAGGGCGAGCCTCCCCTGACGTTCCTAGCCCATCAGCACAGTCCACTGGTGAGGGAGAAACTTAGATGTTCCTCCTTGGTCCCTTGGGTGTAGAAAGCCTCAGGTCACGGCTGGAGAGGAAGAGGCTGTGGACTTGTTCCTCTTTTTCATCTGGGTCCCCACCTCTTCCCCTGGCTGTGGAGGCCATGGTTGTGACATGTCTCCTCACATATCCCCCTAGCCTGTTTCCGCCTCTCCTTCCCTGCCATTCCCACACGGGGGCCCTTGTCCCTGCCTCTGCCCTATGTCAGCCGGCCTGTTCGGGATGTGGCTCTGGCCCCTCAGGGTGCTGTGGCAGAGACTCTCCTAGCACACTTGCTGCCCAGACGCTAGCTCTTGGTTCACAGGCCTTGAAGGGGGTCACACTTCTACCGACCTGGTGTGCTGTGAGGTGGGTGTCCCTCTCCAGGGACCCGTTGTGGCACTCACTTGTCCCGTGGTCTCGGTGAAGGCACACGCCCTTCAGTGTGTGGACTGTACGCACTGGAGAAAACACAACAGTGTGGAGTTAATGCACGAGGCCAAGAGTTAGGGCTCTCTGTCGCCTGTGGCGACCCGGGCAGCTCCTGGCAAGCCTGATTAGGAATGCTGACGGTGCTTCTGAACTGAGGCGGGGCGGCCCCTGGCTTCTCTTTACTGTGCCTCTCGGACCCAGGGCTGGGTCTCGACGGCGCTTCTTGCCACCTACCTGTACTCCAGCTGCAGGAGTCTCACAGGGACTTCTCGTTTCAGTGGGCCAGGTGAATTACCCAAAGGTAGCAGACAGCTCCTCCTTTGACGAGGACAGCAGTGATGCCTTATCCCCTGAGCAGCCGGCCAGCCAGGAGTCCCAGGGTTCAGTGCCATCACCCCTGGAGTCCCGAGTCAGCGAACCACTGCCCAGTGCCACCTCCACATCACCCACTCAGGTGAGCTTAACCTAGTTCCAGATTCTTCCTCCCATCCAGCAGAGCTGCCCAGAGTCAGGTCTCTGTCCTGAGCAAGATGGGCGGTTCCTGCTGTGCTTGAGGGGGTGGGTGTGTGTGGAGTCATGACAGCTGCTGCTGCTCCTCCTCCTGCTACTCTTCCTCCTCCTGCTCCTCCTCCTTCTGCTCCTCTTCCTCCTCCTCCTCCTTAAGATGTATTTATTTATTTATTATGTGTACAGTGTTCTGCCTGCATGTACACCTGCAGTCCAGCAGAGGGCACCAGATCTCATTACAGATGGTTGTGAGCCACCATGTGGGTGCTGGGAATTGAACTCAGGACCTCTGGAAGAGCAGCCAGTGCTCATAACCACTGAGCCATCTCTCCAGCCCCCAGATGACAGCTTCTTGATGTCAGCAGTGGACCCCAAGTCTAGCAGCCTGAGCACAGAGGCTGGGGTCCTGCGGCAGGGTTCTCGGCCTCCCTGGCCCACCCGCTCTCGCTGGCTCTGTTCCTAGCTGCCTGCTGGTCCAAGGGCCCTCGGTTCAGTGATGCGCGGCTGCCTGTGGCTGCCCTCTCTAGTCCTCTCCCGAGCAGCCTGGCATGGGACCTTGCTGTCATCCCCCTGGTTGCCACTTAGCCCTTGGTCCTCTGACCATGAGGATGGAAGGGCAGGTTAAATACACTGCATTTGGGGGTGCCGGGGTCCTCACTCCTCCCATTCCTCCCAGGTTCTTTCTCAGCTCCCCGTGGGTCCGGATCCTGGAGAGACGCTTTTCCTGGCAGAGCCGCCTCCTCTGCCCCCCGCTCCTCTGCTGCCCCCCAGCCTCACCAATGGAACCACCGTCCCCATTGCCAAGCCCGCCCCCACACTCATTAAGGTACTTCCGCCCTCCCCTGTGTTTGGAAGTCCTGCTCTGGTGTCATCCTAGCCGTGGGAACAACTGCATGGGTGGGGTGTACTCTTCAGTGACCTGGCCTGAGGTGATGTGGAATTTCTTCTGATCGCTGTGCCACCATGGTGACGTTGACTGATGTCATAGGCCGCTGAACGCTCTCTTACCCTGTTTGGTGGCTAGTAATATCCTACCACGGGCTGGACATAGAGTAAAAAGGCTTGGGCCAGGGAGGTGGCTCACTTGGTAAAGACGCCTCTCACCAAGCCCGGCATCCTGAGTTTGATCCCTCAGTCTACTCACATGGTGGACGGAAAGTACGGGCTTCCACAAGTGGTCTTCTGACCTTCACACGCACACAATTAAAATGTCATTTGGTGTTGGTTTTGTATTTTTGAGACAGGGTTTCTCAGTGTAGCCCTTAGCTGTCCCGGATCTCACTCTGTAGACCAGGCTGGTCTCGAACTCACAGAGATCCGCCTGCCTCTGCCTCCCGAGTGCTGGGATTAAAGGTGGGCGCCACCACCGCCCAGCTGTAATTTTTTTTCTTTAAAGGTTTTTTTTTCTTGGCTTAGTCCATGGTAGTGGGGCTCAGTGTCCAGAATTTGGTCATGGGGCTCCATCCTATGATGGATTCCTAGTCACTGAAGACCCCTTCTGCATACAATCTAAGCCACCATCCTCACCATACCTCATAGCGGGAGGTGAGCTCTAAGATGAGTCTCAGCAGGGGCACCACATTGAGCCCACGGCAAGCACAGTGAGCCAGGCATCCGTGCCCGAGGGCGCCATCTTCTGCCTCCTGAAGCAGTGAGGGTGCTGTGCCTCAGGCGACTGAGCTGAGCCGGGTGTGCCTGGGGTCAGGCCACTGACCTGTAGCCTGCTTGTTCTCACCCCCCTGAAGCCCCTGGGGAGGAGGGGTTATGGGAGACAGCTGGGCTTACTGGCCTTGTGCGCGCAGGGCTGCCGTTATCGGCAGCACAGAGGTCAGAGTCAGAGGCTGTGTGTCCTGCAGCGCCCCCTGCAGCGCCCCAGCAGTCCCACCGCTTCTTTCTGCAGCCTCTCCTTTCCTTGGCCCCCTCCCCATACACACCCTACGCCTACATGGCAACCCCTGGCCACCCACAGCCTCGTCCTTTATAAAGCCCAAGTGCAGGCATTTTGAGCATTGCCCCCGACCTTTCCTGGTTGCCCTGAGTCCTCTGACCATCCAGGCCCTAAAGTTGTGCCAGCTGGGAGCCCATGGGGCACAAAGAGAAGATTGTGGCATCCCGGGCTGGATCAAGAACAAGGTCACAGGTGCAGCCTTGGGCAAGTGCCTTCTGAACTTGCTTCCAAGTTGCTTCTTCCGAGTGGGGCTCCCGAGGCTGGTGTGGCGCTCTTGGAGCGTGGCCGTGCTGGGCAGCCCAGCTGTAGTTGGTGTGTTCCGGGGTCCTGGTGTCACCTGTGCAGGCCCGTCTCTGGTCTTTCCTCCAGCTTGCCATGTCTGTTAGGACAGGGACAGTCTCCAGAGTAGGGGTGGGTGCCTCCTCAGAAGATGCTGGGTACCAGGCGAGGCTGTGTCTCCTTGGGGTGGCCCCCAATGCACTGCCTCGTGTCCCCTCAGCAAAGCCAACCCAAGTCCGCCAGTGAAAAGTCACAGCGCAGCAAGAAGGCCAAGGAGCTGAAGCCGAAGGTGAAGAAGCTCAAGTACCACCAGTACATCCCCCCGGACCAGAAGCAGGACAAGGGGGCGCCCGCCATGGACTCCTCCTACGCCAAGATCCTGCAGCAGCAGCAGCTCTTCCTGCAGCTGCAGATCCTCAACCAGCAGCAACAGCAGCAGCAGCAGCAGCACTACAACTACCAGGCCATCCTGCCTGCCCCTCCCAAGTAGGCGCACAAGTCCCTGAGGTTCTGCAGAGGGGCCCGGCCTGCAGAGACCAGGGAGGTGTTGAGCTGCTTGTCTCTGTCTTGCCCCAGGCCAGCAGGAGAGACTCCAGGAGGCGGTGCCCCCACCCCGTCACGCAGCCTCTCCACCAGCAGCAGCTCCAGCTCAGGCACCCCAGGGCTCAATGGGCTGGCACGCCAGAACAGCACCGCACTGGCCGGCAAACCGGGAGCCCTGCCGGCCAACCTGGATGACATGAAGGTAGGTGGCTGACCCTGTCTTACAGAAGTCTGGGCCTCTCCCGTGAAGAATAAGGGGCAGATTTTAGGCAGAGATGGTGATGCCCCATGACCACAAGATGGAAGGCAGAGGAGGCTCCAGGTCTGATCTGCCACGACAGGAGCCCCTTCGAGCCTGCCGTAAGGCCTCTCTGGCCTATCGTTCTAACCGCGTCAGCCCTTGGGTACGTGTGTGGGGCTGGGGTGGGGGAATCTTACTCTCCATCAGTGTGTGGTGTTCTGAGTCGCAGCAGGGGGTGGTTCCCCCTGGGAGGAGAGCAGGCGGGGCTGTCAGCTTCACCCGCCTCCACTCTGCCAGTCAGTGCCAGGGGCTCAGCCTGGCCCGGCCTGTGTTCTCGGCCCCGATCACGAGGTGGGATGGGCCAGGTCTATTAGACATTTGTCCTCCTGTGCCCACCTGGATCCCTGCAAGCCTGCGTTCATGGGGGTCCTGGGTCGACGGACTCCAGCTGGCCTCAAGTCCTGTCCTTTCTGCTCGGTAGCTGGAGGAGCTCAAGGCTGTAGTATTCTGTGAGCTTTCCTCGTCCATCCGGTGTAGCCAGTGAAGTCGTGGAGCTCCGGGCACCACGCGGGGCTAGGGAAGTGTACTCGGGAGGGATTTGCAGGGTCTGTTGAGAGGACTCAGAAGCCATCTGGAATGGCCAGCGGGACCCGGATGAAGGACTGACTGACTGACAGACACACTGCCGGCCTCCCATCTTCCACAGCCTGCCCTCCTTGTCCAGCCCCCAGGCTGCTTTAACTCTCAACCCCTGCAGGTGGCAGAGCTGAAGCAGGAGCTGAAGTTGCGGTCACTGCCCGTCTCGGGCACCAAGACGGAGCTGATCGAGCGTCTGCGTGCCTACCAAGACCAAGTCAGCCCAGCTCCAGGAGCCTCCAAGGCCCCTGCCGCCACCTCTCTCCTGTCCAAGGCCGGTGAGGTAGTGGTCGCCTTCCCTGCGGCCCGGCTGAGCACAGCGCCGGCTCTTGTGACCGCAGGCCTGGCCCCAGCTGAGATGGTGGTGGCCACGGTGACCAGCAATGGCGTGGTGAAGTTTGGCAGCATGGGCTCCACGCCCCCGGTGTCCCCCACCCCCTCCGAGCGGTCACTGCTCAGCACGGGGGACGAGAATTCCACCCCGGGGGATGCCTTCGGTGAAATGGTGACGTCGCCGCTGACGCAGCTCACCCTGCAGGCCTCCCCGCTGCAGATCCTCGTGAAGGAGGAGGGCGCCCGGGCTGCGTCCTGCTGCCTGGGCCCTGGTGCACAGGCCGAGCTGGAGGGGCTGGACAAGGACCAGATGCTGCAGGAGAAGGACAAGCAGATTGAGGAGCTGACCCGAATGCTCCAACAGAAGCAGCAGCTGGTTGAGCTGCTGCGGCTGCAGCTGGAGCAGCAGAAGCGGGCCCAGCAGCCGGCCCCAGCCAGCAGCAGCCCTGTGAAGCGGGAAAGCAGCTTCTCCAGCTGCCAGCTGAGCGGCCAGCCCCAGGGCTCCGGCTGTGCCTTCGGCCCTGGCCTGGTGGTTCCCACTACCAATCACGGAGACGCTCAGGCCCCGGCCCCGGCCCCAGCCCCAGGGCCCCAACCTGTGGTGGTGAAGCAGGAAGCCGCCGGGCCACCTGAGCCAGATCTGGCCCCGGCCTCCCAGCTCTTGGGCCCACAGGGCACCAGCTTCCTCAAGAGGGTCACCCCGCCTACCCTGGTCACCGACTCGACAGGGACTCACCTCATCCTCACTGTGACCAATAAGAGCGCAGACGGCCCTGGCCTGCCCACTGGGAGCCCCCGGCAGGTAGCTGACTGGCAGGGGCTGGGGTGGGTCATGGAGGGGTGGAGCCTTAGACTCAGGGTCCCCCTGCCTAGAGTGGCCCTCTTGAGGCCAGGTGTTCCTGTCGCCCTCACAGCCTCATGCTTACCCCATTCTGTGTCGCTTCTTCCCAGGAGTTCATTAGCTGACTCCCTGTGGGCAGGGAGGGAGGCCCCTCCCCACCCCGGCACCTTTGGAGCCTTCCTTGCCTCCCCCACCCACAACTGTTCTCCCACTCAGCCCCCGTCCCAGCCTGGTTCTCCGGCCCCTGGCCCACCTGCACAGATGGACCTGGAACACCCGCCCCAGCCCGCGTTTGCAGCCCCCACATCTCTGCTGAAGAAGGAGCCGCCTGGGTATGAGGAGACTGTGAGTCAGCAGCCGAAGCAGCAGGTGAGGATGCTGGGAGCTGGCAAGATGTCTCAGCAGATGAAGGCACTCCCTGACAACCACGTGAGCCCCAGGAACCACGTGGTGGTGGTCCAGGTGTGGACCCCTGCAGGTTGTCCCGACCTCCACACGTTAGGGCACGCACAGACGCTCCCATATGTACAATAAGTACTGTAAGGCGGTAGGCCTAGCCTCGGGCAGGGCCTCAGCCCCACGTGTGTTGGGATGAGCATAAGGGACACCCAGTACAAGGCGGAAGCGCAAGCCAGGCTGCCCAGCCTAAGCTTAGATGGTATCTGGATACCAGCTCACGTTCTTCTGTTTCTTTCCCACAGGAAAACGGCTCCTCCAGTCAGCAGATGGACGATCTGTTTGATATTCTTATTCAGAGTGGAGGTAAACCCCGTCCCCAGCTGCCTGCCTTACCTCTAGTCACAGAGCAGCAGGCCTGTGACATCGTCTGAAGGCCTGGGCAGGCACAGTCCTTTGACATGTGTTCCTTGGAACATGGACTCCACAGCCCTGCAGTTAGGTGAACATGGCCTACAGAGTGTGCGGAGAGTCGTCCAAATACCTGGACGTAGCACTGACAAGGGAAGAGCTAGGAATTCAGGGCTCCAGGGCAGGCCCTGGAGGGTACCATCTTGGGGGCTGTGGAGTAAGGGAAGAGGGCAGAAGAGCGTGAGGTCATGGCCAGATGACGCGGGGCCTGGCCCCAGGTGGCAGAGGGTACCCAGCCTAGAGGCCCCCGGGGTCGTGACTGCACTGAACCAGACAGGTGCAGCCAGAGGGTGCGCTTGATGCTGAGGGGACATCTGTGCTGAGTCTGCCACGGAGCTGAGTGGCCTTTCGACCAGCGCAGGTGGACTGGAGTTCAGGAGAGCCCCAGGCCTGAGCTTCGGCGTCCAGAACAAACCCCATCAGGACAGGGGTGATTAATGAAGGAGTTGCAACCACTGCGGTCTGGTGTTTAAGGGATGGCAGAGGAAGAGCAGCTGGAGTGCTGCCTGTCCCCCAGAGGACACCCGAGGATGCAGGAAAGAGGCAGGTGGTGGCACCTGGGAAGCAGTGAACAGCTAGCCGGAGGATTTGCACAGTTTTACTGTATCGCATGTAGCCAAACTTGACCATTCAGTTGCATCCGTACATGGATGTCGCACAGCCGTCACTGCCTGCCTCACACCCTTAGACGAGCACTCCCACGGCCCCACCCTGTCTGACCGTGTCTGTCTGTCTGTGTGTGGACTCACGGTCTCGGTCGGGCTGTGAATGGTTTATTTACTTAGCACGTCCTCAAGGGTCACCCACTTGTCCATCACTGGACACTTGAACTGTGTGTGGCTGCCGCCGCCATATTCTTTTGAGTACATACCCACAAGTCGGGTTGCTAGATCATCCTGGGTTTTTTTGAGGAACCAGCTCATACTGTTTCAAAGCTGCTGTGAGCTAGTTCACCTTTCCTGTCGTGCACACTGGTCCAGTGACCCCACTTCCCCACCAACACTTCTGGTGCTGGAAACCTCATGCGTGTTCATCTGTGCTCCACTTCTGACCACCACCTATTTTCTGACCCAGCGGTGGCCAGACTGCCGTGTATGAAGTAATATTTTCCCAGGGCAAGGCATTGCATTTCCCTAATAACCAGTGATGCCATGAACTGTTACAGCCATGTGTAGCTCTTTGGAGAAAATACCTACCCTTTGCCCGTTTTTTTTTTTTTTTTTTAAATGAAGTTGCTTTTACAAATAGTTTGTATATTCTGGGTGTATGAGTTCCCTTATCAAACCTCCCATTTGGTGACATGTCTTTTCATTATTTTATTTTTTTTCGGTGCATGCATCTGTGGTTTGAACCCAGAAGAACCTCATGCATACCAGGCAAGCACTGTACCATCCACCCTCAGCTCCCAACAAGTTCTAAGTTCTATGGTTTTATCTCCTGTATTTAAGTCAGTAGTCAGAAGGTTTTTCTCTGGTTTGTGGTAAGGGTTGTCCCATCATCTTCTTGTGAATATTCAAACCTGGTTTCTGACCCCATCCACTCTCTCTGTTGGCAGAGATTTCAGCGTATTTCAAGGAACCACCATCCCTACCAGGCAAGGAGAAACCACCCCCAGCAGCAGCCTGTGGGTCCCTGCTGACACCACAACCCTCGCCTTCGAATGAACTCCCCCAGGCTGCTCCTCCGCCTGGCTCCCCCACGCTCCCAGGGCGCCTGGAGGACTTCCTGGAGAGCAGCACAGGGCTGCCCCTGCTGACAAGCGGGCACGAAGGGCCAGAGCCCCTCTCCCTCATCGACGACCTCCACAGCCAGATGCTGAGCAGCTCTGCCATCCTGGACCACCCCCCATCCCCCATGGACACCTCTGAATTGCACTTTGCTCCTGAGCCCAGCAGTGGTATGGGCCTGGACCTGGCTGATGGCCACCTGGACAGCATGGACTGGCTGGAGCTGTCACCTGGCGGCCCTGTGCTCAGCCTGGCCCCCCTCAGCACTGCAGCCCCCAGCCTCTTCTCCACAGACTTCCTGGATGGCCACGACTTGCAGCTCCACTGGGATTCCTGCTTGTAGCCCTCTGACTCCAGACATAGGCTAGGGGAGGGTCTGAAGTTGGGGAGCCACAGAACCATAGCCAATGTGTGCTCCCTGTGACTGTGAGCCTTGACAATCACAGTCCCTGGAGGCTGCAGCAGAGACCCTACGCCTGGCTCAGGCTCACCCAGGGCAGGGGATGTAAGCTGTCAAGAAATAACTCCCGACCTCTGCTGAGGTTTTGGGAGGCTGGCCAGGCCCAGTTCAATTCGACCTCCTTTTCTGAGGTCAGAGGTGCACATCTGGCTGGAGTTTGGCCCAAGTGGGCCTGGAGCCAACCTGCCTTCCTCTCCCTTTAAGGAAGAAACTAAGCCAGGCCTCTACTTGCCCATTCCCTATTTCAGCCAGTCCCAAGAGGTGGCACTTTGCCATTTTAGTCTTGGTATAATGTAACCATTTAGTGGTTGGTGGCAAAAATCTGTATAGGTGTATATACCTCTATATTATATATCAACTTACATATATACATATATTTTTAGGGGTGGGGGGAGATGGGTGTGGCTACCTCCACCTGCTTTCACATGCAAAAGGCCTGGAGAGCTGCTTGGGGATTGATACGGGGTCGTCACGAGGAGCTGTGTGCCACAGGCCCAGTACCCAGCCCCGCATGCAGCTGCCTAGGCCTACCCCACATGTACTTGACATGTAGACAGACACCTGCCATTGCCTACACGCCACCCTGCCCTGCTTCCTGGCTCCTTAGTGCCACAAGGGCAGAGGCACTTCCTGGCTCTCCAGGAGCTCTCCACCCATCCACATTCCACCCCATCCCCTCACTGCGGCCACCCTGGCCTTGGGATGGTGGTGAGGGTGGGTGGGTCCTGGCTATACCTGCTGGGGGCTAAGAGGTACCTTCTGCCCAACACCAGCCTTGTTGTGTCCTGATTCGATATGAAGTAGAGACAGAGCCATCAAAACCAGTGCTGGGACAAAGGTGGGGAAGCTGTGTGAACTTTTTAGAATAAAATCAAAAACACTGACTTGCCGGTCTGCTGTATTTGATCCATCAGGGCTGAGAGGTGTGGCTGGGGTCCTGGGCCTATTCCATGACAGCATCTAGAGGTCACACACACTGTGGCCCTCATTCCATCAGGTGGACTTGGGACACATATTCAGCAAGGGCCCAGTCAGACCATTTTGAGTGGTTTCTGATGGGGTGGCCTTGATAGAACTCAGGCCTGGCTAAACAGAAGATGGGAGGCGCTCTATCACAAAATGAGTTTTATTTACAATCAAAGTCAAGAGGCCTGAGCAGGGACCGGCATTAGGTGTGGCTCTTCACTTCTTCACAGGGTTTTTGGTTAATAAACCAGGGCTTCCTTAAGAACCTTGGAAAGACACTCCCCAGGAACACATTGAGGAGAGAGGCTGAGCTGGCCACCAGGATCTGCTTTTGCCAACTGCGAGCATGGGGTGGGGAGGCCCGGACAGGCTCTGGAGCGTTTCCTTCCCTGAACCTCCTACCTTGGGGAGGGAGGCCTGAGGCTGGCCAGGGCTCTGCTCTCTTTCTATTGAAGGGAGGGGCCTGCCAGGCCGCCCATGACTGGGGTGGGCCTGGGAGCCACCGAGCAGCTAGAAGGAGTGTCATCCATCTATGTCCCAGCTGAAAAGGTGGTGCTTCACCAGCATGTCCTGAACACCCTCCTTCAGTGGCTGCTTCTCCTCCTGTGCACAGAACAGCCCCAGTCACCGGCAGGGACCACCCTGGAACCACACAGGTCACTTGACTGCACCACAGCCCTCCTGGCAAAGGCAATGCCAGGAACCAACCAGGCCACATACGCACCTCTCTCTTAGCAGGAAGCTCCCAGTCCTGGGAGAGGCTGAAGGCAAAGCAGCAGAGGACACTAGGGACCAAGGAACAGTCTCTGGTCATTCTGGGCTGTTCTGCCAACCCACCAGCCTCTCATACCACCAAGTTCCAGGCCCTGCAGAGCTGCCCACTCACCTACCGGAGCTCACACTTGATCTGGACCCAGCCAGGGCTGCGCAGGAAGGACCAGGGCTGGTACCACTTCTCCACGGTGGGCAGGCTGGAGCAGAGGACCTCCAGCCACAGGTGCAGGACCTGTTCACTGGGAAGAAGACAACAAGAGGATGGGGCCTGAGGACCTCAACCTGCAACCCCTTCCCGGAAGCTCCCGAGCACCCTCCACAAGAAGGTGAGGCCTCCAATGGGTCCAGAATTCCTGAGGACTTCCCCCCAACCCCGGCTCTGCCCCGTGGGGTACTCTTTGAAGGCCTCTCCGTCTCTATACTTACTTGAGCCCCACACAGATAAGGGAGCGGAGTTTGACGTCCATTTGTGCGTGTGCCGCATCGTGGGTCACATTCACAGACTGCACAGCCTGAGAAGGGCACAATGTCACTCAGTGCCCAGTGGCCGGCCAGAGAGGTCGCAAGAACACTGGCAAGTGTCCTAACTTACCCGGTACAGCAGCTCCTCGGGGGTCAGGACTTTGCCGTCTTCATCCAACCTGCAAGAACAAGAGTGCCATCACTGGCTGCCGTGCCGTGCCGGGCACTGGCAGGTGGCACGGGCACTACCCTATGTACCTGTAGGTCTTACAGAGCACCAAGCGGGAGTACACAGAGTCAAAGTCTCTCTCGACTTCCCGGCCCGCGGCCTGTGGTGGACAAGACACAGTGTGAGGACGGGGACGGTGAGCACAGGCCACCACCCTGCACCTCCAGGAACCCAGGGAAGGACTGAGGTGAGCACAGGCCACCACCCTGCACCTCCAGGAACCCAGGGAAGGACTGAGGTGAGCACAGGCCACCACCCTGCACCTCCAGGAACCCAGGGAAGGACTGAGGTGAGCACAGGCCACCACCCTGCACCTCCAGGAACCCAGGGAAGGACTGAGGTGAGCACCAGGGCACCGCAGGGCCGGGACTCAGAAGGCCTTGTTGCCAGCAGCGATTACCTCCTCAATAAACAGCCAGGGATGGCAGGCCCCTCCAAGCAAGGATGGCTTCTTCAGTCCATGTTCAAATAGGGCCTTGAGGGCTGGGCAGAGGGTCCCTCGCACGAGGTCTGTGACTCCTTCTGTCACAGAGTCGTCCCCCGCGATGGAGTACTGGTGGAGAGAAGGTGTGAGAAGCCCTAGCCTGACACCTGCAGCCAGCCACCCTCCCCTGTTCTCCTGGCAGCTCCCCTAAGCCGGGGCCTTGGGACATGGACCTGGTAGGAGGATGCTCCCACACAGAGCGACACGGAGTAGCTCCACACTCTCACCTCTTTGCTCCGTTCATCCAGGACCTCCACAAACTTGGCTGGAAACCAGCCTGTGGGAGGAAGCAGCCCCGTGAAGAGCAGCAACGGCCATCCCAGCCCTCCTACCCGAGGTTCGAGAGCAGAGGGCTCCCCAGACCGCCCAGACCCTTGAAGGAGGCCAGGCATGCCAAGACCAAGGGGAAAGAGAGCCCAGCTCCTTCCGAGGCCAGGGCAGAGGAAGGACTGGCACAGCGAAGGAAGTCCTCACCTCTCAGGCCGTTCAGCTCACCCACCCAGCAGTGCTCATCCTTCTGAGAAATAATCTGCAGCACGAGACAGGACAGGGCTCAGGGCCGACACAAACCAGCTCAGGTCTCAGCACCCGCCAGGCTGACACCAAGCATGCTCGGCGGCATCATCCGCTCTCGGCAGGGAAGGTGGGGAGCAGGGCCCAGGAAGCACGCGTGCCAGGCCCCCACACACCGTGATGATGTCATTCTTCCGGAAGCCCAGCTCATCATCATCATGCCGCTCAAAGTCCAGCAGAGCCTTGGCCCGGCGCCGGTGGCTACGTAAGCATGCCACATAGTTCTCGTGGTCCCGCTGGTGGCTCTCCATGCTGTAGTCCGGGGTCAGCTCCTGCCGGAAAGGAAAGGCCCACCATGGAGGAGGAAGCCTCAGTACCAAGAATGGGCTGGGGAAGGGGAGCCCCAAACTGAGTCCGGGAGCCTGCCACTCACCACACTACAGTTCTTGGGGTCTGTGCACTGGAAGTGGCGCGCCACACGCAAAATGGCTTCACGGAGGTCAGCGACCAGCTCTGTCTGCTTGATGTTCTTGGCCTTGAGAGCCTCCAGGTCGTCCTCCCCTAGGAGGCACACGGGATCGGTGACCGGCCCTGCCCAACCTCTAGAAGCGCCCGCGCAGACCCACGCTGGTGCTCACCGAAGAGCAGGGAGGTGATGCCGGACTTCCTCCGCTGAGTCCTACGCCGCACAACCTGTGGAGAGGGAAGCCACTCAGCCATGGCCGAAGTAACCACTCAGGAAAGGAAGATACTGACTTGCTGTGTCTCAGTGGACTCTGAGATCAAATCGTGTCTTCAGCTCAGGCAAGGGCAATGTCCCCCTCACTAGCCAGTCCAGGGATGCATGTCACCAAGGAAGCCTAGGTCCCCCCCTAGTGGCCGCCGGCTTGTCTAACTGGGCCATGGCAGACCTGTGCAGAGCTGGGTGGGACGGAGGGGGAGTGGCTCAGCATGGAAGGGGTGGTCTGTTTCCTACATCCCCTCACTCTGGGCTTCCTTGGGAACTCCACGATTTAGCCAAGACAGGGCCTCCCACGCGGCCCACCTGAGAGAGGTTGGTGGTGGCACTCGTGCCCATGGTCTGGCCTTGGTCTGCGATGAGGTAGGCCAGGTGCTTGCGGCGCTGGGTCTCCACAGCCACGTCGGTGAGGGAGCCAGCCAGCCGCATGGCCTCCCCCAGCAGCAGCTCTGCATCTTCCATCTGTGCTGGGATGTCTGACAGCGTGTTGAAGATGGAGGCCGAGTTCTCTGACTGTATCAGCTCTTCCTCCTGGGGTGGGGTGGGAGAGGAAGGGAGCATGGCCCTGGCACCCTCCCCAGAAGCCCGTGTCCTTCAGCAGACCCAGGAAGACCCATCCCCGAGCACACCCACACTCAGGGCTCCTCTCAGGCAACACTATGATGAGGGCTGGACTGACTACCACAGTGACTCCCAGGGCTGCTGTACTGGTGCACGCTCTCCTGTTCTCAGTCTGGAAGCTAGGTGGCCCAGATCAGTGGGTAGGAGACTGCGAGCACCTTGAGGCGCAGCATGCCCAGGGTCGTCTGGAACAACACCAGGGAGCCCTCGTAGAAAAACAGGTCCCAGATGCGCAGCAGCAGTCTGATGTGCACCACGCTGGCGAAGGCCGTCAGGAACCAGTGCAGTGTGATCAGGGACAGCTCTGCCAACAGACACCAAAGCCACGGGGGCTGGGACCAGGCTGTGGCCTACAGAGAACATCCTGGGCAGGAGCCAGCCAGCTCCCAGAGAGCAGCAGAGGGGAGGGGAAGGGGAGGGGTCAGCATACAGAAGACAAGAGCAACATAAACCACAGGAGCCTCTGCCTACAGCCTGGCCATCGGGCTCTGCTGCCTCGAAACCCCAGAGCTCAGAGTTGGCACTACCACCTTGGGATCCCTGGACCTTGGGGGAAGGAGGCAGCCAGGTCTCACCAATGTCATGTTCCTGCAACAGTTTGTCCAAGCGAGGCAGGTACTGAACGATCAGATGGCGCAGGACCCGCTGGTCAGTCTGGACACCCAGCAGGGTCGTGCTGAAGTAGGAAGCAGGCAGCAGGTCCTCGATAATGGCACACATCATCCAGAAGGCATCCTCCTCCTCCAGGAAGAGCAGGAGGCAGGCAGCCACCTAGAGAGAGGGGACGGGAGGCTTCTACCTAAGAACTCATGTGAGTCAGAAAAGCTGCCTCATTCCAGAGTGGCTGCTCAGGAAAGGCTCTGGGGGACACTTCCTGAAGGTGTACCTTTTCAGGCTGGTTGAGAGGGCCCCTGGGAAAAGAAACACGTTCCCGTGGCCCTCCTTGGGGACTCCCAGGTCAATCCCTGCCTCCCATCCTTACAGCACCTCAAGGGAGAACATCCAATCCATCACGGGAGGCCTGGAGAAGACCCTGGATGCCTCCCAGGCTGCTCACCATGCCTGTGCCCTGGCAGTAGCCAATCTCTGGGTAGAGCCAGGCCAGTGCTCGGAGGACTCTGCGCAGACGGGGCACCCCGATGCTGTTCACGTTGGCAAAGCAGGCATTGCTGGGCATGGTGCGGAGCAGGTCCTTCTCAATCTGCCAGACCCCCACCCCACCCCACAAGACCTTGTTGGATGCAATGTAGACCGACACCCACCCAGTCAGGGAGAGAAGCTGTAGGGGGTGGGCTTCTGTCCCATCAATGGGGATTCCTTATGGTCCAGACCAAGGCTAGCCCTCCCTTCTCCAGAATTAGAGCCCATCAAGTATGGAACTGAGCCCACACCAGCCACCACCTGGGAACCTCTTGCCTGACCCAGATTAGTATTTAAAATTCCCTGCTCTTCCTAATGTGGAGCCATCTCCTCCATGTCCTTCCACACACTTTAGATAACTTTCCCTGCCGCACTGAAAGACCCAGAAAGGAGCACGTTTACTCCAGGCCACATTCATGAGTCAGCAGGGCTGCCGACCCTGCCAAGGAGACCAACAAGGGGCATCAGAGGCGACCCCTCCCTCCTGCCAGGGCATACAGGCCCTGCCAAGCAGCTCCTGCTGACCAGCTAGCCGGCTGTCCCGTGTTACCTGCTTGGCAGCGACGGTCTCATCATTGGAGCTGTTCTTTACAATCTCACGGTAGGACAGCTCCGAGTTCGTCTTCTTCTGCAGCGCCCCAGAGAGCCGCATCCACAGCTGGAGAGGGAAGTCACACAGCAGTTTCTTTTGTGACAGGCCAGGGCGCTGTGAACGCTCCGTGGGGTCCTTGTCTCTGTGGCCATCTCACCTGTGGCCTCATGCCGTGTGGGATGCCGGCCAGCACTAGGGAGCGGAGTTTCTCAGAGCGGGGGAGGGAGACTGCAATCTTGTCCCAGGTGAGATCCCCCACGTCATGGTTGTGGGTAAACTCCAGGTGGGCCTGCCACCGCAGCCTCTGAGGGGGGTCCTCCACCAGGGGTGCACCTGCCATCTGGCTGCATCCGGGCTCAGAACCTTCCACCGAAAGAGAACAGAGGAGGGAGGAAAACATGTTCCTCACTCCACGCTCCCCACAGCAGCCCCGTCTGTCCTGATGGGGCTTACTGCTGTGTCCAGGCCAGATGGCTCCACTGCCCACAGTCTCTCGTGGGCTCTAGTCACACAGTCTCCTTGGTGGCAAGGAGGCCCAAAGCAGCCCCTTTACCAGAAGCCAGGTCTCCATCCTCCAGAGGCTTGAGAGGCTCCTTGTACCCTAAACGCCAACCTCAACCCATGGCATACACAATGGGCTGTGTGTGTGTGTGTGTGTGTGTGTGCACATGGGTGCGATAGTGCAGGTGTAGAGGTCGGGACGACTTCTAGGAGTCACTTCTCACCTTCCAACACATGGGTCCCAAAGACTGGAATCCACTCACCAGGCTTGGTGGCAAACACCTCTACCCACTGAACCATCTCACCGGCTCTGGATTTTCTTGCGCCTTGCCCAACCCCTGACTACTGACCCATACCAGGACACCAACCTTCGCCTCTAAGGGCCATGGCAGTGGCCATCTCACTGGCCTCCACAGCAGTCACATGGGCCTTCCAGGACATGTCAGATCATGTCACCGCTCAGGCTCAAGACCAAAGGCCTTCGGGCTCCATCATCTGCTCCTCTGTCCTCGACTCTCACCTCTTTCTTCTTACTCCCTGCACGCCATTCTTCACCAAACCCATTCACTCCGGGACCTTTGCCCCTGCCGCTGCCCTTCCCCAGTTCTAACCCCCCCCCCATCTCTATTCAAAGTCCTCCCTTCTGAAAAGCCTTACTTAACTGCCTTATATGTAATGTTCTACCTCCCACTGCTACCCATGGAACGCTCTTCACAGGTCTTCTTGCCCCCAGCACACTCTACTTCTGTTTGACTACGGCCTGTCTCCTCACCAGAGGGGAACTCTGTGGTCAAGACCATCTTTGGGGACATAAATGGGAAGAAAGCACAGGCACCATAGCTTCATGAACCCCTGGAACACAAGAGGACGAAGTCTGCGGCCAATACAATCTGTATGGTGAGGCCTGCCTGCAGAGCCTCCTGGGCATTCCCCCTAAGCCAAGCTCTTCCCCTAGTTCTTAAGAACTCCGACCTTGGCAACATTACACAAGGAAAATGCAAAAGTCCTAAGTGTGCATCCTGATGGGTGTCAAAAAAATGCCAAAACACTGTTCCACATGTGGTCATGAACACCCTGGACTCTAGATCTAGTGACCTATCAAAACACAAATGATTTCCATCATTCTAGAAAGTTCTCTGTCATCCGCTCAACCTGAGCTTTTAACTTCCATCTTCTTGCAAATGACAATACCAAGGAAAACTAATGCCTGAGTTAGAAACGTGAGTGATGTGAAGCTGAGTGCTTCAGCTGAAGGAAGCAATCCTGCTATTCCTGATGGCAGGCCATCATGGATCTGGCAGATGGCCTTCCCAACCAGCTGGAGCATCTAGTCTGATGCCCTCTTATAGAAAAATGGCTATGCCAGGTGTGGTGGCTCACACCTTTAATGCCAGCACCTGGAAAGAGAGGCAGGTGGACCTCTATGAGTTTGAGGCCAGCCTGGTCACATAGTGAGTTCCAAGACAGCCAGAGATCTATAGAGAGACCCTGTCTTAAAAAAGAAAAGAGGTGGTGTGGAAGAGATGGCTCAGTGGTTAAGAGCACTGACTGCTCTTCCAAAGGACCTGGGTTCTACTCAGAGCTGTCTGTGATTCCAGTTCCAGAGGACCCAACACCCATGGCAAAACACCAATGCATAAAATAAAAATTAAAAATTTAAAAAAAGAGGCTACAAAAATATCACAGTCAGTTGTAATATGATATTATGAAGCCATTAAAAATGTGTAAAGTAATGTTTAAAAACACAGAAATGCTCTGGGTGTAACGTGTGACATTTCACAGTGTCAGGAAAAGAACACTTCACGCAGCAGCAGCTTCCTCAAATTGTGGGACTACAGGTTCTTTTTTTAACACACACACCCCCCCCCACACACACACACACACAAGATTTCTCTGTAGCACGGGCTGGCCTGGAATGTGCTTTGTAGCCCAGGCTGTCCTCGAACTCAGAGACATCTGCCTGCCTCTGCCTCCCGAGTGCTGGGATAAAGATGTGCGCCACCACCGCCCGGCCTTCGCTGCTTTAATCTTCATCCCTTTCCTCGCTGTTTAACTTGACTACAATACACATGACTGCTGTATTATGTAAAGATCAATAAAATTTATCTCAAAAAAAAGTTCCCACTGACTTACATCACTCTTAGATGTACTCTGTCCTAAACTCCTTAAATGACACCCCCAGACCTCAGCGGTCACATGCAGTGGAATGCAAAACCCGGGGCCAGGCTCCTCCCGAGAACATCAGTAAGGTCATATGGAAGGGGCTGCGTCTTACCTTCCTTGTCCACACGGAAACCAAACTCATCATAGCAGAACTCCGGTTGCTCTGCAGACTCTTCCTTCTAGAACCAGGATTAGGAAGCAGGTTGTCTGTCCTCCACAGTGAAGCAGTTCCAAAAGATGCCACCCATGCGGCTGACTGCTCACACCCACTCTGGTAAAGGTGGCCCTTCTATGAGGCCTTCTCTGGCCACCGTTAAAGTAGAAAGGGTCACTACCATGACTGAATTCTCCCGTGTCTCCCTAACAGTCTTCCTCCTAGCTAATGACTGAGTCCCACAGGCTCAAGGCACTAAAATGCGATCTCTGGTAGTGAGCCTGTGACCCTCTGTGAATGTGGAGTGGGTCATCTAGTCCCAGAATACTCGCAAAGGTGCATCTCTTCATGAAAAGCATGAGAGCATGGCAGGCTGGTGCCTGGCTATGCCAACTGCTATACCTGTGTGTACTTGGCCAGGATCTCCTGGGGCCATATGCTGGGAGTCAGGGCGGAGAAAGGGCCACTGGCAGAAGGCATGTGGTTTCCTACAAAGATCAGAGAGAACAATCAAGAGAAGCAGGAATACCAGGTATGGTGGCACACACCTTTAATCCCAGCAGAGGTGAGGCATCTGAGTTTGAGACCAGCCTAGTCTACATAGTGAGTTCTCATTCCAGGCCAGCCCTGTCTCATTTAAAAAAAAAAAAAAAAATCACAAAAAAGACTGGCTATACAGAGTGGGCTGATGAGGCTGGAAGAGAAATCTAAAAATGAGCACTGTGGAAAAGCAGCAGCATGTCCAACAGAGAAACTCAGACTCCCCCCCTCCTCCCCCGCCCAGTTTCGAGACAGGGTTTTTCTGTGTAGCAGCCCAGTCCTGGAACTCGCTTTGTAGATCAGGCTGGCCTTAAACTCAGAGATCCGCCTGCCTCCCGGGTGCTAGGACTAAGGTCGTGCACCACCACTGCCCAGGCTAAACTCAGACTCTTTACCTCCTTCCCTACCACTGGGGGAGGATTCACAGCAGAGGAGCATGAGCTAGAGACGTAAACAGAGAAGACAGTTTCAGTCGCTGACCCAAGAGCCCAAAACCTTCTCTTTCCCCTCTCCTCCTCTCTAGTATGGATCGGTTTTCAGTTGTTTGAGCTGTTTTTGAGAAGAGGTCTCACAGCTCAGATTGCCTTTGAACTCTCTGTGCTGTGGTAGGCCGTCAACTCCTCATCTTCCTCTGCCTCAGTAGAAGGCTAATTAGGAAACGAGTCAGCTCCAGCACCAGCTCCTGGTGGGTGCAGGCCTTGTCCCCACCTGACATCATGTGTAGTAGACAGGAGCAGGTCCTCACGGATCCAGGCTTAGATGGTCATCACTGGCGTCTCTGACTGTCATGAGGCTCCTCAGACTTCATCCACCCTGTCAAGACAACAAAGGGGATGTTTGTTGTTGCACATCACTCCTCCATCCTGGAAGGAGAGTCCTCTCCGTCCAGTCCACTGCTCAACTAGGAGATGTCTACCGTCATTTTCCTCTTTCTTTTTTGTTTCATTTTTTCAAGACAGGGTTTCTCTTTGTAGCCCCGGCTGTCCTGAAATTTGCTTTGTAGACCATGATGCATGAATTGTATACTTCAGAGCTCACCATCTACACCACAATGAGGTGGTGGCGGCGCACGCCTTTAATCCCAGCACTCGGGAGGCAGGGGCAGGTGGATCTCTTGAGTTGGAGGCCAGCCTGGGCTACAGTGCGAGTCCCAGGACAGCCAGAGCTGTTATACAGAGAAACCCTGTCTCAAAACAAACAAACAAAAACAAAAACAAACAAACAAAAACCAACCAAAATGAAAAACAAAAGAGAGAGAAGGAGGATATCTCTCTGGGTAAGGGAGGAAGGGTTGTCTTCTGGAGATTTGGATTCTAACATCAGTTCTGCCAGTCTCCGCTTGTTCAGGCCTTAGGGAAGTATATTTCACTTCTCTGAATCTCAGTTTTCTTACCCATAAGATGGACACGACCACTTACACTTTACAAAGACCAAGAAGATTAACTAAGGCAATGCAAATGAGGCCCTCAAGCACACCATCTGACTTAGCACCAGGAAACTGGGGATCCTAGTAACTTCTAGAAAATGACTGTTGATATCTGAGCCTCGGGTCCAGCCTGTAGTACATTAAAAACTATTAAGCCATATGAAATTGCTGGTCTTCATGTATGATAGCTACAAAACCAATGTCAAATGGTTTGATGCAATGTATGCCCAGATGAGACCCTAAGACAACACATAACCATGAAGGAGGTGATCGGGTTGTTTCTTGAGGATGAACCGAGCATCTGGGCATGGTACAAATCCCAGGAGGCAGAGGCAAATAGACTTCTATGAGTTTGAAGCCACCCTGGTCGATATAGCGGGGTCCAGGCCAGCCACAGCTACACAGTAAGACCCTGTCTGAAAAGTAGGAGGAGGAGGAAGAGGAGAAAATAGGGCAGAGCAAAAGCACGGAGGAAAACCGGTTGTTTAAAGTGGAGGAAATGGTATCTGCACTGGAGGGCAGAGGGGCCGGAAGACAATTCTCAATCAGAGCTCCCTTCTCAGCAGCCTCCTACTCACTTGCCACTCAGCAAACGACTGAGCCCTGAGCCAGGCAGCCCAACAGTGAACAAGGTCAGGCTGTTGCGGTGTAGCTGACAATCAGACATGAGACAAAACCAGATGGGATTGTGAGTCTCCGAAGAGAGGGGCTGTCTGTGTCACATCAAAAGAGGCTGTGAGAGCTGAGCAAGAGTCCAAGGGAAGCAAGGGGTCCAGGCCTGGACTTCACTGAGAGAGAGATCTAGGTGCAGGGAGCGGCCAATAAGCTCAGAGCCTGGGGTGCAGTGAGGGGATCAGAGTGACAGGGAGCAACAGCAGGCGCCAAGGGCACCTCATCCTGACAACAGGCCTCTGACCTTCATTCTCAGAGTGAGAGATCAGGAGGTTCTGAGCAGCCACGAAGAAAAATCTGATTAGGGTTGGATAAGCTCTCCAGATGCCCAGAGGTCTATGGGGACTTCAGGCAGGAGCAGACGGCCCAGGGTAGGAGATGATGTGGGCTTTGCCTGGGTGAAAGCACTGAGAAGTGGTCAGGCTGTGGATGCGTTTTAACAGGCTGCGGGTGTCAGCTCTGCATTTTGAATGCATGTGTGGATTGTGCCATTTCCATGTATGTTGTATATATGGATACGTATACGTCTTCAGGCCTTCCTTAAGCCTCCCAGACGTGATACTGCTAAGCTGGCCAGGCAGGTTTTTCAGCTTCTAGTTGCTATGGAAAATTCCCTGAAAGTACCCATCTGAGAACTGACAGAAGTAGCCCAAGGAGTGAGTCACATGGGGGGGGGGGGGTGGAGAAGGAGGAGGAGAAGAAGAAGAAGAAAAAGAGGAGGAGCACCTCTGAGGTGCTCTCAAGAAATTGTAAAAATTAAATGCATGTACTTAAAGGAACCAGTCCTGATGATATATATCCCCCACTAATTTACCAATCCTATAATTTCCTGGTAGACAAATGTGCCACAGTATGCAGGCATATAGGTACTGCTCATGTCCTGTGGTCTCCTGACATGGACTAGAGGGAACTACATCCTACAAGAAAGCAGGACTTCTGTCACACAGGTAGCTTTCTGCAGACATCTGCCAGGAAACACAAAGGCTGAACCACAAAGGAAAAAACCCTGATTTCTGGTTGCACTTAGGATCCTGAGACCACTCTTTCTCTCTAAAGAGACGAGGTAGACGAGGTAGCACTACAGATAACCCAAGAAGAGCAGCTCAGAGCTGGGAAAGTTGGAGAAAGGCTAAAGGTAGGAGGAAGTCAGCATGGCCACTAGAGGTGCTCCCGGCACCTACATGGTGGCTCAAAACCATCCATAACTCCAGTTCCAGGAGATCCAGTGTCTTCGTCTGACCTCCCTGGGCACCAAGCGTACATACATACATGCAAAAATACTCATATACATAAAATAACCTAAAAAAGAAAATCTAAATAAAAGTACATTTTAATAGAGGATTTCATAAAATAATAAAATAAAAGTTGGATATTGCCACCATTAAGAGATGATTAGGTGTGTGCACATCTTTAATCCCAGCACTTGGGAGACAGAGGCAGGAGGATCTTTGAGTTCGAGGCCAGCCTGGTCTACAGAGTGAGGGAACAGAGGCAGGAGGATTGCAAGTTTAAGTTCAGCTCATCTATATAATAGGATCAAAACAAACCAAAGGTGGTTGGACTCTTAAAGCCGTTAGACAGTAGGGAATGTGGCATCTACTGCTCTTGGATTTTTTGTTACATGTTTTATAATCTAGCCTACGTTGTCCAGGCTGGTCTTAAACTTTTGGACTCAAATGATCCTTCCACCTCAACTTCAAATGTTGGCACTATAGGCATATGCCACTATGCCCAGCTTGGTCTTGATTTTTTATGTTATTTTCTTTGGAAGTATTTGAGACTACAACTATTTGAGACTTCAGACTTTTTCAGAATTTGGAAAATTTAAGTAGACTTTATAAGGGAAGTATCCCTAATTGGAAAATCTGAAACTCTGTCTGTCTATCTATGTATCTATGTATCTATGTATCTATGTATCTATCTATCTATCTATCTATCTATCTATCTATCTATCTATCTACCTATCTACCTATCTACCTATCTATCTATTTTTAGAGATAGGATCTCTCTATATATCCCTGGCTGCCCTGGAACTTGGCTATGTAGACTAGACTGGCCTCAACTTCACAGAGATTTGCCTGTCTCTACCTACACTGGGATTAAAGGGATGCTCCACCATATCTGGCCTGAAACTTTTTAAGCATCATAAACACTCAAAAACTCTAAGAACACTTGCTGCCCTTCCAGAGAACCCAGGTTCAATTCCTAGCACTCACACAATGGCTCACAACTATCTGTAACTCCAGTTCCAGGGGATCCTATGCCCTCTTCTGGCCTCTGAGGGCACTTCATGTATATGGTGCACAGATATATATTTGACATAAACACCTATACACATAAAACAAAATAATAACTTAAATTTAAAATTTTTTAAAGATCTTTTTATGGGTATTGGTGTTTGCCTGCATGTGTGTATACCATGTGTGTCTCTGGTGCCCAAGGAGAACAGAAGGGATCCGATTCTCTGGTACTGGAGTTTCAGATAGCTGTGAACCATCATATAGGGTTCTGGGAGTTGAATCTGGGTCCTCTACAAGAGTGACAAGTGCTCTTAACCACCAAGGCATCTCTGCAGCACAAAATAATAATTAAAATTTAATGTGCAGTGTGGTGGTACAAATCTTTATCCCACCACTCAGGAAGCAGAAACAGGTAGAAATCCACAGGTTTGAGGCTAGCCTGGCCTATACAGTGAGTTCTGACCTGGCCTTACTGTGAGTTCCAGGTCAGCCAGGACTACACAGTAAGACTCTATCTCCAAATTAATTAATTAATTAACTAATTATGGGTAATGTTATAGTACACATATTATAATTAGAAATAATTACAACTTGGTAATTGCACTGGAATAAGACAGGTGCAGGTCTCTAAGCCTTTCTTCCTCTGGTGGCAAAGCTACTACTCACCACCTCAAATTTCCTTCTTTGGGGAGTTAATGTTTATGCAAAATCAAGTGGAGAAAAAGCGGAGGGAGGAAGTGCAAATAGCTCATCTGTAACTGTGAAAAGGACGCCTTTCCCTCTCATTTGTAGGTAACACTTTACCAACCAGCACAGCTTGAGTTTGACATCTTAGCAACCTAGGAAAACATGAGCTTCTTAAACTGCTAAGCGGTAAAGCCATCACTTTTCAAGTTATTGTAGGAAGCCCTCCCGCCAACAGTCTAAATAATCACTGGAGAATAACTCACTGCCTGGAAACCAGAGCTGGCAAGCCCCAGCTTTATTCTGCAAAGGCTGGACAAGGTACCCCTGGTACCCAAGCTTTCACATGGGGCTGCAGACGATTCCCAGCATGCTGACATGAAATAGTTTTCTAAAAACAAAAGACATAAAAGCAGCCCACAGGAAAAGAGATGCTTACCAAGGAGAAGAGCAAAGTACAGGCATCTGCAAAAAACACTCCTAGGGGAAAAGATGCCATTTCCAAGCCTATTTTTCACAACGCTTCCATGTCTCCTGAGTTCTGTGCAAATGCCCACAGGACCATCGTACCCACTGGCAACGCAGTAAAATGTAAACACAAATGAAAGACTGAAGTTGTAGCAAGTGGACAAGTAAGCTCTCTGGCAGATGTGGGAGGAGGCAAGACAACTGGCTATGCAGCTACAAGACCTTGTCATAAAACCAATAAACCCGAGTCTCCAGATTAGAAACAGCCACTAGGTTTATTATGTATGACAAAGGAAATTCTGGACTCTCCTTTAAATTTTGTTTTGTTTTGTTTGTTTGTTTGTTTTTGAGACAGGGTCTCACTATGTGGCACTGGCTGGCCTGGAGATTACTATGTAGACCAGGCTGGCCTTGAACACACGAGATCCACCTGCCTCTGCCTCCTGAATTCTGGGGAGAAGATGTGTGCTGTTAGGACAAAAACAACTTGAAGAAGTAAGGGTATATTTCATTTACACTTCTAGGAAACAGTTCATTACTGAGGGAAGTCAGGACAGGAATCCAAGCAGGGCAGGAACCTGGAGGCAGGAGGTGATGCACTGGCCATGGAGGAGTGCTGCTTTTCTAGCTTTCTCTTTATGGCTTGCTCAGCCTGCTTTCTTGTAGAACCCAGGACCACCAGAAATGGGAAGGGCCCTCCCACATCACTAATTAAGAATTATACTTTCCCTATCTTATGGAAACATTTCCTCAATTGAAGTTCCCTCCTCTCAGGTGATTCCAGCTGTGTCGAGGTGACATAAAACTAGCCAGCACAGCTCCTAACCAACCTGCCCAGACATAGGTAATAGCTACCATTCACCACAGGCTTTCTCCGTGCCAAGAACTCTAATAAGCGGAGCTAGATTAAACCTGCAGAGGCCAGCCAGGAGCAGTGGCGCATACTTTTAATTACAGCACTCAGGAGGCAGAGGCAGAAGGCAACGACTCTGTTAGTTAAGGCCAGCCTGGTCTACAGAGTGAGTTCTGGACAGCCAGGGCTATGCAGGCCAGCCTGGTCTACAGAGTGAGTTCTGGACAGCCAGGGCTATGCCGGCCAGCCTGGTCTACACAGTGAGCTCTGGACAGCCAGGGCTATGCAGGCCAGCCTGGTCTACACAGTGAGTTCTGGACAGCCAAGGCTATGCATGCCAGCCTGGTCTACACAGTGAGCTCTGGACAGCCAGGGCTATGCCGGCCAGCCTGGTCTACACAGTGAGCTCTGGACAGCCAGGGCTATGCAGAAAGACTGTCTCAAAAACAAACAAACAAAAATTCGAAGATATGCAAACAACAACAACAAAACCAGGGCATACATTTCACGTAAAATAGAAGGTACAGTAAACCGGGCAGTAGGGTAGAATTTTACTTAATACTCTTGTATCTTTATTTTTCTTTTGTGTGTGTGTAAGGTCTGCATGTGTCTGTCCAGTACACACGTGCCTGTGTTAATACCAAGTATTTTTCTCTATTGCTTTTCATTTTTTAAAAAGATACGTTTAATTTTAAGTATACGGGTATTTTGCCTATATGTACATCTATGTATCATGTGTGTATAGTGCCTTTGAGGCCAGTAGAGGGTATCAGATCCCCTGGTACTGGAGTTAGATCGTTCTGAGTCACCATGTGAGTACTGGGAATCGACTCCAGATCCTCTGTAAGAGCAGCCAGTGTTCTTAACCACGGAGTAATTGTTCCATTCACCTCCCTCCTCTTTTTGAGACAGGTTCTCTCACTAAACCTGGAGCTCACCAATTCAGCAAGACTAGTTGGGCAGCAAATCCCAGAGGCCCTTCTGTCACCCAGCACTGGGATTATAGGTGTTCAGTTTTGTTTATTGTTTTGTTTTGTTTGTTTGTTTTGTTTTTTGAGACAGGATTTCTTTGTGTAGCTTTGGAGCCTGTCCTGGAACTCTCTGGCCTCGAACTCACAGAGGACCACCTGCCTCTACCTCCTGAGTGCTGGGATTAAAGGCGTGCGCCACTACTGCCCAGTTTGCCTGGCTTTTTATATGGGTGCTGGGGACTTGAACTCAGGTCCTTACGCTTATACAGAAAACACTTAACTGACTGAGCAATCACTCCAATCTCACCTTTGATACAGCTAATGCAACAGGCATAGGTCTATAATCCCAGCACTGGGAGGATAAGGAAGGAGGACCAAGAGTTTGAAGCCATTTAGGGCTACATAACGTTTGAGACCAACTTAGGCTACATTAATATTGTTTCAAAAAATAAACCCGAGTCTGGAGAGACAGCACAGCTGTGAAGAGCGCTGGCTGCTCTTCCGGAGAACCTGGGTTTGATCTGATTCCCAGAACCCACATGGCAGCTCACAGCCATCTGCAATCTTCAGTTCCTGGGGATCAATGCCCTCGGGCCTCTGAGGACACCAGGCATGCAGGTGGCACATAAACATACATGCAGGCAAAACATTCATACACATAAAATATTGTTTAAAAAATAAAATAAAAATAACAAGTGTTTTAAAATATCAAACGGTGAGGCTGGAGAAGTAGCTGTAACCAGTAGAACACTTGTCCTGAAATCATGAGGACCTGAGTTTGGATTCCAGAACCGGATAAAACCAGACACAATAGGACCTGTCTGTCTTCCTACCACTTTCCTAATGCCTCCTGAAACTGATTTTTCTTAGAACCCAATGCTAACAAGGAGCCAGTATCGCCTACGTCAACATTACAGATCTCTCTGGCGGGACCGCCACCTCCGGTCTGGTCACCTCCCCATCCACTAGCTTACAACCACACGGTCTTTTTAAATGGACCAATCATTTCCTTCCACTCTCCAACCTTTTTGCTTCCTTTCAAAGAAAAGCTATCACTGGGTGTGGTGGTGCACACCTTCAATCCCCAGGGTCAGTTGAGGCTAGCCTGGTCTACATAGTGAGTTTCAGGGCAGCCAGGGCTATGTAAAGACCCTGTCTCAAAAAAAAAAAAAAAAAAAAAAAAGGCCTAAATTTGTTACCTTCCTTATACTGGATGAGCGAAGGCCCTGTAGCCTCTGCCACAGTATATTTATTTCCCCAGATACTGGAACCTGCTTGCCTCCTCTCAGAGCATGGTGCTGGGATATAGCGGCCATCGTGCCAACCTTCTAGAACTGGTCCTACCCAACACACCCCAATGACCCTCGCTGAAAACACGTTTATTATTCCACCACCTTTTAAGTCCCTGGGGTGACATCCGAGGTAAACCCCATTTTCTCAACGGCCTCCTCTAAAACCAGCGTTAGCAGAGGAGCAGAGCGCTTCTCCACTCACTTCTCCAGCTCCGGCTCCCACAGGTCTGCTACCGGGGCTGCCATCCCTTCCTTAAGTCAATATTTCTTCTGTGGCCAGGGATAGAATGTTCTTTCAGGCCAGAGAGGTGTGGCTGTGTAACACAGAACACACACTGGGCAAACACAAGCCAGGCAAGGAGGAGCCTCCCCTGGAGCAGATGCCAAGGAACAGGCTGCCCCTTCCTGTTCAGCAGCCAAGAGAAAAGCAGCCCTCCTATAGGAACTTGCTTAGGCTCACGACCATTATCCCTCCATGGCTCATTCCTCTGTATTTACAGCTTGGCAGTATCCGGCTGCTAATGAAGAAACCAAAGCCAGGTATCTGCATAGCCCATCTATGCCACCAGTAAGGGAGTGAAAATGAAACGTGTTAGCTAACTGAAGGAAGCTCAACATTCAGGTAGCCCTAAAAAATAGCTAGGTGGTTTTGAGGAAAATAAAGTTACTTGAGGGCCGACTAGAGAAAAAAAATACTGAAAAACCTTTTTTTTTTTTTTTAAATTTATAGTAACATAGGGAGTCTGGTAATATAGCTCAATTAATTAAATGCTTGCTTAGAATGTAGGAAGTCCTGGGTTTGATCCCCAACACCACACAGAAACAGTATATGGTGTGTAAACTGGTAACCTCAGTACTCTAAAAGTGGGAGCAAAAGGATCAGAAATTCAGAGTCATCTTTGGCTACATTCTAGGCCAGCCTGGGCTAGACATATATAAGACCTTTTCTAAAACAGATGAAAATAAACTAAAAATACACATTGGGGCTAGAGGGGTAAATCAGTCATTAGTGTGTGCTGTACAAGCATGAAGACCCAAGTTTGGACCCCCAGCACCCACATAGGAAGCCAGGCATGGCAGTGTTTATCTCATGACTATTTTGCATGCCTGCCTTCTATAATATCTTAGGTTTTTGTGATAGTTCTTCATATTCCATACTTGGTAGGTGTGATTTAAAACCCTAGCAGTCAGGTTGAGGGCTGGGAACTGTGTATTGGGAAGAGTGCTAGCCTAGCATGCATGAATGCATGAACCCTGCTCTCCACCCTCAGCACTGCAGAATAAATAAGACCAATCAGGTCCATATACCTAAATATCCCACTGTAAGAATAACATCACTACACTGAAATAACCCTAACTCCTGAATGAACCTTCCTGCCTTAGCTGCCATGTATAGTCCTCTGTTCATGCACCTTCTGGACAAAGCCGAGGAGCAATCCACATACAATTTATCTTCACTGTGGTTGAAAGCTTCATCACGCCATCTCTAACCGACTTGCGCTTTTTTTCTGTTCTTTGTTCTGTTTCTGTTCACACTGTGCAGCCCAGGCTGTCCTGGAATTCACTCTGTAGACAACCTGGCTGGAACTTGTGGTAACCCTCCTGCCTCAGCCTCCTAAGTGCTGGGATTACATGTGTGAGGCATATGCAGAGGGTCTCATTCACTTTATATCATATTCCCTTCAGTGTTAATTCAAACTCCCCACAATCCTGATGACCTCTGGGGCTGGTCATGGCCTAAGAAGAGTTGAGGTCAAAGCTGCAGTTGGGCTGACGAAGTAGCTCTGTGACGGCATGCTGGGCACGCACAAGGCCCTGGGTTCCATCCGCACCACTGCCAAAGCAAAGCAACAAAACTGGGGGGTTGGGGGAGTGGAGGACTGGAGACGTGGCTCGGTGGTTGTGCTGGCTAGTTCTACCTCAATTTGACACAAGCTATACTCATCTGAGAGGAAGGAACCTCAACTGAGAAAACGCCACCAGAAAAATCAAGCTGTACGCAGACAAGCCTGTAGGTCATTTTCTTTTTTTCTTCTTTTTTTTAAAATCAAGACAATTTTTTCATTCATTTTTAATTGACCACCACATTGTAGGTGGTGCCATCCCTGGGCTGGTAGTCCTGGGCCGTATAAGAAAGCAGGCTGAGCTTATCTGTTAACATTGTCTTTATCTGCTTTACTGACATGTTTTAAAAGCACTTGCAAATTAACTCACTCCTTTTAACTTTGTGGCTTAGCTTGCCTGTCTTAACAACTAGACTCTAGGGTCTCACCGCTTTCCTAGTCATCTCATAGTTTGGGTTTCATTCCCCTTCCAAAGTGTGATTTAAGGGGCTGGAGAGATGGCTTCACAGTTAAAAGCATTGGCTGCTCTTACAGAGAACCCAGATTGGATCCCTACCACCCACATGGCAGTTCAAAACTGTCCATAACTCCAGTTCCAAGGATACAATGCCTTTTTCTGTCCTCTAAAGGCACCAGGCATACACTCATACATATAAAATAATTAAAAATTAAAAACAGGGGGATGGAGAGATGGCTCAGTGGTTAAGAGCACTGTCTACTCTTCCAGAGTATGGGGATTCAATTCCTAGCACAACTGTCTGTAACTCCAGTTCCAGGGGATCCAACACCCTCATACAGACATATATGCAGGCAAAACATCAATGTAAATGAAATAAAAGAAAAAATTTAAAAACGAAGTAGGATTTAGGGTCAGTGTGATGGCTCTGTGGATAAGGGCACTTGCTGGCAACCCCAAGAACCTGGAGTTTAATTCCAAGGAAGTACTTGGTGGAAAGAGAGAAATGACTCCTACCAAGCTGTCCTCTAACCTCTAACTTGTGCTTGTGCACACACAAACAAAATAAGCAAGTAATTGTTTTTTTGTTTTGAACATGGTAGCACACACCTTTTTATTTTTGTTTCTTGAGACACGGTCTCTCTATGTAGTCTTGGCTGTCCTGGAACTCACTATGTAGACCAGGCAGACCTCAAACTCATGGAGATACACCTGTCTATGCCTACGGAGTGTTGTGATGCCACTATGCCCATTAGCAGCAAACCCAGCATTTAGAAGGCAGAGGCAGGGGCATTGGTCAGGGCTACAGAGTGAGACTCGGAAAAAAAAAAAAAGAAAAGAGAAAGAGAAATGTAGTACTTCGTGTATGCTCCAACAAATAAAGCTTGCCTGAAGATCAGAGGGCAAAGCCAGCCACTAGTTAGCCATAGAGGTCAGGAAGTGATGGCACACACCTTTAATACTAGCACTAGGGATGTTGAGACAGGAAGTGATATGCATGGGTGGAGCAAAGGAATATAAGGCGGGAGGAGACAGGAGCTCAGTCTTTTCGGGAGGAGTTGGTGAGGTGAGAGGTGGCTGTGGCTTGTTCCTTTGTCTCTCTGATTGTTCAGCATTTACCCTGATATCTGGCTCTGGGTTTTTATTATAACCAATTAGGATTCATGCTACAGAGAAAGAGTGAGCAAGATTTAGTCATCACTCCAGCCATGGGCCACACTGCTATTTCCAACTTTCCATTGGATAGCTCACAACACACTATTTTTATCCCCTCTCCAGATGATATTTTTTAATTATCCTATTTTCTTCTCAGATACTTAGATTTCAAGGTTTAGGGTAATTTTAAGGTCTTATGTTTCTTTTACTCCTACACTGAATTAGCTGAAAAGTCTATCAATTTTGCTGTGAGACACCTCCAGCATCCTGTTTCCACTGCCTTAGTCCATACTCTCCCTGCCCCTTTTCTGGTCCACCGTGAATATCTCCTAACAGGTTTTTGTGCCTCCAGACTGTCTTCTACTCACAAGCAATAAATTAGTCTGGCTGGCAGCACAGTCCTGTAATCCCAGCTCCTTCGGAAGGAATAGGAGGATGACACTTTCAAGGCTTACTTGGGCTACAGAGCAAGTTCAAGGCCAGTTTGGACTATTCACAGTAAATAAAAAGTTTAAAAAAGAAAAAAGGAGCTGGAGATAGAGCTCAATGGTAGAACACTTGCCCAGCAAACATGAGATCAAGTTCCATCCCCCAGTACGGGGAACTAGAGAAGGAGGCACTACAAACAGATTAACATCCCAAGAAGCACAGCTGAATACATGTGCTCCCAACCCACTTCAGCCAGAAGTCATTTTGGGATGTTCAGTCCCTTCTCTGCCTTAAATTTTTATTTATATGCATGTTTGTGTTTATGTGAGTGTATACCACATGTATATTGGTACCCTAGGGGCCAGAAGAGGGTGTTCAGAGCCCTTGGAGCTGGATTTAACAGGCAAGTGCTGGGAACCAAACTCAGGTCCTCTGGTAGAACAAAAATGCTCTTAACTGCTGAGCCCTCCATCTCTCTAGTCCCTCAGCCTTATTTTTTGAGACAGGGCCCGTCACTGAAGCTTACCTTTTAGTTAAACTGGCTGGTCACCAAGCCCCTGGGGTCTGCCTGTCTCTGCTCCTCAAATGCTGGGTTACAGATGTTGTCTTAGAGTTTTATTGCTTTGAAGAAACACCATGACCACAGCAACTCTTATAAAGGAAAACATTCAACTGGGGCTGGGTACAGTTCAGAGATTTAGTCCATTATTGCCATGGCAGGAAGCATGGTAGCATGCAGGCAGACATGGTGCTGGAGAGATGGCTGAGAGTTCTACATCTTGATCCACAGACAGCAGGAAGTGACAGTGAATGACACACTGGTGAGGCTTGAACTTCTGAGACCTCAAAGTCCACCCCCTAGTGATATACCAACAAAGCCACACCTACTCCAACAAGACCTGCTGTGGGATGTCATTCTATATGCTGTGAATATGTGTTGCTCTGATTGGTTGATAAATAAAATGCTGATTGGCCAGGAGCCAGGCAGGAAGTATAGGCGGGGCAAGCAGATGAGGAGAATTCTGGGAAGAGGAAGGGCTGAGTCAGGAGTCACCAGCCAGATACAGAGGAAGCATGATGTGAAAGTACTGGTAAGCCACAAGCCACATGGCAACTTATAATTGATAGAAATGGGTTAATTTAAGATATAAGAACTGGATATCAAGAAGCCTGAGCCATTAGGCCAAACAATTTAAATAATATAAGCGTCTGTGTGTTTATTTGAATCTGAGTGGCTGTGGGCCCGGGCGGGACTGGAGAAACCTCCAGCTACACACACACACACAAAAGCTGCCTCGAAAAACAACAAAAAAGTATTTAGTTTATTTTATGTGTATGAGAGCTTTGCCTATATGTATGTCTATATACTATGTGTGGGCCTGGTGCCCACAGAGGTCTGGAGAGTGTTACATCCCCATCCCCAGTAGTTACAGACAGTCTGAAGTTACAGACAGTTGTGAGCCATAATGTGAGTGCTGGGAATCAAATTCTGGTCCTCTGCAAGAGCAAGAAGTTTCCTAACCAACAAGCCATCTCTCCAGCCCTGTCTGCACCAGCTCTCACCATGTACATCATGCTTCAGACAAAGTAAGGCTGACTCAACTGCCTTTGTGCTTTTTCCTTTGTTTCTTCTGCTTGGAAGGCTGCCTTGCATGTCCACTTTTTTCAGTTCTTCAGTACTCAGCTCTGAAATACCTCTTCCGTGATACTTTCCCTACTTCTGCCTCTCAGCATCTTCTATACTCACATAATGCCACACACACCACAGCCTCATTTAGCCAGCTGTGTACCTTATCTTTCCTAGCAGACTGAAGCTCTGTTCGAACTAAATCCTTCGGCATCTAGAACTTAAATTCAGGGTTTCTAGAGATTAAATCAGCTGCCTGTGTTCTGAGTACTTAGTCACCTACTGTATGAAGCATCTACATGTATATACCTTCCTTAGTATTTTGAAGATTTGATGAAAAAAATCTATATTTACCTTGTTTAAACATGGTACAGTGAAAGAAGGCCTGAGTTTGATGATCTGTTCTGTCACTTAGCTGTGAGCCCTTTAAGCAAAACAATCTCTCAAAACCTCCATTTTCCTTTTTTGTTGTTGTTGTTGTTTGTTTGTTTCTTGAGACAGGATCTCACTATATAGCCCTGGCTGTCCTAGAACTCACTATGTAGACCAGGCTGGCCTCGACCTCACAGATAACCATCTGTCTCTGCTTCCTGAGTGCTGGGATTAAAGACGTGCACTAACTACACTCAGCTAACCTCAGCTTTCCTATCAGTAAGATTAGGATAGAAAAGTACCTGCAGAGTAAGTGAATATGTACTTACCACCTCTAGCACCGTGCTCAAGACCCTGGCTTTAATCCCAAACACTAGAACAAAACCTCTACCACATATTTGGTATGGAAACCCTATTTTCTTTTTTCTTTGGTTTTTCGAGACACGGTTTCTCTGTGTAGCCTTGGCTATCCTGGAACTAGCTCATTAGACCAGGCCTGCCTCTGCCTCCCGAGTGCTGATTTAACTAAAGGCATGTACCACCGCCCAGTGGAAACCCTATTTTCTAAAATGGACTGATACATTATAACCTACCCCACATCTTAACCTGTGACAATGACAATCCTCCTCACTGAGTGGTGGAGTTTTTATGCCCCCTCCTCTTGACATAAAGCAAACTTCTGTGACTATTTCAACCCAGGGAATACTGCAGAACTAACATTATGTAGCACCTAAGGTTTTGTTATAAAAATGCCAATGCACTTTCACCAATTTCCATGAGATGCTAGCACATCTACCACACACTGTGATTTAGGAAAGGTTACATGGGAAGGTCAAGTATAGATGGTCAGTCAAATAGGGTAAGATCCAGGTGGCAGCCACCATTAACATGTAACACTCAAGACATACATGTAAGGACTGTTTTGTTAAGGAGGGTGAGGGGAGACAAAGTCTCAAACTGCTGGAGAAGATGGCTCAGGGGTTAGAGCACTGCTGCTCTTCCAGAGGCCCTATGTTTGATTCCCAGCACCCACACAGTGACTCACAACATCCGGGAGTCCAGTCCCCCAGGATCCAATGCCCTCTTCTGGCCTCTCTTGCACATGGTACATAAACATACATGGCCGGGCAGTGGTGGTGCACACCTTTAATCCCAGCACTCGGGAGGCAGAGCCAGGCAGATCTCTGTGAGTTCAAGGCCAGCCTGGTCTACAGAGTGAGTTCCACAGTGAGCACCAAAACAACACAGAGAAACCTTGTCTGGGAAAAACAAAACAAAAACACATACATGCACATAAAACACCTATACATATAAAATATTTTTTTTTTATTTTAAAAGAAATACTTTTTGAAAAGGGAAAAAGATGAGCACTGGCTGCTCTTCCAGAGGACCTGGGTTCAATTCCCAGCACCTACATAGTGACTCACAATTGTCTCTATGTCACTTCAGTTCTAAGAGATGTGAGGGCCTCTTTTGGCCTCTGAGGACACCAGGCTCACATGTGGTGCATAGACATATGTTGCTAGAGTTTTCCTTCCTTGCCCACAGTCAGGACAAATCTCTGTCACCCGCCAGTCCCACAGCCGCTCAAACCCAACCAAGCAAACACAGAGACTTATATTGCTTACAAACTGTATGGCCGTGGCAGGCCTCCTGTTAACTGTTCCTATATCTTTTTTTTTTTTTTTTTTTTTTTTTTGGGTTTTTCGAGACAGGGTTTCTCTGTGTAGCTTTGCGCCTTTCCTGGAACTCACTTGGTAGCCCAGGCTGGCCTCGAACTCACAGAGATCCGCCTGGCTCTGCCTCCCGAGTGCTGGGATTAAAGGCGTGCGCCACCACCGCCCGGCTCTGTTCCTATATCTTAAAGTAACGCATTTCTACAAATCTATACCTTGCCACGGGGCTCGTGGCTTACCAGCATCTTCACATGCTGCTTGTCCTGGTGGTGGCTGGCAGCGTCTCCTTCTGCCTTCCTGTTCTTTTATTTCTCTTCTCTGTTAGTCCCGCCTATACTTCCTGCCTAGCCACGACCAATCAGGTTTTATTTATTGACCAATCAGAGCAACTTGACATACAGACCATCCCCCAGTACAGCCAAGTGCAGACCATCTCAGACACCTGCACTCAGGCCCATGGTCCTAATCATCCTCTATGCAAACCTGCTGGGTAACGCCACAAGGAACCCAAGAAGGGCTCCCACAGGACATACATTAACATCCCACAGCAGACATACATGTAGACAAAACACCCAAACACATAAAATAAAAATAATTTCAAAAAATTTTAAAGTTTCACACCGTAGCCAGGGTGGCCTCACATTCACAGCAGTCCTGCCTCAGTTTCCCTAATACAGTGCTGGCAGTACACATGTGAGCTGCCACAGTCTGGCACTGAAAAGACCTTTTTCCTTTTGGTTTTTTCAAGACAGGGTTACTCTGTTTTACAGAGCCCTAACTATCCTGGAACTCAATTTGTAGATAAGGCTAGCCCACAACTCACAGAGATCCGCCTGTCTCTGCCTCCCAGATTAAAGGTTTGCACCACCACGCCTGGCTGAAAAAACATTTGTTGACTTAATAAGTAAAGATAATGGATAAATGAGACCCCAAAGAATGGTAAACAGACAAAGGAGCTTAATACAAGCCAAGGTGGTTGGGTTATGTATATATAAACCACAGAGCAGAAGTCACTCTGTTTAGGAAAACCAGGCAAAATATCTTGAGAGAAAGAAAGAGTTTGTTACCAAAGAAAAAAACAGGATAGAGCCAAGGCATGGTGGTGCTGTGGATATCACTCTATATAAATAGAACACTGATGGCCAGTGACCAGGCAGGAAGTATAGGCGGGACAAAGAGAGAGGAGAATTGGGGAAACAGGAAAAGGAGGAGAGACACTGCAGCCACAGCCAGGAGAAGCAGCATGTAAAGACGCCGCCGGTAAGCCACCAGCCATGTGGCAAGGTATAGATTTATAAAAATGGGTTAATTTAAGATATAAGAACAGTTAGCAAGAAGCCTGCCACGGCCATACAGTTTATAAGTGATATAAGTGTCTGAGTGATTATTTTATAAGTGGATTGTGGGACTGCGGGGCTTGGTGGAAGCTGGAGAGAAGCCCTCCAGCAACATGGTGGCACATGTCTGTAAGGAGGCAGAGGCAGGATGACAGACAGTTCAAAGCTGGCTTGGGCTATATAGCAATTATTTTGGATTGCCATTGGGATGGCAACCCAACATACCCCATGATCTGTGGCGGTCGGAGGACAACATACCCCATGATCTGTGGCGGTCGGAGGACAACATACCCTATGATCTGTGGCGGTTGGAGGACAACATACCACATGATCTGTGGCGGTCGGAGGACAGCTCTGTAGAGTCAGTCCTTCCACCTTTACACGGAACCAAACTCAGGTCATCAGGCTTGCACCTGCTGAACCATCTCACCAGCCCGTAGAGCAATCCGGAGGCCAGCCAGGACTACATGCAAGACTGCCTCAAAAAGGGGAAGGGAGAGAAAGGAAAGGGAGAAGGGGTGAGAGCAACACTGGACTTTACCCTTATTCTCAAGTCACACAAGTTAAGGATATTTGCCAATGGAACGCAAACATAAGAAGTGGGAAATGACCTGCTGTTTCCTGTCTTTAGAATGTTATCTAGAAGGCCCCACATTATTTTGTTAAGGGGGGGGGGGACCTTCTTTGAGCCCCAGTTGCAAATCATGTCTTTTCTAAGACTTCTTTTTATTATTGAGACTGGATCTTCCCTATGTTGCCCAGGCTCACCTGGAAATTTCTGGGTTCAAGCAATCCCCCTGCATCAGCCTCTGTGGTAGCTGGGAATACAGGCATGGGCCATCTCCTGTTTTAAGAATGAGGACTTTGGGTAATTAGTGCTTTCAATTTCGGTTTTCATGTTACTCTGGTTGAGAATCTATCCAATGAAAGCTAATCAATGAGTCAGAAGCTAATCTTCTAAAACATACATCATTAGAGAAAACCACAAATATAAAGTGGGGCTCAGGGAGGGCACACACCTGTGGTCCCAGTCCTCAGGATGCAGAAGCAAGAGGATCTTGTGTTCAAGGCCAGCCTGGGCTGTATGACAAGACCACATCTAAAACAAACAACAATAAAACACGCATAAAGACAGACAGCCACTGTGAGAAGGTTACTGTATCTGGGAGACAAGGGCTGGAGCCAGAAGTTCAAGGCCATTCTTAGCTGTATAGTTACTTTGAGGCCAACCTGGGCTACAGGAGACCCTTCTCAAACAAACCTCACAAATACAAAATACATAACACAAATGCTTTAAAGTGCAGGAAATGTGGAACTGGGTGTGGTGGCTGTAATCTCGGCACTCAAGAAGCAGAGGCAGGGGATGTCTGTGAGCTTGAAGCTAGCCTAATCTACATAGCAACTTTCAGGCTAGCCAGAGTTACATAGAGATCCTGTTTCCCAAAAAGGGGCAGGAAGTAAAAATATGAAAACAATCGGAAAAGACACACAATGTTAGAAGACTCAGATAACAGTAACTGTGCCTACTGAAAAGAGGCTAATGTCCCATTTGTGAATGGTGATCATAAGGCAGTGAGCCTACATTTTCAAAAGAGGAATGATTTATTATATATGCAACATTCAAAAACAGTGCTGTCAGAACAGCTGATAAGCTGCACAGAAAACTTAGCCTCATTATTGGGTCAGATGCTACTCCTACAAGAACTCATCTCTACCACGTGGAGCACAACAATCCCAAAAGGCATTCAACCTTCCAGTTATCACTCACCTACTGTTGATCTAGGGAGAGAGAGGTAAGGTGGTGAACAAGACAAAGGCCCTACTTTTCAAGAGCTCACACTGAGAGCTGGGGTTACAAAGACACACTTTGTGGTTCAGTTCCTAGTCTGTCAGACTCCAAAGCCTGCACTTTATCTTTCAACCATGTCACTTCACATGGTGGGGGGTGGGGGGTGGTGTCCCTCCCTGGAAGAAAAAGCCACACGTACAGGCTCATACTACTTCTAGATCAAGGTAAAGTTTCTCTCTGTTAGTGGTCCAGCATCTTTCCCCAGTTCTCAAGATTAAAGACTTTGATATAAGCGTTTAACATAAGATACTGACAGTTTCCAACTTTTTTTTCTCCCTAGTCCCTAAACCCGGAGGGCAAATCTTACAGAAGGTGGGATACACAGTAGCTATTCAGGACATGGCTAAGTGAAGTTCATCAAGGTGAAAGCCAGACTGTAATACACTAAGGAGCAAATGAAAGAGAGGGATAGAATCTGCCCCCATCGTTTGAGACAAATTTTGTGTATCCCAGACTGATCCAAACTATCTATGGAGTTGAGGATGACTTTAAACTCTGGATCCCCCTGCCTCCACTGGGAATACGGAGAGGTACCACCATATCCAAGCACTTGGTACTGAAGATCAAACCCAGGGCTTCATGCATGTTAGACAAGCAACTTACAAACTGAGCTACACCCCCAGGCCCAGAATCTGCTTTTTAAGGACAAATATAGAAAGGAAAATGGGCCAGGTGTGGTGGCACACACTTTTAATTCCAGCACTCAGGAGGAAGAGGCAGGCAGATCTCTGTGAGTTCAAGGCCAAACTGGGCTATAGAGCAAGTTTCAGGACAGCTAGAGCTACATAAAAGAGAGAATTTGTCTCCAAAAAAATATAAATAAATAAGTAAATAAAAGTGGGAGAAATTATAATTTCTGGGGGAACTATGACCACAGAAGTCATTTATATATGTAATGAGACAATTGAACTGGGAGTATAAATATATATATATATATATATATATATATATATATATATATATATATATATATATAGCTTGCCTAGCATATAAGAGTCCCTAGGTTTAATTCCAAGTGTCACATTAAAAAAATGAGCAAAGAGTTAAACATACTTGCTTTTGTTGCTGTTTTGCAGTGCCGGTATTGAACACAGTGCATACACACACAGTAGGCCCTGTACACAGCAGGTGAGTGCCCTATTATTAAGCCACATCCCCGGTACTTTGAATGTACTTGCTGATGAGGAAATACCGAACACTGCAAAAGAGCAGGAGTGCTGGGCACGGTGGTACACGCGTGAATTCCCAGCACTTGGAAAGTGCAGGCAGGAAGATCTTGTGGTCTAGGCTATTCAGCAAGCATATGGGGGAGGGGGAGAAACTGGGGGTGTTAGAGCTAGATAGAGTTGACTAGAAGTTGGCTTTGTCAGTGTTGGTGAGAAAAATCATTTAACCTCTAGGCCTAATTTACACATTCGTAAAACATAGTAACACCTACAATTGACTGTGACAATTACAGTGTTTATTAGGCAAAAGGGACTCAATAATTGCTTCCAACAGATTACTGTTGCAAGCAGTAGCCACACTCCTGTGTTCTAACTTCTCCAGACTAGCTGTCCTGTCCGGATTTCCTGTCCGAGTCCGCGTTACATGCAATGTCAAACAGGATCTTTATTTCTTCTGTGTTCCACCCTTTGTGCTATTCCCACTTCCTTATGACAGCGTGAGCTCATGAATGGCTGCTGTGGAAAATTACTGCCGTGACCAGCTGAGTAACAGGCAGAGTCTGGAGAACACGCGGATCAAACTGATGTTAAGTCACCAAATCGACAAGATTTTGGACTTCTGCCAAAATCTTCATTGATAACAAAGAAGAGATAAAGTGAAAATACATGCACAGAACATTTGTGTGTGCGTGTGACTCTAAGCCAAGAAGATGCTCTTGCAGCCACTCCAGGCACAGTGCAACCAAAGAGATGGTCTCCTGAGTCACGTTCTCAGAATTTCCCTCACTTCTATGACATACTACCCCAGTTCGTTCTTCTATCAATGTGACGAGTCCCCAAATTCACAAGGAAAGGAGGTTGGTGTGTTTTTATGTAGCGCCAACCTTTGGTTCACAACCTTCTTTCTTTTGCTGGGAACTAACCCGAAGGTCTCCTCATGGTAAACCAAGACTCTCCCTAAGCCACGTCCAGGACTCCCCTATTCATGTCTGTCCATGGGTCATAACCATCAACCCAAACACCTCCCTTCTCACACAGATCTCACACATCTGTGGTTAAAAACGGACAGAAAGTTGGGTGTGGTGATCCATGCTTGTAAGCCCAACATTTAGAAACAGGGGCAAGTCTACAACAGAAAGTTCCAGACTAGTTATCGACGAACAGCAGCAGCAGCATCGGGGGCTGGAGCCACAGCTCGGTGGTAAAGAGTGAATGCTGCTCCAGCAGAGAAGCAGAATTTGGTTCCCAGAGCCCATAACAGCTTCACAGCCGACTACAGCTCTAGCTCCAGCAGATCTAAAGCCATCTTCTGACTTGTGCAGGTTCCTACCCTCCATGCATCTGTGAATACACACACACACACACACACACACACACACACACACTAAACCTTAAAAGTTTAAGGCCAGGCGGTGGTGGTGGTGGTGGTGGTGGTGGTGGTGCACATCTTTAATCCCAGCACTCAGGAGGCAGAGCCAGGCGGATCTCTGTGAGTTCGAGGCCAGCCTGGGCTACCAAGTGAGCTCCAGGAAAGGCGGCGCAAAGCTACACAGAGAAACCCTGTCTCAAAAAAACAAAAAAAAAAAAACAAAACAAAACAAAAAAAATCTTAAAAGTTTAAATTCAATCAACCAATCCAAAAAAAAAAAAAAAAATCAAGATGAGATAAACGACAAAAAGTTACATCAAGGATTTGGGGACCGCTCAGTAGTGGAGGGAGGCCCTAATCAAATCACAATTTGATTAGGATTATCAAAAACAACCACAAAGCAAGGCATCAAACCTTTACTTAGAATCAACAGCAAATGCTCATGGAGAACAGAGAGAAATGAACCCAAACACAGGTCACTAATGCGTGGAGTCCAGAGAGGACTGGAAGCTAACCAAAGGAGTGAGGGGTAAGGAACCAGGAAATGCGTGTGCCTTTAAACTTACTCACCAGCACACTTAGAAAAGCCACAAATAAAAGACATGAAACTGAAAAGTAGTCCAGTTAAAAATCTGATTGTTCAGGGCTTGAGAGTGCACTTGGCAAGCAGAGCAAAAGCAGGCAGATTTCTGAGTTTGAGGCCAGCCTGGGCTACATAGGGACAAACTTGAATTTACCTGGAAAAATTTCTTTTAAGGGATTAAAAAAAAAAAAAAAAAAAACCATTCTGGGTCATCTCTAAATATCCCACCCACCAAAACCAAACCCCACGGTGACCCATCCCAAATTTCATAGGCAACACGAGACTGGAAGCTTCGACACAATCTGTCACGGAAAAAGAAACTTCGAAGCGTCTCTATTTCCCACGAGTGCATTACCGCCACATCACAGCAGTCGGATCCACACCGAAATCCCGGAGTAATTCCCAGAACTCCAACCGGAAGGAAGCACACAAGGCGCCCCTGCCTAAATGAATGCTCGCCTCAGTTTCCCCGATGCTCACCCAGGGCAGCGCGCTCAGACTCGGCCTAAGATGCTGAACCCGAGTCTTGGGTGAAAAGCCCCCCGAGTGCGCTCGGGAAGGGCTGTCACCCGCCGAGAGGCCCGCGGCAGCCCCGCTTCACCGACACAGTGCCCGCGGCGGGCGCAGTTTCTCCGGAGGGGGGTGGGTCTGTCACGCGCGTCCCGGGTCGCCGTGGGAGCAGCCGCCGCGCCGCAGCAGCCCCGCCGCCCCCGCCCGGCTGCCCCACCGCCTCCCCCTCAGCCCCCAGCGCTGCCCGCGGCCTCCACCCAAGGCACAGGGGAGCGTCCGCCTCGCGGGGAGGCGCGCGCCCCGCTCACCTGTCTCACGGCCACCTCAGCAGGTCCGACTCCCGGCTGGCTCCCAGTCAGCGCGCAGCGGACCCTCTGCGCACGCGCGGACCGCAGAGCCGGCGGCCGCAGAGCATGCTGGGGGCTGTAGTTCCCCAGAGAGAGAGACTGGACCACTCCGTATTTCAGGCCTCCTTTTGGAGATGCCCGAGGCACCCGGTCCACAGTGTGAGCAGGTCTGGGTTAGTTTGGAGCAGTCAGGATGGGGTCGGTGCACAAGGCTGGAGACCGGCTTTCTCTTTCAGGCTTAGAGTCTCCAGACCAGTTTAATCTAGTTTTCCATCAGTCAGGCCCTAGGGGAAGAACTAATTGGTTGAGGTTATGACCAAGAAGGATGCAGTGCGTGGAGCCTGAGGGCCTGCTTTTGAGTCACTCAGTTAACGTCTAGCGTGTCCATGGGAACCCAGAATTTAAGGCTGCCGTGAGAACTCGATGTGTTTGGGAAACATTTAAACGCAGTGCCAACGAACAATCCAGAAAGATGGCAACTGTTGCTGCCACTGCTGGCAAGCAATCTAGCTTGAAAAGATTGAAACATGCCCCTGCCTCTTTGCAGAACGGCTATCAACAACTTCAACAGCCGTAAAGGGGCATCTCACCCAAATCTGACAAGACCGCGTCTAAGCTGCTTTCTAACATGCACACCTCTTCTTAGTGTTGGTTTGCAGCTGTGCCCGGGTGAACGAAAGCCAAGCGTACCAAACACAAGGCATGCTCAGTCATGACCTGACTGTACAATATCTGGCTTACAATAAGCACTTCGGCAGGTTTTTCACGTCTCCCAAGCACTAGAATGAGCTGAACACAGAGTGAATGTAATCATTCCCATTTGCTGTGAGAATTCCTTCCCCAGGAGACAAATATCTACTCACGCTTCATAAGGTCCCAATGACAGATCCAAGTACGATACCGCTGAAGTTCAACCCAGAGAGCCAATGCGTCCATCAGACTTACTTACAGATTACAGGTGATGGATTGGAGCGTGGGTGACCACAAAGCAGCCACACGGCCATCTCCACCACGGCTGAGTGGATGGAGCTCTTCTCAACTTCCCTAAACCTATATAATCCAGCACATCCTGAGACCCTGAGGCCGTGTGCAATTAGGGCAGATTGCCTCTAAATGGCTATGAGGAGCAGCTGTAATCTCAGGTGGGGGGAAGTTACCCTCTTCCTCGGCCCCTCCTTCTCAGAGGGATGCCAATAGTCTAAAAGCCCTACTGTGAGGGCTGCTTCCAAACGGGCACAGCTGACTTCATGATGGCGTTTTTCTCAGAGGACTGTTGTACACCACCATTTAGAGAAGGGCTGATCAGAACTGAGCAAGTAAGTGGAAAATCTGGACTCTGAATCATCATCTAAGAAGTTATCTTCTCGGCTGCAGCACCCCTTCTAATTGTATGCACCACTCCCCCAACACACATGAAACATTTATAGATGCAGCCAGGCAGTGGTGGCTCACACCTTTAATCCCAGCACTCGGGAGGTAGAGGCAGGTGGATCTCTGTGAGTCCGAGGTCTACACAGCTAGGTCCAGAACAGCTAGGGCTGTTACATAGAGAAACCTTGTCTCAAAAAAACAAACAAAAAGTGTATAGATGTATTTATTTTATGTGTGTTAGTGTTTTACCAGCATGTATGTGTACTATGTGTATGCCTAGAGGTCAGAAAAAGGCATTGAATCCCTTAGAACTAGAGTATGGAGGGTTCTGAATCACCACACGGGGGCAGGAATTGAACCCAGATCCTCTGCAAGAGCAACTAGATGGCTCTTGCTGAGCCATCTCTCCAGCCCCTCAGTTTTTGTGTTTTAGACAAGGTCTCTCTGTGTAGCTTTGGCTGACCTGGAGTTTGCCATGTAGACCAGGGTGGCCTCAGACTCAAAGATCGGCTTGCCTCTGACTTTCAAGTGCTGAGGTGTGCCACTATGTCTGGCTCATGAAACATTCCTTATTTCAAAATGCTGCATAAGAACTCTACAAATATGTCTAGGCTACATTGATCGGAAATCAGGAAGAAAGAAAAATAAAACTGTTTAAAGCTCCTTGGATGTGAATGCTCAAGGCCAGGCCCCCCTCAATTCTGAAATGTCAAATGTGTGTGAGATGGGTATTGATGTAATTCAGCCAAGCTGCACACGTGTGAGAAAAACAGCACCTGCCCCATGAAACAAAGTAGACAGGAGAAGTTTCACCAGCCAATACCAGAGTGGCAGAGAGTTCTTTGAATCAAAAAGTTGTTTCTGAGAGCTGACAGGAGCTGGGAATGGATAGCTTAAACTTTTAATCCCAGCACTTGGGAGGCAGAGGTAGGTGGATCTCTGAGTTTGAGGCCAGTTTGATCTACAGTTCCAGGACCACCAGGACTATACAGAGAAACCCTGTCTCAAAAAAGCTAAACCAAACCAAACAAAAAAGTAATACTTATTTCTCCTAGGCTATCACAAACTAAATGAAACCATTTGTTTGTATTGAGACAGAACTTGAATATGCAGCCCAGGCTGTTGTCGAATTCATGATTCTCCTGCCTCAACACTCCCAAGTGCTGGGATCACAAGCCAAGCTAGAAAGGAATGTAGAGTGTGCATATGAGTGTGTGTGTGTGTGTTCCCTCCCACACACCCCTCTCCCCTCACCCAGGTCTCACCCAAGCTGGCCTCAAACTGTCTATGTAGCCAAGGATGAACTTCAATTCTGATCCTCCTCTCCTGTATGCAGAGATCATTCATAGGTTGGTGTCACTATGGTTTGTGAAATGAACATTTTTTTTTTATGTGCATTGATGTTTTGCTGCATTTATGTCTGTGTGAGGGTGTCAGAAGCCCTGGAACTGAAGTTACAGACAGTTGTGAGTTGTCATGTGGGTGCTGGGAATTGAACCCGGGTCTTCTGGAAGAGCAGCTGGTGCTCTTAACAGATGAGTCATCTCTCCAGCCCCCAAAGTCTGTTATTCTCTTTTCAACCTTGGGGGGAAAGTGAGCAACTCATTTATCTAATGAACTATGGGCTAAATTCTTAACCTAAACCTTGTTTGGATTTTTGCATTACATTTCAGACCTATTTACCTATACTCTTATAAACAGCACTATCCCAATTAGAACATTTTAAAGACAGCTGTCTTATTAAAATTTAAAACCATGGAAGAGGTATTACAGTCAGAAGTTCAAAAGACCATTTCCCAGTGCCCTCAAGCCATGGCAGTGACAGGGGACAACATCAGAGGATGGAAACTGCCTGGTGGCCTTTATGGAGCATCCCTTCCCCCAGATTCACACTTAATCTAATATTGGAGATGACCATGTATTTCTCAGGATTCCCTTGTGAGGATTAAGAATGAAGGACTCCGAAGAAGTTCTTAAATCCTCATGTAATGGTTTGTCCTAGTCTCATCTTCTGACGGCCTTGAAATTCTAGCCAGAAATGTAGCTCAGTTTCTGGAGGTAGGACTTTTATTTCCCATTTATGCATTTATAATTTATTTTGGTGTTTGTTGTAGAGGTCACGTGCCATGGCATGCCCATAGAGGTCAGAGGACAACTTGCCTGAGTCTTATCTTCTTCCACCATGTGGATTCTAGAAACCAAACTCACCACCAAGCTTGGCAGCAAGATCCTCTGTCCACGGAGCCATCTCACTGGCCTCTTGGGTTTTGGGACAGATTCTCCTGTATCCCAGGCAGGCTTTGAACTCCTGATCCTCCTTCCTCCACCTCCCAAGTGTTTGGATTTCAGGTGTATACCACCCTACTCAGCTAGAGTTAGAACTTTTCCTGAGGCAAATTACCATCCACTCACCACTAAACCTTTTTCTTCACAAAATTGACTTAGCAGCCTTTTTTTTTTTTTTTTTTTTTTTTTAAGATTTATTCATTTATTATGTATACAGTGTTCTGTCTACACATATCCCTGCAAGCCAGAAGAGGGCACCAGATCTCATTACAGATGGTTGTGAGCCACCATGTGGTTGCTGGGAATTGAACTCAGGACCTTTGGAAGAACAAGCAGTGCTCTTAACCTCTGAGCCATCTCTCCAGCCCCTTACTTTTTTTTTTTTTTTTTTTTTTTTGAGCTGAGGATCGAACCCAGGGCCTTGTGCTTGCTAGGCAAGTGCTCTACCACTGAGCTAAATCCCCAACCCCAACTTAGCAGCCTTTAATCCCAACACTAGGCACTCAGGAAGTAGGGCCAGGTGGATCTCCGTGAGTTTGAGGCCAGCCTGGTCTACCTGAGAGTTCAGACAGAGCTACAAAGTGAGACCTGAGACCCTGTTTTTTTTTTTTTTAATTTAATTTAATTTTATTTTTTTTAAAGTTGGCTTATCAGAACTTCTCTGTACATGGCACTTACAAGGTGATATGTCACACTAGAAGCCCAGCAGAGAAACCACATTTTAATTGGTGTCTACAGTCAGAACTAGCTGAACTTGCAAGGTAAAAATGCCCATCCATTGGACTCCATCTGCAGTCAAGGTCAAATCTTATATGTAATATACGTGAATTCCAGTGTTTTCAAACATATGCTATAATGGCTGCGGTGGAATGCTGTTCTTTATGAGAGCAGCCGTGGCGACCCTCACAGTCAGACCTGTTGATGCTCCCTCACACAAGTACTGGGCAGGGAGGGGCATTTGACCCTCACCTGAGATCCTAGCTACCCTCCTGCCTCCTCTCCCCAGACTTCACATAGACTTAAAACTCCATACATAGTTCTACCCCAGCTTCATATAGACTTAAAAGGAACATATGGCAATTGGAAGGTTTCCCAAAGTGGGTGCCCCATCTTTCCAGCCATGGGAAGTTGACATGTCTGAGGTCACCAGGATTTTCAATGATGTGGTCATTTTGGGGTCACCCACGCTCCTAGAAGTAAGCCAGTAAACTTGAAGGTTCACCAAGCTGGACTTAGGTAGGATTGTGTCTTTGGTCTGTTGTGGGCAGGTGTCTTATCTGGGGTGAGTAGAAGTTTGCTCATGACTCCCTAGAAAAAGTTAACATAACAATGACTAAATGTGTGTGGTGGTTGAAAGAAAATAACCCCCAAAAGGGTGGCACTATTAGAAGGTGTGGCCTTGCTGGAGTAGGTGTGGCCTTGTGGGAGGAAGTGTGCCACAATGGGGGCGGGCTTTGAGTTCTCCTAGGCTCAAGTTACTTCTAGTGTCACAGACCACTTCCTGTTGCCTGCAATATGTAGGACTCTCAGCTACTTCTCCAGCACCATGTCTGCCTGCATGCCACCATGTCCCACCGTGATAATGGACTGAACCTCTGAAAATGTGAGCCACCCCAATTAAATGTTTTTCCTTCATAGGAGTCACTGTGGTCACGGTATCTCTTCACAGCAATAGAAACCCCAACTAAGACAAAAATATAATTTCTCTTCCAGGTGGAATTCTGACACAGAAAAAGGCCATTAGCTAAAAACGAAAGACGTCAGTTAATAAGAACCTATCAATACTGGTTAATCTTGACAACTGTATCATGCAACTCTGCCAACAAGGTTGCCTGAGTAGACTGCAGAGGAAATGACTTTTTGATGGGAATCCCATGGCGACCAGGGCCTCCCGCCACTGCCTCCCACATGCTGAAGTTGTAGCTGTACTACCATGTAACTTGAAACCACTCTAAAATTAAGTTTATTGAAACAAAAATTACACATGGTTTGCACATATGCTGATGCTCAGCTATATATCCCCTGCTCTCCTGACTTAACTGTTGCTTGATTCACAGATTGAGACAAGGTCTATGTGGACTTCCAACTCAAGAGTTCTGTTTTACCAACATACCTGGCTAGCTTTAAATGTACCTTTTCCTCTTTACCTATGCATTGTTTATGTATTCACACAGGGTGTTGTGTAATCCAGACTGGCCAGGGACTTGCTATGTAGCAGAGACTACCCTTAAACTCCTGATCCTCCTGCCTCCACCTGGGTCCGTATGTTTGAACAGCAAGTGCTTTTACCCCTAGTCATCTCTCCAGCCCCAGGACATGGTGTTTCCTGGATATCTTCTGTGACAGATCCCTTTGCACAGTCCCAGCTCACTTGACCCCTGCAGACCTTCACGATTTATGCCAGTCTAGACCCTGCTATTGCGTTTCCACTTAAGGATATATTTGCAAGTAACAGAGATGAGATTTGATATCAGCAGAAGAGGATGGCAAGTGCCCAGCTGTTTGCAGCTGGACAGGAAGCCTGTCATCCTGTGATCTGCCCAAGCCCCGGTGTCCATTGTGATTCTGATTGGGATTTTCGACACCAGCTGATCGTAATTCCAACTTTAGAGAAAGCACAAGTTTCTCCCTTCCCGCAAACCTGCAGCTCCAATCAGATGCCACAGGGGAAACAGACTGATTGCACTTAAGAGTCTAATCACAAGTGTGTAAATACAGGGAACAAAAGAGCAAAGTAACACACAAACCCACCCATTCAAAGTACTCAAGAGAAACAGGCCAAACCAGCCATCACCACACAGGTCTAACTGAGCTAGCCTATCTTGTTTCCATATCTTCTGTGAAGAAATTAACTAAAATCCCTGGTATTTAATGTCCCCAGTGTGCCTGATGTGATACTGAGAGAGGCTGTTTCCTTGGAGCAGCTTTCAGAATGGCCAGTGCTCAGAGCAGAGCTCAGCAACTCACTTCTTCGTTTTAGACACAGCAACCTCAAACAGTACAGGGGATTCAACATGGGCCTCCAGTTTGTCCTCTCCTACCGACTATAAACCTAATCTCTCAAAATCTCTCTGAGACAGGGCCTCCATGTAATCCTGGGTGTCCTGGAACCACTATGTAGACCAGGCTGGCCTTGAATTTACAGAGATCTATCCACTTCTCCCTCCCTAGTTCTGGGTTAAAGACATGCTGCTACCATGGCTGGTCCCCTAATCTTTTTTTAAATTATATTTTACCTATTTTTGTGCTGTGATGTGTGTATATATGTGCATGTGTGACAAGGCACGAATGTGGGGGTCCAAGCCTTCTTCCACGTGGTCTCGGGGATCAAACTTAAGCTGTCAAACTTGGTAGCAAGTTCCTTCACCCCTGAGCTATTTCACATGCCTCCAACTCCTTTTTGAGACAAAGTCCCTTGAATCACAGACTGACGGTCAGGATTGCAGATGTGTACCACCATGCCCAGTCTATGCTGTGCTGAGGATCAAACCAGGGCTTCCGGCATGCTAGACAAGCAGTCAGCCAACTGCGTGACATCCTGTCATCTTTTGTCTCTTTGCTAGGTCACCCAGGCTGGCTTTACCTTGCCCTGTAGCCCAAGCAGGCTGGGAAGTTCCATGTTCTGAGAAGCTGAACTGCAGAGCTCCTTCGGTACCTTTTCAAGAGGAAGCCCTGAGTGGTAATGTCCACCAGAAGTCCAACTACTGAGGAAGCTGGGTCAGGATTACTTGAGCGTAAGACTTGGAGACCTTCGGGGCGACAGTGAGACCTTCAAGAGGGAGAAGGCGCAGTAAAAGGAAGCGGCAGCTGTGGTGTTCAATAGGTTCACAAATGCATTTTTCGGGGCCATGCAGATAGAGGGCTCATTTGGCAATTCATAGCATACAAACACAAGGACCTGAGTTTGAGCCCCCAAACCCACCAAAAAAGACAAGCATGGTGTTGGTTGCTATCATCCAGTGCTGGGGAGAAGGTATACAGAGTGGGACCCTTGGGCTTGTTGGGCAGACAGTCACTCTAGCCCGATCAGTGAGCTAAGGTTCAATCAGACTCTGTCTCAAAAAGCACAATGGAAAGCCGGGGTGACAGCCTAGTAGCTAAAGTACTTATGATGCTGCTGGGGACACAGAGGTCCTTGTGCTCACAGATAAGCACTGGGGAAACCAGGAATGTTAAACACACAGGTTGTCTCTTTGAAAGAAGACGTATAACCAGTTTTCTGCCCTCAAGAATGGGAATGGATGTGGCTAATTATAGACTGTGACCTTGGCAATGTGGTACAGCCAGGCCACAGCTGGCTCCCCAGACTTACGTTTATCTCAGTCATCCTCCCCAGACCCTTATGTTGAGCACTGTTCTTCAGTCAATATATAGCACCCATCTATATGGGAGAAGTCACATGTACTTTACAAACAGGACCAGAGGTGGTTTACAGCCTGGTGACCTTTGCTCTATTTGTATGACTAAGACCACACCAGATCCTCCCCCAGACCCTTAAGACGTCACATGTAGTCAATATACAGACCCTGTCTTTAAGGACGAGGTCACATGTACTTTATAGAGTTTTGATGTAGCCATGCTTTAAGCTTTATTGTGCACACGGGACTGAGTTATCACCAGGAAACTTTTCCAAATTGTGCTGTACTTAAATATGCCTAAAATAAATTGCCCAGTGTCAGACTCGTGAAGTTTGAACCGGATTTCCTTCTTGCCTCTCACAGAATGTCACTCTGCTGGCCATGATGCTTGTAGACACTCCCACACTATGCAAGCATGAAGACCTGAATTTGTATGCCCACCTACACTCAGCACTCACAAAAAAGCCAGGCACAGCAGTGTGTACCCGGGAATGCCAGGACCAGGGGAGACAGACACGGGCAGATCCTGGGGACTTGCTCGATAGTCAATCTAGTGGAAACGTAGGTGTTGGGTTCAATAAGACCCTGTCTCAAAAACAAGGTGGAGAGAGAGAAAGATGCCCAGTGTCACTTGCTGACCTGCACACACATACACAGCCCCACACCCAGCACACAAACAAATGCATTTTCCTGGGAGAGCAGAGCATGACTGTGGCTCATGCCTGTTGCTCCTGAGCTGTATGGAGACGTCGTTGGTCGGTTTGAAGCTGTCCTTTCCTTTCCAATAGATGCTCTTCACTTCTGGCTTTTGTTGCAGGGGACCAAGTCCAGGGCCCTGTGCATACGAAGCTAACATGGACACTGAGTTACCTCAACCAATTTCTGGCTCCATTTTTTTAAAAACACTGTCTCAATCTGTACATTATATGGCCTGGAACTGTCCCATGGCAATCATCCTGCCTCAGCCTCCCAGGGGCTGGGGTAACAAGGCTGAGTCAGCAATCCAGATTCTGGATACTCATGAGCACCGATGGAGTGGTCCAGACTTCCCTCCTTCAAACGCTCCTGACAAGGTTGTCTTCCAGCTCCTTCCTGGACAGGAGCCGGGGTTGTGGGCCACCTCAGATAGGTGACAAGGAGTACGGACCTCAGTTGTTCTTGCTGGACAACAGACCACGATACCATCCTTCTACTAATAGTATTTAAAGTGCTGATGAGCGTGTGTGTGTGTGTGTGTGTGTGTGTGTGTGTGTGTGTGTGTGTGTGTGTGTACATACGTGCGCGCCTGCCATCCCCACGCCCTAGAAGCTGAGGCACAAACTCACGATTTCAAGGCCGGCCTGGAGACGCCCGCCTACACTAAATCCAGAACTCCAGCACTCCTCACAGGATGCTGGGGTCTGTAGAGGCGGGACGTTTCTCTTTGGACATATCCAAGACTGAACATAACACGGAGTCTGGATTAGTATCTGGTGACCTTTCTGGACACCATTACCACAATGTATCCCAAAACTTAGTTCTGGATCTTACTGAGTTTAAGGTAGACTTGTTTACATTTACCTTGCTAGATGAAATATCAGTTATTACCAAGCTGGTTAATTCGCCTAGTTTCTGTCCACTAAAAGTCTGATGAATAAAATCTTCACGTCTGTCTTGTAGGCAGGGTTTCTCTATGTAGCCTGGCCTGGCCTGACACTCACTGTGTAGAGCAGGCTGACTAGCTGGGCCAACTTTCCAGCCCTTTGTTTTCATCTATACCAAAACATGCAGCCCGAGGCAAGGCTACGTCTAGTGTTCCCCTTCCAGCTGGGCAATTCATAACTCAACCTTTGACGAGCTTGGCTAATCCAATACCAATCTACTTAACAAAGATCAAAGACTGGCAGATGCCATGATGTAATCCATTTACCCAGTGAGCATTTCCCTGATAAGCAAGCCTCTCCAAAAGATGAAATAGCCACAACCTGAGCTAAAGGGACCCAACAACACTCACTCTTTTTTGCTCTTTAGCTACAAACTTCAGTACTTATCCAGGCAAAGAGAACCTTAATCAAGGTCTGATGATTCTGAATCACTGGATCCAGGTGATCTTTCAACTTCAACCCATTTTCACGGGGACCAGGAATTTCTTACTACTTTACAATCCAGGACTACAGAAAAGCCTAGTTGAGTGTGTGGCCAAGTCTGCATAGGACTCTACTGTAAACTACACTAGACACTTGACTGCATTACTAAAGGGGTTCTGGTAGGCAATCTTCTCAGATCCAATGCTACTGTCAGTGTTATGAACATGTAACAAAGTCTGATAGGTGAACTGAACTCATTTTTTAACTTATAAAGGTTTATAGGGACACAGTCTCACTCTAAGTCAGGAAACACTGAGGACTTGAGACAACTGGAGAGCATGCAAGGATGAGCTACATTATTCTGCTGGATTATGTTGCTGTAAAGAATGAAGAAAACAGCCAGGCATGGTGGTGCACACCTTTAATCCCACTACTCGGGAGACAGAGACAGGTGGATCTCTGTGAGTTCCAGGCCAGCCAGGGATACATAGTGAGACTCTGTCTCAAAAACAGAAGACAAACAAGAATATAAGTCTCTCTACCATGAACCCTAGGCAACAAAATTTAATGTATTTTTGTTGTTGTTGTTTTTTTTTTTTTTTTTTTGGTTTTTCGAGACAGGGTTTCTCTGCGTAGCTTTGCGCCTTTCCTGGAGCTCACTTGGTAGTCCAGGCTGGCCTCGAACTCACAGAGATCCACCTGGCTCTGCCTCCCGAGTGCTGGGATTAAAGGCGTGCGCCACCACTGCCCGGCTGCTGTTGTTGTTGTTTTTGAGACAAGGTTTTCTCTGTGTAGACCAGGCTAGCCTTGAACTCACAGAGATCCATTTGCCTCTGCTTCCTGAGTGCTGGGATCCAAGGTGTGGACCACCATTGTCCTGCTCTCCATGTACATCCTTGAGGCACTGCAGAACTAATTTCTCAACAGTATAATTAGCAACCTCTCGATGATTTCTCACTTCCCGTCTGCTCTATAGACTTAGCTCTGCTTTCACCTCCATCACACTGCCATAGGGTTTTAGGAGGGGATACACCTCCTCTTCTAGGAATCTGTGGACCTGCCAGGAGCAAACACAAGACAGAAGGAAATGTTAGTGCCCTCTTAAACCAGCTCTAGCACTGAGACCCAGCATGCTAAAGCTTCCTCCACTGAGCATGCGCTGTCCTCCCCTGCCCATTAGCTCCGTCCCAGACACAAACATGTCAACCTGGCACATCCACAAAGACCATCACACCAGAGGCCGGTTCACCCAGGCCTCCTCAGTCGTTCTAAAGTCTGGAAGGCACCACACTGCAATCAGACTTCTCCATCCTCGCCCTAGTCCCATCTGACCAGTTTCCAAGGGATTAACTCTCCTCCTTTTTTCTGTACTGATGACCACTGCCTTCGCTCAAAGTCCTCATGATCTTTATTTTTACTTAATCACATCTCTGTGTGTATCTGCATGTGTACATGGCTGCCAGTGGAGGCTAGAAGAATGCAGTGAATCCTCCGGAGCTGGAGCTAGAAAGAATTTGGGCTTTTGGTAGCATGAGTCCTTGTGCCCTAAACATGTTCCTTGCAAACAAAAGCACAGTTCTAATCTTTGAGAAAAACAAAACAAAACAAAAACTAACTCTTCATTTCAAATGGCTGAATGCTAGTGTCCTACTGATGACAGAATTCTGAGGGTGAACCTTGGGGTGAAGGGTCTCTACTTTCTGGTTTGTTCGTTTTGAGACAGGGTCTCTCTATACATCTGTGCAACCCTCGGAGTGCCCAGAACTCACCATGTGACCCAGGCTGGAGTTAAAGGCCCATGGTACCACAGTCAACCTCTACTACACTTTCCAGCCTCTCTGGGTAACCCTCTCACATTCCTCCCACAGCCCCAGAGGGCCAGGCTCTGCAGTCAGCACCGCAGAGACAGTCCTCCTGAGGGTGTCCTGTTGGACAGTTACCTGCTGGGGCGCCCGGCCAGTGAAAGAAGAGGGGTCCAACAGATGCTCCAACTGTGAGTGGATGGGGCTGAAGTAGGCATCTGCCCGGATGCGCTCTATGAGGTCATTGTCACCCCCTTCCTGCTTAACCACGGCAGCTGCCTGCTGGGAAAGCACTCTGATTTTCTCATGACAATCCTGGGGAGAGCGAGGTGGTGTTAGCACATCATAGCCGGGTGCTCACACAGTCATCAGGCATTTCACAACAGAACCCGTCCCGCTGAGGTGGCTCTTCTAGAATGATCTCCACGATCTCTACTCTGACCACAGCTTAGAGACACTGAGATGGGCGTTCCTCCTTCCCAACCTTATGAACCACTGGTTCTTGCTTCCTCCTCACTTCCAACAGAGATTCAGACCCAATGGCAACAACCTTTTCTATGCTGGGGGAATTGGGGGGGGTTGGGGGACAGTCTCTATGTAGCCCTGAACTCTCAAGAGATCCACCTGCCTCTGCATCCTGAGTGCTGGGATTAAAGGTGTGCACCACTGTGCCCAGTGTGATTCACTGCAACATACCTGTCGGCTGCCCCCAGCTTTGACCATTGCCATGATGATGTTCTCTGTGGCCATGAAAGGCAGCTCTTGCCGAATGCGCCGTTCAATTACCTAGAAGGGCCAAGACAGATGCCTCAACATTACGAAGCCACGCACTATACCCAGTAGGTCAGGAAAATGCACAGTAGGGCTATGAACTGCCACTATTTACAGGGATGGGTGATGTGATGCTTTATTCAGGGCCATGTTTCTCAATTTTCTTATAAATCCAGATATCTTCTCTCCCCTCCTTCCTTAAAAAAAAAGTCTTTAAACTTTCAGAAGCAGCTTCACGGGAACAATCCTTAAAACTACCAATCTGGTTGGCGAGCTGGCTCAGCACTTAAGAGTACTTCTTGCTCTTGCACAGGGCCTGAGCTTGGTTCCCAGCAGTGACATGGCTGCTCACAGTCACCTGTAACTCCATTCCTAAGGGATCTGTCACCTTCTTCTGGCTCTTCATGGGTACTATGCATACATGATACACACACATACATGCACACGAATATTCATACACATCAAGTACCCTCCACCTGTTAAATTTCATTGCTCCACTTCAGTGAGAACACGATGGAGGAGACTCCATCTGGTTCAGGTGCCTAAAACAAAGCAAATGGCCAGGTGTGGTGCTGCATGCCTTTAACCCCAGCATTCCAGGAGGCAAAGGCAGGACACTCTATGTGAGTTTGAGGCCAACCTGGTCTACACGGTGAGCCCCAGTCAGCAAGGGCTACTACACAGAGAGACCCTGACTCAAAGGATAAAAGTCAACCAACCACAACAAAAAACCCACTCACCAAACAACAATAACAACAAGGCACCTGGTGCTCTCTGCCCGGCTCCCTGAGCTGCTCACAGGTCAAGACAATTCAGTGTTTTTCTCGGTCTGTATGCACGTCTACAAATTACACAGATCTGGTTCCCTATACCATCTTGGAGTCAAGGATGAGGTCCGGTAGAAGAACTCTCCGAGCCAACCCACAGCACCCTGATACACTCACTCCAGAGCACTCCCCTTCCCATATCCAGAGGCCTCTTACTTTGGGGTACACCACCAATCCTTCAGAAATGTTCTGCAGGGTATTTAATACAGTATCTGCAGTGAGAAATGCTTCAGCCAAACAGATCCGTCTACAAAACAAATGCATTCAGTTAATCAAATGTCAGAGACACACAAGGCGTCTCTATTGACTTCTCACGCCTTACGTACTCTGGGCAGTTTCCTTCAGTCTCATGATGCCGCTCACCCCAATGTCCTCACAACCCTCTTATCGTCGGTCACTTCTGGTCCATACTGCTTGCCCAAGCAGCAGACCTTCCACTAAGTCTACCTCAAACTCCAGCATGCATCCAGCCATTCCCTCACCGTCTCTAGCTCACTGCTACCAACCTGCTCTCCTCTGCAGTGGCTCCTGTCCCGGCAGATGTCAGGAGTGCCCCACTCCTGACCAAGTTCTCCAGCCAGCCACCGAGGCTGGCCAGATGGCTGACTCTACTCACATCCTTCCTTCCCATCTACATGACCACTGGGCCCAGGAGGGCTTGGACTGCTGAAGTGGTCTAACTTGTCAGTGCCCCCTGCACACATGACTCCCTAAATGGTGCGGGGAATCTCAGCAGGCGGTCTGAATTAGGTCTTACCTTCTGCCACAGCCTTCTGCATCAGGGCTTCACAACCATAGCTTCCCTTACACACAGATCAACGTTTGGAAAAATAAACTGCTTCAGCAGTCACTTACTTTTGTTCTCCAAATAACACAGTAACAATTGTTCACCCAGTAGTTACACAGTATTGGGTATGATGTGCAATCTACACATTATTTTAAAGTATACCGGAGACGGCTTAACAGTTAAGAGTGCTTGTTGCTCTTATAAGAACCTGGGTTCAGGGCTGGAGAGATGGCTTAGAGGTTAAGAGCACTGGCTGCTCTTCCAGAGGTCCTGAGTTCAACTCCCAGCAACCACATGGTGGCTCACAACCATCTGTAATGAGATCTGCTGCCCTCTTCTGGCCTGCAGACAGAACACTGTATACATAATAAATAAATAAATATTTAAAAAAAAAAAAAAAGAATCTGGGTTCAAGCTGGGCAGTGGTGGTGCAGCCTTTAATTCCAGCACTCGGGAGGCAGAGCCAGGCAGATCTTTGTAAATCCAGGCAGATCTTTGTAAATTCGAGGCCAGCCTGGTCTATAGAGTGAGATCCAGGAAAGGCACAAAGCTACACAGAGAAACCGTCTCAAAAAAAAAAAAAAAAAAAAGAACCTGGGTTCAGTTCCCAGCACCCACATGGCCAGCTTCCAACCATACGTAACTCCAGCTCAGGGAATCCAATACCCTCTTCTGGCATACCATGGTACACACACAGACATACACATGTAGGCAAAATACTCATACACATAAAATATCCTAAATTTAAAAAATATAAGACAGGAGGCCATGAACAAACAGGTGTTCACAGCAAAAGCTAGACTCACTTTGGGGCCTTTAGACTTTCCATAGATTAGCTGCTACCTGTGTTCATACTTTAGCCAAAAGGGCTCCATTTGCCAACTCGGTAGCTCCATATGGGTTCCTGCCTCTTCTTTGTGTGTGCGCCTGACCATCCTTTAAGTGCCTATGTTTCCTTTCCTTTGAGACAGGGTTTCTAGACCAGGGTGTTGACTCCCTATGAAGATGACCTTGAACTTCTAATGCTCTTGTCTCCAACCCTGTCCCCACTGAGAGCTGGAATTACAGTGTGCACCACCATGTCTGGTTTTAGGTAGTACTGGGGATCGAACCCTGGGCTTCGTGAATACTAGGCAAGCATTCTACCAGATGAGCTACATCTTAACCTTCCTTCCTCCGTTGGGAAGGCTGTCCGGACTCTTCAGTCACTGCACTAGGGGCAGCACCAAGCACACTGCTCCAGTCAAAGCTTCTTGAGGGGAGGGAGAAAGCAGACATGTTCGAATACGCCTCTTTGCTCCCTCCCTTTAGTCTCCTCCCACGGAGCTGCGCGTGCTGTCCCCATCACTGACCGGTTGGCACTGTCATCCAGTGTGCGTTCAAACCACTGCACCGAAGCTGTCTGCAGTGGATCCATGACAAGGGCCATCAGGTGGCGGGCCAGGCTGCAGCACCGTTCAGAGCGCATGGGGTTCCGCTTGTACGGCATGGCGCTGGAGCCTGCCCACAGAAGAGGACAGGATGCAAAGGCGGAAAGACATCTAAGGACAGCAAGTGCACAGCATCTGCTGGGTGCACGCTGCAGTCACGGGGCTGTCCACACGCCTCGCCAGCAGCCTCTCCTTTACACTCACCGATCTGCTGTTTCTCAAAGGGCTCCTCCATCTCCTTCAGGTTCGCCAGGAGGCGTATGTCAGTGCAAATCTGTGGAGGCAGACCAGGCGTCACCTCCCACGCTTGCTACACAGGGGACCTGGGGCCAGCTAGGTACACACCGGTGACAAGCTCTTATTTTTTTATTTTTTTGAGACAGGGTTTCTCTGTGTAGAACAGGCTGGCCTCGAACTCACAGAGATCTGCCTGCCTCTGCCTCACAGGTGCTGGGACTTAAGGCGTGCGCCACCACAGCCGGGCAAGTGATAAACTCTTAGTGTGTGCTGTTGCCGAGTTCAAGGCCAGCCCTACCCACCTAGGAGCCCCCGGAGTTTCTGCTCAGGCTCCTCTCTGCTCCTGAAAAGCCGAGTTGACAAACGCAAAGGGCACAGACTAGGGAGGTGGCTCTGCAGCGAACCAATGCCTGGGATGCACAGGGCCTGGGATCCTGAGCACCACAGAACAGCAACAGAAACATTCTTAATCAAAAAACTGCTTAAGGTATCAGGAAGCCGAGTGTGGCGGTGTGTGTCTATGATCTTAGCAGCTGGGTCCAGTCTGAGGCTAGCCTGGGCTACACAGCAAAACCCTGTCTTGTGAGTGCAAAAGAGAGAGACACAGAGACAGGTCACGTAAAGACAATACGGTTATCTTTCCCTCTAAGACAGGGTCCTCATGCAGCTCAGGATGGTTTTCAATTTGTTATGTAGCCAAAGAGACCCTGAACCAGTTCTGCCTCTCCTGTTGACGTGACGGGATTACAGGCACAGGCCACTATCCTTGGCTGAGGAATTTCAATTGTAATGTATTCTTAGACGGATAGACATGGTGTAGATGTAGGAGTAACTTCTTTCTCTCTGGCACACTTCACTTTAAAGGCTTTCCTTATAGGTCTCAGATTATTATGACTAATGTACTGAGATGCAGTTAACTGAAAGCCTGGGCCGCTCTGCTCTGTCACATGCCCCCCACCCCCAGCTGCCGCCATTACCTTGTGTATGGACGCCCCTAAGCTGGCCAGCACTGACAGCACTTCAATGTCCACTTTCCGTGTATAGGTCTGTCCTGTGATGATGAAAGCTCTGGAAGTAAACAGAAAAGAGATCTATTTTAAAATATGTGACTGTCACCAGGCAGTGGTGGTGCATGCCTTTAATCCCAGCACTCGGGAGGCAGAGCCAGATGGATCTCTGTGTTTGAGGCCAGCTTGGTCTACAGAGCAAGTAACAGGACAGCCAAGGGTACACAGAGAAACCTTGTCTCCCCCCCCCAAAAAAAGTGACAAATATAGATATAGACAAACCAAAACCAATCCTAAGTGATGGCTTGGCCTCCTGGGATGCTCAGTTATGCTGAACTCAAAGGGCCTGACTGGCAACTGACTCCTAAATAAAGTTGTTTCCCCTGTTTACCAATTCTCAGCAAAGCGCTCTAACCCGAGGAGGAGGAGGCAGAACCTAGAATGCCCATGTCCCTTGGAGCTCCAGGAGGTGCCCAGGAAAGGAATCATGGAAGAGCCTGGTGGAACTCAACATAGGTAGTGAGTTACATTAACTCACTGAGGGTTCCCAGGAAAGAAACAGAACCAGAGACGCATCCAGGCATGGGGACCTGCAACTGTGATTCTCACAGAACCAGAGACACATCCAGGCATGGTGACCTGCAACTGTGATTCTCACAGAACCAGAGACACATCCAGGCATGGTGACCTGCGACTGTGATTTTCACAGAACCAGAGATGCATCCAGGCATGGTGACCTGCAACTGTGATTCTCACAGAACCAGAGATGCATCCAGGCATGGGGACCGATGACTGTAATTCTTGAACGTGAGATGCTAGAGGACTTTGGTGAATTCAAGTCCAGTATGGGCTACACAGTGAGTTTCCTGGACTACAAAGTGAGATTTTATCACAAACAAACAAACAAACCCAAAACAGAACACCAGTATGCATAAAGCTACTATAAGGAAACCAAGGGCTGGAGAAGGTTCAGTGGTTAAGAGCACTTACTGCTTTCTTTTTCTTTTGTTTTTTTTTTTTTTTTAAAAGATTTATTTATTTATTAAATATACAGCATATGTGACTGCAGGCCAGAAGAGGGCACCAGATCTCATTACAGATGGTTGTGAGCCACCATGTGGTTGCTGGGAATTGAACTCAGGACCTCTGGAAGAACAGTCAGTGCTCTTAACCTCTGAGCCATGTCTCCAGCCCCTTCTTTTGTTTTTTTTTTTGAGATAGGATCTTACTATGTAGCCATGGCTGTCCAGGAACTCAGAGATCTGCCTGCCTCTGCTTCCTGAATACTAGGATTAAAGGTGTGGACCCCATGCCCAGCTTCATTTGTTATTCTTAAAGAAGACCTGGGTTTGATACCCAGCACCCACATGGCAGTTCACAACTGTCTGTGATGCCAAGTCCCAGGGGATCTGACACTCTCTTCTAGCCTCAGGGGCACTGCATACACATGCTACACAGACATACACACAAACAAAACACCCATATGCATAAAATTGAAAAATAAATAAGGGATGGGAGAGATATCCAGGCAGTAAGTGCACTTGCTGCACTACAGAGGATCTGGATTTGATTCCAAGTACGTACAAGGTGGTTCACAACCATCCCTAACTCCAGTTCTAGGGGATCCAAAGCCCTGTTCTGACTTCTGCAGGTACCGGCCACAACCACTAATAACACACACACACACACACACACACACAGAGGAGGAGGAGGAAGAGGAAAAGAGATAGTTGAATGTAGAGGCCCGTCACTAACAGGAAGTCAGCACAGTCCCCAGGTATCTACCTCTTAAACCCCGCCTTTTCTGTCACCATCTTGTCCAGCTGCTCCACCTTTGAGAAAGACAAGACAATCCTGTTAGAAATGTAGTGTTCAAAAGCCAGGCAGTGGTCCATGCCTTTAATCCCAGGACTCGGGAGGCAGAGGCAGGCGGATCTCTGTGGGTTCGAGGCCAGCCTGATCTACAGAGTGAGTTCCAGGACAGCCAGGGCTACCCAGAGAAACCCTCTTGAAAAATCAAATATAAAAAGAGCACAGGCGGGTTGGGGATTTAGCTCAGTGGTAGAGCACAAGGCCCTGGGTTCGGTCCTCAGCTCTGGCGGGGGGGCACAGGCTTCCTGTGGTTAAATTCCCAGCACCAACATGGAGGCTCACAACTGTCTGTAACTCCAGTGCCAGCGGATCCAACACCCTCAAACTAATGCACATAAAATAAAATTTAATAAATTTTAAAAAAAAAGAAAGAAAAAGAAACGTAAGTGTGTAGTCTGAGTATGCTTCATCTGGTCACCCTGCTGGGTCTTGGGCCAACACATTCTAGATCAATCCTGTGAAGTCAGAGGCAGCCTTGTCTTGTGGGCTGGCACCAGTGAGGTCACTTTCAGAATACTTTTTTTGGGTACTGCGTACGTTAAGAGATGAATGCAGTGTATTTTCTTTATTATAGTCTTTAAATATTTTTATCTGTGTGTATATGAACACCGACTCCCTGACACGAGTATGGACGCAGGACAGCTTGCAGGAGTTGGTCCTCCCACCACGTGGGTCCCGGAACTGACTCAAGTAGCCATTTTGCTGGTCCCTCAGAATACCTTCTGGTGATCCCCCTCAAAGAGCTGCAGGAAGCTGGCCTGAGTGCCAGTGGTGCCCTTCACTCCCCGGAAGCGGAGCTCATCACGGACACGCTTCAAGTTCTGGAGGTCCACGCAGAGATCCTGAATCCAAAGGCAGCAGCGTTTCCCAACCGTGGTCAGCTGAGCAGGCCTGAATGGAGTACAAAGAGAACACAGGGGTCCCACATCGAGGCCTACCTTCACCTAACAGCCGCCATTACTGGCGGGAGAGGGAATCATGTAAGAACTGGAGGGACTAGTAAAGATAAATCAATAGCTAAAAGCCAGAGAAAGAAGGGTGTAGGGCACCAATGCTGCTACAAACTAAATATAAAAGGCTGCTAGCAGAGCTCTTTACCGAGAACCTTTGTAACAGCTTGGTAGGGTGGGGCACACCTGAAATCCCAGCACTCAGGAGGCTAAGGTCTGAGGGCAGCATGCATCTTTAAACAAAAAGAGGGACTGGTAGGATGGCTCAGTGGGTAAAGGTGCTGTCAAGTCTGACAACCTGGGTTTGGTCTCTGGGACCCACATGGTGGAAGGAGAGAATCACATTCCTACAAACTGTTCTCACCTCCACCCATACACCCCAATACAAATTAAAAGAATGTGTTTTTTCAACCAGGCAGTGGTGGCGCACGCCTTTAATCCCAGCACTCGGGATGCAGAGTCAGGCAGAACTCTGTAAGTTCGAGGCCAGCCTGGTCTACAGAGCAAGTTCTAGGACAGCCAATGCTACAGAGAAACCCTGCCTCGAAAAACCAAATAAATAAATAAAATATTTTTTAAAGAGGCTTTTTTCCTGAGGTATTGGGGATGGAATCCAGAGCCTAATACATCTTAAACAGACATAATTACTGACTTAAATCCACAGCCCCTAGAGGTATTTTAATCAAATGTCAGGGACAACGGATGTTTGGTTGATGGCTATATTTCCAGATGTTAACAAGAAATGCTGAAGACAGCCAGCGACATCTGGCCACATCACTGTATAAAGGACACACCAGGGCATCCTAAACAATATTTCCTTGCTGACTCCGCTCAGATTGACCTGTGCGGACACGGTCGTGACGGCACTATTCATGACAGCTGTAAAATGGCAAATCTGTGGAATGGGATGCAGCCTAGCCACAGAAGAAGTGAATTCCAAACACACGCTGCACCATGAATAGTAGATACATTTTACACAGGTTATATACCTTACATGATTCCAATTAGATGAAGTCTCTGAGATAAACAAGCAAATCTACAGACAAAAATCAGCCTGTGCTTGCCAGGATGGGGAGAGGTGGCAGAAGTGACTGCTGATGGAGATGTCCTGAAATTACGGTGCTAACTATCATACACTGTAAATAGACTGGAAATAGTTTAGCATTCCAAAGATGATACAAGGCTTTTAGGGCTGTATTTAGTAACCGTAAAAATGCTTACATACCCTAAAAATCAAAATTACAGGGCTGGGGTTGGGTGCGGTGGCGCACACCTTTAATCTTGTCAGTCATCACTGGGAGGCAGAGGCAGGCAGAGCTCTTCAAGTCTGAGTTAGCCTGGTCTACACAGGAGTTTCAAGCTAGCCAGAGCTCCACAGTGACACCTGTCATAAACACATCTACACCTGTCATAAACAAAACATAACGAGAAAAACAGAAACCACAGGGTTCGGAGTACAGCTCTAGGAAAAAGCTCTTGTCAACACACACAGACAAAGAAGAAATTTTTAATTATTATGACATAAACCAGGGTAACCAAACAATAATGATGATGATGATGATGATGATGATGATAATCTGTCTACAATTTTTTTCTTTTATTTTCAGAAAAGATCTGTGTATCCTTGGCTGGCCTTGAACCTGTTACATAGAACTCGCATTAATTCCAAACCTGCCCTGTCTCCCGAGTGCTGGGATGAAAGCCATGCATCACTATACCTGCTCTCTGTGTTATTTAAGTTCTCTTTTTCCCCCTATAACATAAACCTAAGCACACATCCACACTGTCTTTTTTTCTTTGGTTTTTCGAGACAGGGTTTCTCTGTGTAGCCCTGGCTGTCCTGGAACTCGCTCTGTAGAAGAGGCTGGCCTCGAACTCACAGAGACCCGCCTGCCTCTGCCTCCCAAGTGCTGGGATTAAACGCGTGCACCACCAGGGCCTTCACACTGTCTTATGAACAACATTTTAACAGTTGATATTACTCCACTCTCTAGGCATACTGTACCTTATTTAATTATTATTCTCTTGTCAGTCAAGTCATTTAGACTCTTTTCTCTGATATCAGAAATGATGTCTTGATAGAATGCTTTCCCTGAGTCTGGATTACTGCCCTGGGCTAGATTCTTAAACCAATAAAAAGGAGTGTGAGGGGCTGGAGAGATGGGTCAGTGGTTAAAGCACTGGCTGCTCTCCCAGGGGACCTGGGCTCCATTTGACAAAGTGGTTCATAACCATCTGTAACCCTAGCTTGAGGGGATCTGATGACCTTTTCTGGTCTCTCTGGGCATCAGACATGAAAGTTGTACAGAAACATGCATACATGCAGACAAAACACACACACACACACACACACACACACACACACACACACACACAATAAAAAAAAAGAAAGAAAGGAAGGAAGAAAGAAAAAAGAGCATGAATGATTCTTTGCTCTTAATACAAACTGCTAATTCTTGGGCCAGTGAGCTAGCTCAGTTAGTAAGGCGTCTACTACCCGGCCTGATGACCCGAGTCCAATCCTAGACTACATCATGGGAGGAAAGAACTGACTCTTACAAGTCAACCTCTGACCCCCACACGTGCAGTGTCATGGCTACACACACACACACAGATTATGACATGCAGTGTCATGGCTACACACACACACACACACACACACACACACACACAGAGATTATGATAAAGGTGTGCTTCTCATTGTTGAGATGGGTCTTCCTATGTGGTCCAGTCTGGCCTAGAATTTGTGGGCTCAAGCTATCCTTCTACCTCAGGCCATCAAGTAGCTGGAACGACACTTGTGTGTCTCCAGGCATGTTCAGTGTAGCTCAGCTACTCTTTCTGGCCATGCTGGATGTTGGACTCAAGGGTTCAAGCAAGCCAGACAATCACATTCCCACTAGGCAACAGCTCCAGTCCCCAGAAAAGCTTCTAAGCAAGGCTTTGGGCACATTTCTAACCAGCGTCCCAAGTTATCTGCTTATGCTTTGAGATTCTGGCCTCGACACGCACACAGTAAGTTCAATTCCCCAAAAGTTATCTTATCACTTACTGGAAATGTGTGAAACCTAAGGTGGGCAGATCAGCACGTTCCTTAGCAAAGTCAGCAAGCCTCGAGATCACTCTAGCAAGCTACAAGAAAGATCACGTGGGGGAGAAGGTGAATCCAATGGAGTTCTTTATGTAGCTTCAGCTAAATGTTCACAAAATTTAACACGAAATTACATCTACACCTTAGGGAAGTCAACACTGGTGAACTTTCACCTTTGTATCTTGAAGTGCCCTGGGCAAGGATCATAGGAATCAACGTTTGAAAACTGAGTCGACTCCCTAACATGTCACAAACTATTTTAAGACCATTGCAGAATAACAGGACCAAGTGATGGTCTGACCCAATATACTCCGGCAACTCGTCTCTGGTTGCACCTGTGACATTTAAAAGGCTATGCTTTAAAAGCGACAACTTGCACTCTTCCAGGCTGGCCTTAAATTCTGAAATCCACCGGCCTCTGCTTTCCCACTGTTGGGATTGAAGACGTGTAACCTTATGTTTGAACATAAAAAGAGACAGCTCCACAGACAACATACAAAGTCCCTGACTTGACGATATAAGCTTTAGGTGCCGACACTGTGTGGACTCACTTCTAATTTCAGACCACTCCTATTAGGAGGCACTGAAGCTGGCAGGAAACTGTCAACATCTTACCTTAGGTAAAAGCAGGTCAAATGCATTTCTTAGAATAATCAGGTCCTGAAAAAGAAAATTCAATGGTTTCACATTAAACAGTATCAAACAGTAGTATCATAACTGTAATACTTTCTGGTCATTAGAGTTGGTATCTCAGCTAGCAAGCAGCCCATCTCCCCATTAGCAAACAAGTATGCTCCAAAAGATGCTAAGAGGCTGTTTTTTCCTCATTACCATTTAAAAACATAAAAGCTGGGCTGGGAATGTAGTTCAGTGGGCAGAATATTCACCTAGCATGCACAAGGCCATGAGTTCTATTCCCAGCATCATTAACTTGGAACGGTGACACATGCCTGTAATCTCAGCACTTGAGAAGTGGAGGCAGGAGGATCAAAAACTCAAAGTCATCCTTGCCCACACAGCAAGCCCAAGCTACAGGAGATGCTACTGGGAAATGGGGAGCAACTTACAGAGCAGTGGGACTACTGGGTTCCTTGGACCCCCGAGAAACAAAACCTTTACTGTTCAGTGTGTGGTGGGCACACTGAGAACTCTCTAAGTCGGTGGGCTTTTATCTTGCTTTCTTTTTTTTTTGGGGGGGGGGGGTTTCGAGACAGGGTTTCTCTGTGTAAGCTTTGCACCTTTCCTGGAGCTCACTTTGTAGACCAGGCTGGCCTCGAACTCACAGAGATCCGCCTGTCTCTGCCTCCCGAGTACTGGGATTAAAGGCATGCGCCACCACTGTCTGGCTCATCTTTCTTATACAGCACATTCCATCAGTATTCTCCCTACTTTTTCTCACCTTTTTATTTATTTATTTGAGACAAAGTTTCTCTGTGTATCCTTAGTTGTCATAGAACTCACTATGTAGACCAGGCTGGGCTTATCCTCACAGAGATCCACCCGCCTCTGCCTCCCGAGTGCTGGGATTACAGGTTTAAATCACCTTGCCCTGTTCATCTATACTCGTTAGCACAGGAAGGCAAGATCTAGAACATGAAGGTTTAAGAAACTGAAAACGGCACCGCACATACATGGTACACAGATATTCACACAAAGCACCCAAACACATAAAATAAATACTATTAAAAAAAAAAAAAAGGCCAGGTGGTGGTGGTGGTGCAGGCCTTTAATCCCAACACTCGGCCAGCAGAGGCAGGCCAATCTCTGTGAGTTTGAGGCCAGCCTGGTCTACAGAGTGAGTTCCAGGACAGCCAGGGCTATTAAAGGACAAATGCAATACTACCCTCTCTTTTCAGAAGCCAACAGCAGTCACGAGGGCCCTGGGTAAGTTCGGAGAATTAAGAATGCACAACTATTATGAAGGACATAAATCCAAGGACCAAGTGCAGAGGCTCGTACCGTGTTGTCCCCGACGTAGCAGGAGGTGGCCCCGAGGTGAACGATGCCCGCAGCTTTCGGACAGCAGTGGCCGAACGTGTGCACGTGAGCCATCACGTCGTGCCTCAGACGCTTCTCTTCCTCGGCCGCCATCTGGAAGTCGATGTTGGTCAGGTTTGACTTCATCTCCTGGATCTGTTCATCTGTGATAGGCAAACCCAGGGTCTGCAGAACAGGCAAAACAAAGTCCAGGGACCTTTATGTTCAAGTGCGTGAAAAGAAGTAACTCTTCATTTAAAACCTGGGGCAACAAGTTCAAACGTATGGGTTCCGGAAAGAGGTGTGGAGGAATCTTCCAAGAAAAATCCCAAACAGGAAGCAACAGAGTCCTGATGTTGACAACTCCTGCCTCTCTTGTTCTAGTCTCTGGGCTCAAATGTCATCAAGAAAGGCCTCGCTAATGTCCCGTGAAACATCCTGTGTCAATGCTGTTCCTTTAGCCTGCTTTCATTTAGCACACCTGTGACTGCATGACATCGTCACACATTTAATTAACCTATTCAGCTCTCTTGAAGGGATACTGCATGAGAAGAGACCTTTGTTCTATTTATTATTACTCAATCCTCAGTCAGGACACTAAGTGCGCAGACAAAGTGTGGTGGTTTTCCACCTGACTCAGATGTGCTTAGAGCAACTAAAATGAGCAACTCCATAATGTTGGGCTTAGTGCAATTCATGCCATGGTCCTAGCACTGGGGAAGGAGAAGCAGAAGAATCCTGACTTCACCTCAAACACTGTCTCCAAAAGGAAACTATCAGAGGCTGGGGAGATGGCTCAGCTGCGAAGTCCTTGCAAGGAAAGCCCGGAACTCATGAAGAGGTAGAAGGAGAGAACCTATTCCAGGAAAGTCCAGCTCCTCATCACTTCTCCAACTCAACCAGTTAGTACAGAATGTATGCTTTTTTTTTTTTTTTTTAGACAGAGACTCAGTGCGTTCTGGCTGGCCTGGAGCTTGCTATATAGATGAGGTTGGCCTCAAACTCAGAAATTCACCTCCTCCTGCCTCCCTCCTGGGATCACAGACATGTGCTGGGGCTGGGGAGATGGTTCGTCAGTTAAGACCATTTACTGCTCTTGCAGAGGACCTGACATTGGTTCCCAGCATCTACATCCTGCTCAAAACCACTTGTAACTCCAGCTCCGGGGATCCTCTGGTCTCTGCTGGCACCTGCACTCACACGTGCACATATCCACATGCTGACACGTAACTACACGTAAAAAAGATAAATAAATAAATAAACCTTTAATAAAGGTGTGGGTCACCACACCTGCTTTTGCTATTAATCTGATGCTCTAACAGATAATCTACACCCACAGCTATGTATGCTCCAAGCAATTTACAGACCAGATAAATCTTATACTCCAGTTTCAGTTTGAGGCCACTTACAAGCCATGGTGACTCCTAGCAACAGCTTGCATGCTCCCACCCTTATCTACATGATATTGGTATCAATGAATGAGAAAACTACATCACAGAGCACAATGCATGCCTACTCTCTATTGCTAGGGAACCAATAGTTTAATGCTTCATTTCCTCACAGGAACAATAAAATAAAAGAAAAATACTTATCCTATGTAATTAAAAAAAATTGATAAGCTAATATAAATAGCTTTTACAAGAAACATTATTTTGGGGGGACAGTGTTTTAAGACAAGATTTCTCTGCATAGCCCTAGCTGTCTTGGAACTTACTCTGTAGACCAGGCTGGCCTTGAACTCAGAGTTCTGTCTGCCTCTGCCTCCCGAGTGCTGGGATTAAAGACATTTGCTACCGCTGCCCAGCAAGAAACAATTTTTTAAAAGATTAAAAAACAAACAAACAAACAAACAAACAAAAACTATGTATAACCAGAAGGTACCACACAAACTTCCAAAGACAGAAAGCAACCAACAGTCCTACCCAACCATGATGCCCATGAATCATGGCACAATAAGGGTGCAGTAGTCATAGGCATTTCTTGGTGATAACCAACAGCTCTACAATTGGACTTAAGGCCTGCTCAAACAGAAGGGAACTCATGCCGGGTTCTGGAAACGTAGCCAACTACCCAGGCAAGTGAAGCCATGGATCTTGGAGAACCTCCGATGGCCACTTACTAAACCAGCATAATCCGTAAACTAGATTCTAAATATTTGTCTTTACACCCACAGGCAAGTGTGGGTCTCACCCCTCACCAAAGGAACTTCTCTTGATGCACTGAGACCACTACAGAGAACTACAACCTATCCAAACAGTTGTGAAGCCCGGTCCCAGTTGAAACATCTACAGCATAACTGCACACAAGGCTCAGAGCTCATGGCAGGAGGTAGGTCAGAAAGACTGCAAGAGGGGCTGGAGAGATGGCTCAGAGGTTAAGAGCGCTGGCTGCTCTTCCAGAGGTCCTGAGTTCAATTCCCAGCAACCACATGGTAGCTCACAACCATCTGTAATGAGATCTGGTGTCCTCTACCGGCCTGCAGGCAGAACACTATACATAATAGATAAACAGAAAGGAAGGAAGGAAGAAAGAAAGGAAGGAAGGAAGGAAAGAAGGAAGGAAGGAAGGAAGGAAGGAAGGAAGGAAGGAAGGAAGGAAGGAAGGAAGGAGTATAAGAACTAGAGGAAAAGGGGGTTTGTTGTGAAATTGTGTCTCCTAGAAATGTCAGAGACACCATACCCATGAAACCTCACTAATCTGGCTGCCTAAGCAAGACCTGAACAAGGCTGACACCAATAGCCATGCTAACCGGGAAGGGGTGAAGCTCAGGAGGCCTCAACCCTAGACCAAAAACTACAGCCAACTGAGGGATGCTGAGAGCAGAATAGTCTTCCTCTGGATGATCCAACACCAAATGGTCAGCCCAGGAAATATACACACGTGTAACATTATACAGACTGAGCAGGTTGTTTGTATATATTTAGAACACATACACCAACAACAACTATTAAAGAAAAGAGGCAATGCATTCTGGGAAAGAGTAAGGTGTGTGTGTGTGGGGTTACATGGGAGAGGCTGGAGGGGGAGAGGCAAGGGAGAAATGATGTAATTATTACGTGTACACATACACGTGTACATGAGTGAGTGGATGAGCGCGTGAGCATGTGAGCGAGTGCATGCGTGCGTGCGTGCGTGCGTGCGTGTGCGTGCGAGCCCCTGGAGCTGGTGTGACAGCTGTATGCTACCTGACACGAGTTCAGGGAAATCAACCCAGGTCCGCTCCAGGAGCAGCACAAGCCCTCAGCTGCTGTGCTGGGGCCACCTCCCCAGCCCCACAGCTTTCCTTTTCCTTTTAAGTGGGGAGAAGAATACACACAATTTATACATGTTTAAGGACTATTAGACGACCAGAAAAGGCCTTAAAGCAGTGCCAGGGCCAGGAGGCACTGGAGAAATGTCTGCTGCCATCCTCTGAGTGGATGTTTGGAAGCACAGTGGAGGGGGGGATGGACAGGGAGTGCAGGATGGACGTGGTTCCCTAGGCACTGAGTTCTGGGGAGCACACTGCTAACAGGCTCTTAAACGTGAGAAGCATTACAGCTCTCTGGATCACCTTCCGCTTCCTTCACCTTCTCTGGAAAACCTCTTCCCCAATCCATTTTTTAAAATACTAGGCTGAGGCCAGGGAGTGGTGGCGAACTCCTTTAGTCCCAGAGGCAGAGGCAGAGGCAGGTGGACCTCTGAGTTCGAGGCCAGCCTGGTCTACAGAGTGAGTTCCAGGACAGCTATGGCAACACAGAGAAACCGTCTGGGGGGGGGGGGGAGTACTGGCCTGAACAACTGAACATGTGGTCCTTCTAAGAGAAACTATTAAAGTGGCTGTGTTGTTGAACCCCTTTAATCTCACACCTGGGAGGCAGCGGTAGGCCGATCTCTGTGCGTGTGAGGCCGGCCACAGGCCAGCCATGCTACGCAGTGAGATGCTATCTCAAAAGGCAGACAAACCAACCCCAACACCCAAAAATCAAACCCACACCACCAAAAAACAACCCCACAAACCCCCGAATCCTCTGTAGTAAACACCTGCCCAGACCCTCTCTTCTCAGAGCAAAACACACACACAAAAGTGGTAAAAGCAGTTAGGAAACAGATTCCAAAACTGTCACTAACTCCAAAGGCGCCTAGGAAGATGGAAGCGTTGGCAAGGGCTCAGCTCAGGCTCTGGAAGGGATCCAGGTTCAAATCCCAGCTCTGCTGTCAGGAGCTAGCTGGGTAGCCTGGGGCAAACCTTGCTCCCTACAGACTTGGTTTTGCGCCCCACAAGAAGAAAAATTATGGCCCGGAACTATTGGCTCAGTGGTTAAGAGCACTTGGAGAGGGCCGGGGTTCAGTTCCCAGGACCCACGTGGCAGCTTACAACAGGCTATTAATCAGTTCCCTGTCCTGGCAACCAGGTATGTGCGTGGTGAAGATGCATACGCGAAGGCAGAACATTTATACACAAAAATAAAAATATATCTTTTTTTTTTTAAGGTGGGGAAAACTACCATCAAGTTTGCTACGCAGTTAAAAAAATTTTTTTTTAAATTTACTTATTTTGTGTGTGTTTGAGTGTGCACGTGTGGAGGTCAGAAGACAACTAGTGGGAGCCAGTTCGCGCCTTCCACCACGTCGTCCCGGGGCTCGAACTCACTTCGCCAGGCTTGGCGGTAAGCGACTCCCCCTCCGCCCCCCCGAGCCTGCAAAGTTTCCATGGCTTGGACTGTGCCGTGGAAGGAAACGAGCTCCCAAACCTGAAATCCTCCAAAGGATGTGCATGCAGGTCTCTGGGACGGTTGCCGAGGCAACAGGTGCTCGGGCTGTGACCTCCCTCGCGACACGGGGCACGGCCAGTTAAGTTACCTGCTCAGCTTCCGCCAGCCACAGCCACAGCTGCCGCCACGTCTGGAACTTGTACCTGTCGCTGAACAGGAAGCACATCTCGGGGCTGGCGTAGCGGGACGCCAGCGGGGAACGGTAGCTTTCAGGACCGCCAAGGTCTCCGGCGGCAGCCATCTTCCACGCGGGAGGCCGCGGCGGACACCAGCAGCGCCGCCCAAAGCGGAAGCCGGGGCGTGCCTGGGGCGGGACTTCCTCCCCCGGCCCCGCCCCCAGGGGTAAAGCCGACCTGGGTAGTGGAAGTAGCAAAGCACGTCCCTGCAGAGGCTCCACGCGGTTCTCTTGGTTTGTAGGAAACACGATTAAAGCTTCTTAAATCGATGCCCCACGCTGCACCTCCTCAGTTTTTTTCCATCGAGGAACATACATTAGCACCAGCCTTTAGCACAGAGAGGAAGGTTCCAGAAGCATTCGTAGGGACGCCGGGAAGGAGCCCTGGTGGAGCCAGACTCAGCGGGAGACAGGAACTCATAGACCGCGTGCAGTTTCCGTGCTCAGAAAGCAACCTCTCACCATTACTCAACGCGTGACCGCCCGAGAACAAATCAAACCCCAGATTCAAATTTCTGTGGCAGAATAAAAATGAACATCGTACGCATTTTTTAAAAGGATACGTTAAAATTCGACCGACTTCTGTATTTGCACAGGAAAGAGCAAAGCAAGACAAACTGACTTTCAGCAGAAAACAAAATAATCAAAGAATAATAACAAAAAAGACCTGCCCTTTGGGGCTGGAGAGATGGCTCAGCGGTTAAGAGCACGGGCTGTTCTTCCAGAGGACCCGGGTTCAATTCCCAGCACCCACATGGCAGCTCACAAACTACCTCTAGGGGATCTGACACCTCACACACACATACATGCAGGCAGAACACCAATGCACGTAAATCATTAAGAAAAAATTAAAAAAAGACCTGCCTTTAAGATTGTTGAGACTGAGCGAGTGGGGCTCCCAGGGGAAATGGGAGTAATCACTAAAATACTTTGTTAGTGTCATAATGTCTAACACTTCATATTGGTAATTAAGTACAAACGTTAGAAATAAAGAGTATTATTAAAAAAGTAAAAAAATAAAAATGTAAAAAAAAGTTCAGGAATGAGGAACACACATATAATAATAGTAATCATCTTTTTTGAGTATTTGACCACATTTAATATAGTAATTATATTTATATACAAATTTATTATACTCTAAATACAAATAAAATAAATACACTCTAATTTAAAAAAATTTAAAATTAAAATGTTAAAAAAAAAATAAAAAAAAAAGATTGCTTTGAGAAGCCAGGCATGGCGGAACACACTTGCAAACCCAGTACTTGGAAAATGTAGGCAGGAAGATCAGGAGTTCAGTCATCCTCAGCTACATAGGAAGTTCAGACCCGGAAGACTACCCGGGCAGCTTGAGACCCTGCCTCAGCCAACTACTTCCCACCCAAACAAACGAAACAAACCCAAGCCAATAAAAGGGGCTCCTGCGGTGTGGTGCTTCTCCTTCCCCAATAAACACTATGGCTGACAGTTATTTTAATCTTTTTTTTTTTTTTTTTTTTTGCAAGGGTCTCACTGAGCAGCTGTCGCTCTCCGAGTTAGACCAGGCTGACATCTAACTCAGACTTAGCTTCTGTCCCTCCAAGGGTCAGGATTCAAGCTGTGCTGCACTCCCAGCTCCAACAACAGCAATCTTGTTGTTTTGTTTTTCAAGACAGGGTTTCTCTTTGTAGCCCTGGCTATTCAGGTTGCTCTGAGAACCAGGCTGGCCTCGAACTCACAGAGATCTGCCTGCCTCAGCCTCCTGAGGGCGGGGATTAAAGGCTTACCCCCACCACTTCCCAGCTATTTTTTTTTGTCTTTTTGAAAGAGTGTCTCACTATGTAGCCCTGGCTATCCTGGAACTGTTGGTAGACCAGGCTAGCCTCTAAGGCACAGGGAGCCACCTGCCTCTGCCTCCCAAGTGCTGCAATTAGAGGCGTGCACCACCATGCCTGCCAGTTGACAGCAATCTTGATAGAGCGGTGGTTCTCCACTTTCCCAATGCTGTTAATATTTATTTATTTATTTATTTATTTATTTATTTATTTATTTATTTATTTATTTATTTATAAACCCAAGTGTGAGCTGGGCGGTGGTAGCACATGCTTTTAAAGATTTATTTATTTATTATGTATAAGTGTTCTGTCTGCATGTGTCCCTGCACTCCAGAAGAAGGCACCAGGTCTTACCTTGTCAACCATGTGGTTGCTGGGAAGTGAACTCAGGTCCACTGGAAGAGCAGCCAGTGCTCTTAACCTCTGAGCCATCTCTCCAGCCTGCTGTGACCATTTAATACAGCCCCTCAGATTGAGGTTGGTGACCCCCAACCCTAAAACCCACAGATTGAGAATCACTGTGATCGAGACAGGAGATCCCATCTGTCTGCTTTGGTCACCTCTACTCAGCACCACAGCTAGCATAGAGTACATACTCACTAAATAATTGATAGATGAACAAATACCCACCCGGAGAAGCATAGTTCAGCAACAGAGCTAGGCATGGTGCATAATATCTGAACACTGCTCCCTCTGCCCAAGCCTCACCTCCTCTAGGCAGCCTTCCATAGTTCCTTTAGCGTCTCCCTCTAACTGATTTCTCCCAGAATACCTTGTCCACCAAACAAAACTACCAGACACCTGGTCCCAAGGTTCTTGAGCAGCAGAAGGCTGGACTGGGGTTCCTGGGACAGTGTACTCTGGATTGGTTCAGGGGTATAATTGCTTTGATATACTGTAGTGGCTCACTGTTCTCTTTCTGCAGAGATCCCTTGTGAAGTCAACTATTCTCAGCCTTCCCAGCCTTCTCTCCTGCCTCTGCTTCACTTAGCCTCCTGTTACTTTTCCTCATCTAACTATAGTTTTAGCCTATACTTTTCTACTTGGTCTTACTTCCTTCTCTGACTTGACTTTTGAGACAGAGTGTCGCTTTGTAGCCTTAACTGGCCTGGGACTCACCGTGTAGATCAGGCTGACCTTGAATGAATTGTATCGATCCACCTGCCTCTGACTTCTGATTTAATTCACCCAATTAAAAGCATGGGTGACCAAGCCAGGCAATAGTGGAGCACGCCTTTAATCCCAGCACTCGGGAGGCAGAGCCAGGAGGATCTCTGTGAGTTTATAGAGCAAGATCCAGGACAGGCACCAAAACTATACAGAAAAAAACCCAGTCTTGAAAAACCAAAAAAAAAAAAAAAAAAAAAAAAAAGAAAGAGAGAGAGAGAGGGAGGGAGGGAGGGAGGGAGGGAGGAAGGAAGGAAGGAAGGAAGGAAGGAAGGAAGGAAGGAAGGAAGGAAGGAAGAAAGAAAGAAAAGGCATGGGTCACCATGACCAGCTGTTTGGGTTTTGTTTTTTGATGCATGGAATTATTCTGTTAAACATCACCAGCTGCCTCAGGGTCTGTTGAGTGTGGAGTCCCCTGCTTTTTGGCTTTCTCCTCACTACCCATTCCCAGCATTCCCATAGTTTCTGGTCCTGTCCTGTGGGCGGGTTTTGGCACTTAGGATTCTTGCCTAAAAATATGGCTGATGCTCCCCGGGCACAGTGAGGAGAGACAACAAGTGATGGTCACTCTCTGCCTGGGACAACGGGCTCAACCAACTTGTCCTTCTCTTCTGCTTTCCTAGCACTGCATTGTAACTTCTGTCCCTGTCCCTTCCTCTTCCTCACCGCCCCCACCCCTTCCTCCTCTCCTCTTTCGCCTCTTTTGTTTGTTTTTGAGACACAGTTTCTCTGTTGTAGTCCTGGCTGTCCTGGAACTCTCTAGACCAGGCTGGCCTCGAACTCAGAGATCCACCTGCCTCTGCCACATGAGTGCCGGGATTAAAGGCGTGCGCCGCCGTCCACACTCTCTCTCCTCTCTCTTTTTTTTTTTTTGTTATCTTTCTGAAAAGGCTACGTTCTATAATATATGTGTTTGTCTGTATTTGCATAAAGCATAACAAGGTGTGGAGGGGGTGAGGGACTGGAACAGACAGGGCTAGGTCTGTAAAAATCCCCAGCACACATCTTTTATGTTCTTTTCATTTTTGTGCCCAGCGGTTTTTCTTTCTCTTTTTTCCTTTTTCCTGCACTCATTCACCACTCCGGGCTGGCACAACTGTTCAGCCCCTTCTCTCCTTCCTGCACCTTCTCTTCCCTTCCCTCCGTCTACCACTCCCACACTACATCAGGAACAGTGACAGGGCTGCCCAAGACTCAAGCCACGCCTCCTCCCTACTTCCATTGAAAGGCTTACCTTCGAGTCCATGAGACCTCCAGAGTGCTGTGCGGGATTGGTGCCTAGACACGTCCATGGCTGTCACTGTTACCTGGAGCAGCATCTTTCAGCTTTGACTTTTCATTTTTATTTTGTGTATATGGGTCTTGTATGTCTGCATGTATGTCTGTGCACCACATGTATGCAGTACTCAAGGGAGCCAGAAGAGGGTGTGAGCCACCAGTGGGTGCTGGGAATAGAACCCAGGCCCTCTGGAAGAGCAGCCAATGTTCTTAATTGTTGAGCCATCTCTTCAGGTCAGCACACGCTCCCCGAGGGCCCCACCCCCGCCCCCGCTTCCTGTGGCTTAATTCAAAGAACAAGTCTTCAAATTTTGTTTTGTTTTGTTTTGTTTTTTTTTCGAGACAGGGTTTCTCTGTGTAGCTTTGCGCCTTTCCTGGAACTCGCTTGGTAGCCCAGGCTGGCCTGGAACTCACAGAGATCCACCTGGCTCTACCTCCCGAGTGCTGGGACTAAAGGCGTGCGTCACCACCGCCTGGCTAGTCTTCAAAAATTTTTAAATTAGATTTATTCATTTTATGTGTGTTTTGCTTGCATGTATGTATGTGCATCGCCTGCATGTCTGATGCCTATAGAGGTCAGAAGAGGGCATTGTAGCCCCTGGAACTGGAGTTAGGGATGGTTGTGAACCACCATGTGGGTGCTGGAAATTGAACCTATGACCTCTGCGAAAGCAGCCAGTGCTCCTAATACTGAGCCATCTCTCTGATCACTTTTTATTCCTGTGTTTTCATTGAGACTTTTGTTTTGTTTTGTTTTTCGAGACAGGGTTTTTTCTCTGTGTAGCTTTGCGCCTTTCCTGGAACTCACTTGGTAGCCCAGGCTGGCCTTGAACTCAGAGAGACCCACCTGGCTCTGCCTCCCAAGTGCTGGGATTAAAGGCGTGCGCCATCACTGCCCGGCGAGACAGGGTCTTTTGTAGCCTAGTCTGGCCTCAAACACCTTATTATTATCCTCCTGTCTCCACTTCCCCAGTGCTACGATTACAAGGGTGAGCCATCGCTACCTTTGTGTATGCTAAGTATACATCTCCAGTTTTGTTTATAACTGTCTCCTTCCCGGACACTAGACCTCAACCTAGGTCCTGGATGTACTAGGCAGGAGTCTAACCACTGCTCTGCATCTCTAGCTTGTATTTTTCCCATTTAAGGTCCTTGTTTTTTCAGCCTGGTTCTCACAAAACAAGCCAACAAAAATAAATAAATAAATAAATAAATAAATAAACAAACAAATAAATAAATAAATAAAGACCTTGGGCCAGAGAGATGGCTCAGTGGCTGAAGGGGCTTCCTGATAACTAGAGTTCAGTTTCCAGAGCCTATGTGGTGGAGAGAACAGAGCTCTGAAAATCATCCTTGGATACCCCCAACCCAAATACATACATATAATAAAAATGTAAACAAAACTTTTTTTGTATGTTTGAGATAGGTTTTTATCCTGTAGCCCAGGCTGGTCTGGAGTCTGAGGGAATCCTGCCTTTCAGCCTCAGCCATCTTTTTTAGTGTAGTGGGATTACAAGTGTGGATCAATAATGTTTTTTTTTACTATAACATCCCATTACCCACGAGGATCGTCCATCTTCCACACACCAAGTGGAGGCCTTGCAACTCAACAGTGAGATGTAATTAGGCTGGAGTGTGGAGAGGACAGGTAGTGAGCCTGAGGCCAGGGCTACAGGTACAAGGAAGCCATGTGAAAACTTTGTTAGAAATAAGGAGTGCTGAGGTGTTATTCTAATGGGATGTCACTAAAGGTTGGAACATGACTTTACCAGACTTGTATTGTGAAACATATCCTATTACGTATAAACTAGAAGGAGACAGGTGACTGGACATGAGAAATCAGCTGGGCTAATGCAATGGTAAAACCAGGTGCGGTGGTTTAATCCCTGTAATCCCAGCCCTTGAGAGGCTAAGACAGGAGGACTGGTGTGTTTGAGGCTAGCCTGGGCTACCTACATAAGGAATTTCAGGCTAGCCTGGCTGCAGAGTGAGGCCTTGTCTTAAAAAAAGAAAAAAAAAACAAAAACAAAGAGAGGGAGATATTCTTTTTTTTTTTTTTTTTTTTTTAAGATTTATTTATTGTGTATACAGCATGTATGACTGCAGGCCAGAAGAGGGCACCAGATCTCGTTACAGATAGTTGTGAGCCACCATGTGGTTGCTGGGAATTGAACTCAGGACCTCTGGAAGAGCAGTCAGTGCTCTTAACCTCTGAGCCATCTCTCCAGCCCGAGAGGGAGATATTCTTGCTGTGTTGCCCAAGCTAGTGTCCATCTCCTGGGCTCAAGGAATTCTGCCTCAAAATCCTGAGTAGCTGGGACTTAGCAAAGGTCAATAATTGGGAAGGCACTGGCAAAATGAGCAGAGACGTGCAGGCAGTTGAGCCGTGTCCAGGTCTGGTGGCAGGGAGTTAAGTGTACATTTATAGCTTCCATACTTGCGTGTCCGCCCCCCCCCCCCCCCCCCCCCCGCCCCTTTCGCACCGGAAAATGCTTGAAGTGTCAGGAACAGAGGAGCAGTGGAGCACACAGACATGAAACAGCATGCTCCTGATATTACGGAATGTAACTTCTGCAAAGCACACCATCAAAGAACAGGAACCAGCAGACGGGAGACAGGAAGTCATGGCATGTTCAAAGTGCACATCTGGGATCCTGAGAGCAAGTTTCCAGAATATAGCGGGAGGCAGGAGGAAGGAGTGGAGGGTCCCTAACATGGAAGAAAAGAGGCTCTGTTTGAGCCAGAGTCTGAGATAGCCTAGGCTTGCTCAAACTTGCTATCTAGTCAAGGAAGACCGGGAACAACTCATCCTTCTGGCTCCACTTCCTGAGGGCAGGGATTAACCTGCACATCCACCCTGCTGGTTGAAATTTAAAGCCTTTGGTAATGAAGATTTTCATAGTTTTTTTCTTTTTTCTGATCTCTGTTTGTCAGAGGTGGGCTTGGCATAGGCCGGCCCTCCAGATGTGCAGTTCATCCTGAAGCCCCCAGTTTTTATTTGCATTTTCTTCTGTTCTGAAAGTAGGGATTCAAGTCAAGATCTAAGGCACTCTATTACTGAGCTACATCCACAGTCCCCCCACCCCCTTTGGTTTCACTAAAGTTTCAGGCTGGCTTTGAACTTTCAACACTGCTTGAGATTAAGGTGTGAGCCACAATACCTGGCCAATGTTTACACTCTTTATGAAGAACAGACTGGACGGTAGGTAAGAGGATTCCAGGTGTTTCTCAGCCCATGTATTTCCAAGTAGCTTTTTTGTGGTGCTGGGTTTTGAACTCTGCCTTGTCCATGCCAAGCACATACTTTACCACTGAGTAGATCCCACCCCACTCAACTGCTTGCATGACTTGACCCCCATCTGAGGTGCTAGTATGATTTTACGCAGCAGAGGTGAGCGTTCATTAAATGGGTGCACAATTCAAATGGGCTACACGCAATGCCCCCACCCCTGGTCAGCTAACTGGACTATGTCAAGCATGGCTTTTCTGAAGAGTTTGCTGCTGTCTATGAAAGAGCTCAGTCTCCTTTCTAGCTGTTAACAGTAGCAGAGGGGCATCTTCTCTCCTTTCTACTCCAGTGTTCGGGCAAGCATAAACAAGAACCAGACAAGACACCAGGCAATAGCAAAAGATGACCCTCAGTGCTCCATGGCAGGTGGCAGCTCTGGAACAGGGCAGCAAGAGGCAGAAATGGACCGACTGGCCTAGTGTGGAAGAAGGCTCAAATTCAAATGTAGGATTTCTGACATGCTTTTGTGTGGACTAGAGGGGATGGGAGAGGAAAAATGGGAGGAAAAAAAAAGTAATATTGAAGAAGCCAGCAGATTAAACTGTCAGAATAAAGCCAAAACCACAATAGTAAATGCTTAGCAGCCAAACACATTTATTAGTCTTTTTTCTTTTTTTTTCCAGGAACTCAAAAATATTTTGTAGTTATAATGTAAGCAACTGAGTTGCACATAATACAATCATATCTTTCCAAAATAAAATAAAATAAAAACTAAACAAAAATAAAATAAGCTGTTTAAAAGCCCAAAAAAAACCCTTCAGAAAACTTTTATATATGCGTTACATCATCTCTCAGTTTTAATGAAATGACTACGACTTTATTCCTTATTACTCCACCTGTCACAATCCGATAAAACACCACCCTTCAGTTTTGTTTGTTTATATATATATATATATTTGTTTTTGATATATATATATATTTTGAAATCCAGCATGAGAAATACAGTACCTGCTATGGCAAAAAATACACATAAAATGCAACTTTTCAGCTTATTTGTACATTAGTAGAGTTTAACATTTTGTTTTTTTTTTATTTTTTTTTTAAGTGAACCAGTGATTTTAAGTACCACTATACTAAAAAAGTAAAATAAAATATAGAAAGGGGGCCGGCCTGCCGTGCAAGTGAACCACCAAAGTGCCTAGTTTCTGTGTCCACGTTAAACCAGTAAGATGAGCAACTTTACCATATGGGAGTCTGACTGAACCTCTATGTTAAAAAAAGACAATGCCACATCCTTTTCTCCCCTCAAATATCCTTAAAACTTGTCATCTGCACTTTCTATTGCCCATCAGAAGAGAGAAAAGAAAGTCACCAAAATAATATCGTAAAAGCGATTTCAAGTATAAGAAAACAAAACACTTATAGGTAACTTGCAGAGAGCATCAACGTGTGCAGCGATTTAGTCCTTTTGACAGGTTGTTTCTGCTGAGTGTTTCAGATGAGAGGATTTTCGCGGTACCTTCCATTTGTGTGCAAAGTTGGAAAGCTGCCTCTTAAAACTTCAGCCTCCTGGTGCCTTTCTCTGAACCTTTTGATTAAAGGGCAAAGAGAAGCGCTGAGAGCAGAGAGGAGGGAGTGAACTGGGTGTCACAATGAGTTAAACAGGCTCTCTCTCCTCCTCGGCCACATCCCCAGGTCCTCTCACCTCTGGTTCAGCCTCAGTGACCTCTTACTGAAGGGTCTCCCACTCACTGCTTCCTGATTTGGTAGAATGAATTTCACTATGTAAACGTAGCCCCTAGGATTACAGAACCCAAAGCAGCATTTGTATCTCCATCGAAAGGGAGAAAGATAAAACAGTCCTCTCCTCAGGTTGCTTTGTGTTGTTGGTTTTGGTTGCGCAGAACAGGGCTGGGGCTGGGGCGGATGCAGAATGAGAAGTTGTAAGCAGATGGTGGGGAGTCAGGGAGTGGGCACGGCTGAGCGGATAGATCTGCTTTATTTTCCCTCCCAGAAGAGTTTTATTTTTTAAAACCTGTTAAAAATGTTCCTGCACCTTAAGTCGTGCTGAAATTAAGGCCAAGGGTGCAGAATCTTGTGCACATGTCTGTGAGCACACTAGAGGTGCGTGCACCATTTTGATGTCTTGTGTTGAGACCACTGCATACACTTTGGTCACTGGTGTGTGCAAAGGGTGTGGTAAGGGGACGTCCCAGGAAAGAAGTGCAGACATCAGCGAAGCCCTTTGGGAACATCAGAGAAGAAAACAAGGGCAGGCAGAACCCGGCAAGGAGAGGAAGCGCCCTGATAGGCAAGGGTCTCCAGACTAACCACAGAAGTAAACTCCAAGTGGACAGTGCCAGTCGGAAGATGGGCAGGGGATGCCCATGTACTTTCATCAAGATTCTTCCCTCAAAGGAAGTCGTCGTTGAAAAGGACCAGGGAGAGCACTTAAAAAGCTTGACAGATACAGGCTGAGTTCGAGTGGGCTACAAGAGGGAGTCTCTAACCCTGTCTCACGAGAGCCCGAGTCCAGGAGGGCAGCAGCTGTCAATGCCCGCACAAGCAGCATGTGTCAATGTGTCTCCTCTAAGAATGTCAGCTCTAAGCAGCATGGAGGGAGATTTGAGGATACACAGGGCTTTCAGAGTTGTTTGCATGACTCCTCAGCTGAGGTCCCTTCTAAGTAAGCAATCCATTTCCAGAGCTCTGCTGAAAAAGCCACAGGACAGGCTGTAATATCAAGGACTAAACCCCACCGGGGAACCAGAGAACCACACTAACGGGAGAGAAGTGTGAGCATGTCAACAACAACAACAACAACAACAAAGGGCAGAGAACTCGAGGTCCTGGGTATGGAACCTTCTGAAGCGCCTGGAGGGGGTGAACATACGAAGAAGAGAGAAATTCAGACATTCCCTACCCTGGGACCTTGGTGCTGGAACAGATGGCACCTAGTTAGAGCATGCGGAACCCGTGGTGTGCTGTTCTGTGCTGTGAGGAGAGGACCACCAGGAGAGAACAGCCACACCACAAACCCAAAGCTACCCCACCGACCTGTTTTGTTTTTCCTTCTTCAACAAGAAAAGAATCCAGATCTGAAACTTCTGATGGCTTAAAATGCAAATATCATATTTCAGGGTTATTTTCACAGCAAAGAACATGTTTCAAAGACCTATCTGGTTATTTACACATCCTTATTTTATAAAGAATAGCTCAATGATGTCAAGAGAGAAGAGTGAAGGGCTTACATTGCTGGGGAAATATACCTTGAGGTATCATTTTGTGTCAGACACTTGAAACATCAGGATTTTCTTGTTGTTTTGCTTTTGTTTAAAGGCAATCGAGCAGATTTGGAACCCTGATAAGATCATGCCTGCGCAGCCTTGCACAGACACAAAGAGACTGTGATCAAGTCTGTCACTCATTACAGTACTGTGAACATAACAAAGATTGCTGTGTGGAAAACACTGGATCAGGCTGAACGGCTCTCGCTTCTGATACTGTGTGCTGTAATAATGCCTAGACCAGGGCAACGCAGATGCCATGATTTATCACAGTCCAAGTCCACAAAAGAATTGTTAGAACAAAGAAGAGGAGGTACAAAGACCTTCCAGTGCCCTACACCTCACTGCACCACCACCAGTACAGGTGAGGGAAACAGAGATCAGGGATGGAGGACAGGGAAGGGAAGCCTGGTTTTGCCTGTCAATCAACAGCAGGTAACAGCCCTCTTTCTCAGCTCATAATTAGGAATGGTTCCCTTCACAATGATTGACAACAAAGACACGTGAAAGAGAAGAGGAGTTTCCAAAGCGATGTCAAGATGAACTCTCAGGTCAGCAGAGTGCGGCATGGTTTCCTGAGCTTGAAAGGGTTCTGAGTTCAGAGAATACTGGAGCCTGTACGCTTCCATGGCTGCCCTGGGTTAACACTGCATGGCCAGTATCAAGAATCCTGCACCGAAATGGTGGACAGGCATGGCAGACCCCCCCGAATTTGCTTCACAATCAGACCTGCCGGAAGGCGGGGTCTGGGAGGTCCCTTTTGCCCTCACTGTGCTGACCTGGCGAGCCTCTCCTCTCCCCTTCTCAGACGTGGGGATACCATGGACACAGAAACCGGAAAACATAAAGATGCAGATCAACTTCTTCCCCCTCTTCCCTCCCTTCCCCCTTTTCAGAAAATGCATAGTTACATATTCAGGTTACAAAATGGAGCAAGGACGACCACATCTGGACCTTTTTTTTTTGTTGTTGTTGTTGAAACAAATAAAATAAAAAAACCCACAAAAAAACAAACAAACAAAAAAAAAACCCAAACAAACAAAAAAACCTGATTCCAACAACCTCTCATTAATTTCACATTTGCATAATAATACATCCCAAGGCAACCAGGAGCGAGTGAGGCCTCCCTTTGTCTTCCTGAATGAAGCTGGAGGAACCTGGGAGAGTGCTTTCCTTGGTGGGTGCGCTGAGGATGGTGGACAGGGCCCTTGGCACCCACTGGATCTTTCTTTAGAAGACAGGGAGAGGCGGGGTCGTTGAAAAGAAACAGGAAACATAAGGATCTCTAGGTTTCACTACAACAGTTCTTAAGAACTGCAACATGATTTCAGAGCTTTTTCTTTTTTAAACACTGGTCTCAACTCTTTCAAAACCTTTCTCTTTGCGTGCAATAAATACCCTGTTCACATAAAGAGCAACACTGCTGTGACTTGAGTTTGAGAAAACCATGGCCTCCTAAGGCAGAGAGGGTGGAAAAGGAACCTTCTACAACACAAAGCCAGAAATGCCGCCTTCTTCTTCTTCTTCTTTTTTTTTTTTTTTTTTTTTTGGTTTTTTTGAGACAGGGTTTCTCTGTGTAGTTTTGGTGCCTGTCCCAGATCTCACTCTGTAGACCAGGCTGGTCTCGAACTCACAGAGATCCGCCTGCCTCTGCCTCCCGAGTGCTGGGATTAAAAGCTTGAGCCACCACCGCCTGGCCAGAAAAGCCTTCTTTACATGCGTGAATGGGTCACCAAAATCACTGCATCCTGATTGCTCCAGTGCTTACAGAAACACACACACACACACACACACACACACACACACACACACACACACACACACACACACACACACAAAACTAGGGAATGCAGATGTAGACAGCTGACCTGCACCGGACTAACCTGGGCCTTGCTCATAACCTCCCAGCCCAAGATGCACAACCACACTCTGCAAAAGGGACACTCATGGAAATCCAGCAGCTGTCCCTGGGCTGCCAGGAGACTCTCGGACAGACCACAGTTGGTCTCTGGACCGACAAAGGCACATTCAGAAGTACTACACTTGAGAGAGTCCTTGGAAAGAATTCAAGGGGGTAGTGTTTTAAACACGATTATTATAACTCAACCCCAAACTTCTGGCAAAAAGAAGTTTCAAGCTAAAACTATCCCTTGGTGAGTGACCATCTTACCTTTACAAGGTATGGGACCTCTTGAAGGATTCCCAAGGGTGTGTTTTGTTTTGCATAAAGAGCCCCCTTTTGTTTTTGGCATACACATTCAGCATCTACTACCCTTTCCTGCCTTAAGGCCAGTCATGAAAGTAAGGCTACTCCACCTGCCTCCAGTCCCTTTACAACCCCCAGTAGTGGGGTACCCTTTCAGTGGCCCAAGAAGAACTGAATGACCCACCAGAAGGTCCAAGAACTCAGGGAGAAGGGAGAGAAATGTAGGAAGGAAGGATTTCCCTTTTTGAAGTCATCCCAATTTGCTGATACTGGCTGGATACAGGTCAATTGTAATTGGGGGTTTATTTCCACAGCACTGACTACTCCTAGTGTGAAAACAAAGCTGAGGCACGTAGCGCTCTAGGAAAACACTATTTCTTTTTTATTTAAAATAGAACACTTCTTGTCTATGAAAGTGTACCCAGCTTGTCCTCTCCCCTGGGAAGGTAAATCTGTCACCATGAGGAACAATGCTCAGCTAAGCAGAGCCTCTGGTCCTTTTCGAGGCAAGGGCCATTTCTGTTGAAAACAAATCCATGCACACCTGACCAGAAAGAGCTATTTAAATTTGAAAAGGCAAATAGCAGTTTCTGTCTCTTTGCTACTATCTTAAAAACCATTCACTTGATGAAAATACTTTCCGACTGTTCAGGACCCAGTCAGGATGACCACACACTGGGGCAGAATGGATGCTGAGCTGGCAGGAGCTAGCTCTCCTCTGACTTTTATGATCCTGTACCTTGTTCATGTCCTCCTTTGGCAGTGTGGACTGGGGGAGATGTCGTCGGCAGTTTAGGGAGGACTGATAGTTTTTGCTTTATGAGACAGAGTCTCTCTGAAATATGCTATGTAGACCAAGCTGGCCTTGAACTCAGAGAGGTCCACTTGCCTCTGCCTCTCAAGTGCTGAGATTAAACATGTGTGCCACCAAGCCCAGACCACCATTCAGTTTTTATTACTATATTTTTAGATTCTTGGAGTTGATAACTTCAAATATAAAGAATGTGGGATGACTATCCCCTTTGTCAAATTTAAGACTGCGAATAAAAACACTACTGTTGACGAGTGGAACTACCTCTGATGAGAGCATGCCTTTGGCACCACCTGTAAACCTATAGGGACAGTCTGTTCCCGTACAGACTGATGACGTCTTCAGTAGCCCTGTCCTTGTAGATAAAGAGCAAAGGGGCTCTGCATGGCTATCAGAATCTAAAGATGGAGACACTTGCACACAGGCTAGGATAACCCTAGCTGCACTCACAGAAGAAGACAGTTGTGACATTAAGAAGTGTATGTTGCTAATGCACTGACATGGACTGTGACAAAACTTGGCAAAAACACTGGAGAATAAAATTTCTTCACCAAACCAACAAAGCAACCAAGCAACCACCCAAACCAGCCACAGCTAAGGATGTGTCTCTGCTCCTAGTTGAAGACCTTATATATACTTAGAGTAAACAAAAGAAATCCAAAGCAACAAATGGCAGGGCTGTATAGATATGCTGAATTTTAACTCGGAGGGCAGGGAAGAGTGGGACCTTCTCTACACAGAGACTCTCAATCTTAGAGATGGCTATCGCCAGCCAGGCCTGCTGAAAATGTCCTATGGACACTGGACAGGAAAGTACAATTGACGGACACATTTTGCTCAACACAGAGACACTACAAGTCAAAACGGCAGCGTATGAGAAAATAATTTAAAAAGCACACAGCATCTGAGGTCAAAGTAGAATCCAGCTATCAACCCTACCCAAACCACACCCCTTCTAAGAAAAGGATGACAGTGACAGCGCAGGGCTGGAGGAACTGTGTGGCTGAGGCACATGACGTGCTTGCCTAGCATGGGCGGAGTCCGGGCTTTTATCCCCAGCACCACAAACTACAAGAAGGGAGTGCAGTATGTGCAGTAAGTTACTGTTCAGTTTCTGGTCGGTACACTAATAAAGCCCTTCCAAATCCTTAGCAGGAATTCTTCTCCCTTTCTTTCTCCCCCTCAAGTCTTATCTTCCACATCATACTTAATTTTGAACAAGCCACATTCACAACCAGAGCGGGAAAATTCTTAGAACACAAGCCATTGCGATACTAACCCCTGCTGGCTGTAACTACTGAATGGCACTACGCAGGCGATGCTTCACCAAGGACACTTGGGGGAGAACACAGTTTGGAGTCTGTTGTTTTAGGACCAGCACTGCTGTACTGCTAAGGTCATTCCTATGAATGCTGGAGATGGAAAGTAAGTTTAAGGATTGAGGGCTGAGAGCAAGAGATGCTACATGGACTATTCTTTTTTGTTTTTAGACAGGGTGTCAGAGACCTGAGTGTTTCTTCACCCTTAAACGGGGTCATGGCACTGGGTCTCATCGGCAGCAGAGGTTCTCCCAGTGATGGGAGACAACTCTTTCCCCGACTTGTGCTTTTCTTTTGGCTACTCATATGATAGACAGAAACAAGTTTTGTGATGCTCATGAGACATATATACCTCTACCTACCACTAATCAAGAATTAAAAAAAAAAAAAAAAGCCGGCCGGTGGATTTCTGTGAGTTCGAGGCCAGCCTGGTCTACAGAGCGAGATTCAGGACAGCAAGAGCTACACAGAGAACCCCTGTCTCAAACAACAACAACAACAACAACAACAACAAAGAGTTGTTTAAAACAAAACAAAACAAAAACCCCACAAAAAACAGCCTACTATAAAACAGAAGCTCACACTTACATGCTTATAATATGCACAGAACAAAACTATATAGTGGTGACTACAAGCTTCTGTATATATGCCAGACCGTGCTGTAAGGGTATGCTCACTGAATTTTTCCATGTATAATGAAGTCGCCTAATGTCTTGGTAGACAGGGTTCTTGCTCAAGAATACCACGGGAAGGGAAGGGCTTTCCACCGTTCAGACACCCTCACCACACCCTCTTCTCAGGTCATTGCCAATCACTAACCAAAGCTTCCAGAAAGATGACAGATGGAAGGAGTGCACGGGCAGGGAGAAGACAGGCGAAGAGAAGTGGAGAAGCAGGAGCCTTCTTCCGCTGGCCCGGCATAAAAAGACTTTCCCCAGCACTGTAACTGTCATCCTTCTACACACGGGAAAGTCAGCACCTATGGAGGGCACGCGACAGAGGAAAGAACTTGGCACCCCACATTTTCAGACAAAAAAACATACCTAACTTCCTCAATTTGTGTTTATTTTGATTTAGCCCACTGCCTTTGGGGCCTGTCCAGAACCACTCCAATTTCCTTTCCAGGTAAGCATCTTACTGCTGTGGAGTGACTGGACCACGTGCACATACACACTCATCTCCTGCTGAGGATGTCTGGGTGTATGTGCGAAGGCACTAAAGCGGTTAGAGAATGCAGGCAGCAACCCCACCCATTCACTTTACCTGTGGAGCTGGAGTTTCTTTCCCACTGGGAAGAAGCTTAAAGTTTGAAAGAAGCTGTGGCCATGACCTCTGGCCCCAGGAGGGAATACAAAAGGAGAATTCACTATCATCAAAATCGAAAGGAAACACTCCACATCTCCACCACCCGGGATGGGGATAGTAAGCAGCAGCTCTTCAAAACAGCATTTAAAACAAGCACAACAGTAGCTGGGAGCTAAAACAAAGTAAAACCACTTGTTCCTCATTAGATTCTTCTGTTTTCTCCTGTAACAGATGGAGGTGAAACAGACATTCTTCACGAACAGAACAGTCCATAGGTAATTTTCCTTTAGTAATGCTTATATTTAAGATTTGTTTAAAATATTTCCTAACTCTTTACATAGATTCTCAGCAATCCAACAACCGCACTACTTATACAGCTCAGAGCCAATTCGTCTTTCTTGACGCTGTTGTTTCTTTCTTTATTCCTTTCTTTTCTCCTGGGGTTGGAGGCAGGGAGAAGGGATGCCCTGGAGAACATAAACCTGACTGTGGAGACGTCAGTCCAGCCTTATACAGAGGACAGTATGGCTGCAATCCTACTCATGTACAGACACGCCCCCATTCGGTTAGACACACTCTCAAGTGAGGCTGTGACGGACTCACAAAACCTGATCCTTCTCCCACAGTCGTTAGGATAATGAATTTACCTGTTGCTGCTAAATTGGTAATTTTTAAAAAATATTTCTATGTATCTTAAAATGTGTGATTCCCCCGTATGATAATAACATTTGGAGACTTCTGTTTTTTTTTTTTTACGTTTTTGTAAGTAAAAGTCATTTAAACTTTTTGAAGTTTCAGGAACTTGTAAAAGTTTACTAACGGGAAAGAAACGGCTGTCTAGCTAGGATAAGATACGGTTAAATAAACCATCTTCAAAAAACTGGCTGCCTACCCTAGAATTCCTGAGAATGCTTGCAAATTTTAAAGCAGGAAAATAAATGTTAAAAACAAAAACACTGTTAAATGCTCCCAGAGTTAGTCTTCATCTAAAATATATATATTTATATGTGTGTGTGTATATATATATGCATATGTATATGTACACATATGCATATATATATACACACACTTTTTGGTCTTTTTTTTTTAAGTTTTTAGTTTTTTTTCCCTTTAAGCTTATGATGGAAGAACATTTGAGCTTCTCGTGTTTATTTTTACATATTTCAAATCCCTCATTATGTCTTGTAAACAAGAGGGGCTCTAGCACCCGGCTTTCACCGTAGTATCGTAAGGAACTCAACTAAGCCATAGTGCAGGTCAAGGACCCAACAGGCAGAGAGAGGAGGGGGAGGAGGAGGAGAGGGCAGGCAGGGCCATGAACCAAGAGCGGCAGTGGACAGTCCCCACAGGCTCCTGGGAGTCTGGGGATGCTAAGATTTAGCCTTCAGTTTGCAGATATCGGAATATAAGCTGAGCTTCACGTGGACATCTCCACCCATGACAGAGCTCTGCTCCAACACTGAGAGTCAGTGGGGCTGGAAGGAGACGTTTTGTAGGGGCAGAGGTGGGAGGGGGATGGTGATGATGGAAACCAGAGAGCAGGAGGGAGGCAGAGTCCATGTGAACAAGGTGCTGCAGGAACAAACCAGACTGCAAACTCGTTTGCCCACCCACCTGCCAAGGGCTTCCAGACGGGCAAGCACAGGTGCCCACAGGGACGAAGCCTGTCAATCTCTTCTGAAGCCAGATTTATATTCAACAGGGGAAGCCGAGAAGACCACAGAATTTCCCACTCATTGTCTCACAAAGCCACTTACATGCAATTTTGGTTTTTTGTTTGTTTGTTGTTTTTCATTTTCCTATCCATACCCCCTACCCACCTACACAAAGACACAAGCTGAAAGTCCAATACATTAGGCATTGTTGTATCCTTCACTGAAGATGCTAAAGAAAGAAAAACTCCCTTGTCCTCAATAGCAGCAAGTCACAGAGGACAGCAGAGGTCTGCTCCCACCAGGGGTTGGAATGGGCAGGTAATTGCTGGTACAGAATGTCGGCACTTCATGTTGAACAAACAGTACGATGCAGACTGGGATATCCACACAAGTGCTAGCATGTTACCCGCACACATCCCCCCTCCCCCCACCCCCCTCCCCCCACCATCTATTTTGTATGTAAGGATTCCCCTTCAGGTTATCTTCCACTCTCTTCACAATAAGCAGTTTGATATATTTTGATTCCAACATAGTACATACATGTTGTTGATAACTGTGGATTAAACATTGCCTCCTGTTCGGCCCAGAGAACTACTACATTGATGCTTTTTTAAAAAAGTCTTTAAATACCAAAATTAAAAAAACAAAAACAAAACAAAAAAACAACCAACATTACAAGAAAAAAGAAAAAGAAAAAAAAGAGGTCAAAACCAAAACAAGGTGCAATACTTAAGTCTTTGCTAAGTTATTTCTGCCTAAGCAAAACCACATACACAGGAAACACAACACAGAGAAACAAAGGGAGAAGCCTGAAGTACGCACTGGTTTAAGAACATTCGTTAAGTAAACGTTTCTGTCAGTGATGGCCTGGTGCTGTAACACGCCACGGCCTGGCACAGGTAACGCTCAGCGAGGGAGGAGCAGAGGGAGGAGCTGCGAGGCGTCCAGGAGGCTGCTCACAACTTGCCGGGTTCCTCAAACGATAATGAGAACCAACAGGAATATAGATCTGCATTACCTGATTCCTTTAAAAAAATTCTCACACCTGATCACATAGGAAAGTGGGAACACAGTTTTTCTGCTTTTAAAACATCACGTGCTTTAAAAATGACTGAATCTTCTGTTCCCATTCAAAGTAGCAAAAAGGCCTGCTTGGGACTTAAACTCCCATGTGCTCAGCGGCCGCTCGGTTCACAGCACAGAGGTAAGCAACAGGCGCTCCGAGAGGTACCTCCCGCCAACTGCTGGACCTGGCAGCGCTTCACTCTGCTGCCAGGTCAGGAGAAGGCTGGGGGACCGCACGTTCTGGCCACTGCTCTCCTAACTGAAAAGCACCCTTCGCCTCGACGCAGCCCGAAGAGGCGGCTTGAGCTGCGGCAGCTCCCTGTGCTCCTGTGTGTTCTCGTAGTTAAAAAATCAAAAGCAGATGGCCGGCCAGCCAGCCTGCGGACTGTCAGCAACACAGCTTTCTGAGAAGTCGGGGTGGGCGAGATGAGGGGGCAGGACGCAGGCGCACACACAGAGACAGAGAGGGGGATGCACACAAATGCACATGAACACACGTGCACACACATACCAGAACGAGCATGCCTGGGCAGTTACATGTGCCAGAACACACTGGTGTTTATCAACCAGCCAATCACAAAATTTTTCCTTTTTTTTTTTTTTTTTTTTTTAGGTTTTTTTGTTTTTGTTTTTAAAGTGAGGCTCCGTCAAGTCTTCCCTCCCCCCTCCCCCAACAATTCTTTTGAATTTCCCTCCCACCCAAACATGGTAGACCTAAGGACGGAAACACACCCAGTGCAAACAAAGTTAAAAAGCTATTTTTTTCAGTATATATGTTTCTTAGCAACAACTTCCATATAACATGAAAAAAGTGAAAAACTAGAAACTAATTTTTTTAATTTTTTTGTGTTTAAATTTAAATGGTATGTGTACTTGCTTCACATTGTCTTTCTAGGTTGGCGTTCATGATTCAAGTATTTCAAGAGTGATATGTTCTCTTTTTGGATTCATATTCCAAACGAAAAAACTGAAGTTTTAAGGGAGGCAACTATGTGCTCAGACAGTCTGTCAATGACCCACCTTTTTTCTCTCTCCGTTTTCTTTTTTCCTTTTAAAAATGTATTTATTGCAAGTTGAAAAAAAAAACGAAAAGGTCAAGTTAGTGCTGCTGCTGTTCCAAAAAAAGGTCACGAGGTCAGAGTTGAAAGTTCTAAGTTCAGATTGAATCCGACCCTCCTCCCAGAAGGTCACCAGGTAGTAAAGGAGCAGGGCTGCCCATCCTATGGGGATCTTCCACCGTCGGGACTCCCCACAGGCTAGAAGAATAGTTTGGGGGACCCCACAAGGAAGTGCCAGCGAGGTCGGCCCCACCACTGCTGCCAGCACTGCTGCTCCATTGCCCGAGCCCGGTGGACCCACCGAAAAGGTTCAGCGCAGGGCCGACGGGGTCTGCCTGGTTCTGGCTGGTCTCCAGTGACTGCCATCCTGTGGCAGGTGCGCTTGGGGTTGCTGCAGGTGTAGGGGGCTGAGCTTGAGCCAGAAAGCGGCTGACTTCATCCTCAGTGGCAAACTCGGCCAGGATGGTAGTGTTTCCCAACACACACCTGGAGAAAGGAGGAAGGGAGCAGTGTGATCTACGAGATCACAACACAGGAGGGTCACTGCTGTCAGCCCTCTGCCACTGTGTGGTCTACATACTCGCTTGCTTACTGACTGATTGAGATGGGGGGTCTCACACGGCCCAGGCTGGCCTTCTGCCTCTACCTCCGAGTGCTGAGACTGGTTACAGCGGTTTGGTTTATGCAGTATTGGAGACTGAACCTAGGGGTTTACACATGCTAAACAATTGAGCTACGTCTCCAGTCCGTGTGTGTGTGTGTGTGTGTGTGTGTGTGTGTGTGTGTGTGTGTGTGTGTCAGAGAGAGAGAGACACACACACAGAGACAGAGGGTCACACAGAGAGAGACAGAGATAAGAGACACAGAGAAAATATAGAGCACAGAGGATATTTTGGGCAATAGCACTACTCTGAGTGACACAATGTTATGATGTTGGATATATCAGCATATATTTGTTCAAACCAACCCAGAAAGTAAACTTAACCCTAATGTAAACTTTGGTGGATTGGGTACCAATGAATGTTCATAAACTGCAACAAACGGGCCATTCTAATGAGTGGTGTTGATAATGGGGAGAGGTATCATTGAGGGAGCGGTCACGATTATTATGGGAAGTTGCTGTTCCATCCTCTCAATTTTGCTGTGAATCTAAAGTATTTTCAAAGTGTCTCTCGTTTATTTATTTATTTATTTTTTAAACTCCATGTGAGGTAAGAACGGCAGCCATTAACATCCGGCCAGCCAGTGCCAACACTGGAGCACCATTACATTCTGGAGGGTAAACCAGCTGCTGGGGGCTGACTATTATTTGTTTGTGCTCTCTGGATTTTTGTCATGGTGTCTGTGGCTCAAGGGAGTCAACACTTTCCTGTCCACCAAGAAAAGAGAATGGTCTGACCCCGATCAATTTCTGTCCACTTCATGCAAAAACCCTGCTACATACAATTCCTTCTTAGGGCTGGGTGTGGTGGCGCACACCTCAAACCCCAGCACTTGGGAGCCAGAGGCAGGCGGATCTCTGAGTCTAAGGCCAGTCTGGTTCCCACAGGGAGGTTAAGAATAGGCAGGGCTACACAGAGAAATCCTGTCTCAAGAAGTCAAACAAGACCAGGTAGTTCAAGTATTGATGGATGGCACATGCCTCTAATCCCAGCACTCGGAGGCAGAGGCAGGTGGATCTCTGAGTTCAAGGCCAACCTGGTCTACAGAGCAAGTTCCAGGATAGTTAGGGCTACACAGAGAAAACCTGTCTTGAAAAACCAAAACCAAACCAAAACAAAAAAGTACCAAATAGACAAAATTTCTTAATTACATGCTACAACAGTAAGCAGCTAGATTTTAGCATGAAAAATAATAGCGTTTGGAATGTTTTGCATGTTTACAAACACTGGCTTTGTTTGTGGTGTGATTACTCACTGTACAAGTTATTTACATTGGAATTCTGATTATGAACCTGTGACATACACTAAACAATGCAAACAAAGTTAGGTAGGAAGACTGCCACCTCAGCACCTGCAGATGTATACATGACCGAGATTCTTGTGTGCATGCTTATGTCACTGGTTTGTTAAGCAGGGCCAGGACACTCCTGTGTGTATCACGTGTGGTGTCTGGATGTCTGCAGGGTGCGGTACTCACATGTGCAGTGCAGTCTGGGCCTTGGCTGCCTCTTGTTTGGTGCTGTACCGGATCAGGGCAGTGCCCTGGGTTAGATTCAGATGGAATGTCAGCAGTGGGCCATGCTGCATGCAGATCGTTCTCAAGGTTGACCCATCAATCTAAGAGGTAACAACACGCATGAGCTAAGATGTAGAGGAGGTATGGGAAAGGTAAATTCTAAAACATTTAAAAAAAGACACTGAGACCCATTATTCTTATTTTGTAAATAAGATGTTTCTGTATAAAAATAAAAGTGTAAGAGCCATAAAACCTAAGCCTGCCTTTTTTGTTTGTTTGTTTTTCGAGACAGGATTTCTCTGTGTAGCTTTGGAGCCTGTCCTGAAATTCACTCTGTACACCAGGCTGGTCTCAAACTCACAGAGATCCGTCTGCCTCTGCTGGAATTAAAGGCATGTGTCACCACTGCCCAGCAATAAGCCTTTTTTTTTTTTCTTTCTTCTTTTTTTTTTTTTAACAAAACAATCAGAAAACATTCATTACACTCAACTGTACATCCTAGTAACCAAATAGAAGCCTGCTTTTTTAAAGAGATCAACAAACAAGTATGTGCTTATTTGTAGAGCTCAAAAGGGCAGAAATAAGAATTAAAGTTATCATGCAAGCCGGGCGGTGGTGGCGCACGCCTTTAATCCCAGCACTCTGGAGGCAGAGGCAGGTGGATCTCTGTGAGTTCGAGGCCAGCCTGGTCTACCAAGTGAGTTCCAGGAAAGGCGCAAAGCTACACAGAGAAACCCTGTCTTGAAAAACCAAAAAAAAAAAAAAAAGTTATCATGCAAAGTTATCAACACCATTACTAACATTTATTTTTTCTGACTCTCTAATAAATAATCTCACAGAGACAGACAGGTAATACAAGAAAAGCACCAGCAGTTAAAACTGGCCTAGTCCAAAAACAATTCACTCCAACTCTCACATTCCCCTGACATACAAAGAGGGGACTACTTCCACCTCCTTTCTAACTATGTCCATTTGACCAGAGGCTGTAGGGATTATGGGTAATTTCCCCAACTAAGGAGTTATATGAACAGAGCTATTAACTCTATGGATTAATTTTGCAACAAGATCTTAAATATATTTAATTAAGCCTCAATTCCAATATTTCACTTCACTTCATTAGAAAAGGAATGTTACAATTGGGAATGCCTTAAAAAGCTGTGCAATGTGGCAGAAAAACAGCCTAACATACATAAGGCCCTAGGTTCCATTTTCAGCACCAGTGGTAAGCCTGAAGAATAAAACTCAGCAATTCATGTTAGCTCCTCACAGAAAACAATCATGAGTATGTCGGTATATGGCACAAACTGCTTTGCAGGAGACAGATGTCCTTTAAACACATTTTTGGTGATGAAAAGTCAACTTACCCATGCATCGACTTTGCTCTACTAACAATTTAAACTAGGAGTGACATTAGTCTATTTACTAGGCAGCTCTAGTATTTAAAGAAATCAATTCTTTCTGATATAAACATAGCCAATATCACACTGATTTTATATACATTGTAAATGATATATACTTATTATTTCTTAGTGGATAGAAGGAGTGAATGATGAGCTAGCATGCTCAAGCTCTTTTCAAAACTGAGTACCTCTTATTACCTCTCTCATCCTATCCATATTAGAACCACCACAAAGTGTGACAACTCTTATAAACTCTTTTTTTGTTTGTTTGTTTTTCAAGACAGGGTTTCTCTGTGTAACTATTTTGGCTGTCCTGAAACTCACAAGAGATCCGCCTGCCTCTGCCTCCCAAGTGTTAGGATTAAAGGCGTGCACCACCACTGCCAGGCATAAACTCTTTTAAAAAAAGTAAGGCATACATAGTTTGAGCATCATCATGTTTGATTTTCATATTGGGACTGTAGTTAAGAGTACCTGCTCTCTGTATGTGAGGTCCTGGATTTGATCCTCAGTATTAGTATCCCCCATCCCTCCCTACCCCCATTCTTTATAGTTTAGTCTACTATTAGATAAGGGAATAAACTGAGACTTTCATTTATTTATTTTTGATAGACTAGGTAGCCCTGGTTGAACTAGAATTCCCTATGTAGACAAGGGGGGCCTCAAACTCAGAGATCTGCCTGCCTCTGCCTCCTAGATGGCATGCACCACTGTGCTTGGCCTTAAATTGGGACTCCTGAGTTGATTAGACATCATGGTAAAGAATGCCTTTCTCAAATGTACCTAGAAATAGGAGTCTTGTGATTTATTTGCCACAAATAGGTTCACTGGGCAAATAAGTTTACAGTGAAATGTATTTCCCCCTAGAGAATCCTAACAGACATTAGCATGTTAAAGGGTCTAAAAAAATCTCAGTGGAACTTTATCAACTGAGTCATTTTCCAAGCCCCTTCTGGTAACATGCTTTTATATGCGGTTAAAACACATCATCTCAGTTGATTCCAGATTCTTTTTGTTTTGGTTTGGTTTTTTGAGACAGAGTTTCTCTGTGTAGCTTTGGAGCCTGTCCTGACACTCACTCTGTAGCCCAGGCTGGCCTAGAACTCACAGAGATCCGACTGCCTCTGCCTCGACTGCTGAGATTAAGGGGTTGCACTACCACCACCCGGCTGGTTCTAGATTCTAACTGGCTTATCTACACAACACGCTTCCTTACCAGTAGGTCATGCAACACTCTCATTGCTTTATAGTCTGCTCATCTCTAGCACACGAGGGTGAGTGAGGCCTAGTAGCCAGCACCCCATCCTGCCAATAGGACCTCTGCAGTGGCCATGGAGTAAATGTGCTTTCTTTATAGGCTAGAAGAGAGCATCACTTCTATATCTGGAGTTACAGGCACTTGATGTGGGTGCTGGGAACCAAACTTGGGTGCTCTCTATAAGCAGCAAGCTTTCTTAACTGCTGAGCCAGCTCTCTAGTCCCATAAAGGAGCTTTCATATCTGCCAACCTCCTCCACTGTTCCTTCCCCTTTTTTTGATATAACAGTCCCATGTACCCCTGGAACTTACTATGCAGACCAGGCTGGTCTTGAACTCACAGATATCTACCTGACTCTGCCACCCAGGTGCTAGGGACTAAAGGTGTATGCCACCATGCCCAGCTCCTCTCTCTGCAGGCCCTATCTAGAAAACCACAAGAAAGTAAGGTTACCTGAGGAGTGAGATTGTGAAGAACCAGCCAGTAACTAGGACGGACAGAGCCACCATCACTCCAGGTAGAGGCTGCAAACAATAGAAGAAAGATAAGGAAGAGTGAGAAAAAGAAAACAAAAAACATCGAAAACCACCAATATTCTCAGGGAACCACGAAGGGGGACATTTTCATGTGGATCATATGTCTTGTCTCTTCTCTTTCCTCCCTTCTTCCTCCCCTCTTTCTCCCTCCCCACCCCGTCTCACCTAACCTTGACTTTTATGGTCTCTTGTAGTCCTTGGCTCCAGTGAATTCACTTGCTTTTTGGTGAGATAGTATTCCCCCCACTGTGCTCCCTCTATAGTTGCTCATTTTTAGTTCATGTGCCCCAGAGAGGCCCTGGGTCCCTTCATCTGTACCGAGTGCAACTTTTCAATCAAAAGATGCTTTTTCTTCTACCAGACAACTATGCTCTCCTCCACGTTCAGCCCTCCCCATGGTGTAAATAGCCATTTCTGCGTGGCAGATCCTTCTCACCCGAGGCAATTCGAGAGTCCTGTGTCCCCCACCCCCTGACTGATCTGGGTGCTGTGCTGCTCCAGGGAGATGCCGGTTTGGGGTTGGTCAGGCCAGGAGGTGGGCGGGGCAGCGGTGTAGTGTTCCTGGAGGAGATGTGGTTTTTCCACATCTTGTTGGAGAGATGAGTGGGGTTGTGTCCTATGGGATCTGGGGACCACGTGGATTTGTAATCAGGGAACTTTGCTGTGAGAAGAGAAAAGTCAGGAAGCAGACAGGTTAGATGGGCATCTAGAAATAGACACAGACTTCTTTCTGTTGTCTTTGTTTTTTGGTGACACAAATTTTTATCTGCACACAAATACAGGTATATTTATATTCTATAACTGTTGAATTCGTGTTTTAAAATGTCGAAAAGTAGCAGGAAGCATACATTTTAAGAGCAGCAGTAAGAGTCGGGCAGTGGTGGCACACGCCTTTAATCTCAGCATTAGGGAGGCAGAGGCAGGTGGATCTCTCTGAGTTTGAAGCCAGCCTGGTCTACAGAGTGAGTTCCAGGACAGCCAGGGCTACACAGAGAGACCTTGTCTCAGGTAAAAAAAGGAGGTGGGAGAAACAGTATAAAAGTAATTGTTCTTTGCGTGTGCTGAATATGAAATTTTAAAAGATTCTAAACCGACAAAGACTTAACAAGATAATGAATCTACTACTTTCTGGGGTAAACACAACTTGGAAGGGAAGACAAACTCGTTGAGAAAGTATTCCTAAAGAGGCAAAGCTAACAGACAGACTAGGAACATAATCACAACTGGAGTGCTCACCGATACCACGAAAAACAAACAAAGCAAAGCCAGAAAATGACGCATTGCTTGTGCTTTGATCCACGTTAGACACCAACACTGATTTTAAAAACAGTGAGTGAGGTCGGAGCAAAGGCTCAGTGGTGTGGATTACTTGTTTTTCTCGAAAAGAATCTGGGTTCACTTTCCATCATGGTGGCTTCCAACCATTGCAATTCCAGGAGATCCCACGCTCTCTTTTGACATCTGTGGGCACCAGGCACATACATGGTGCACATACATGCAGGCAAACACTCATACACATACAATAAAATAAATCCATCTAAAAGAAAGTTATCAAATGACCAGCACTGCTTACTATGCTTAAGGTGCCGGACAGTACTGTGGGTAACACAATTATCTTGCAGAGCCTCTGGTTTAGATGGGAGACAGACCAACAGAACTGGTATCCTTGGCAACAGCACATATGTTCAATACACAGAAGACAGAAAGCATCAGGCTGCTAGCAGAGGTTCTGCAAAGACAGATCTGAAGGGTTTACAATCAAGGGATGGGTCCAGGAAAGCAGGAAAAGGAAAATCCCGGTTCAGCAAGTCCTTTCCAGTTTTCACGGGGGCAGAGAGGCCATGGGCTCAGTGTGGCTACGTAAGCTGCAGTAGAGTTTTCCTAAGACTCAGCACAAACCAGGGAGAGACCAGACTGGAGCAAGTGGAGATGAGAGACAGGCTGGGGTCCAGGGGATGAGGAGAGGAAAGACAGCTCCGAGGACAGGCAAGCTCACTCAGGGAAGGCTGAGGTCAATGTCCAATTGCAAGAAGGCAATTCCTGAGAGCTGGGCTTTTATAGGAATGAGGGAACTAGATGAGTGCCAGAAAAGGTAGCCATGGGCCTGTGTGGCCAAGCTGCTGGGGAGAATGAGGCAGAGGACTGCTTCAGCCCAAGGAAACAGAGACCTACCTAGGTAACCGAAATCTCTCACAACTGTACCAGTTGTAGCCAGTGTGGTACATCCCTATAGTAAGAGCATGTGAGAGACGAAGGCAGGAGGAGAGAAGTGAATGTGAGGCTAGCCTGAGCTACACAAGATTCTGAAGCAAAAGAAAAACAACCAAAAAACGTTCTCTAATCAAGTAAAAGAGTTAGACAAAAGTTTAATTTATTTTGTGATTAGATTGGCGTACACGTACAGGTGAGAATGTGGTTGTAGGTGTGCACACCATGATGCACGTGTGGAGGTTCTTGGGGATCAAAGCAGGTCGTCGGGCTTGTGCAAGAAGTACTTTTACCCTCTGTGCCAGCTTGTGCGAGTTGTAAAAGTAAATAAAGTCCCGCCAAGCCTAGTATGGGGAAGGTGTTAGGAACACAGACCACTGAGGTGCTTCTTTTCAAATTTAGGCTCAGTTCTGAGATCTTCTTGTCCTTGTCCCCTAGCACTGCGATTAGTTATATGCACCATACCTTTTTCTTTTGAAATAGGGTTTTACTATGTATGGCTGTCTTGGAACTTGCTAAGTAGACCAGGCTAGCCCCAAACTCATGGAGCTACACCTGTCTCCTCCTCCTGAGTGCTGGGATTAAAGGTGTGCCGAGTTGGGCCTACTTTTTTTTTTTTTTTTTAATTTTATGTGCATTGTGTTTTGCCTGCATGTATGTCTGTGAAGGTGCCAGAGAGTTGAGAGCTGCCATGTGGTTGCTGGGAATTGAACCCAGATCCTCTGGAAGAACAGTCAGTGCTCTCAACTGGTGAGCCATCTCTCCAGCCCTGCCTGACTTTTTTTTAAAAATGTGGGTGCAGGGGACTGAACTCAAGTCTCCATACTTGCACAACAAGCGTTTGACCACTGAACCATCTCTCACGCTGCTATTAGCTTTTCTATTCCCCATGAAGTCTCAGTAAACAAATAAATGACAAAATCCAACCAGCCCCTCCCCCGCAAATAAGGAGGAACTCAATAAGCATTACTGGCACATTAATCAAGGTCCTCTTTTTGATTCTGGCTATCTATTTTTCATTATGTCTCAGATTTTGAGGGAAGAGTAAGCTATCACTGGTTGCCTCAATGTTAATCTGGATTAAACTGTCTCTTCCTATGGCCTTTGATTTCTTGGCAGGCTGGTTAACAGAAGCATTTGGTCATCAGGTCATGAACTCTGCCCTCTGAATACCTCCAGCTGTATGACATTCTATTCCCATTGGCTTTGACCGATGTAATCCTGTGTTAGACTTAGCCCATCTCTGCTGTGGGATGGTCTGTATGTCAAATTACTCTCATTGGTCAATAAATAAAACACTGATTGGCCAGTGGCTAGGCAGGAAGTATAGGCGGGACTAACAGAGAGGAGAAAAGAAAGAACAGGAAGGCGGAAAGAGTCACTGCCAGCCCCCGCCATGACAAGCAGCATGTGAAGACACCGGTAAGCCACAAGCCACGTGGCAAGGTATAGATTTATGGAAATGGATTAATTTAAGCTATAAGAACAGTTAGCAAGAAGCCTGCCACGGCCATACAGTTTGTAAGCAATATAAGTCTCTGTGTTTACTTGCTTGGGTCTGAGTGGCTGTGGGACTGGCGGGTGACAGAGATTTGTCCTGACTGTGGGCAGGTAGGAAAACTCTAGCTACACATCTCTGTGAGACTAGGAGCTCTCTGAGTGGACAGTGAATGCAAAGAAAGGTTGTTCCCCAATCTGTGCTGACCTATGTATGCTCTTCACCTCCTTTACAGATACTCCTCAGGAAGTAAATGCCCGAGATAAAGAGGAACCAACCGCAACTGCTAGCAAGAGGGGGAAAGCCACCAAGTACCTGAAGTGCTATGAACGTTGGTAAAGGAGTTGTCAGAGGCACTGTAGGGCCAGGCACCAGGTGAAGGCAGCGAGGTGTTGAGGGAAGAATTAGACCCTTGAAGTGACAAATGAAGAAGAAAATATTGGAGACAAATGTCAGTATAACCAGGGAAACCTTGTAGCATTGTATTTAAACTTAAATAGAAGAGAAAACAAAATGCAACCAAACATTAAAGATGTAAAAGGGGGCAATTTTCTGTTGCGATTATCAGGAACTACAGAAAGAGACAAGGCAGGGGTGACAGCTGTGAAGACGCTGGTGGGGCCCACACGGGGCTGCAGCACTCCTCACCTGTGGTGTTATCCCGCAGCAGCTGGTGGTCAGTATCTACAATGGGAGATGTGGCTGTACCCCCCAGCACACTTCCTGGGGTCACATAGGGGTCAGATTCAGGGTCAATATTTTGGATACCTTTCCATGGCACTCCTGGTTGGAATTCTGAGGCATGAAGAAATATTAGGGATAGGAGATTGTTAAAAAAAAAAAGTTTAACTTAAACATTTCCTATTTTATTTATTATTATTATTATCATTATTATTATTATTATTTCGAGAAAAGGTCTTACTATGTAACTCTGGCTGTCCTGGAACTCACAGAGATCGACCTGCCCCTGCCTTCCAAGTGCTGTGATTTAAGTAAAGGCCATTACACCCAACTTTTATTTATTATTATTATTATTATTATTATTATTATTATTATTATTATGCTAAAATAACTATTTAGTAGAAAAAACATGATCCTGTGAAAAGCCTAAACAATGAATCAATGTACATCAGGTTTTCATCATGAAGTAAAAAATTTACTCTGAACAAATGCTCTTGCCAGTGGCAAGTCTCTTAGTATACTGTCTATCCATTCACCTGTCTGGGAGTGAACTGGATCATGCTCATAAAGGCCTGGCTCCATACATGATTCTCCAGCTACAAGAGCAAGGCAAGTCCTAAGGGAAAGTAGAAACTGATGCCTAAAGAAATGAGGCCAAGAACTGGGAGAAAACCTAGGCTTGAGATCAGTGACCTTTCACATTTTTTCTTATTAGTTATTGGCCAAAATGCACATAATAAAATGGAATAGAAGTGACACTGCTTCACAGACTGTTCAGGGATAGTTGGGAATAATATAACTGATGGTGAAAAAAATCTAGACTATATATGAAAGCTTATGTTTTTATTGATCCATTGAAGCTGTTGTATTTAAAGCTACATGATAGCATTAACAAATTGATATTTCCCTGTGTTGAGAAGAGCAATATATATATATATGATCAAGAAGCATTATTTCACTTCACTCTAATAAAATGTAATTACACACATTTATGTCTGAATTACATATGGACGAAAGGACAATTACTAATTTGTACTTTTGCTTTACTAAATTTTCTATAATAAAAACAGAATAGAGAGACAAAAGGGAGGAGAGGGAGGAAGGAGGGAGCAAGAGAGAGATAAGAAACTTACTGAACTGTGTACCTAGGGCATATAAACGACATTATCTGACTAATGAATATGTCAATAGATTCAATGCACACTTTAAAAGAGCTCATGTTATAAGGCATCCTACACACAGGACAAGGCCAAGTCCCAGCAGCAAGGCCACTTATTAGCCTCAACTCCCATTTCTTGTAGATCTTTCTTTTTCCCATGGCACAGATTTCAGGGTGTATGCCTTGCCTTTATCAGACAATAATTACGAACGCAGAAAAGAAAGCATGGGGCTTCCTCAGTAAAGCAAGCAGCACAAGCTTGTTCAGAACCTAAACTTAACAGAAGCACTATTCTAGACAAAACATTTTATGAACAATACCTGGAGGCCAACTGGCATTGCTGGATTTACTTCCGATTTTATTAGTCGGTGGAGATTTGGCAGGTAACCAGCTATCACCAGCAGGACCCGTATGGCCACCCAGCGTGTCACCTGGGATTATATCAAACTGGTTGTATGGTGACCCTCCTCGGGTCTTACCAGGGGCCACTATAGCGCCTGAGAAAAGAGAGAAATAATCAACTGTTTAAGAAAGAGCTCTAGCTAGGCAGTGGTGGTCCACGCCTTTGATCCCAGCACTCAGGAGGCAGAGGCAGGTGGATCTCTGTCAGTTAGAGGCCAGCCTGGTCTACAGAGAGAGATGCAGAACAGACACAAAAACAACACAGAGAAACCATCCCAGAAAAAAAAAAAAAAGAAAAAAAAAAAGAAAGAGCGAGCTCTAGGGAGCTGGAGAGATGGCTCAGAGATTAAGACCACTGGCTGTTCTTCAGAGGGCCCAGGTTTGATTCCCAGCACCTACAGTGCGGCTTAAAACTGTCTGTAACTCCACTTCAGGTAATCTAATGCCCTCTTATGACATCTGTGGGGAACAGGCATTCACATGGTGCACATACATACAAGCAGACCAAACATACACACATAAAACAATAAAAAAAAAATTAAAAACATAAAAAAAAAAGAGAGATCTCTAAAGCTGAGTGGCCGCGGTGGTGGTGGCGGTGGCGGCGGCACACGCCTTTAAACCCAGCACTCAGGAGGCAGAGGCCAGCCTGGTCTATAGTCACTTCCAGCCAGGGCTACACAGAAAAACCCTATCTCAAAAAAACCAAAAAGATTTCTAATGAACAGAACTTTCAACCTGGCCCTCCTCCGGTTTTTTTTTTTTTTTTTTTTTTTTTTAAAGGAACTCAAAGACAGGTACTTAGAGTTTGGAATAAAGTGGAATAAAGAACTTTGGGCTACCACTAATAGCACATGACCATAATGACTCATCTCAATTCCCGGAGTCTCTCCATCTCTCACCTAAGCCCACAGGAGTGTTCTCATTCTAGAACAGTCCTTTCTATCTGAAAACCCCATGGTGTTACGAAGTCAGTGAAACTATGAAGCACAGTATCTACATGGGTGCTACACTAATCCCTCAAAAGAAATAGGAAACACTCTGAACAAACATAGCACCTTGGAGAATTTTACATGATCTGTCTATTGATGCTTTCTATCCCTGCTCTTAAGGGCTGGTTAAGCTTAGGTAATCTGGAATCTGCAATATGCAGAGTCCACTGGAGAAAAAGCCATCTGCAATTGCTTTAAATTCCAAGGCAATGAGGTGGAATCCCCGCCAGCAATGACCTCTACATTTCTGAGCCCAGGGCCGCCTCACATACAGAGAACAGCAAATCTTTTGTCACTGTATTCCCAGGGGTATTCTTGTGGCTTTGTTAGTGTCCCCTTTAAGCATTTTTATGCAGGAAAAGTGGAAAGTTTAAAATTCCCTAAGTTAACAACAATAACAATAAATTTTCCTTTAACTAAAAATTCAGGAGCCTATGGTAGACTATTTCCTTATTTCCCAAATGAAGTTCTCATAGAGTCTGTCACTCATTTGACATAGTCTTAGAGTGGGGATCATGAACACACAAAACAATTTGCAGGATAATGTATAAAAATGCTTGTATAAATATTGAATAAAGCAATCTGTTTGGTTTGGACTAAAAGGAATATTATAAAAATTGTCTCCACCCTCTGCTAAGAGGACATTTACTTTTCTGAGGACAGTGACAGAAATCTGGCTCAGAGGCACAGTGCAGTGAGGCAGTGGAAAATGAAAAGCTCAGTTATCTTGAGGATTGCTAAGGAAATGGGGAAAACATCATATTCTCTGATGAGGAGAGAGGACACTGTATGTCTGGGATATCGTCTCACATGCCATTTTATATTTACTATCCAGACCTGGTAAATCACTAGCCTAAGGGAACCGTGAAAGTGCCCAGAGCTATGGATGACACAGGGCTAGGGTTACTCAGTCCATAAAGCAGATTTTATAATTTCAGTAAATTATTCTTGATTTTGATCATGCTAAGCAGGATAGGCAGAGAGCTCTGGGTGGCTCCTTCCCCAGTCTCTGGATGGGATTACTAAAGAGGTTTGTATAATGGGCTTTATTTTTTTTTTTTTTTTTTTTTTTTTTTTTTCGAGACAGGGTTTCTCTGTGTAGCTTTGCGCCTTTCCTGGAGCTCACTTGGTAGCCCAGGCTGACCTCGAACTCACAGAGATCCGCCTGCCTCTGCCTCCCAAGTGCTGGGATTAAAGGCGTGCGCCACCACCGCCCGGCATAATGGGCTTTATTAAGGAGGGTTTATAATGGAAACCTGGAAGGCTGCAGGCCGAATGAATTGGCTGGGCTAAGCCTGCCAGGGATCTGCTGCAAGAACAACCAGACACTTGTTTACATTGACTCTCATGGGGACAACTCTGAGTCCAAGTGAAACATTGACAAAGAAAACAAACAATGCACTGAAGGCTGACAGAAGGTACAGACCTCTTATCTTTCTTCTAGGGAAATGGAAAAACCCTTAAAAGAAAATTATGGACAGGCAAGGCTAATCCTCACTCAAAATACAACTCCAATGCTGTCCTGGCAGGACACTAATTCACAAAGAACAAGGGGCCCAGGAAAAACTCCAATTCTTATGAATTCTCTTTTGCTAGTTATCTTTTGGAGCTTAGGGACATTTCTTCTTTTTCTGAGACAGGGTTTTACTATGTATCCCAGTATAGCCTTCAACTATGTAGCTCAAGCTGGTCTTTAATTTGCATATACAACTATATCCAGTTTAGGGCAGGAGTTTTTAAAAAATCTGATACTGATCTCCAATCTCTCAAAAAACACAGAGCATGAACTACAAATTCTTAGTAAGACCCTGTCTCAGAAAACCAAACCAAACCAAACCAAACCAAACCAAACCAAACCAACAAACCAAAACCTCAACAAGGGGATTCTGTTCTCTCAGCTACTTTAATAGGGTTTTAATCTTATGGGTGCCTAAGTTCATAACTATTATCTCAATCCCATGATAAGTGGGACATTATGCCATCCTTAATTAGAACCTTTTAAATACCGTGAAATATGAATTGCAGACCTAATCTTCCTGTGATAGATGATCATAAACTTTGGAAAAATATCAAGAGACTGATGAGCAAAAGCTAAAGTTCTGTGCTTCAAAAAGTTACAAAAGGGAGGCTGGAGAGATGGCTCAGTAGTTAAGAGAACTGGCTGCTCTTCTACAGGGCATGGTTTGACTCCCAGTACCTGGACGGTAGCTTACAGCCATGTCCCCTGCCCCTATCCCATGAGACAGGGTTTCTCTCTGTAGTTTTGGTGTCTGTCCTGGATCTTGCTCTGTAGACCAGGCTGGCCTCAAACTCACAGAAATCCGCCTGGCTCAGCCTCCTGAGTGCTGGGATTGAAGGCGTGCGCCACCACTGCCTGGAGGCTCACAACCATCTTAACTCTAGGCCCCAGCAATCTAACACCCTCTCTAGTCCTCTGAGGGCACTGCAGATCTGTGGTGCACAGATATTCATGCAGCCACAATATGCAGATACAACAGAGTTTAAAAAAACCACAGAGGAAGGCATGGTGGTATACACTGGTAACCTCAGTACACAGGAGACTAAAGCAGCAGGACTTTTTTGAGTTTAAGGCCAGAATGAGCTATAAGCAAGACCCTACAATTATTCATTTATTTAACTAAAGAATTTTTTTGAGACAAGGTCTTATGTAACTCCAGTTGGCCTGGTACTTGCTTGACTAGAACTCACTGAGATCCACCTGCTTCTGCCTCCTGAGTGGTAGGATTACATACCAAGCCTCCCTGAGATACTGCCTTTAAGTGTGGTGGGACATGCCTTTAATGTCAGCATTGTGGAGGCTGAGGCAGGTGGATTTCTGGGAGTTTCAGGTCAGCCTGGGATACAAAGAAAGACCCAGTCTTAAAAAGAAAACACAAACACACATACAAAGCCAACAAAACCTGCAGGATATTTGTTCAAGGCCTGAGTAGGGATCAGAAGGTCCTGCTGGTAACGGGCTGCTCTCTCACCGTTTTTGTGCATGGTGGCCTCTTGTGTGCCCACAGAAGGCAGCCCTTCCATCATGGAGGTCCACTGTTTGAAGCGAGACTCAGTCCCAGCCTCCTTGCCACCAACCATGCCATAGTCCATGCCACCAGAGCTGAAGCCTGGAAAGAGATCACAATTATGTCTGTATGTTTCTTAAATCAGAAACCCAGTACCTAAGGCCAGGGGTGGTGGCACACAATTTTAATTCAAGCACTTGGGAGGCAGAGGCCAGTGGGTCTACAAAGCGAGTTCTAGGACAGCCAGGACTATTAGAGAAACCCTGTCTAGAAAACACCCCACCTCAGTCAACAGGCTTTAGGTTTCCAGCCAGGCTAGAGCTGGAAACCCAGGGCTTATTGTAGCATCTGGCTTGGTTTTATGAATGCATAAACCAGGGGAGGGGGACCTGACACCTTCTTGTTCTTTACCTAAGATGTTGCTTATTTCTTTTCTTTTTTTAAAAGATTTATTTATTATTATGTATACAGTGTTCTGTCTGCACATATCCCTGCAAGCCAGAAGAGGGCACCAATCTCATTACAGATGGTTGTGAGCCACCATGAAGTTGTTGGGAATTGAACTCAGGACCTTTGGAAGAACAAGCAGTGCTCTTAACCTCTGAGCCATCTCTCCAGCCGCTCATTTCTATAATAATCCTGTTTCTCCACACATTTATAATGTAGCCCAACTGCTTGCTTGGAGGGTGAGGGTGGTGAGTAGTGTTGAACTTTAAAAAAAAAATTATTTCTAACTATGTGTATCTGTATGTGGGTATGAATGCCTTTGGAGGCCAGAAAAAGGGTGTCAGAGCTGGAGCTCAAGTTACAGGCAGTTGTGGGTGCTGGGACCTGATCTAAGGTACTCTGCATCTTTCCAGCCTGGAGATTATAAAAACAATCCACCTTATCTTCTACAACAGAAATAAAGCGGGACTGGAGAATAGGGGCACAGGCAGAAAGAGGGCTGTCTGTGAGTCCCCATGCTGTGGGGTCTAAGCATGTTGCTCCTTGCACACTGCACTTCTGCCTTTGAAAGGAAAGCACAAGGTGCTGCAGCTGCAGGCTGCTTTTGGCAAAGATGACGAAATCACAAGCATTGGTAAGGAGGGGAGGAGGCTGTTCTCACACAATCATTTTCTTGGAAGTTACTCTAAAACGTCTTTCAAACTCAGAAAAGTCATGCTCTTGAATTTAAGCTCTTGAGTTTTCTGTGATGTATAAAGTGTAGAGAACGAAGAGTTATAAATCTTAGAAGAGGGAAGAACAGAGCAGATCCTACTGAAGCTTAAAGAGGGCATTTGCTTCAGTGGAAATGTGGGGACTGAGCACCAACACAGTGACATAGAGTCAATCTATAACCAAAACTGTAAGAGGAAAATTAGTGCAGACTTGAATGTGGAAGACTGCATGTAGCCCACAGCACGTGCTCGCCTGGTATGCGCAGGCACACCTCTGACTGGTAAAGACTCTTCTTGTTATCATATAGTACCTAGTATGGCCCCAGGCTGTGGGCCATGCCCTGCTGGCTGCACTAAGGGACACTCACTGGTGACCTCTATCTACTTGTGAACTCTGGTCATAAGCAGGCTGTCAGGCTTGGTGGCAACACTTTTACTCAATGAGCTGTCTTGCTGGTCCATTATATATACTGGTATACTTTGTGGATGTTATAAATAACGTTTAATATTAATAAAACACTAAATATTTAAATAAAATTAGATAAATCTAGCCAGGTGTTGTGGCACACACCTTTAATCTGAGCACTTTGAAAGCAGAGGCAGGTGCATTTCTGTAAGTTCCAGGCCAGCCAGGGCTACACAGAGAAACCCTGCCCTGAAAAACCACAAAAAAAAAAAAAAAAAAAAAAAAAAAAGGACTGGAGAGAGAGGGCTTAACAGTTATCCTGAAGATGAACCAGAACCTGAGCATGCAAACCTTTTACCACTAAGCTACATCCTGGCCATGCCTGATGGATTCTTTATTCATGTATGTAAAAGCATCAGGATCACTGAGCTGTACTGCTCTGGCTGTGGAAGTCAGTTTTCTTCTCAAGTAATGGCATGCACTTGGGTGAATATGGACGAGTAGTGAGAACAAAGTACATCGAAACACAAAAAAGCCACCTTTGACTTCCAAATGCTTGTCCCTCAGACAGACTGGCTCTTACCTAGAGACCTATTATAGCTATTTTTTCCCCGTGGTTCTGGGGATCCAACTCATGGCCTTGCACATTGTGGGACAGTACTCTACCAACACTACATACTCAACACTATTGTCCTTTTTGACAAAGAGGTAAGAAGACAAGTTTAGCTTCACAGACTACTCTAGTCAGGACTTCAGATAAGTCCTGCACTTTCCCATTACACAGAGACTGGACAACAAATGATACAGCTAGCTCTCCCAGGACTGGACCATTATCTCTATTTTCTCAAGGTCCCCTAAAGATGCTGTTGCCCCCCCCCCCAGACAGCAGGAAGTAATTTTAAGAATATGACACTCACATTCCCAAAAGATGGAATAGGCAGTTTTTGGTCATTTGGGGGGGGGGTTATGGATGTTTGTTATTGTTTAGGGGAGTTGCTTGCAAATTGTTACTGGTTGTGTTAAGGGAGGAAAATACGCAAAGTGGTTGGGTTCAAAAATCTCTTTCTGAAAAGAAAAGGGGGGGGATATAAGAATGATAGGATAAAAACAGATTATTAAATCTACTTTTAAACTTAAAAAAATATTAATCTCAAATATTTACATTGGTATGGATTTTTGTATATTGATACAAATTTAAGTTTATTTTAGTTAGGAACATGCTGTATATTGATACAAATTTAAGTTTATTTTTGTTAGGAACATGCTGTAAATAAGTACTCTTATTTAAGGTACTGTACCTATGCAGTTCATTTAAAAATGTAATGTATAGTTCTAGTCCTTGAAAGCTACTATTATAGACTCTTTAGGATAATTAAAAAATGCAGGTTAACAGTTATCTATAACAATCAAACTTGTAGTCATGTTACATATGTTTTCAAGGTTAAACATATTTAAGATAAATAGGTGGTCTTCAAACACTTCAGAGACCTACAAAATATGGCATTTAAGATATTTTAATAACGTAAGGCTTTTCACGACAGTGAGATAGGTATATGCTCCTGGCAGCACCAATCTACTTGAAAAAACAAAAACAAAAACAAAACAAATAAGAATGATGGGCATCAAAGAATCTCCATAAGGAGTTTGCTTTTTCAATGTGGCAAAGCTGGTCACTGGGCAAGAAACTGACTTTGCCTCGACTGTTGACAGTATACTGTCCAAATTGAACAAGCAGGACACAAAAGAAGGTGACTACCAAACTTTGCCAAGACAAGGTAGAATAGTCCTTGAAAATTTCTGCTTCACAGAAAAGTCTGCCAGATATTCTAGGCCTATAGGCCGAAGATGGATGCCCCAATGTTGTAGAGGAACCTTAGGTGACTATACATACAGGCAGCCAGCTGTCTCTGTCATTTCTATAGCTTCAGAAGTTGCTTGCTCTGCACTTCCTGTTTATTCAGGTAATAGTATATGCTTCTTGGGTCTCTGATGGGGTTGAAGAATAGTTACAGTTGTTCTTGTTACCAAATTCACAAAAGAAACTTACATAAGAGATGTAAAGTTTATTAGGTTGAAAAATATAAAAGCTTAAGTTGTTTATTTAAGAAGATGTTTTAAGGTCTAAAAAATATTTTTAGGATGGTAATATAAGTTATGATAGAAAGTGGTATAGGTATAAACTTTGGACTAAGACAGGATAGATAATACAGTACTACTTTCTCTGAATTTGCCAAATACATATGGACTAGACATTGTGAATGTAATTCTTACCTGATAATTGTCTTTATTGTATATAGTTTTATTGTTAGAGTAAAAAAACCTCCTTTTTATTTAGACAATACCTGATAATTGTTCTTATTGTATATAGTTTTACTATGTTAGAGTTAAAACCTTTCCTTTTTATTTAGACAAAAAGGGGGAAATGCTGTGAGATAATCTTTTTACACACTATGACTTTGCCATGTGTCTTTGCCAAGGCACTTTCTGATTGGTTTAATAAAGAGCTGAATGGCCAACAGCTAGTCAGGAGAGGATAGGTGGGATTTCCAGGGAAACAGAGGAAGAGGAGACACCAGTGAGACATGAAGTAAGTTGGACATATAGAATAATGAAGAGCTAACTGAGCCTCATGGTAAAAGTGTAGATTAATAAAAGCAGATTAATTAAGTTATAAGAGCACCTCCACATCTACAATAAGCAGCCTCTTCCCTCAAGCTCACCTTTTACAGAAAACAAAGTCACCACTGTACTTTCCTAGGTCATTAAGAGAGGCTCCCTCTACTGGCCACACTGACCTTCCATAGCCCAGAGAAGATGGCAAGTGAAGGAGGGCCTGTCCTATGTCAAAGGAAAAAAGGTTATTTTCCCCACAGCATGGAGAACAGAAGCCAGGCTCTATGCTTATTAAGTATTCGCTCCAGAGAGGCTATTCTGAGTATAAGTCAGTTCTCACATCACCTGCAAGAAGACAGCTGGCGAAAGCTGAGACTGCCAGGGTAAAAGACACTCTGGTCTTTACTACTTCTTAGCTCTAGCTGGGATTTCTAGGTCTGGGCAGAAGCAGCCATCTGTCCAATCAGGGGTTGGTCCAGGAACAGAGATTTCAGATCTCCTCACTCTTTTTTTTTTCTTTCACAGACTGGTATCTCCTTTACCAACATAAATTCTAAATGCCATTACAGAAACAATTAAATAAACGAAAACCCAGCATCTTGCCATGTAGCTCAGGCTGGCCTTGAACTTGCACTACTTGTGGCTTAGTTCCCCAAGTGTTGAGATAACAGGCATGTGCCACTACACACAGCCACTAATTTAAAAAAAAATTGCCTTAAAATTTTAGTTTACATTTTGAGAAGGCAGCTTTATCAGTGAAGTGAAACACTTACACTTGTACATACTTTCATAGATAAAACCTCAGCCATGCGCAGCATTCAGATATATAAATACTTAATTGGCTTGTATGTGTATGTTTGTGCATTCCATGAATGATTATGTGAATGTTCATGTGTATGCTAACAAGTGTGTATGTGGGGGTCAGGGGTCAACCTTTGGTATGTTCCTCAGGAGCTATCCACCTTTTCTTTTAAATGACAGACAGGGTCTTTCCCTGGCTCAGAGTTCAGATTATGCTAGACTAAGTGACCAGTGAGTACCAAGAACTGTCTTCACTTCTCAGTGCTGGAATTACAGACATGTACCACATACCATTGTCTACTATAAAAATATAGAGGGGAGTTGGAGAGATAGCTCAGCAGTCAATACTCCTGACTACTCTACCAAAGGACCAGAGTTTGATTCCCAGCACTCATATGATGGTTAACAACCATCTGTAACTCAGTTCCAAGGGATCCAACACCCTTTTCTAGCCTCTTAGGGCACTGCACATATGTTGTACACAGACAAACATGTAAGCAAAACACACAAAATAAAAATAAATCTCATTTTTTTTTTTTTTAATTTGAGACAGTTTCACCGTGTAGCTCTGGCTATAGACCAGGATGACCTCGAACTCACAGAAATCCCCCTGCTCCTGTCTCCTGAGTGCTGAGGTTAAAGGTTTGCACTGCCACCACCACCTAGCTTAAAAAAAAAGTTTTTAAAAGAAAATAAATAACATTAAAAGGAAAAAGCAAAGGAGGATAATATAAAGCCAATCCCTACCACAGGATTGGCTAAGCAGATGTTATACTAAGTACTTGCCACAACACAGAACATACCAGAACCATATCCAGGGATTGGCCCTTTGGTCTGAAGGTCTGGGAGTCCCACATTCAGCGCGTTGGGTACCATGTTGTCCAAATGTGGCTTAGGCCCAACAGGATGAGATGGCGAATGCTTCATGCTAGGCTGCCGCTGTTGTTGTTGCTGCTGCTGCTGCTGTTGCTGCTGCAGAGCACTCATCATCCTTGCCAGCTGCAGGTCAGCATCCATTAAGGAAAGACCCAAGAGAAATGGACAGATGATAAGCCAGTACCCCAAAAGAGCCGTTAAGCCAAAGGCGTTCCTCACCCAGAACACTAGAGCTCCTCCCGACCCACACACCTGCTGTTCTTGCTGCTGGCGCACTGCTTGAGAAATCTTTCTCTGGTTCTGTAGCAACTGCTGCTGTTGCTGCTGCTGCTGCAGGAGAAGCTGACATGCCTACAAAACAATAAGGGAACTGCAGCTTCCTGAGACTGACAGGAGAGTCTGCATGTAAAGCACCCATAACCAAGTTCCTAGTCTATAGTTAGGGCTGCCTTCAGACAAACTGACATATCAATTTTTAATCATAATTAATCACCTGTATAAAAGTTTGAACACAAAGTGACAATGAGAAGGAAATTAATGCAAAGGAAAAAAGAGAAGCAAATAACCTTCTTAGCAACAGGAACAAAACATGCTACTTACCAACTGAAACTGGGGAATCTGTGGAAGCTGGCTCAGCATGGCAATTTGTTGAGGAGATAACTGAGGCCCCACATTAAAGAGACCTGGATTCAGGCCACTGTTGGGGAACTGCTTGAGCATTGAGGCAGAAACCTAACCAGAAGACAGAGGGAACGTCCTTAGAATTTATCAAAATACCCCGCCCCCTTTGTTTTGCTCCTGTGAAAAAGACTTGCTAGCTCTAAAGCACGGCACTGTCAGCTTCTTGAGAACTATCTGCAACATGTTCCACAGTGTTCACAGTGGTTATCTATCTCTGGGCTAGGATCTCTTAAGACCCTTTTAATTCTCTCCTAAGACTTTCTAATTTCCTGCAGTAAAAATGATGAAATTTTAAGTCAGAACAAAATCTTTAAGAAAAAAATCTAGTGACAACATGGCTTTTCTCTAATTGAAAAATTAGCATTGGAAACATGCCATACAGTGAAACACGATAAACTGCATAGAGCTAATAAATGCTTACCAGAAGCTGGGTGTGGTGGCACATGCCTTTAGACCCAGCAGTCTGGAGGCAGAGGCAGGCAGATCTATGTGGCCTGGTCTAAAGAGCAAGTTCCAGAACAGTCAGGGCTACTTCAGAGAAACCCTGTATTAACAGCCCCCAAACGAAACAAAACAAAACAAAAACGCTTACCAGAAAGCACTTACTATACAAATAAGAATATGTATGTATGTATGTATGTATGTATGTATGTATGATGTATGTATGTCTTTTTGGCAGGGGAGACAGGGTCTTATTACTATGTTGCCTTGGCTGACCTCAAACTCATTTGGGTTCGCCCTCTCTGCTTCCTGAATGCTGGGATTAAAGGTCTGTCTGCCCGTACTTTTATCTTGGTACCACTGTCAGTAGGGCCATAGAGAACAACCCTAAAGCCTCCACACAGAATAGGGGTTAAGAGCTTACTTAGTGTTAATGGGGCAAGGCAGTACATGTCTTTTTGTCACAACTCCCTAGGAAGCAGATGTATCTCCTGAGCCCTGGAATTCTGGGCCACTCTGACAATGTATAGAGACCCCCATTAAAAATAATAAAAAAGTCAGGTGGTGGTGGTACATGCCTTTAATCCCAGCTCTTGGGAGGCAAAGGCAGGTAGATCTCAGTGAGTTCCAGGCCAACCTGGTCTACAAAGTGAGTTCCAAGACAGCCAGGACTGTTCCACAGAGAAACCCTGTCTCGAAAAACAAAAAACAAAACAAAACAAAGAAATAAATAAAAATAAAAAAGCCAGGCGGTGGTGGCACACACCTTTTATCCTAGCACTCAGGAGGCAGAGGCACGGGGATCTCTGAATTTGAGGCCAGCCTGGTGTACAGAGCTAATTCCAGGACAACCACGGCTACACAGAGAAATCTTGTCTCAAAAAACCAAAATAAACAAGTAAGTAAAAAATAAATAAAAAATAAAACTGATATTAGGGCTTGAGACAGACTGACTAGGCATGTACCCCAGTGTCGATTATTTCTAAGCTGTGTGACTCAGAACAAGTGTCAAATAAGACATTTGAGTTAATCTATCCCAAAGACTTAGAAATGTACTTCAGAAATACCCATTCTTATGTCACAGGATGGTTCTTCAGGAGACAAGAGCAGAATTCCCCAGTCCCTCACCTTCAAGCTAACACACCTGTTTCTTTCACCTCTGTTTCTCAATGCAGAACCAACAACAGAAGGTCATTTTCTAGGTACAGTCTTGAGTAGGTGCGGCCAACCCTAAGCACTTTGCTTAAAGTCAGACATTTTCTTTTTTCTTCTTTTTTGTTTTGGTTTTTGTTTTTGTTTTGAGACAGGGTTTCTCTGTGTAGTTTTGGTGCCTGTCCTGGATCTCGCTCTGTAGACCAGGCTGGTCTTGAACTCACAGAGATCCGCCTGCCTCTGCTTCCCGAGTGCTGGGATTAAAGGCGTGTGCCACCACCGCCTGGCCAGACATTTTCTAACAGAGCCTTGGGTCTGTTTCTCTAGTGATCCAATCTTAACTCTCTATTCAACCAAGAGCTCAGTACCAATCAGAACCAGCAGCATTTTACGTGTTTTGCTTCCCTGAGTTCTCTTTACGTCTGCAGTGATGAGGAATGAACCCAAGGCCTGGACCAGTGACAGGTAAGCACTCTATTACTGAGCCACAACCCTAGTTCCACCCACAATGTAATATTGAACTCATGCAAATGGGCCTCTAATTTTTATTTATTACATTTATCTTCATGCAGATACTCTATATAAATGCTTATTAAATGAACACACTGTCATTATTCTAATTTAAGAATCATTTACCAAGTTATTTTCAAATAATTTTTGTCTACTTATTGCCACTTTGCTGGCCCATGGGACCATGGATGGAAATGCAGAACTTGCTAGGTAGCTCAGAGGAAAATCTAGGAGGATGCAACTAAAACTTTGGCCCAGCCTGAAACTCATCAGCCAAACAAATGTCTTAACATTTAACTTTCTTTTTATAAAGTCATTCTCTGCTCTAAGATTTAATTTGTTATAAGCCCCTGATTTTTAGTTGTTGTCCTACCCTGCTCCTCCTCATTCTTCCTTTTTTGTTTTTAAAGCAAGGTCTCACTGTATAGTCCTGACTGGCCTGGAACGCTATGTAGACCAGGATGGACTGTGGTGATCTATTGCATTAACATTTAAACAATGGCTTTTTTTGTTTTTAAATAAAGAAGGCTCTTTGGGCTGAGCATGGTAGTGCAGGCCTTTAATTCTAACCCGCGGGAGACTATTTTATATGTATGTGCGTGCACCTAAACACTTGCATGTGCACCATGTGCATGCAGGAGCCCCAGGAGATTTGAAGAAGGTGGCAGATCTATGACCACCATGAGTGCAGTGCTGCTGAGCAATCTTTCCAGCCCCACTCCCACCTTACTAAAGACAAAGCAATAGAAGCACTCCTTGGTCACCAGTAGGTGCTACACACTAGTATAAGAAAGAACTAAGTCATGGCTGAGTGGTCTACAAAGGAGTTCCAGGATGGCCTGAGCTACAGAGAAACCCTGTCTCAAAAACAAAAACAAAAACAAAAACATAAAGGGGGGGGGGATTCACACACAGAAACAAATTCTAAAGGCCCTTTTCGTGTCTGCCTTAGTCTGTGTTCTAACATCGACGTCTCTCTTCACTTCACCTCCCATCTGTACTCCATTCACTGCTCTCCCATCAGGGATTCTGATCTTACCTTTCTTTAGCACCTTGATCGAAGTCAAAGGGCTCAGTGTCCTATTAATTTTTTTGTTTTGTTTTGAGACAGGATTTCTCCTCACAGCCCTGGCTGTCCTGGAACTCACCATGTAGTCCAGGCTGGAGATCCACCTGTCTCTGCCTCCTGAGTGCTGGGGTTAAAGGCGTGTACTACCACATCTGGCAGTCCTCTATTAATTTCAAGTCACCACCTCTGAACATCCTCAAGAATGAACGATCTATTTTTTTTAAAAAAACACTTTGTAGTCTAGAAATATCTGGTCAAGTTCAGACTTGCTAGATTTTTGGCCCATCAACTCATTTTTTCCATGATCTCAATCCTATCTGTTTACCCAACTAACTCTACTGTGAGGTTGGTTGCTTCCTCTCCATCCTCTAAGAGACACTGGTGATGCTGAGTGTTAGCAACCAACTTAAAAACTTATTTGAGCTCTGTCTGAACTGCTGAATTCATAGCACAGTATGAACATACCACACCTGTGGGATTTGGCTTCCATCCCAGTATATGACAAGTATGTGGAACACACCTTCTACAATTTTCCTATATACTACATACAGTAAATACAGTAAATACGCTTTCATTTTCCCCAAGAGAGGGTTTGTGTAGCCCTGGCTATCCTGGAATTCAATCTGCAGACCAGGCTGGCCTCAGTGCTGGGATTAAAGCATGTGCCACCACCACCTGGCTTTGTATATTCTTTCCTATACACTATATGGTTTCATTGTCCAAAATAAGAAAAGGCAAAATTAATAACACACTAAAGATGGCCAGATATAGAAAAGCACACCAACATAAGACATTCTTATATCTACACTGCACCACTGCACATGCTCCTTAAATTGAAAGTTTTACTTTAAGAGTTATACTTAGGGTGGTGGTGGTGGTGGTGGTGGTGGTGGTGGTGGTGCACACCTTTAATCCTAGCACTCAGGAGGCAGAGGCAGGGGGATTTCTGTGAGTTCAAGGACAGCTTGGTCTACAGAGTGAGTTCCAGGACAGCCAGGAGTATTATAGAGAAACTGTCTGGAAAAGCCAAAAAAAAAAAAAAAAAAAAAAAAAAGTTATACTCTTTCTATTTACCCTTGCCTCTGCAGGCTACAGATACAGTGTCTCCTTCCATAAATTACAAAAGGACCAGAAAGCATCACCACTATGCTCTTAGCAAATAGCTGTTCAAACCTAGAATGCAGAGTAATTAAAGTGCAGGTTTGCTTATTCCCATTGAGGGGAGTTAATTATGCTGGTTTAAAAGCCCCGTCTCCAGCTGGGCTGGAGAAAGTGAAGACCTTGCTGCAATCAATATGGCTTTAACAAAACACTGCAGGTGCAAAATGGCAGAAATGTAAAGGCACAACAAAAGCCACCAGAATTACTTTCTGAATACCCCAATGATGGAGGGAAAGGCAACTGTAGAAACAAAGGCTGTAACAATCCATCCTTCCTTCCTTCCTTCCTTCCTTCCTTCCTTCCTTCCTTCCTTCCTTCCTTCCTTCCTTCCTCCCTCCCTCCCTCCCTCCCTCCCTCCCTCCCTCCCTCCCTCCCTTCCTTCTGTGCTGGGAAAAGAACCTAGGGCCTCACACCCTCTGCATGAACTTTCTACCACTGAACATTTCCAGCCTTGTAAGTGTTAAATGTTAATTCTCAGTGTCTATGCTTAAAAACAAAACAAAAAAATCCACCCACATACAAACAAACAAACAAACAAAAAACCTCAAAAACTACATTCTGAAGCCGAGTAGTGGTGGTGCACGCCTTTAATCCCAGCACTCGGGAGGCAGAGCCAGGCGGATCTCTGTGAGTTCGAGGCCAGCCTGGGCTACAGAGAAAGTTCCAAGAAAGGCGCCAAGCTACACAGAGAAACCCTGTCTCGAAAAACAAGAAGAAAAAAGAAAGAAAGAAAGAAAGAAAAAGCCAACAACAACAACAACAACAAAAAACTGCATTCTGGACAACTAAGTTTAGAAATAATGTAGACCCATGCCTGTGATCCTAGCACTAGGTAGGGTAAGGCAGGAGGGATCATGAGTTCAAGACCAGGCTGCACTACATAGAAAGTAACTAATATGGATGAAGGTTTTTTGAATAAAAATTTTTCTGCAGAGTACTTATAATAGTAAAAAATCAGAAACAAATCAATATTCAATAAAAGGGGAAGAGTGTTAATTAAGGTAAATGTATCTAATGAAACAATGTTAATAGTGATTAACATTGCCAAGGTGTGGTGGCACATGCCTTTAATTCCAATACTGGGGAGGCAGAGGCAGGAGGATCTCTATGATTTTAAAGCCAGCCAGGGTTATAGTGAGACCCTGTCTAAAAAAACCAAAACCAAAACCAAAACCAAAACCTAAAATAAAAGAACAACAACAACAAAACAAAAACAAAGAATGAGCTGGGAGTGGTGGTGCATGTCTTTAATTCCAGCACTCTTTAATCCCAGCACTTGGGAGACAGAGGCAGGAGGATCTCTGTGGGTTTGCCAGGGCTGTAACAAAGAGAAATCCTGTCTCGAAAAACCAACCAACCAACCGAACAAAAAACAAAGAATGATCAATATGGGCTGAGGTACAGCTCATTTGTATATTATTTACTCAGCATGCCTTGGGTTCCATCCCAAGCACAGAAAGAGAGAGGGTGAGTGGGGAACCAACATGAAGATTATTTGGCAACAGGAGAAAACACTAAGACATCATGTTAACTACAGCAGGTTATAGCAGCAACCTGCAGTATGTGAGTACATATATGAACAGCATGCCTGCTCATGCACAAAGTCAATGGGCTACAACACAATTGTTGCAATCCCTGCCACTGTGAAGCTTGACTCAAGAAGCAGAGGCAAAAAGACAAGGACAGAGGAAACCTCTGGAGGGGAAGGAAATAAGAATAGTCGGGAGGTACTGTAAAGGCTCAGAGCTGAGCCTGAGAAAGCATCTTGGATAAGGTGCTTTCAAGGAGAGAGGCTAGGAAGTGAAGACTGAGCTGACTGGCGACCTGAGACAAAAGTGTTCTAAAAGGGTGACTGTGTTTTGCGGTCACTTGGCTGGAGAGACATGAGTCAACAATAGGTATAGGTTGGGTGAGGTCACCAAGAACCTTAAAGATGGCAGTAAATACTGTGTTCTAGGTGAGTAAGCAAACCAGGAGAGGATCTGGAGTCAAGGGACAGCATGATGTACCCTACGTTGTACATCAGGACCACACAGAGCTTTCTGTAATGCTGAAACAGACACAAGCTGGGTGCAGTTACTTAAACTTAATGATGATGAAGTAATAGTCACATTTCAAGTACTCCCCTGCTAATAACTACCGGAGTGGACAATGTGGCTGCAGAAGCGGACTAGTGTGATTCTGACTATAGACAGCAACAACTGAATGAAGCAGAATGGGACAGACAGGCAAGAAGGCCCTAGACTATCTATGATGGCATCCTGGTAGGGACCGCATTAGTAGAGATGATAAACAGTCAGAGCCTGGATCAAGGTGGTTGTTTCTTTGTAAACGTTTTGTGTGTGTGCTTGTGCATGTGCACATGCAGATGTGTGCCTCTGTGTTTTCATGAAGGTCAAAGAGGGCACTGGGATTCTTGTAGCTAGAGTTGTAGGACACCCGAATCCTTATGTGGTGCTAGCATCTGAACCTTGATCCTCAATGCTATGCAAGAAGCCATCTCTAGATCAAAGTTTTTGGTTTGTTTGTTTTATTTGAAACTGGGCTTCTCTGTGTAGCCCTTGCTTGTCCTGAAACTTTCTCTGTAGACCAGGCTGTCCTCAAAACTCAGAGATCCACTTGCCTCTGCCACCCAAGTGTGTGCACTATCACCGTACAGCTTGGGTCAAGTTTTAAAGAGAGAATTTACTGAACAAAATGTGGACTATGATGTGGGAAAGGATCATAGTTTAGCTTGTGGATCTTTGACGTAAGCAACTTCAGGATAGGAGCACATCTAGCTGGAAGAGGGGATTTTTTTTTTTAAATACTTCTTTGGGCATATCTAGCAGTTTGTGGAGCTGAAAAAAAAAGTTGACAGCAGGCACAATTTTGGAACTCAGTATTAAGGCTGGTCACTGGGATAGATGAAGTCACCTAACGGTGGTTGTGTGCTAGGAGAAGCTTGAGAACCGAGCACCAGGACAGTATGATGATGCAGTGTTGGGAAGTGGGAGGGTACAGAGAATCATGGTTAAGGTGCTTGAGAGCAAGTGAGCTCTGTTTCAGGAGGAGGAAGGGACGGGCCACACAAAGATGGGTGGGTCTGGCCCCCACTGTCACTTTGCTTGGGCCCTTGTGCCAGCTCTGCTGCCCGCAGCTCCGGTAACTCCACCATGTAAACACAGCCTGTCTGTCGTCTTACTGCCATCATCTCCCAGACCACACACTTCCCTGTCATCACTGGAGAGCCTTAATGTTCCAGTGTCTACAATGGCCACCACACAAAAACTACCCAGCCAAGTGGAGGAGGAAGACAGGACAGGCAGACATGGACTCATACACCTGGGGTTTGGTTCCCAGCACAAAGTTGGTGCTGTCTGTAACTCAAGATCCAGAGGATCTAATGCCCTCTTCTGGACTCCATGGACACTGCATGCGCACACATGCAAAAACCTGTGTATTTTGTTATTATATTAACTTACATATAGTGCATACATATTAAAAGAAAAACAAAACATGAAAACTACCTAGGTTTGAGCAGGCCCCAAATCCCAAGAATTCTGTCTTAATAGAGTGAATGAGGGAGACCTTTAAGTAGCAGCCCAGAACATGGTTATAAACAAGTTGACAAAGACTGGCCTACAGGGCAAGATCCAAACTCCTGAGCAATGCATAGTTTGCCACAGTCTGCCCCTAATTCCTTGTCTAATTTCTTCTCATCCCACTGAGGAATGCACGCACCTCTATCACCCTGTTCACACTAATCATTCAAACCAACTCCTTTTCCTCAACACACCAACTGCCAGCTATGACTGCACTGGCACAAGGCTTCTGTGCCTTAGAAGGTTTCGTTAATGTGGCTATTCCTAGAATTTTGAATTTATTCTTCAAGGTTCAGTTTAAATGTCACTGCTAGTGATGCTAGTAACATTTAATCAGGAGAAGCATCACCCTGGTCCCCAAACTTTGCTGACCACCTGCGACATTTATCATACTAACTGCTGACTCTGCACAGTCCCATCAGACTGGCCTCTTCACCAGCTCTAGGGCTCTCTGAGTAGGAAGTCAGTACTTTTAGCACACAGCTCCTTAGAGTTCTATAGAAAAATGAAAAACCTCATAATTCTGTTTATCTTCAGGCAAACCCCAGAGGGCAATCTGTTTCTGAACACTGTCACCTTAGAATTTATAAACGGTTTTCAATTAGGAACAAAAAGACAAAAACCAAACCAAACCAATACAGTATTAGGCGATTAGTAGTTACAAAGTATCTACTTCGAATGTGTGATGCAATTTAAAAAGGGGGCTGACATTCTGTTCTAACAGTCTTGACTTGGCGTCTGGCTTTGCCAATGTCCAGCTGTAACCATTCCTCCTTTCATGGGCATCAACTAGGCAGGAACAAGGGGCGCCAACCTGAATGCTCTCCAACTCCCAAAGGTAGGAACACAGACCCTCTTACCTGGGGGGAGATAAACTGGGGAGGCACTTGCGCCCGGAGACCAGGAGAAGGACTCAGTGGCTGCACTGGAGTGTGCAGGCCTCTCGATTGTGCTGTGCTGTTTCCAAACAAACCGTGACTGCCGCCCTGCAGGGGAACAATAGCCATCAGGACTTTTTGTCAATTCAAGAAAACAGTCAAGCAGCAGTTCTAGTTCTAGTTTCTATTCCTAAGAAGAATCAAGATCCCTAGTCCATGGAATGACAGCATTCATTTTAGAACTTAGGGGCTCTTCATGTTGGGATGTTGGGGGACAGTTGCTCAAACTGAGTCATGGGCATATCATTGGCCACAGGTGATCAGATAAATTCTACAAACTGAAAGGGTTAAATTTAGTCACATTTAGAAGTAGCACTACATTCTTTGTGGCTGAAAGGAACAGGCTGTGCAAAACTTCAAGACTGCCTTTTTGAGACATGGTCTCACTCTGTAGTCAGCCTAGGCTCAAAGTTGAAGTGAGCATCCTAAGTGTTGGGATTACAGGTATGTGCCACCACAAAAATCTGGGTTTATCAAATTTAATTCTCAAACTTTAAAATCTGAGATGCATCTTAAAAGGCACCTGGATAAAAATATACACTATAACCAAACTATCCGTTGTAAAGTAGTACTCTGGAATCACTTCCTTCAATCAGTCGGCTTAACCAATCACAGCCATCACAGGGACCCACTCTAGCTCTGAATACACTTCCATGTCCTGAATCTGTTGGCTTTCTTTGCTACATGCTAAATGCTCATCAATCTTACATCAAGATTAAGAAGAAAAAGATATATTAAATATCATTCTAGGTCATGGGAATAAACATTACTCACCTGTAACTTCTCATTCAAAAACATAAATATCAGCCTAGTTAAAAAAAAAAAAAAAAAGCGCAATTCCATGATTCCCAATGAACCACTTCACTGAGCTCATCTCTAATCTTCCAACCAGAACAGGGGGAGGCTGGGCTCCTGGGGCCCTGATGTTATTTGTTTCTAGCTAAGGAAAGTGCTTAGGAAAGAAAACTGCATTTGATGACTTGCCACTGTTTCCTCTGTCTGAGGAATGTCCCCTGACCCCAACAGTGTTTCACTAAGTAGCTCAGGCTGGCCTTGGACTGCTTTTGTTTCCAAAGTGCTACGACTGAAGCATGCACTATCCATCACACCTGGATTCCTGAGATTCTCTACACAATATACTCCTGGCCTGTTCGAGGCCTGAGTTAAAGGGCCCACTCAGGGTATCTTCTCCAAAGCCTCCTTCCTCATTACATGAACAAAGTAACTGAACTTCCTTCTGTGCTAAGAAAACACTGGAACTCTCCAATGATGTTCACTGTCATTTTCTATTGTTTTTTTCTGTACCAGTTTAATCCTTCCTTTTGGTATTCTCAGAACTTCATAAAGCCTTGGTCAACAGGATGCACATATCAAGCAAATGTCCATGGCCCACCAATCGTTCATTTGAAAACACCCCACTGAACATCTTAGAAAAGACAGCTAATAACGCATTTGTAAACTGAGGCCACTACTTTCATTTTAACACAGGGTTAAGACAATCTTTAAGAATTTAAATAGTATCATTGAGTTCCAGAACACTAAAGATACTGTGATGGCTTTAATGATTCAAAAATTAGATTAAGAGACTGCTACAGGCAAAAAAAAAATGAACTTAAAAAGCACTAAAACTAAAAATGATTACAAACATAAAGTAGAAATGGCATTTGAAATCTGTATATATCATAAAAGGTCAAAGATCTACCACAAATTTTATTTGCCCAAGGGCTGTTTAACTCACATCACTGCACCCAGCTTAGAGTAATTTTATTTTTGTTTTGTTTTGTTTTGGCTTTTTGAAACAGGGTTTCTTCATGTAGCCCTGGCTGTCCTGGAACTCATTCTGCAGACCAGACTGGCCTCAAAGTCATAGGTCCACCTGCCTCTGCCTCCCAAGTGCTGGGATTAAAGGGGAGAGTCACCATGCTAGAGTCATTTTAAATTTCAGTCTTTCCTTTTTTTAAAAAAAATTTATTTGTTTATTATGTATACAGTATTCTGCCTGCATGTATCCCTTCAGGCCAGAAGAGGGCACCAGATCTCACTACAGATGGTTGTGAGCCACCGTGTGGTTGCTGGGAATTGAACTCAGGACCTCCGGAAGAACAGCCAGTGCTCTTAAGCTCTGAGCCATCTCTCCAGCCCCTCAGTCTTTCCTTTTAGAAGATTCTCAGCTTCCTGCCAAAATCGAAGGGTGTCTGAAGCCACACATAACATTCTGATGTTTTTGAAGTGGGTACAAGCAAGCCAACAGTAGTCTATAAACATGCTTTCCTGCTATCTTTTTAGCAATCTTTTAGAAATCTTTCAATTTATTTTATTTATTATGTACACAGTGTTCTGACTGCATGTTTGCTTGCAGGCCAGAAGAGGTTGTGAGCCAATATATTGCAGGTCAATATAGATGGTTGTGAGCCACCATGTGGTTGCTGGGAATTGTACTCATGACCTCTTAACCTCTATACCATCTCTCCAGCCCTCCTGCTATCTTAATATGGCACTTTAACTCATTTTTTTGGGCTCAGATTTGCTGATTTTCAGGGATTTGCTAAGGACAAACAAATGTGTGGCCTTCAAAAACATTATATCTAGGAATTAAGAAGACAGTTATTCAAAGGCTGTATACATGCAATGGTGGTCTATCTGACTATTGTTCAAGCTTTTCTGGTATATGTGGAAGTTCTAAGATGACCTATGTGTATGTCCTCCTAATTATTGAGGTTATTTGCCTCAACCCAGGGTTTAATTCAGAAAGGTATATAAATTTAAAATAAATCAAGCAAACTGAGTTAAATGTTCTGTGATTTAGGCAAATATTATTATTTATTATTATTAGAGACAGAATCTTACACTGTAGCCCAAGCTGGCTTCAAACTCCTGCCTCCTAGTCCTCCTGCCTTGGCCTCCCAAGTATTGGGATTAAAAATGTGCTACCATGACTGGCTGAAGTAAATTTAATAAATTCCGTATGACAGCAGTTTGAAACAGTTAGAACTACATTTGGGTAGGACATAGGCACCAACCTGATACTGATGGACTTTGAGGTAATCCACTCAAGATGAGGAATTATCTTTTTTTTAAAAGTCCAATGCCAAGCTGGTGGCTGTTCTATTAAACTTGACTTTACCTACTAACAGAATTAGGTATTTATGCGAGACTGGAACCACACTGTATTTTATATTTTCTATTATCTCAATGTAAAAGAATCATCCTCAAAATACTGTTTTTCTCTGTTCATGTAAGCAATATATAGCCATCCCCTTTAGGAAACTATAAAACAAACAGGCAGACAGATAAAACACTGAAATTAGAGGAAGAAAACAGAAAAACAGTGTATGATTCCCCCCAATCCAGAGATAACTAATCTGAGTATATGGACACAGCACAGTCTACTTTAAATCTGCACATGACAGCCTGTGCACAACTTGACTATGGTATGAGGTCCTGCTTTACCTTAGCCTTTAGTGTTCATGTCAAGTCATGACATGAAAGAACGGATTGAACCACACATTGTGTAATTCATGTCCTTGTGCTCATCCTGAGGTGAAAGGCACAGTGGCAAGTGTGGAGTCACAGAACTATAGCTAGAGAGACACTACTCTTAGGGATTGTTGCTGTAACAGCACGGGGAGCCCCAGATTCCTGGTTTTCTCCATAAACCTGCAACAGACCCTGGCAGCCTTGCTGAATCCCCTCAGGCCTAGGAGAGTGAGCGCGCATCATCACCTGATGGGCCCCGCCTGTTCTGATGCTACTGTATGGCCCTTGCTTGGAGAACTAATTTTGGCAACTGCCAATGCTTGAGCAATAGCCACTCTTGAACGCTTCACTACTAAGGTTCTCCTTCTCTACACAAGTACTGTGGTTTAAATTCTAAAGACAATAGACAGCCAAATCCCCAGTTCCAAAAAGCTAGTTTTAAGATCCTGCAACCCTCACATATTTCATCTTACTAGTTTTGCTACTAATTTTTGGTTAGCAGATATAGTAACGAGACCCCAGGAATCCTACTTAGTCTATATTCTAATGGCTTTTAAGATATTTGTTTTTATTTCAGGTCGGTGAGTATTTTGCCTGCATGTATGTCATCTGTGCATCCTGTGTACGCCTGGTGACAGCAGAAGCTAGAAGAGGGTGTCTGGTCCCCTGGGACAGGAGTTATAGGAGTCTGTGAGCTGCCATATGGGTGCTGGGAACAAAACCCAGGTCCTCTACAAGAACAGCAAGTGCTCTTAACTGCTGTGCCACCTCTCCAGCCACATATATAATCTAATATTAAAAGGTGACAAATGTATCACTAGATTATATCAGGTACCTAGAGAATCTTATTCATAGTTTCCTAACCAAAAATGAAAAGATTAAAAAAAAAAAAAAAGATTTAAAGTAAAATCCATGTTGAGAAACATGAAGAGAGATGGGTTCTATGGGCTGAAAGATGTAAAACCTACATTTAGTATCATTCTGTGCATTCAGTAATCAACAAGTTTCCCAAGACAGACAAATGATGCAATAAACTGAAGACCAGGGCCACGGTGAGGCCACAGCCAAGCAATTACAAATCTGAGAGGCCTCCTTACTTGTCTAGCAGCGAAGTTTTGGGGGTTGAGCCCTGTGCCGATTGCTCCAAGGCTGACGTTGGGTAGTGTGGAACCAGAGGGAGACAGCTTGTAGCTGGGAGAAGGGGAGAAGGGAGAGCAGGGAGCCTCATCCCCAAGGCACCCATCTTGATTGGAGAAAGGCAAAGTCAGCTGAAAGGTAGTAGGAGTTAGCCAATCACAATGAGTGTTGGTTAGTGAAGCAACAGAATGCAAGAAGGGAAAGAGAGACACACTAGGAATAAACAAAGTAAGAGTGGATTAGCAATAACCCAGGATGAAATTTGCACAACAGACATCATCTGTCATCTTCCTCTGCAGAGACTTCCTCTTAAGTTAGTAACCCAGTTGGTCCACTGTACCAGGACAAGGGTTGCCAGACACTGTTTTTACAAGTCTAATACTGATTATTCTGGTGGTATGGCTCCTGAAGCAGAAGCTAGGCAATCCTCCTGTGAAAATGGTGTCACCTAGACAGTCAACAATGCTATGGGCCCAGATCTCCATGTTTTGGTTTTAAATGTCTTATGGGGACCAGGAGCACTATAAAACGATATTCTGAATCAAGGAATAATTTCATTAGAAATGCTAAAAATCAGAACAAGTCAGTAAAAGTTATTTGCTTCAATCAGGAGTGAGAATTTGAAGAATATACCATTTACCTAAATATAAGCCACTAGGGAAGTAGGAAAGATGGAGAGCCTTTCCAGACCCAACTCCAAGCTTGCAGGAGACACATGTGTTTGCACAAAGCCCAGATTTTGCCTGTAGCTGGCACAGCAGCAGGAACAAGAAGAGTGCAGAGTAAGCCTATCTCTAAGTGCCCATGACCTCCTCCAAACCTTCATGAATATCTCAACACTCAGAGCTTCATCACAAACAGTAAGGATAGACGGCTCTCCTGCCCAATCATCTGTTGACACCAGCTATTTTCATGTCTCCACATTAATGCAGATGATATTCATGTTCTACCTGTTGAGTTCTGTAAGTTTATGCTTTCTCTAGAATTAGCTATCAGAAGACAAATAAGAACACAGTGATTCTCATCCACTTAAACAAAGCAACTCACCTTCTCAAAGTAAGGCCCACTGTCTGCGGTTCCCAAGTCTTTGGAATTAGGTGGACGGAAGCCAGGTCGATCCTTCCTCATGATATCATTAAAATCCCCGAGATTCATTGTTCGCTTGTCCACATCAAATTTCTTATCTGAAAGAACATAAATAAAAACTTCAAGATTTAATATTGCCCTCAAGAGCCACATGAGACCTGGCCCACGTACTCTCTGGGGTCCTGGCAACAAATCCTCTCTACTCTTTGGAATGAGACCAGCCGAGTCCTCACTGGTTCAGGGCTTGTTCTGTCCCTGGTGTACATATGGGTCCGCTTTTAGAAATTAAAATATATACCTGGTACAGCTTGTCTACCATGAAGACTGAAGGAGAGCCTTGAGGCAAAACTGACTAAACAGTATTTGGATCACAATTGATGTGTTGGATGAATACATCCTACTCATGAAGTCACATGTTCTCAGTGAGAGAAGTTGCCTGTTTTGCTTATTAGCACCTGCTAGATACATGGTTGGAGTTTTAAAGTAGTTTTGGGAATAGAAAGATCACAGAGGCACACCTGCTGCCCTAAAATTCAAAGCTTAGGAATTTAACAGAGCGCCGGCTCAGCCAGGTCTGCATGTGCAATGACTGTTTCCTCCTCTCTTTCTGAGCCCAACAAATCTTTGATTGATAACATCAATGGGTTACAGCTCAAACACTGTTACCGTTGATATCCAGGACTGTTTTCTCTTACACTCAGTTTGATTCTTTTTGTGTTCCCTGGGGTGAGCAAGAGCATTACTGAGAAAATCCCCAGAGATGAAGGCTGTCCCTATCTGCTTTAGTCACAGTGGAGCAGTATATCAATGATGAACCATCCCGGGGTACAGTCAACTTAGAGGTCTAGTCTAGCAGTACCACAGACACATTAAAATAATCTGAATTTAGCTTTCAGTACTCAAAAAAAAAAAAAAAAAAAAAAAAATCTGAGCCAGGTGGTGGTAGCCCATACACCTTTAATGCCAGCACTCAGGAGGCAAAGGCAGGAGGATCTCTGTGAGTTCCAGGCCAGCCTGGTCTACAGAGTGAGATCCAGGACAGACAGCTATGGATACACAGAGAAACCCTATCTCAGAAAAAAGAAGAAAAAAAACAAAAACAAAAACAAAAACAAAACAAAGACAGAAGGAAAAAGAAATCTTGTGTTTTTCATGCAACAACTGCCTCAGGTAGAGCAAGGCCTGCTGAGGCCTTTTCCACAGTTATCAGTTCACCCAGAACGCAACATTCCTTTACATTCTTTCCTGGCTCTCCAGTTACTTGAAATTTCAACCTCTACACTGTGTCTGGCATGAAATCTTATATAGAGCAAAATGTTCAGTAAATGTCTATCCATTTGACTGCCTCAACTCAAGCAGGGCAGGAGATCCCAAGGGCCTGTCATGTCCATGGATACACCCCAAATCCTATTTGTGGACTGATACACACCTACAGACAAATCCATTTTGCTGCTTGGGTTATCTTCTGTTTGACTCTGAACAAAACAAAGCAAACACAAGTGAGAAACAATTGCACACATTTTTAATCACAGAAGAGGTGCCATTTTGCATGTGAAAGCCACATCTTACCACAAGCACCCCAAGAGACCCTCTGCAGTGAACTTTAAACTGAAGTGAAGACTGTAACATTTTTGCTGTCACAATTTGATGGCCATCCATCATTCGAATCACATGTAATCAACCTCAGTAGAGCTATGGACAGAGGGCCAGTTCAACAGCTAGCTGCCTGGAGAAATAGTCATCCTTAAGTATGCAGGACCGATCCCACAAGTGGTAGCCAAACAATGACAACTTCTTCTTGTGACTTGTCAAGTCGTCAAATCATCAACTGTGCAGCCAAGCTAAATCATTTGTCTTTTGGCAACCAGGACAGGATGTCCCCACAGTGTTCCCAAGAGATAAGGAAATTAGAGATTCTGCATGAATTATTCTCTAGATAATGAATCCTATCATAGTTTTTCTGGTTGCTTTCTTTTTAAAAACAATGATGCATACACTGGTACAAATGTCATTTAAGTGTCTCTTTTGTCCCCACCTTTCCAAGGAAAAGGACACAAAGACAATTCACTTTTAATGTTGGTGCATATCCCTTAATAAAATAGAAAATAATAATGCTTACCTCTAAGGGCCAAGAACATTGCTTCACCCATATTTAAATCTGTAATTTTGTACTGTACATGGCAGTAGTCCTTAAATTTGTACTAAGTCTGAAATTTGGGATAGTTTACACATGAGAAAAATAAAACTTACCAGCAATCCCATATTTGAAAACTGTTTGGCAAGAGGATTCATCCATGAATCATTGTTTCCTCCTTTTAGTGAGCACTACAGAAATGAAACACAGAACCTCAGTCACAGACCTTATCACAGCCTTCCAAGCCAAGGGTTAACCTTTCTGAACCTAATAGCTTGTCATTTTGATATTTTACCTGTTACTTTAATGGCCAATAAGCCCTAAGTCCAGCCATTTTACTTTTTAGTTCAGCTTTTACTCCTACTCATCACAGTGAACTGGAAAAGATTTACTTTTTACATGGAAAGAAGTCAGTTATCAAGTTGTTTAAAAACGTTAACTTCTGCATGCTACCTCAGCCACCTCTAGTAAGATGCTCTCCTGTGACCCCAGCAGGATTCTGTCAGGGAAAGAACTGCTACTGGTGAGTGTTGTTTGGAAAGGAGCCTGTTTCAGCTGGACACGACTCTCTGTGTGGGAACAATGTGGAATGCATCCAAGGAGCCTTCATCTGGTTCACAACATAAGGGTCACTGGTTCTCAGTGGGAAAGAGGCCTGGACAAAGATATATCCTTGAGCTCCAGGGACAATGGAAGGAGGGTAGGTCTGTGACTCTTAGGATGCTCTGGTTTCTCCATCTGCTCTATTCCCACTCCTGTGAAGGCAGGATTTGGGGCATGGGGTTGCTGGGATGGGGTTTGGGCTTTGTGTAGCTGTGCATTCTATAGGTAAAAACTTCATGTGCTCTGTATGATATATCGTAACTGTTATTATTGTTGTTATTTGAGATAGGATGTCCTCAAACTCACTATTTAACCTAGGATAACCCTAAACTCTTGATCCTCCAGAATCTGTCTTAAAGGGCTCTGATTACAGATGTGCACCGCCTCATCTGGCTCAAGATATATATTTTTAAAGTAATGGGATACTTATATTTAGTTAAGGTATTTTTTAAAAATCCCCATGAAGGAAGCAGACAGGGAGTTTTCTAGTGTAGAAGAAAACAACTCTGTGTGAAAATACTTAATCCCACTGAGCTGCATATTTAAAAATGGTTAAGGTGACAATTTTTACATTATGTGTATTTTAACACATTAAAAAAACCATCCTTAGTATTGAAGGTCAGAATCACTGTCATCAGAGTTGAAACATTCAACTCCCAATTAAGTACATCTTAGTTACCACTTGAGTGGGAGGATTCAATTAGGATCTTTCACTCAATCTGGATCCACAGCTAATTTGCAAAAGGTCAAAAGACTGCTAAAGCAGACCAGACAACATGAGAATCTGAAGATGCTGAGCAATATAGTGCAATTTCTTTAGTGACTAGAGAAAGGAAAGTCAAGTCCTTAGGGAAGAGAAACCCAGGAAGAATGGCCTCAACCAATGTTTCTAACAGAAACCCACAGCTTCAGGTCAAGGGATGAAGGCTACCGGAAGGTCTCGAGAGATGGTATGGGGCTCTGAAGCCCAGGAGGAGATCGGCTAGGAAGTATTTCACAGGGCAGCAGGGGTTTCAGGGTGAATTGAGCATGTGGGTGCTTGTTACTTATCTCTACCTGCCCCCCCCCAATCTCTCTCTCCAGGGAAAGTGAGTTGGGAGGCACAGCCCGGCACAGGATGTGAGGAAAGCATTTAGTTATGGCAGCGGAAAAACTGGGGCTGGCTTTCATTTTACTGGAAGAAGGGCTCTGGACCTTGGGGTGAATCAGGTAAAATTATGACTCACTGATCACTACTGGAAAGCCAGTATTATCTTCCTTTGGTGTCTTTTCTACATTTTCATGGAGAGTTACCCATAGGATTTCTTTGTCTTTAAATGCAAAAGCACAAAGCATTTTTAAAACAGGCCTCAAGCACTTAAATTATAACATGGAAACCAAAACTCAATTACCTCCACCTTACAAATTTTATTTTATCCACAGTGCCACTTCACGATTTCAAAGTCATGGGACAGGAAGATGAGGGGTATAAGGGAAGTAGTTATTAATCGATAAGGAAATACTTTCCCCTTTATTAGAATCTCAGTGACTGCAGCTGCCTCGTTCCCTCCGTGAACAAACTCCCAGTTCTGCCTTCTAGGAATAAATAAGCAAGCCGAAGCATTTCGGAAGCACTACCTTCATCTGCTTCTTCCCTCCTTGTCCCCAGCTTGCTGAGTTGTGGGAGGAAGTGCTTCCCTGAGAGCCGGTGGTGTTCCAGACTCCTCCATCATCCTCCTCTTCCCAGCTAGGATGGCGAGTTCCTGTGACCGGCCCGTCACTCTCCCCCCAGCCGTCTTGCATAGATTTGGAATCTTTAAGGAAAGAGTGAACCATGAAACAAAATTAGAGACATTCCTTGCAAATGCACCATTTTAGTATATTTGCAGTTTTGTCTGCTCTAGCTACACGGTAAGGCAAATGCATTATACTTAAAGAGAGCAGACAACAGACCTTAAAATCAAGATCTTTTGACTGCTTCCATGGTTCTTCCTGCGACCAATGAGATAGTAATTTCAAAACTTAAAAGAACTCATCACTATTATAAGAAATTTCAGAACTGGGTGGAGGTGCATACTTGCAATTCCACCACTTGAGAAGCTGAGGCAGGAGAATTACCAGGAGTTTGAGGCCAGCATGGACTACTACAGACACTATTTCAAACAAATCAGCAGAAAGAGTGTGTTTGTGGGATAGTGAATATGAATACGAATGAATATGAATTTCACATTTCACTGAGAAGAAACTTAACGAGCAGGGCTGCTGAAGTGAAGTCTTTGTTTTGTTTTGTTTTTTTTTTGTTGTTGTTTTTCTTCGAGACAGGGTTTCTCTGTGTAGCTTTGCGCCTTTCCTGGAACTCACTCTGTAGCCTAGGCTGGCCTCGAACTCACAGAGATCCACCTGCTTCTGCCTTCCGAGTACTGGGATTAAAGGTGTGCGCCACCACCACCCGGCAAGTCTTTGTTTTATACTACCAAATGTAGGCATTTCAAATAGGTATGGCCAAAAACCCAGCGGTCTACCTTGTTTGGGATGAGACTGAAATAAGAATGGGAATAAAAAACACAAGGCCATGGAAACCTGAAGCTTATTAGGTCCATAAACATATCTGAAATGTATTAGCTGAGGAGGATCTTAGATGTGGCTTCAGTAAGAAAAGATAAAATGTCGAAGACAGAATGGGAGAAGGAAAGAAAGATGGGACAGCCAGAGAGGAGGGAACTGGACACCAGTCTCCAGTCTGTTCTACTACCATACTCTTTAAACAAATGTTGTTAATATGAAGCCTGTAAGAAAACATTAATTTTCCTCCAAAACTACTGTACAGAACTGGGTTTGTCTTCTTCAAGTGGAGTAGGGGCTGGGAAAATGGCTCTTCTCTGTACTACTTCCAGGGACAGCTGCTATCCTTGAGACCAGGCCTATGAGAGCCAATTTGCAAAGCATGGGGCGGTTGCCTCTTCTAACTGTAGCAGGTTCAAGTGAAGCCAGAACTCTCCCAAGAAGTTCATCCTAACCACAGGAAGGGACTTTCTGGTGGAAGAGCAATAGGCAGGACTGTTGCTCAAAGTACTGACAGCCAGATGGTACAAGAGGTTACAGTTTTATATAACCCGCATTGTATTGTATAAGCTTAGGATTTATATCACCTACTGATAAGCAATAGGAATTTAAACCCAAATATACATAGCATACTGATCTCTTTATAAAAATGGGTTGAGAGAGATGGCACTGACTGCTGTTTCTGAGGATCCAGGTTCAATTCCTAGCACCCACATGGCAGTTTGTAACTGTCTATAACTCCAGTCCCAGAGAATCCAAAGCCACTGAGGACATGTGACGCACAGACAAACATGCAGGCAAATACTCTTAAACATAAAATAAATAATAGTAAAAGTTTAAAAAAATGTGAAGCTAAGCAATTGATACTTCCTTTCAGAGAAGAACTGAACTTTTAACAAATGTTTTCCATAAAAAAGGGATTAGGAGGCAAGGCTCACATCATACCTTTAATCCCAGCGCTTGGGACTCTGAGTTCTAGGCCACGCTGAGCTACACAGTGAGACCTTGTACAAAAAACGCCAAAAACTTAAAAAAATGAAAAGTGGGGTGGTCAGTGGGTAAAGACGCTTGCCACCAAGCCTGATGACTTGATTGATTTTGTTTCCTGTAATCTGAATGTTATTTTTTTTTTTTTTTCTTCCTGGAGCTGAGGACCAAACCCAGGGCTTTGCCCTTGTTAGGCAAGTAAGTGTTCTACCACTGAGCTAACTCCCCAACCCCCTGAATGTTTTTTTAAAAGTGAGAATCAACTCCACAAAACTGTCCTCTGACCTCCAACTAACCTACACACGCAAGTGCACACACTTGTACACACACACTTGTACACGTACACACACACACACACACACACACACACACACACACACACACACACACACACACACTTTTGTAAGAGTGGGTCTCAGGCTATAGCTCAGTGGTAGGGCACTTGCCTAGCTCTAGGCCCTGAATTAATACTCAACAGAAAAGCACCTGATTTTGTTGTTGTTTCGAGATAGGGTTTCTCTGTGTAGTCTTGGCTGTCCTGGAACTCACTTTGTAGACCAGGCTCACTTGGAACTCATAGAAATCCACTTGCCTCTGCCTCCCGAGTACTGAGATTAAAGGCATACACCACCATCATCTGGCTAAGCATCTGATTTTTAATCATAAGACTTAGCATCAAATGTAAGGCATTTTTGGCTGTGGAAGAACATACCTCACCATTATCAGCTGAATGATTTACTCTTTCCTCTGAGCATCCAGAGAAAGGGCAAGAGCTACAATTACAAATGACGCTGACCAACAGAACGTACTACAGAATACGGGAGGGAAAATGATGGATTTGTGGTAGCGGAGAGGTGATTCTGAAGCTGGTAAAGGCCGTAAAAATCCTACAGTCCTGCTAAACAACCCGGGTCAGGCCTCATAAGCAATCTGGATCTACTTCAAGTTAACAAGATCCTATTTCCCATGATAACACAACTGACTTCACAATGGAAATCATGAGAACGAGGTCTTCAGATTTCTCCAGAAGTCTATGAAGTGGAATGGATCAAGACTTTTAAAAGACAACAGAGCCCCATAGGCATGGTTGTGAACTCTAGATTAAATCTAATATATTCCTCACAGAGTTCTGAGTTTCATGGGATATACTTAATCTTTTTTCCTATCTAAAGTTTTGAGCATTCCATAAAATTTCATTATTTAACCAAAAACCTTAACCCTTAAGTCTGCTACACAGTAGAAAAGAGATGTTGCAACATGTTTATGAAAGTTACAGTCAAGTAGAAATGTGCACCTGATACTAAATTCTCATTTTAATCAAATAACAGTTTGCAGATTATAGTGACTACAAATTGCCAGTTACATCAAGTGTAGCTTATTCTTCATTTAAAAACTTGACGACATCTCTGTCAGATAAAAAAAAACCAAACAAACTAACCAAACAAAAAAACCAAACAAACAACCCCCCACCTAAAATTCTCTTATGTGAGCAGACAACTGAGAAATCATGTCTTAATTATATGAAGGGGAAAAAAAAAAGGAGAAATCAAGTAGCTACAATGAACATATTTACATTTCTGGGTAAAAATGCACAATATTCAAACAGTTCTAGATACTAAGTCTAGCTTGTTTCTTTGTCCTTACATTCACTTACTGTTTGTGGGTCATGTGCATGTATGCTGTCAAAGAACAACTTGCTCAAGTTGGTTTCTTCTTCTACAATGTGAGTTTGGGGAACAAACTCAGTAACATGTGAGGACAGTGCTTGAGGAGCCTGCATTTTTGTTTGTTTGTTTGTTTTTGTTGTTGCTGTTGTTATATTTTATTTTTTGAGACAGGGTCTCAGCATGAACCCTGGCTGTCCTGGGACTCACTCTGTAGACCAGGCTGGCCTTGAACTCACTCACAGAGACCAACCTGCCTGCTTCTGTCTTCTGAGTGTGCCACCATGCCTGGACATTCATTTGCTTTTAAATCAATAATAGAAATGACTTTTAGCTCACTGTAAACACCTGAACACATGCCAGCAACATTCACTACCATCGCTGCTATTTAATGTTTCGGGTTATGAATTGCATCAACCCAGCATTTTAAATAAAATAGCCCTCACCAGAGTGCCTTATTTCCTAGTTAACAAGGAATTCCTCAAATTCAAAACCAAGTCTACTTACTGGGTTTCATGGCATTGGGAGCGCTGGCAGGTGTGTTTCCCCAGCCTGTGGTCGATGCTCCTGCATCATCCATTTCACCCCACCCAGGACTGCTTTCATTTGGCTCACCCCAGGCTGAAGTCCCGTTATCTGGAGCTGGTGGTGTGCTTTTGCTCCAGACTGTAAGAAAGAAATGTGTGTCTCTAAGGATCCAGTGAATTCTTAACGTCCAGTGGAAGTGAAGTGGGGAAAACAGTTATATTATCTTGGTAGAAACAAATTCAACCTTCATGGAAGGCATCTGGCAAAGCCACTTTTCAAAGGCCCAATGTAGATAACTTCTGACCCAGTAACTCCACTGCCAGGAAACTGTACCCCAGATATACGTACTAAAGTGATGAAATTCTATGTACAACGATACTGACTATATTGACTCTAGAAAAACTGGAAGCAATTTAAACATCAGAAGGAGATAGGTTATATCAAGTGTGGGTAAAGTGCAACTTAAATATCTACCAGAGGGGACAGGTTAGACAAATAGTGGGCCCATCAAGTGAAAACAATTAGGAGAAAGACCTGTACGTGCTACAAAAAGCTTAAACACAGACATAGCTACAGGAATATTGCCTGCCTACCGGGGAAAGGCCCTGGGATCCAGTCTCGGGATTCCTGCCTCTTCCCCTCAAAAAGTCCACAAAAAAGCAAGTTGAACACTGCAGAAATATAATCCCTTCCCTGTTTAAAAAAAAATTAAGGCTTAGGTATATTTGTAATAGATAAGAGCAAGATTTATGAATGAAAACAAATTCTAAGAGATTTCAGTGAGAAACCCAAGAGGCTAAGATTCTCTCATTTATTATCTTTTACTTTTCTGTATAGTTTGAACAGGTTTTCTATGTGAACAGAAAAATTTAAACCATTAGCAAGTGTGATTCTAGATATGATGTTAAAGAGTAATCTTTTTATTTCTGTCCTCATTTTTGAAAAAAAAATTTATTTTATTAATTTTTTATGTGCATTGGTGTTTTGCCTGCATGTATCTCTGTGTGAGGATGTCAGATGCCCTGGAACTGGAGTTAAAGACAGTTGTGAGTTACCATATTGGTACTGGGAATTGAAGCCAGATTCTTTGGAAGAGCAACCAGTGCTCTTACTGGCTAAGCCATCTCTCTCCAGCCTTCTTTTTTTTTTAATTCTTAAAAAAAGAGCTAGTTAAAAACAGTCACTCTAAATGATAATTAGAGTTACTAATTACATTTACTTAAAAACTGGGCTTACTTTGAATACTGGGAAACTTAACATTATGATTAACTTTTAACTAAAAACAACCAAACAACCAGGATTTTCTAAATTGGTGAGTCTTTTACAGGGACATTCAGGCCAAATGGAGAATAGAATTAAGAGTTGTTGGAACAGTTTAGTATCTGACTGTCCTGAGATCATCTTTTAAGTATGCTCCTTTCAACAGCCAACCATTAAGTCACTTGGAAGGAAGTGGGACTGTAGCTTAGGGTACAGTGCTTGCTTAGCATGTACAAATCTCGCGGTTTAAGCCCGAGCACCGAAAAATTAATACATTTGGAGACCTCAACTGTTCAGATGCCAGCTGTGACACAGCACTGTGGTGGCTTCTGGAAGAGCATCACAGGATACTCTCCTTTGCTGGGGGAAAGAAGCACGGGGGTGGGGGGGTGGGGGGTGGGGGGGATGGATGGGGGGGTGGGGGGTGGGGGGGATGGATGGGTGGGTGGGAGGGGGTGGTTTCATAGGTGGAGTTAGGAAGTAGATAGAGAGAGTAGGTTGCTGCTTTCTTCTTTAGTTCTTTATTTTTAAACTCAGAGTAGTTTTTTTTTCTGAAAGAAATAAGATGTTTGGTGGTTGTTGTTGTTTTTAAATCATGCAGACCAATACAACTTCAGAAAAATAATTATGAGGACCTAGCCAGTGGTGGTGGTGGCATATGCTTTAATCCAGCACTCGGGAGGCAGAGGCAGGTGGATCTGTGAGTTCAAGGCCAGCCTGGTCTACAGAGTGAGTTCCAGGACAGCCAAGGCTACACAGAGAAACTCTGTCTTGAAAAACTAATAATAATAATAATAATAATAATAATAATAATAATAAAATAATAATAATAATAGGGACCCAGAGTATCATCATCTTTTCCTTGTACCAAGAAAGACCACTGTAACATACTGGAGCAGATGCCATCTCTAGTGCCCTTCAGGAAGAGGTTTTCAGAGCAACGAAGCTGGAGCTGGAGAAACAATCCCCAGAGTAAGTTCAACGATGCATCTTAACAGACACGGCTTGGACTAGGATTTCTTTTCTTTATTCAAACCTATGAGAAAAGAGTAGGCGCCTACCTGATGCTGATTTTCCGGTCATTGGGGTAGGCAGGTTTGGTTCACGAGGCGGTGGGCCCCCTTGGGAATTCTTATCCCACAGGTTCACATTCTTGTAGTTGTAACTGTTAGGGTCTCCCCAAGCTGAAGTGCCATCATCGATGTCCATTTTTCGGCTAATTGACTGCGGGGATGGCTCCTCCCAACCACTGGGTTCATCATCCTTAGGGGTTGCAGGCTGGGGCCCACTGCTCCAGTTGGAATTGGAAGGTCGAACACTGCCTGGAGGTGGTGGGGGTGGGCCTCCCCATGAACCAGAAGCCTCTGGCTGTGGCGGTGGCGGCTGCTGCTGCTGTTGGTGTTGTTTATTCCAGGAACTGGGCTGTCTCCCCGTCTCAGTCCATGCAGGGGATCTTTTGCAATCTTCCCAGCCACCTTTTGAAGCTAGGTTTGCATTCCCACCATTACCCCAAGTTCCAATTTCATTCTGCCCTCCTTCACCCCACCCAGATACAGGCTTATTTGCAGAACTTTCCCAATTGTTATTTTTCACTTGATCAACCTCCTCGCCCCAACCATTCTTCCCAGAAGTCCATCCTGGGTTGGGCTGGCGCCCACCTCCCCACCCCTGATCCTTGCAGGAACTCTCGTTCCAAGAGGAAGGGGTCTTTTCATCTGCTCGTCCTCCTCCCCAGTTAGAAGAGTTGTTGTTCTTATAGTCATTCCAGCCTCCTGTGCTCTTGGGGTCCTTCCACTCGGTCGAGGCTGAGAGCTCCCCCCATCCAGACTTCATTTGATTGCTTTGGCTGGGTGCATCTCCCCAGCCCCCTGAGTTCTTGGTCTGTGTGGCAGCGCTCTCCCACCCCTCAGTTCCTTTGTCAGATTTCCCCTCAGGCCTTGGCACCTCTTCAATATCCCACACTGTGTCCTGCTTAATTTGAGTTTGACCCCAGCCAGTGTTTGAGAGCACCCTGGGGTCCAAGTCAGTTCGGCTCAAAAGAGTCTGCAAGACGGCCTGGCAATCAGGATGTGTGGGCCTGTACGACCGACGGCCGGAGTTATGACTGTCAGTACTTCCTGCTTTGTGGTTGCTTCCAGTGCTTTGACCTCCAACTTCACTTCCTGCGGAGCTGGAAGACCGTCCCCAACAGGGAGCCTGGGCATTGCCGTGGTTTTCAGGGAGGGGGTGGCCCTTCTGATTGTCCCATGCTCCAGTGCTAGAATTTGGTTGGTTTGGACCACTCCATTCTCCAATTTTCAACTCATCAGACCCAGTCGGCTGTTTCCATTCTCCCTGAGAGACCCCAGATGTCATTTTGTTCCCTTCACCCCATTTGCTGTCATTAGAGTCCTGAGGGCCAAAGTTCCAGGACCCCCCCGGAGACCTGTTATTGTTGTCCCAAGAGTCAGTTTTTGACCCAGTTGATTTTGGAACAGAAGCTCCTTTCCAGGAGTCCTCTCTGTCTTTTCCATTGTTCCCATTATTTCCAGAATTGCTTTGTCCAGAGACTGTGTCAGTTCCAGAAGGCCCCCTAGCTGCACCCCAAGACCCAACACTCCCAGTCTTTCGATCTCCAGTGCTTTGTGAAGGGGCATCAGTGCTCCTGGAGGTGTTCCCCAAGCCCATCCCAAAGGGCATTCCCTTATTTTCCATGGGGTTTGGTGAACTTAAGTTCAAGGAGTTAGTGTTTCCATTTTTTGGTCCATCAGTGTTATGAATCTGAGCCTGTTCTCTGCCAGAGACAACAAAATTAACACCCGCATTTTCCATCTTTGACTGCTGTTCCCTGGATGCCTGACCTACTGTGCTCACTTGTGCACCGGAATTGCTATTTTCTGTCTCCAACGCCCCTTTCCTAGAAGTTCCTTCTTGGACCAACGCCGGCCAGGCAGATGGGTTGCTATTTGGGTTAAAGTTGCTGAAGCCAGAGCCAGGTCCAATTCGATCTTGACCGCTCACATTCCTCCAATTTCCTAGTCCATTGTTGCTGTCTGAAGTAGAGTTGGAAGATTGAACAGATTTAGCCTTAGGGTCAGACTTCCAGACCCCAAGATTACATTCGTTCCCGGAACTTGCAGACTGGCACTGGCTCCCTTTGCCTTTGTTACTAGTGGTGCTTCCTGGCAGAGTGCTCTTCTCAGAGCCAGGGTTCGAGGCACTGTTGTTATCGGTGGTGTTTTCGGAAGAAGATTCAGTGTCTTTGCTGGCAATACAAGGCCACTCTTCCATGTCAGACCCGTCTACAATCACCTTGTCCCAGATGTGAATTGGGTTGGGGGAGGCGCCGTTGTTGGAGGAGGCTCCCGGGCCCCAAGTGGAATTTGCATAATTTGAAGCAGCAGCACCTCCAAGGGTTGACTCTGGGAAAGAGATCATCGGTCAGCCATAGCTGCATACATCATTATCAATACCTGGAGTTCTGACTGCCCCAGGAGAGCTCACTGCATCTCTCCTAGACTGGCTTGTCTACCTGGTCGATCTTCCTGTGTGATTTAACACAGCATCTAGAGTCACCTCTTTATGAAGGTGTGTGTGCTTATGTGAGCATGCCATGGTGCCAGTGTGGAGGTCCGAGGATAAATTAGCTGGGATTGTTTTTCTCTTTCTACAATTGTGGGTCCTAGGGACTGAACTCAGGTTATCAGGTCTCTATATGCTGAGCTATGAGAACATGATGGAGTTGCCCCTGTTATTGGCTACTGCTGTATGTACTAAGTCCATATCAGCTCTCAAAGGTACCTACTTGCCACTCCTGCTGACACAGAGGACCTTCTAATATCCTGAGAAAATGCAACAGACCTTAAGCATGCTGTGTTTCTTCAATCTATTCTAACACTTGTGGCTGGAGTGGTTTTTCTAAAACACCCCTTTGGTTCTATCATTGCTCTCTGAGAGCTTTCAACAGTTCCTTAATGCACAGAAAAGTAAAACCCCTGGTTGGCCTTATGACGATGTTCTAAGGCCGACCAGTCTTCCCAGTTGCATCCTTTACAACTTTCCACAAAGATGCCTACAGCCCATGAACATACCCTCTGACCCTGGCACCACTCTAGGCTGGGACCTACTGGTTTTTCCTCCCAAACCCACACAGTGAAATGTATTCATCTTTACGGACATACTTCAAGTGCCACTCCACGTATGCAGCCACTTCCGAGCTTGTCACCTGAAAAATCATCTTTCCCCAGCAAGAGCCATTTTCCTCAGTGTGGTAACCCTGTTGACATCCTTCCTTTCCTACATTGGTCTTTTCATGAGAGCCTATCTTGCTAACGTGTGAACTCCACACAGCGGCCTGTGCATGCTGCTCTGTAAGCCTCTGCTGAATGATGACTGTCCCTGAGCTAGCTGTCGAGATACAGGACTATGGATCAGACAGGCTCAGACTCCCAAGTATATTAATCTGATAAAATCAGCACTGCTCAGCACATATTTCAATAGAAGTACTCTATCTATCAGGGTGGGGGAAAACAACGTTTTTAATAATTGTTTTCTCAACTAATTTCTACATTAACCAAGCAATTTTCAATTAATATGAATTAAAAAGAAGATTACATAAAATATATTAGCTGGGTGGTAGTGCTTTATGCCTTTAATCCCAGCACTTGGGAGGCAGAGGCAGGCGGATCTCTGAGTTTGAGGCTGGCTTGGTCTACAAAGTGAATTCCAGGACAGCCAGAGCTACAGAGAAACCCTGTCACAAATATACATATACATCTATACACATTAAAATGAGGAAGCACAGAATCCTAACACCTTCAGACTGTGCTGGTCTTGCCTACGCTTAATGATATTCAAAGTCTAGGGTTTTTTTTCTTCAAAATTTGTTGTTGTTTTTTTTTTTAAACAGTTCCTAGTTCTCTCTCTCTCTCTTTTTATTAAAAAGATTTATTTATTTATTATGTATACAGTGTTCTGTCTGCACGTATGCCTGCAGGCCAGAAGAGGGCACCAGATCTCATTACAGATGGTTGTGAGCCACCATGTGGTTGCTGGGAATTGAACTCAGGACCTTTGGAAGAGCAAGCAGTGCTCTTAACCTCTGAGCCACCTCTCCAGCCCCCAAAATTTGTTTTTAAAAGTACCTTTGTTTACTTATTTGTATGTGTGCTATGATGCGCATATGGAGGTCAGAGGACAACTGTGGGGAGTTTGTTCTTTCTTCCCACTATGTGGGTGGGACCTGAAGATGGAACTCAGGCCATCGAGCCTGGTGGCAACCACCTTTACCTGCTGAGCTCTCTCCCTCTAGCTCAAGCTCTAAATTTTAATATAACCTAAAAAGGCACATTAATTTTTTTTAAAGGCACTGGAAACTCTTTGCTATTACTGATGTAATACTTATTTAAAAACTCTTGGTGGCACATGCTCTCATAAAGCTGAGGCAGGAGGATCATGAGTCTGACACCAACCTGAGCTATATCAGAGATCCTGTTTCAAAAGACAGACTACTAATGTAACTCTTCAGGGAAAGATCTCTCATGTCTATATTATAGTGTCTTAAAGCTCAAAATCCAGGGTTCTAAAACTAAACACTGATTTAAAAGAAAAGAAGAAAACAAAATAAAACCCTAGTTAAAAACCACAGAATGATATTATCTGGTCATTCTGAAAGATTTAGAAAAAGCCCCATGTAAGTCTCACTTCCTGAACACAGCTGAGGGACTACAGAACCTAGGAGGTCAAGCATGGCATTGTTATCCTTTCATGGCAACCACCACACAACCCGGCGTCAGAGACCTGCCGGTGCACATTTCAGGCTGGGACCCTCCCCATCGTCTGAACCATCCTAACTCTCTACATTAACAATGGCTTCTGTGAAGTGCCATCAGGAGATCAACAGAGGAAACGCTCTCCCTCTCTGCAGCCGGCACTAATCTTACCTGGCGCAGTCCCGCTCTCGCCCTGCAGCAGCGTTCCTGTCACTTGTGCGTTGTTGTTGGGGTTTGCGCCAGGCGCTGTGCAGGGAGGAGGCCCTGCCCCACCCCCGAGGAGCATGCAGGACGGCGGAGGGGGCTGCCCACGTTTTAGTAACACTTTGTGGTCCTGCTGGCAACGGAATCGCGGTGGCACCTCCCGAGGCATGTAGCGGGCGGCGCTTGGCGGTTGTCCGTTCGGCACTGCCACCCTTTTGGCATTGTTGCCACCATTGACTGGTGGCGATGGAGAGCTGCCAATGGGGCTGGCGGCCGCGGGTTGGCTTAAACTTGGTTTCGTCACTTCGGGCACTGAAAGACAGGAGTTGGGAAAGTCTTTGAAATTAAATATATTTTTCTAAAGTCTGTTTTTAAGAAAACACACGAGACCATTCTAATAAGGCAAATCTTCCGCTCTGTTCTCAAGGGACAGCCCTTTCGAATTCCTGCCAGGATGTTCCCTCTCCTTGGGTAGGAGTGGTGGCAGCAGGTGACAGGAACAAAAATCAAAAACAGCACATTCTATCACTTAAGTGGGGAATGAAGCAACCACCACTCACTTCACCAAATCCTGGGAGGTAGAAATGGTTGTGCCAGTCCTCAGTAGCCAAGGGACCTTCCCTTCCTTCAATTTCTTAAGGAAAAAACACATTGTTTAATTTACTTATTCTCTATGTACACATGCTATGGTAAGCATGTGGAACCCAAAGGAAAACTTGAGGGAGATGGGTTTTTCTTTCTATCATGTGGGTCCCGGAGCTGGCTTGGCAGCAACTCCCTGAGCTACCTTATAGACAATCACCCCACTGAAGACCTCTGTGAACTTTTCTGACGTCCCTGGAGCACACTTTACCCATGTTCCTGCAACATAGTGAATTACATTTGAAGTTGCTACTTAGAGACTGCTCTCTCACTGGCCCTAAGTCTCTCAAGAACAGAATCCATCATTCATTTTCCTCCCAGTGAGACAGGCACCTACAGATGACTACAGACCTAGAGAGTCACAAAATTCCACTTGGCTTTGGTTCCTACAGCCACTTGGATTATCGGTGACTGTTTATGTAACAGAAACATTAGAAATCTTTTAGCTTTTATTTAATTTTAGCTTTTTCATTGATACAAACTGTCAAACAGCATAGAAATGTGCACAGCAACCATGAAATTACTACACCCTGCTGCACCTGCGGGCTCCTACCTCAACCTTGCCTACAGAGGTTCCAAGCTTTGCACCTCCTCTCTTTATCCTAGCAAAAGACCAGAACTCTGTACTTCTTCTTCTTTTTTAAAATATACATATATATATATATACATATAATATATATATATAAACTCAGTACTTATTCTTGAACAATAGTTTTAAATACTTTCCTGAAAAAAACATCATCCTCTTCTCCCAAGAAAATCTGCCCAGCACACAGAGTCTGGCAGAGCTACAGAAATAACCTGAGGCCCAAATCCCTGCCAACCAGCTCTGGTAGCAGGACTGCTTTGACTGCTGAAATGATGCTGGGCCAGCATGTTGCCATTTAGCTGGTTCCTTTATGAGGAGAGAGATACATCATCAGAAAACAGGGGCCCAGACTAGCCACTACTGGACATTACTGAATACTGTGAATGACAGGAGAAAAGAATAGTTGGCTGAAGTAAGTTCCAGGCAACTCATATGTCTATTCTTAGCCAATCACAAGATAGTACTGACCTCCCAGTTAAAAGGTGGTGGCTGTAATGTGATGAGCAGAATAAAAATTTAAACCAGTCATTGTCTAATATTAACAGTGCTCTCTGCAGAACCTACAGCAAATGATGGACAAATAACTGTTAAATGAAATATTTGTTTCTGGAATATTCCACACGCCATATTAAGCTTCATTTCTCTTATGAGAATAAAGCTTGGTGGATTCTTCCCAGCTGGTTTGTGAGGCTGCTCTTCTAGAAATGGGTTAGGATCTCTATTCTAGTTAACTAGGTTGCGCACATATCTTAACTTGTTAAGTAAGACAATGACAGAGCAGCCTCAGGTGAGAAGGGTCTGACTAACATTATAGCATACACAGCTGCTTGAACCCAAAACCCTGGTGGGTGCTGTACATTGTACAAAAGTCCTTGTAAAACCCCCTCCCTTGTGGCATTTCCCCCAATCATACCAAAGACAGGACAGATGTGATCATGAGAACACAGCTCCATCACTTTTCCTCTGACATGGTGCTGTCTCTGGAGCCCAGCTGCTGAAAATTTCAGGACTTAGAAAAGCTAACTATGCTGAAGGGCATGGCCAGATTTTTCCTCCTTTTTTCAAGACAGAGTTTCTCTGTGTAGTCCTGGCTGTCCTGGAACTCGCTTTGTAGACCAGGCTGGCCTCGAACTCACAGAGATCAGCCTGCTTCTGCTTCCTGAGTGCTGAAATTAAAGGTGTGTGCCACCATAGCTTGGCTGATTTTTTCCTTTATTATACTTCTTTATGAACTTTAAACAAACAAGGGACAGCAAGATGGTTTAGCGGGTAGGGGTGCTTGCAACCAAGCCTAAAATGCCTGGAACCCAAATGCTGGAATGAGAGAGATGACCCCTGCAAACTGTCCTCTGACCGCACATACACACATAGTAAATAAATCAAGTGTGAAACATTTTAAAGGCAAGCAAAACCTTTGACATCTACTGGAGGAACTCTTAGACAGGAGCAGACACATTTGTACATATTCTCCAAGTTCAAAGCTAAGACATCAGAATTAGTGTACCTCTGGAGTGTCAGGTGTCAGACAGAGAGTACCAAGTCTGAGTGGTTGCCTGTCAGGTTTTTCTTCTCAATGTCAATGATTTGTAGGCTGAAGCATAAACAGTTCTAAAATTAGCTATTCTTGCTATTGAACCAGGTTTATTTGGTGCTGGAGATCAAATGCCTCAAGGCCTCAGTTTCTTTGCTAGAGAAAGGCTTTAGGGGCTGAGGTGGCTACCTAGCTCTACTCTGGTTCAATTCCACCAAACAACAACCAAACCAAAGTCTATGCTTCAAATAAACAGTCTCTGTCTCATAGGAAATAAAACACCGTAGAATAAATACTGTGTCCTGTTTTCTAATTTCTACTCATGTACTTTAACAACTACATACTCTATTGACTGAATCATCCCCTTCCTACTCGCTTAACTTACACCATTCTCTTATTTTACAGTTTCAGCTTCTAATTGTCCTCATTTCTAAAAGCATCAGCAAGGTGCCATGTTTGAACCTGGCAAGCTTCTGAATTGTATGTTTGCAAAACAGATCCAACAAGTACACAGAACCAATACAAGCTACCACTTCCTTCATCTTAATGGGACCAAACACACACACACACACACACACACACACACACACACACAAACCTCATCTAGAAATGTTTGTAAAAGGGCGAGGGATGTAGTTCTGTGGTGAGCAAGAGACTCTAGATTCAATCTCCAGCAAAACAAAAGCAAAATTAAAACTAAACAAACGAGCCGCGGAGTAGCCGGCAGCTGCTGACGCGCCGCGGGCCCGCGCCCATCCCTGCTCGCCCTCTCGGTGCCTCTTCTCGGCCGCGGGTGTCCACGCCGGGCCCCGTACCAGCTGGCCGAGTTGCCAGCCAGACGCCGGACCCGCACGGACGCCGCGCCGAGGAGCCGCGCGGCCCGGCGCACACGGAAGTGGTGGCTGCTTTGAAAATCCCCTCGGATTTCTACTGTTCTACGCAGATTTGACAGGCCCGGCGGCAGAGACAAGCAGACGCAGGTAGGCCTGCGGTGGCGGCCCGCGGGGGTAAACGGGCCCAGCAGCAGCCCGCTGAGGTAGATGGGCCCAGCGGCGGCAGCCGACAGAGATATTCAGGCCCGGCGGCAGCCGGCAGAGACATTCAGGCCCAGCGGCGGTCCACAGAGGTAGACAGGCCCGGCGGCGAAGACAAGCAGACGCAGGTAGGCCTGTGGCGGCGGCCTGTGGAGGAAGACGGGCCCAGCAGCAGCCCGCTGAGGTAGACGTGCAGCGGCCGACAGGGACATTCAGGCCCGGTGGCGGCCCCCAGAGGCAGACAGACCCAGCGGCAGCTGACAGGGACATACAGGCCCGGCGGCGGACCGCAGAGGTAAACAGGCCCAGGGACGGAGACAAGCAGACACAGCTTGGAACAGGGACGCCCCTAACCCCAACATCTGGGGAAGAAGCTATCTCCGTGGGTCAGAACCAGAACGAATCTGAACACTCCGTCTGAGGACAACCCAGGGCCCAGCTGCTGATCCTGTGAAACCCAACAACTTGGAGGTGTTGGTGAGACTACCCTGCTCAGCTGAAACCCATCTGGGAGAGGATTCAGATGCCTACAGTTTAAAGTCTGAAGAAACAAGATCAGCTGAGGAGTTGACAAATGAACAAAAAGTGACCTGAGAACACAGAAGAAGGCGCTACCCAGACACCAAACCAGATCACCAGAATCATAAGTATATAATTCACCCATCGAAATCAGCTGCCCCTGAAGAAATAGCCCAAAAGCACCAATTTAACCAAGAACCCCTACTAAACCAAGACTAAAAATTAGAACAAGAGAGGCACTCTCAGACACAGACACCACCTGCACCTCACAGAGGAAGAGATGAGTAGGCGCCAGTGCAAAAATACAGGCAACAACATAAAGACCTATATGGCAACATCAGAACCTAGTGATTCTACACCTGCAAGACCTAAACATACCATGACAGAAGAAACAGAAGAAATCAACCCTAAAAATGACATTAAGAAGATGATAGAGGCCCTTAAAGAAGAAATAAAACATTCCCTCAATGAGGAAATAAAAACTTTCCTTAAAGAGGAATTGAAAAACTACCTTAAAGAGGAAATAAAAACTTTCCTTAAAGAGGAAATAAAAAACTCCCTTAAAGAGGAAATAAAAACTTCCCTTAAAGAGGAAATGAAAAACTCCATTAAAGAGGAAATAAAAAACTCTCTTAAAGAAATGGAAGAAAAAACGAACAAAAAATGGGAAGAAATCAAAGAAAGCCAAGAAAAAGCAATTAAACAGATGAAAGAAACATTCCAAGATCTGAAAAATGAATTTGAGACAATAAAGAAAACACATGCTGAGGGAATGCTGGAAATAGAAATCCTGACAAAACGAACAGGAACTACAGAAACAAGCATAACCAACCGATTGCAAGAGATGGAACAGAGAATCTCTGACACTGAAGACACGATAGAGAAAATAGATTCGTCAGTCAAAGAAAACAATAAAGACAAAAAAGTCCTAACACAAAACGTCCAGGAAATTTGGGACACCATGAAAAGACCAAACCTAAGAATAATAGGGATAGAAGAAGGAGAAGAATACCAACTCAAAGGCACAGAAAATATATTCAACAAAATCATAGAAGAAAACTTTCCTAACCTAAAGAAAGAAATACCTATGAAGATACAAGAAGCTTACAGAACACCGAATAGGCTGGATCCAAAAAAAAAGTCCCCTCGCCACATAATAATCAAAACACTAAACACACAGAATAAAGAAAAAATATTAAGAGCTGCAAAGGAAAAGGACCAAGTAACATATAAAGGCAAACCCATCAGAATAACACCAGACTACTCAATAGAGACTATGAAAGATAGAAGATCATGGACAAACCTCATGCAGACACTAAGAGACCATGGATGCCAACCCAGACTATTATACCCAGCAAAACTCTTAATCACCATAGGCGGAGTAAACAAAATATTCCAGGATAAAACCAGATTTAATCAATACCTGTCCACAAACCCAGCCCTACAGAAAGCACTAGAAGGGAAAATTCAACCCAAAGAAGCTAAACACATCCATGAAAAATCAAGCAATAGATAATCCTACACCAACATACACCACAGAAGGACAACACAACACAACCAAAAAAATAACAGGAATTAACAATCACTGGTCATTAATATCCATCAATATCAATGGTCTCAACTCACCTATTAAAAGACACAGACTAACAGAATGGATTAGAAAACAGGACCCATCCATATGCTGCATACAAGAAACACACCTTAACTCCAAAGACAGACACTACCTCCGAGTAAAGGGCTGGGAAAAGGTTTTCCAAGCAAATGGACCTAAGAAACAAGCTGGTGTAGCTATCCTAATATCTAATAAAATAGACTTCAAACTAAAATCAATCAAAAGAGACCAGGATGGACATTACATATTCATCACAGGAAAAATCCACCAAGATGAAGTCTCGATTCTAAACATTTATGCTCCAAATACAAAAGCACCCACATTCATAAAAGAAACACTACTAAAGTTTAAAACGCACATCAAACCCCACACATTAGTAGTGGGAGATTTTAACACACCACTCTCACCAAAAGATAGATCTACCAGACTGAAACTTAACAAAGAAATAAAGGACCTAACAGATGTTATGACTCAAATGGACCTAATAGATATCTACAGAATATTCCATCCTAACACAAAAGAATATACCTTCTTCTCAGCACCCCATGGAACCTTCTCAAAAATTGACCACATGCTTGGACACAAAACAAATCTCAACAGATACAAAAAAATTGGAATAACCTCCTGTATTTTATCAGACCACCAAGCCTTAAAGTTAGAACTCAATAACAACAAAAATTATAGAAAACCCACAAACTCATGGAAACTGAATAATACCCACCTGAAACATCAATGGGTCAAGGAAGAAATAAAGACAGAAATTAAAGAGTTCCTAGAATTCAATGAAAATGAAAGTACAACATACCCAAACTTATGGGACACTATGAAAGCAGTGCTAAGAGGAAAATTCATAGCTCTAAATGCACACATAAAGAAGATGGAGCAATCCCATACCAATGAATTAACAGCACAACTGAAAGCTCTAGAACAAAAAGAAACAAACTCACCCAGGAGAAATAGACGCCAGGAAATAATCAAATTGAGGGCTGAAATCAACGAAATAGAAAACAAGAGAACAATACAAAAAATCAATGAAACAAAGAGTTGGTTCTTTGAAAAAATCAACAAGATAGACAAACCACTAGCCAAATTAACCAAAAGGCAAAGAGAGAACACCCAAATTCACAAAATCAGAAATGAAAAGGGAGACATAACAACAGACAATGAGGAAATCCAGAGAATCATCAGATCATACTTCAAAAACCTGTACTCCACAAAAATGGAAAACCAGGAAGAAATGGACAATTTTCTGGATAAATACCAAATACCAAAATTAAATCAAGACCAGATAAACCATTTAAATAGACCAATAACCCCTAAAGAAATAGAAACAGTCATCAAAAGTCTCCCAACTAAAAAAAGCCCAGGACCAGATGGTTTCAGTGCAGAATTCTACCTGACTTTCAAAGAAGAACTAATACCAATCCTCTTCAAAGTGTTCCACACAATAGAAACAGAAGGAACACTGCCAAACTCTTTTTATGAGGCTACAATTACCCTGATACCCAAACCACACAAAGATGCAACAAAGAAAGAGAACTACAGACCAATCTCCCTCATGAACATTGATGCAAAAATACTCAACAAAATATTGGCAAACCGAATCCAAGAATACATCAAAACAATCATCCATCACGACCAAGTAGGATTCATCCCAGGGATGCAAGGATGGTTCAACATACGGAAATCAGTCAATGTAATACACCATATAAACAAACTGAAAGAAAAAAACCACATGATCATCTCCCTAGATGCTGAAAAAGCCTTTGACAAAATCCAACACCCCTTCATGATAAAGGTCTTAGAAAGAATAGGAATACAAGGAACATTTCTAAACATAATAAAAGCAATTTATAGCAAGCCAACAGCAAACATCAAATTAAATGGAGAGAAACTCAAAGCAATACCACTAAATTCAGGAACAAGACAAGGCTGTCCACTCTCCCCATATTTATTCAATATAGTACTAGAAGTTCTAGCTATAGCAATAAGACAACAAAAGGAGATCAAAGGGATACAAATTGGCAAGGAAGAAGTCAAACTTTCACTATTTGCAGATGATATGATAGTATACATAAGTGACCCCAAAAACTCTACCAGGGAACTTCTACAGCTGATAAACTCCTTCAGTAAAGTGGCAGGATACAAGATCAACTCAAAAAAATCAGTAGCCCTCCTATACACAAATGATAAAAGGGCTGAGAAAGAAGTCAGAGAAACATCACCCTTTACAATAGCCACAAATAATATAAAATACCTTGGGATAACACTAACTAAACAAGTGAAAGACCTTTTTGATAAGAACTTTAAATCTCTAAAGAAAGAAATTGAAGAAGATATCAGAAAATGGAAGGATCTCCCATGCTCATGGATAGGTAGGATTAACATAGTAAAAATGGCAATCTTACCAAAAGCAATCTACAGATTCAATGCAATCCCCATCAAAATCCCAACACAATTCTTCACAGACTTGGAAAGAAAAATACTCAACTTTATATGGAAAAACAAAAGACCCAGGATAGCTAAAAGAATCCTATACGATAAAGCAACCCTTGGAGGCATCACCATCCCGGACCTCAAACTCTACTATAGAGCTATAGTAATAAAAACAGCTTGGTACTGGTATAAAAACCGACATACGGACCAATGGAATCGAATTGAAGACCCTGACATTAATCCATGCACATATGAACACCTGGTTTTTGACAAAGGAGCCAAAACTATACAATGGAACAAAGAAAGTATCTTCAACAAATGGTGCTGGCATAACTGGATGTCAATATGTAAAAGATTACAAATAGATCCATATCTGTCACCATGCACAAAACTCAAGTCCAAGTGGATCAAAGACCTAAACATAAATCCAGTTACACTAAACTTAATAGAAAAGAAGATAGGAAGCACTCTTGAACGCATTGGCACTGGAGACCATTTCCTAAATAAAACACCGACAGCACAGACCCTGAGCACAACCATTAATAAATGGGACCTCTCAAAACTGAGAAGCTTTTGCAGGGCAAAAGACACAGTCAATAAGACAAAAAGACAGCCAACAGATTGGGAAAAGATCTTCACCAACCCCACATCTGACAGAGGATTGATCTCCACAATATATAAAGAACTCAAGAAACTAGACATCAAAGCACTGAACAGTCCAATTAAAAAATGGGCTAAAGAGCTAAACAGAGAATTCACAAAACAAGAACTACAAATGGCTGAAAGACATTTAAAGAAATGCTCAACATCCTTAATCATCAGAGAAATGCAAATCAAAACGACTCTGAGATACCACCTTACACCTGTTAGAATGGCTAAGATCAAAAACACCAATGACAACCAATGTTGGAGAGGATGTGGAGCAAAGGGAACACTCCTCCACTGTTGGTGGGAATGTAAACTTGTACAACCACTATGGAAATCAGTATGGCGGTTTCTCAGAAAATTAGGAATCAAACTACCTCAAGACCCAGCCATCCCACTCTTGGGCATATACCCAAAGAATGCTGATACATACCATAAAGATACATGCTCAGCTATGTTCATAGCAGCACTATTTGTAATAGCCAGAACCTGGAAACAACCTAGATGCCCATCAACGGAAGAATGGATGAAAAAAATGTGGTACATATACACAATGGAGTACTACTCAGCAGAGAAAAACAATGAAAGCATGAAATTTGCAGGCAAATGGATGGAACTAGAAAATATCATCCTGAGTGAGGTAACCCAAACCCAGAAAGACAGTTATGGTATGTACTCACTCATTGGTGGATTCTAGATATAAAATGAACAATCAGACCACAACCCATAGAACCATAGAGGCTATATATATATAGCATGGAGGTCCGTAGGACGACTGTGGCATATAATAAATTTCAGTTTTACTCAATTATTGAAAAAAAAAATAGCCAAATGAATGGAAACACATGAACTATGAACCAAAGACTGAGGGGCTCCCAGCTGGATCAGGCCCTCTGAATAGGTGAGACAGTTGATTGGCTTGATCAGTTTGGGAGGCATTTAGACAGTGGGACCAAGTCCTGTGCTCATTCCATGAGTTGGCTGTTTGAAACCAGGAACTTATGCAGGGACACTTGGCTCAGTCTGGGAGGAAGGGACTGGACCTCCCTGGACTGAGTCTACCAAGTCGATCACAGTCCTCGGGGGAGGACTTGTCCTGGAGGAGATGGGAATGGAGGGTGGGCTGGGGGTAAGGGGAGGGCGTGGGAGGGGGGAGAATAGGGGAACCCATGGCTGATATGTAGAACTGAATGGTATTGTAAAATAAAAAATATATATCACAAAAAAAAAAAAAAAAAAAGAACAGTTAGCAAGAAGCCTGCCATGGCCATACAGTTTATAAGTGAAAAAAAAAAAAAAGAAGAAAGGGAATAAGCCCCGAAGCAAAAAGTAAATAAAGAGAAACAGGTTAAGTTAAAAGAGCTAGCTAGAAACGAGCCTAAGCTAGGCTGAACATTTAAAACTAAAAAAAAAAAAAAAAAAAAAAAAAAAAAAAAAAAAAAAACTAAACAAACAAGAACAGTTAAAGCCATAGAGAATATACTATTTTAGGTTAACAATTTAAAATCTCAAAGACTGACCCATGCACAGGTGACTAACCCACCCCGTGGGATTCTCAGTGACCTCCATCACTATCTCTATGTCTTCACTTTCCACTCACACACACTGGCTTCTGCACCCAACATCTTCCTCCAGTCACCAGTCTCTTCACTGCCAGTCTAGAGGGCACTGGGCACTTGTCGTCATGCCTGCAGCTCCTGACTACTGGTGCTTTTGAATTTACTCTGGGTAGCTCTTCACTTCTTCCTCATTTTCCTGTGGGATCCTCCATACTGTGGAGCAAGGGTTAAAGAGTAGATATTTAGCCATAACTGGGCATGGGGTTTTCGCTTTAGCAACTCAAGTGTGTACTAGAAGAGAGGAGCAGCCATAGACTGTTGCTGTGCTTCAATAAGAAGACTTCATTCAAGGACAGTGAGCCAGAAACTGTATATTCTCACAGAAACTCTTCTTTGAAACAACCGAAGACTATAAAAAATTCTTTTTACTTACAGGCAGTATAAAAATAAACAGCAGGTCAGATATGGCTTGTAGGACATAGTAGCAGCCCCTTTTAATTATAATTTAATTATAATTCCAAAATGACAGCTAGTTTGGCCATTAGCTATGTGTGCATGTATAGACACACACTCATTCACTTTGGAATTTTGAAACAGGGCTTTATTCTGCAGCTCTATTCAGACCAGCCTCCAGTTCATGACGATCTTCCTGCCCCAGGCTCTCAAGTCTGGGTGGGATAATAGGTACAAGTCACCACACCAAGCACTGAGTTTACATCTGTAAGTTTTTTTTGTTTTTTTTAATTACACATATTTATTAGTGTGTGTGTGTGTGTGTGTGTGTGTGTGTGTGTGTGTGTGTGTGTGTGTGTGTAGCACACTCAGGTCACTGTGTGAGTGACCTGAGGACGATTGCAGTAGTCAATTGTCTCCGTCTACCCATAACGAACAGGTTGGTACTTCTCACACTGAGCTGTTGGAGAACAAACTCTTCCACAGAGGGTTTAATTATCACTGTGTAATTGTTTCCTAAACCATTATCTCCAACTTAGGTCTCTTTTATTCTCTCGGCTCCCCTCCAATTTGCTCCCCAGCCCTAAGCTCCATTATCTCCTAGCACAGTGATGTAGTCACCAAATTTTCACTCCAGCCTAGAGGTGTTTTAAGACCCCCATCTGTCCTCATCCAATATACACACCATTCCCTAGAGCCCAAAGCTGAACTCTACTTCATTCCTCTTTATCACCACTGCTTCATACAGATACTGTCCATCCTTGTTCCCTCCCACATGAGAATTTGGCGCTCACTTATCCGAGTTCATGTTTTGTAACAGCTCATATTCACTGATCTTAGAAACAGCTAATTCCCCCCGCCCCTCCATCCCTCCTTCCCTATCTATCTATCTGTTTGTGGAGCATAATATTTATGTGTGGGAGATAATCCAAGTGTGTAATGATACAAAACATATGTAGAGGTCAGAGGACAATTTCTGAGAGTTTGCTTTCTTCTTCCATCATGGACCTAGGGATTGAAGCCTGGTCATCAGGCTTGAATGGCAAACACTTTTATCCAGTGATTCGTCTCACTGGCCCTCGTTCTATTTCTACCAAACGCTCCCACCTATTAGAACACATAAGTGCCTCTACGGTGTGGGAGCCTTGCAGATAGGTTACCTGAGCAATCACCGTACACTGACTATACTATGTTTCCTGGAGTAAACTCAGAAGCCAGTGTAGTAATGACCCACAACCCCAGTTATCCCTATGGGAAATACTTCCTTCAGATGTGTGCCAATGGGAGACGGGGCAAAATTATGATTTAGAGCTTTGAACCAGGATTTAAAAACTGATCCACTGAGCTGGAAGCTTTCCCCCACTTTTTGGACTCACCCTTGGTACTTCTGGGGTCAAAATAAGCCTCACTGGGGGAAAAAAAAAAAGCAGGTATTTACTGTAGACATGTTCAATTCTAGCCATCAGAGTCCTACCTGAGGGTCCTCAGAAAGAAATAGGAGCTAAACAACCCCACATATTTAAATCTGCCTGAAGTGATAATTCCCTTGGCCAATCTGATCCAAACTTTGCATGGTCCATGGAGGCTTTCTTCCACACTGATGTCTAGAGACCTGCAATTCCCACTTTGAATACTTTCTAGCAGCTAAAGGTCATGCTAGTTTTTAGAAACCAGTCATTTCATTCCATACTGATAGCTCTCATTAAGGCAATCATCATCCTATAGCACCCTTTAACAAGGCTAAATTGTTATGGCCAAATTCTGCCATTATGTCGTTTGTATAATTGGGCTTTTAACCCTAGCCTTACCCTTTTCCCTGTTAAATTTTACCTAGTTAAATCTGACCTAGTGCCTGATTTGAGAAACTGTTTTGCTTCTGTCTAATATCCACCAAAGAGAATCTAAATTTTTGCCTAAGTGCCTTTTCTTCTTTATAGCTGAGTAGGCACAGCTAGCCCATGTCCTCAGAGAAGGAACTGAAATCCCTGTCCTACTCTCCTCTCTGGGATTCTCACCACATGTCTTTAATGGTGGGAGATAAAGGAAAAACATCCAGCCAACCCACTGGTTTTCTGAAATACAGACAAGTCTTACTTCAGTCCTTGTACAACCCAAGCCTTGGCACCAACACAGTCTTTTCTTTTTTCTCTGCTGGAGAAAGAGTAGATTCAGAGTTAAGGGCAGATCGCTTAAGATAGCCGTCATTGGGGAGAGGAACAGGAACCAGAAATTTCAGCTCAGGGAAAAGAATGAGGTAGAGAGTGCCCAACAAAGAAAAGACTTGATCGTGAAACGGAACAAACCTAGCAAAGCTGGTGAGTCTGATACACCTCAAATAGCAATAGAAATATATGTATGTACGTATGTATATGCCTCTTTAAACTTCCTGTTTTCTCCCTGGTTCTAACAATTAAATCCCTTGGATACCCACGCCATGCTCTCACCTCCCTTCAGGACTGTCTGACCTGATTTTCTGACTGAGAGAGTAGGAAGATTAAGTAGACAGGGAAGTACGTTTCACCTACAGTTAGGTTTGAAAAAAGACCCGCCGGGCGTTGGTGGCGCACGCCTTTAATCCCAGCACTCGGGAGGCAGAGCCAGGCGGATCTCTGTGAGTTCGAGGCCAGCCTGGGCTACCAAGTGAGCTCCAGGAAAGGCGCAAAGCTACACAGAGAAACCCTGTCTTGAAAAAAGACCCAAGGAGAAGGGAGTGCATAGAAAGGAAAGCTCCATTTTTAAGACTTGGCAGAAGAGAGAACAAGGTGTGTGTGAACAGACCTAGCACTGTTATTACCATTTGGAGAAAGAATGCCTAGTGGACTTTATTTTCTATAGAATAGAAGCAGAAGCTGGCTTAAGTGGCCAGGCTTAGGAACCCAAGTTCTACCATATTCTTTATGTTCTACCAACATAGCCTGGCTTATGAAGAAAATACCAACTTTCTCACCTGATGCCCACTGTAAAGTCTTTTAATAGGCCAGCAGCACACATCTGTAATCCCAGCACTCTGGAGGCAGAGGCATGAGGATCACTGCAAGGTCAAGGCCAGCTTGGTCAACACCGTGAGGTCCAGATTAGCTGTAGCTATATAGCGAGATTCTTACCTCTGATAAATATTTAGTTTCCCCAAGTCCAGTCACAAAGTATACTTCTAAATAGACTTAGAAAAAAATGTATATTTGATGGATTTTTCTAGAAGAAAGCCTACTTGTGTGTTGGGAACTAGCTGAACTGGATAAGGGGGAAAATACTATCCTAACCAATTAAGAATTTATTATTCATAATTAAGTTTGCTAAGAAAGCTATCTTTAGATAAAACATCTATGAAGACTGAACACCTTTATGGGTCTTCCATCACTGAATGACATGCTTTGGCCTGTTGGTCACCAAATCAAACCAAACTGAATCCAAACCACTTCATCATTAAAAGGACTCTTATTAAATCCAAGTCTCCATTACCCTTATCTGATTTTCTTTAAAATAATAATTAAAAAAAAAAATCCAGGGCAATGGTTTTCATGTTCTGAGGCTTCATGGACACTTCAAAGTACATCTACAAGGGCTCCAGCCTAGATACGCCTCGGTCTGGCCACAGCCTGGGTGCATCTATTGACAACCATGTAAACTATTCTAATGCACACCTATTCGAGACCCACATGCTTAAGTGCTCAAAAATAAGCATTATCTCTCCCACTCTTAAGGCCTGCCAATCCACAGTGACCATTATCAAACAGAACTATGTAATTTTAGAACCAGGAAAGCAGAAAGAACCACAGAAAAGGACAGTATTAGACTGAGAATGACCTAAGACTTACTTGTTTCTGTTTGCGACACATCAGTTTTTTCAAGCAGTGTTAACTTATTCCAAATTTGGTATCTTAAAAATCACAGCCTAGGCTGTAGTTCAGAAGGCTGTTGAACATTCTAGATGTGACATTCCAGTTTCGGACTTGATGCACTCCATGTATCAAGATGAGTACATCTGAAACTAGGAGCTGGTAGCTTGTTACTGTTCTACTCAAAGTTCTGAAAGAGTTCAGTTCAAAATCATGATTCACACACTTTTAAGGCAAAGTATTTACTCTTTTGTTTCCTAAAAATGTAAGGCCAACTAGAAACACAATTCTAAATGCTTTTCATTTGTCATTCCTGCTCTTCAGTGGCTGCAAACAACCCACCTTAATTACTGTGCGCCCACTCTCTGTTGAGTGGATTGCAGGCTGAGTCAGCAGCACTATGAAATCTAAACACAAAAAGAAGATAAAAATCTTACCTTTGGTTTTTTGTTCCGTGATCTGCAAAATAAATAAGAGATATAAGTAAATAAAACTCATCTTTTGAATTCAATACTGTATTATTGTAAGACCATTTTAATTCTATTAACTCAGGCAATTCAAGTTGTCAGGATACAGAGTACCCAGGTTTAGCTGAAATCCAAAACAGCTGTGAATCAATTTGGACATCTTTCTAGAAGTTATGTCCCTATGTCTAGTCATATTCACACAAATCAAACCAAAGGTTAGGGGGAAATCTAAATTTAAAACAAACAAAACAAAACAAAAACCAATAAAGAAGTTTTTAAAAAACATTCTACTTGCTAAATGATGTAGTCCCTGTATTAGGAATAGTTAGACATTTTGATTGCTCTAATTTCAGAAAATCAAATAGCTGTGGCCAGAAACCAAATTCAACATTAACACAAAAAGATTCCTCCCTGAGTATGGTCTCAAAAAATTTGGAGCTCAAACTTAAAAAGCATGAGGGGTTCATCCTGAAACCAGGAATCATGGTTGCAAAGGAAGATTTGAAACCAAGCCTGTGTGATCTCAATTACCCATTTGCCTGGTGTGATAGTCATCTCCTCTAGCAGAGTTTGGTAAGGGTTATGTTCAATTGATATCTGATGTCATCATCAAAGTTATAATAAAGCAGAACATAAGACTGAATTGTGCAAATTTTGAACAAAATTTTATGAGTACTTTATTAAAAGTACTTCAAGTACTAAGTAAGAGTCTGTGAAAAATGATGGGTAGCTAAATATCGTAATGGGCTTGGGGGTGATGGAGATCTTTAGAAGACAGGTGGAAACTGCTTCTGAGACTACTTCAGGGCAGTGTGTGTGTGTGTGTGTGTGTGTGTGTGTGTGTGTGTGTGTGTGCGCAATGACACAGGGCCACTAATCATTTACTCTCAGTAATATAAAAGCAAAACCACAAAAGGTCCACAAAAGAAAAATATCCCAAAGCAAGTAAGCCAGTGCTGTGGGATGGTCTCTCTGTACGCTGTGAATGTGTGTTGCTACCATTGGTTAATAAAGAAGCTGTTATGGCCTATGGCAAGGAAGAATAGAGCCAGGTGGGAAATCTAAGCAGAGAGACAATGGTCAAAAAATGATTAAAGATACATAATAAAGACAAATTCAGATGGAAAAAACTCTAAATGGGTCACAATATGTTTCAAAAATGTACGTAGATCTGGGAGAAAAAAGAAAAAGGTTATAGATAGTCATAAAAATAAAGTCTAAAAATATATATTAAAAATAAGCCATATAAAGATGAATAATACACAAAGAATCTGCATTATGTATATTATTATGTTTTCTTTGAATTTTCTGACTGTTAATAAACTAACTGCAGAGAGACATATGATTGTGGGGGCTACTAAGTTAAACCAACATATATATATTTTAAAGGTATCTTGACTTCAAAATTTGGGTCTAAGGATATGTTGCTTTGGAAAAGAGGTTTTGCTTTTGTTTCCACAGGAAGCAAGAGGCTGTGGATTCGTTTCAGGTTAAGATGGATCAGATTTGATCAAGTGAGACCTCCTGAACCTTGACAGATGGTATCTCAACAAAAGTTATAGCTGGTCTTTCCAGGACTTGAACATTATCTCAAATTTTCTCAGGATCCCAGGTTACTAGCACCCCTAATCAGCAGGAACTAGTATAGAAAACTATGCCCAAATTCCCAAAATATTGTTTATGAATGTTTGTTTTCATTTAAAGGAGGTTGGTTATAAATGGTTAATGGTCATAGTCAATCTCTTTTTCTAAAGAAAAAAGGGGGATATGACACAGAAACGATGAAAAAATGGTAGACTTAATAGTCTACTTTAATCCAAAAACAATTGTTGGTCTCAAAATACATTGATATGGACTTTGGTTTATTAAAACAGGTTTAGTGTCAATTTTGTTATACTATATGTTCATTTCTGCTCTTGTTTGGGTATTATGTTTATACAGCTTACTTGAGATTGTAGTGTATAATTAAAAGTACAGATTATGCACGCCTTTAATCCCAGCACTCGGGAGGCAGAGGCAGGCGGATCTCTGTGAGTTCGAGGCCAGCCTGGGCTACCAAGTGAGTTCCAGGAAAGGCGCAAAGCTACACAGAGAAACCCTGTCTCGAAAAAAAAAAAAAAAGTACAGATTAATAGTCATCTTTGATAATCAAACTTATAGTCATGTTAGTTATGTTTTCTAGACATACAAAGATATACTTCAGATAAACAGGCAATCTTCAAACACTTCCAAGATCTACAGAACATGGCATTAAAAATGTTTTGAGAACTTAGACTTTTCTGGACAATGAGACACATATTCTCCTGGCAGCACCAATTACTTCAAATAGGATGATGGGCATCAAAGAAACTCTTTATGGAGTTTGCTTTCAATATGGCAAAGACTAGCCATTTGGGCAAGAAATTGCTCTTGCCTGGACTGCTTGACAATATATGGTGTAAACTGGACATGCAGAATCCATAGGAAAGTGACCACTGAACTTTGCCAAAACAAGGCAAGATGGTCCTTCAGGTTCCTGCTTCACAGAAGAAACTGCCAGACATTCTGCAGGACACAGAGGATAGTGACTGATGAACTTTGCCTAAACAGGCGAGACAGTTCTTCAAATTTCCTGCTTCACTGAAAAGTCTGCCAGATACTCTAGGCCTGTAGGCTGAAGATGGATGCCCCAAAGTTACAAAAGAATTTTGAATGACTATCTAGGAATCCAGATTTCTCTTTTCATTTCTAGAGTTTTGAAAGTTGCTTGCAATGCACTTCCTGTTTACTCAGGTAATATTATATCCTTCGGGGGTCTTTGACGGAATTGAAAAGTAGATAGTTATAATTCTCTTTAGTTATGATAAAAGATAAATTAAATATAAAACTTTAGATTCACCAAGATAGATAATTACATGTTTTCTCTAATTTTGTTAAATACAAATAGACTAGACATAACTGTAATTCTTGCCTGATAACTTTTGTTATATGTAATTTTACTATATTAAAATGAAAACCTTCTTTTTGATTAGACAGAAAAGGACAAGCGCTGCAAGATGGTCTTTGTGTACATTGTAAAATATGTGTTGCTACCATTGGTTAATAAAGAAGCTGTTATGGCCTATGGCAAGGCAAAATAGAGCCAGATGGGGAATCCAAGGAGAGAGACAAGGAGAACAAAGGCAGGATCAGGGCAGAAGCTGTGAGCGACCACCAGGAGAAACAAGTTATGAGAGAACACGTAATGCCATGAAGCCACATGGCAAAACATAGATTAATAGGAATGGGTTGAGTTAAGTTGTAAGAGCTAGCTAGTTAGAGGCCTGAGCCATAGGCCATACACTCTGTAATTAATATTAGCCTCTGTGTGTTTACTTGAGACCAAGCGGCTGTGGGACCAGGCAGGACACAGAGAAACTTCTGTCTACAGCCATGGATATATTACATTAAGACCATATTTGACCCACTTTTCTAAACTGTCACTCTGCTAAAGCACTTTTACACTGACTATCTGACTTTGAAGAGTTATTAAAAATGAATGCTATGGCCCAAGGCTCAGGGACCACAGAGGAAGAGGGGACAGAAGGACAGTAAGAGCTAGAAGATGGGAGGACCAAAACAGTTCTGGCCCTGACAGAACCACTGCACTCATGGATTCACAGCGGTTAGAAAAGACCTACACAAAATCAACCCAGTTCACAATCCAGCACGAAGCAGGAGGAGTCTAAAGCCCCACCTCTAGCTGGGGACCTACTGACAGTTGATGGCGTCTGAGGCAGAGCAAGCTTTCTTTAAGGTATGGCTTTACTGGGCATAGTAGTAGATGGCCCCAAACCCTTGACTATATATATGAGCAGCACAAATTACAATCAATGGGCTATAAAAAAAAATGAAGAAGACAAGATATTAGGAGTTGGTGGTAGGGTGGATCTGGGAGGAGTTGGGGGAAGAATGGGAGGATTAAATATAGTCAAAATACATACTGTATATATGTATGAAATTCTCAAAAACAATAAAAACATATTAAACAAAAATATGGTGAGCGATAAACTTATATATAAAAGTTAAGTATATTTTTATTTAGGCACTGTTTTATATATTTTCAATACATTATTCAAAATGTAATTAAATGAATGGTTAATTTAAGAATTAATGCTACAATCTTCTTAAAAGACATGTGTGACTGGTAATCATTCTGGATTACTACCATTCATGAAAACATGGTCATCTTTGGAGTGCATGTCCTGTAGCTAACTATCCCTCAAAACAGATCCTAGCACACTTAGACTCTGAATCTGACCTAAACAAGCTATTCTTAGGACTCCCTGGAGTGCTTCTTACATTTTGCATTAAAGGACAGGCTAATTGCATTATACTGAAATCTGTGGAAAAGTGCCTTATTTTTGTTTTTTTCAAGACAAGGTTTCTCTGTGTAGCTTTGGTGTCTGTCCTGGATCTTGCTCTGTAAACCAGGTTGGCCTTGAACTCACAGAGATCTGCCTGGCTCTGCCTCCCAAGCACTGGGATTAAAGGTGTGCATCACCACCGCCTGGCAGTAAAGTGTCTTAAAACGAACCTGCTCCCCACTACTAATTGTTCAGGCTCAGTTCTATTAAAAAGTCCTTGTACATTTTTCAATAATCCATACTTATCCAAGAATGAATGGGTTTGATCCACATACCAATTCCTGATGGTAATTTAGGGCTTATACCATTGTAACTATTTCTTGGAATGCCACTTTGAAGATCAGTCTATGGAAGTTAATACTTCCCCAGTTGTAAGGAACAAATCTAAATCATGTTGAATTATGTCTTATAATGTGGGTGCTGTTACAACAGCCAATTCTCAGATGGTGAAAAGCTGGACAGTCAGAGTCCATATCCTGCCAACATTACACAATGCTCCTTTTGCAGTGTCAGCCTAATGAATGAATGGAGTCTTTTTTACACCTCTCCTGTGAATGAGAATTTAACATGGTTTACTCAGGGATGGCTCTGGAAAGAGCAAACAGCCATTGAACATGGTGGAAAGAGGTTCATATTTAATTTCTGTGTGGAATAAATTTAATTTTAGCCCTAAATGAAAGTCAACGCTTTAATAAAATGACACTGGCGTCATTCATTCTTTCTCTCCCTCCAGTGCTGAGGACTGAACCCACAGCACTTCACCAAGTCACACAGTCAGCCCACCACCACCCACTCTTGAGCACTCACTCAACAAACATTCTGAGCAGCTACTGGGTCTCAGATACACGGATGCTGTTGATAAAAATACGAATTCAGGAACTTTATACCCAGTTTAAAGGGAAGACAGACACATGGATGCTGTTGATATACCCAGTTAAAAGGGGAGACAGACACAAAGAGTTGGTTACAAAACAATGAGGAAAACAAGAAGGATGTGGCTAACAACCGCAGAACAGAACTGGCACATTCTCTAAATTCTCTCTACCAGAGCACATTTTATGCCTTCTAGCTGTTGTTACAATAATGCTGGGACTACTGAGACAGTCATATGGTAAGCTTTGTGCTCTTTCCTTAAAACTGTTAAATTGGAATTTAATTCTAAATTCTAAATTCACCATAACAAAATGTTGTCAAAGACAAAGTGCCAGCTGGTGTCAGCCTAGACTCTCTGTTAGTCGATCTAGAATGTTTTTGAACAGAAAAAAAAAATTTTTTTTCCAGTCCTAGCTGACCTTGAACTTCCTTCCAAGCCTCTTGCCTAGACCCAAGAATTGGGATTATAGGCAAGCACCATCTTGACCAACAAAATGACTGAATTTTTATATTAGTCATAATTAGTCCCTTAAAAACTTAAGGTTTTTGTTCTCTTTGTCATTATTTCCTTTTTAAAAATTTATTTATTTTTATGTACATTGGTGTTCTGCCAGTAGGTATGTCTGTATGAGGGCATTGGATCCCCTGGAACTGGAGTTACAGATAGTTGTGAGCTGCCATGTGGGTGCTGGGAATTGAACCCAATTCCTCTGGAAGAGCAGCAGTGCTCCTAACCACTGAGCTATCTTTCCAGCCCGTCAGTATTTCTTAATTGTTCAGTGCAGATGCATGCACTTGGGGAAGATTATCTACCTGTATAAACTACATACTTTGCATAAATAATCCCAATTAACTTTCCAATGTAGCCAGATTCTCCTTTATTTCAAATAAATTTCCTATTTGTAGAATACATAATAAAAGTCTGTAGACTCTGTATATTTGACTTATAAACATGAGATGTTAATATTTTCATGCAACTCACAGTTGTCTATGTTAAGGATGAAGATGGAATACATACTGTCTGAAACAATCACTTTCTTTCTACTTGTCACCTAGTCAATAGCCCCTGCTCAGATCCTTCATGTCCAGCCTATTAACTCCATTTCCACAGACTGTGAAAGCTGTGTGCCAACTTAGTAGATGAAATGTGCGAGCCCCTGAAGGGGAAAAAGTGCTAAGTTCAACCTCTCATTATTCCACTTGTTTGTGGGGTGGTGGTGGTGGTGGTGGTGGTGGTGGTGGTGGTGGTGGTGGTGGTGGTGGTGGTGGTGGTGGATCAGCAAGGCACAGGGCAGGAGCTCAAAGACCACAGGGCAACAGAATCAATATGCCAACGCTAGCACACCTGCACATCTCAGCCTGCCAGGGAAGGCGGCTATGTAGTCAAGATGCTCTTTCCCTCTTTTGTGAGCCCACTGGGCATAGAACTCATTATGTAGCTGAGAAATACCTTCAATTTCTAATCATTTTGCCTTCACCTTCCAAATGGGGGGGGGGGGAATTATAGGTCTACATCACCACACCAGGCTCATTATCTGCTTTTTTAATTCATACTCTTTATTCTAGAATTGCAGGCAATTCTGATAGGCTAAGATTGGCAGCAAGTACTCTGATAGCATGAAGACATGATAAAAGATGCATCACTATCAGCATGACAGAAATACCATTAGAAGCAGACAAAAATTTAAATAACACAGCAGTCTGATACAACACACTAAATAATAACTGACTGTTCCTATTAATTAAGTCATAAAGAATAAATTACATTTATACACTTGAGTTATCTGCAACCCAATTCAGAAAGTATTTCCAAGATTTTTCAAATGCTGGTCCTCACGAATATCTATTTAAATATTACTTCAAATAATGAAATTTTAGGTCATGCATATTCGGTGATTCTGGGAAAGCCTGTGGCGTGGCCCTTCTGCTTCACATTAGGTCTGATGGCATTTACTGTTCTATATGAAGAGTTCTCTCTGAACCTCCAGCAGTTTATACCTCCACAAACTTAAAACCAGTGCCACAACAGGGACCCTCATGCTGACTGACGGCAATGGCCCTGCTTCCCAAATCTCCACATAACCATACAAGACCTGACCAGCAAATCTTGTCTGCAGAAAAAGCATCACAGCAACCCTGCAGAACAGAGCCCACGTTATACGTTACTACAGGAATAGTGAAGCAGGGAAAAGCCTGGCCAGGCAGTGGCCAGGTCTTCGTGCTGGGCTGAGAGCAACACTCTGAAGTAAAAGGCTGCGGCTGTCAGGGCATTCTAATTATTCTCTGCTTCCACCAGTCCCATCAGACAAACTTTTCAATAGAGAGCTGATAGCTGTCAGCTCTGTCTTTTCATTTAGTACTTCTTTGTCCTCCAAGCACATCGCTCATAGCTATGCAATGCTCAGTGTCTCAAGACAGAATCACACTATATAGCTCAGGCTGGTCTGGAACTTCCTATGTAGCCCAGGATAACCTCAAACTGAGCATCTACCTGCCTCCCAAGTGAAAGGATTACAGACATGTGTCTGTCCCCCACAATGCCTGGCCTACTAGAACCTGCCTAAGGGGCAGTTTATTGATGGGATCATTATAAAGCAAAATGTCCCAAACTACAGCGCAAAAAATTAAAACAAACAAACAAATAAATAATAAATTGGGCATGCTCAAGCAAGCTTTAAAAAGTTTGTCTAGCTGGGCGGTGGTGGTACGTTCCTTTAGTCCCAGTACTAGCAGAGGCAGGCAGATCTCTGTGAGTTCAAGGCCAGCCTGGTTTATAAAGAGAGTTCTAGGACATGCTCCAAAGCTACACAGAGAAACCCTGTCTCCAAAATAAAAAAAGTTGTCTATAAACTTGAAGAGAAGATGAATACTAAATTATGATTCAACTAGTGAAACACAAGTTGACACTTTAATATTGTTTCCTAATTTTCATAAAATAAGCTGCAATGCTATTTATCATTTACTGTATAAGCCTCAAACATTTTTCTACTTTCAAATAAACTAATGTCTTGGGCAGCATTATGGTGTCAGGTATTCAAGTAATGTCAGGTATTCAAGTCACTAATTATGGCTGGCTGGCAAATATAAAGACAGACCTAATTGCTCAACTCACCTTCTGAGTGGCTTCTTTTTTCTTTTTATCCTCTTTCTTCCTTTTCTTGTCTTCCATTAACTGTTCTTCCCTTTCTTGCTCCTTCTCTCTGTAAAAGAAGTAACACACCAGAAAGGTTATACCCGTACGTCCACACCCCACCTTCTATAGCAAAGATCACAGTACTAATACCTTACTTAAACCAAAAGGACACATAAAACTCACTCCCTTGAGGTATCCCCACATTATGGCCTGCTATTCCTTTCACAGAACATTCATTACATTAGGCTCGGTTTCAGAGATGCCTACAAGCATTTCTATAGTATCTGTATACATCCACACTCAGAGGATTAATGCATCTTTTACTCAGTAATGGGTTTGTTTTGAATGTAATATATAGATGGCTTCTAATAGACCGTGGGTTGCTTCCTCCATCACTCTACCTTTTCTTTTTTTAAAATTTCATTTTATTTTAGAGGTAGAGGTGTTTTGTCTGTATTATGTGTGTGCCTGGTGCCTGAGGAGGCCAGAAGAGGGTGTCAGATCTCAAGAACAGGAGTCACAGGTGGCTATGAGCCATCACTGAGTGCTAGGAATTGACTTGGGGCCTCTGGCAGAGCAGCAAGGGCTCTTAACCACCGAGCCCTCCCACCTCAAATTTCTCTCTCTTTTTTTTTTTTTTTTTTTTTTTGAGACTGAACCTAGAGCTTGTTGTTTCTCGTAGACTGGGTGGTTGACAAGCCCCAGGGATCTACCTGCCTCTGATCCCTAACCTCCTGCCCTAGAGCTGGGACTACAGGTGTGTGTACCACTCACCTGGCTTTTTTTTTTTTCCTTTAACAAAAACGTAAGTGAGGTATGTGGTGGTGGCAGTGGCGCACGCCTTTAATCCCAGCAGTTGGGAGGCAGATCCCTGTGAGTTGGAGGCCAGCCTGGTCTACAGAGTAAGTTCCAGGACAGCCAGGGCTATACAGGGAAACCCTATCTCACCGCCCTCCTCCCCCAACAAAAGAAATTATAAGTGCTAGGGATCTGAACTTCCCCGCCATCTCCTCAACCCCGCTATATGTATTTTTAAGGAAGGTACTAAGAGTCCTATAGAAATCAAAGTGTTCTCTATTGGGTGGGTTCATAACTGTATCTTTTTCCTACAAACACAATTCAGGCCAATAAATCTGCTCCACTCAATAGAAAAAAAAATACACACGAATAGACCTCCAGTTGAGGAATTGTGCCAAATCTTCCAAAGTAAGTTTGAAACTTTCATTGTATGTTCCCCACAGCAGGAAAGAGACACAGCCTATGGCAGTTAGGATTTTACATAATTAACACATCAACTCAGGGCTTTACAGACATCATCTAGAATATAACCAAGATAAAAAAGATTAACGAGACAATTAAGGAACTAACAGGTCTGCAAATGGCAAACCCACAAAAATGGTTCCAGAGGGACTTGAGTCTGGGGAAGAAGGCGGATCTAGTCAAATGCACTCAACTACACAGAGCAATCAGTACTTTACCCATGCAAAACAAGAATTTTCAACACCAGACATGGCAGTGGGCAATCCCAGAATGGGGGCGCTTTGGGGAGTGGAGTGAGGAGGATTGTTGAGTTATAAACTACCATTGGCTACACAGTGACACTTTGTCAAAAACAAACAAAAAACCCCACAAAAAACCCCACAATATTTTTTAAAAAATTATTTACTTTCCTGTTAAACCGTCACTGAATCCACATAGACAAATATGAAATTTTTTCTTCTACATTCCTGGGCATAAATACAAAAAAGTTTTTTGGTTTTGTTTGTTTGTTTGTTTTGTGAGATAGGGTTTCTCTTTGTAGTTTTGATGCCTGTCTTGGATCTCGCTCTGTAGACCAGGCTGGCCTCGAACTCACAGAGATCCACCTGGCTCTGTCTCCCAAGTGCTGGGATTAAAGGCGTGTGTCACCACCGCCCGGCACGAAAATTTTATATGCAAAACTCAAACTCCAAATGTAACTTTCTCATGAAAATACAATGAAAGGCACACTTCTCTTGAACTCCCTTAGGTCTGGGATTGTGTGTACCATGTATGTGAGTCTGCAGCAGTATAATCTGGTCAGGGCTAGAGAGAGGGTTCAGGGGTTAAGAGCACTAGCTGCTTTTCGCAGAGGACATGAGTTCCATTCCCAGCATCCATATGACAGCTCACAATCAATGCCCTTTTCTGGCCTTCGTGGGCACCAAGTACTACTCATACAATACACAGACATATATGTCAAGACATCTATATGCATCAAATTATAATAAATTTTTTAAAGGAAAAAGAAACTGAGACAGATGGGTGTTGGCCATCTAAAGAGGTTGGCCAAAGCCCGTTATGGTTGGCTTTAGGGATGCCGTGCTTCCTCTCATCAAGTAGGAGAGGATAAGGTTCCCTGATTACCACAACTCAGTTCCCACATTTTATAGTGAAACTGGTTACAGAAGAGGAACAGTCAGTCTGAACATCTCCTGCTTAAATATTTGGTGCTTTGAAAAAAGCAAGTTGTCATATTTTTCCTAAATCTAAAATTTCCAAAATTAAATTTTATTCAAAATGCCACACTAAAAAATAAGTATTTAATGAGATACATTCTTAAAAAAGAAACATACCTTTTCAAATTCTTTCCTATAAACAGGTAATTCAGGGAAGAAAATGAAATTCTCACATATACAGAAGGATATTTCTTTCCAAAGCAAACAATTTTCAAAGCTTTCTAGCAGACAAGCTTTGTTTTCTCCCTGTTTTTCTTTTCTTTTTGTTTTTCAATAGCATCTTGGTAGAATTTAAGTCTTCTCCTTACCTTTCACATTCTTAGGGAATTTTTACTTTGCCAAACTCTATTTAAAAGCCCACCACTGACTTATTTGAATCAGTGTGGGACTTGCCTCTTAATTCAGGTGTTTCCTATCTATCTAAGCTGCAGAAATATCATTTGGGGAGTCCAAGGAGAGCAAGGACACTACTCTAGCTGCAATGGAAAGGCACTTGCACGCAGAAGGGTGACAATAAATAAGGGCATGAAGACAGCAGCAGCCAGGTTTCTCAAGCCTCAAAACAAAAAACCAAACATATGGAGTTGGATCTAAACTGGTTATCAGCAAGTACTCATGGTTTTCGATAAACACAGACATAACATACACATGTAACTGCTTATGTACCCATTCTCTCCCTTCCCACACCTTCTCTCCTTACATCTGTAACTATGAGGCTATAAAACAAGGAATACTCAAATAGTAATGAGCCTATTTAGCACACAGACTTGCAGCTTTTAATTACCATTCTTTACTAAAAGAACTGGAGTTATTCTGGGGGGAAACCAAAATGCTAATTCAGGGGTTTGGTCCAGGAAAGTTTAATATGAAATCAGACTGCCACAAAGTAGGAGTCCTTAAATTAGAAGACAGTCTGAAGGGGATTCTACTATCTGGGATGACATAAGATCTTCTAGTATTGCTAGAAGAGGTTATAAACCATTATATGAATTAGTAAAGGACAAAGGAGAAATAAATGAATAAACATTCAAAGAGTTTTTAAAACACCTACCCACAAAATACTTTTCAATTTTGAAGGGGAAGAGTAATAGCAGGCTGGCAGACAGCACCTCAATCAAGTAATCTGTCACCTGTTATCATCATGGGGACATTCTGGGGACCTATCAGACACCTGCACCATGAGAGAGGAAGCAAATGACAAAATAAATGGTTTGAAAGCCTCCCAGGTCAAAGTCAAGGAAAGCTTGAAAACCTGCTGTGAGTAGAGGAACTAAGGAGATGGGACCAAAACCATCCGGCAGTCCTTTTGTTACAAAGGCTGAGGCAATGATGGGAGGGATATGCCTTCAATGGGGCTGGAGAATCAATGGCAGTAAGGACCAATATTGACTTTGCATTTTGTTTTGGTTTATTTTGAGGTAGGGTCTCACTGTAGCAGCCCAGGCTGTCTTGGACTCACTATATATTCCAGACGGGCCTCTAATTTATCATAATTCTCCTGCCTCCACCTCAGGAGAACTGCAATTACAGGTGTGAACCACTGTGCAGGGTTAGATCTTTGCTTCCGGCAGTCATACTGCAGGAGTACAGGGGAATGTTCTGTCTGCCAGAAAACACCACAGCATTGGTGAAATAGTTGCATGTGCCTGGGCACCAGGTCAGTGGCTCATTCTCAAAACTCAGGAAACAAGCAAAAAAGGAACTTTTCAAAACTATACAGATTTGAACTCTAAATTCAAGACTGTTTCCCTAAACAACAAATACAAAATTATTATTGCCTAGGCAGCATTCCAGTTCAGTGACATAAGAATCACTAGGGATTTTTTAAACCACCCTCCTCCCAAGTGTTCTAACATGTAGCTAGGCCTGAAAACTGCTGATACAAATGTACTTATTAAAATTTACATATTAAAACTTTACCGAATGTTTGGGCTAGAGAGATGGCTCAGCAGTTAAGAGCACTGGTTGCTTTTCCAGAAGACTAGGGTTCAGTTCCCAGCACCTATACAGCAGCCCACTACTGTCTGTAAGTCCAATTCCAGGGGATTTGACACTCTCACACAGACATACATGCAGGCAAAATGCCAATGCACATTAAAAAAAATAGTAATAAAAACTTTACCAAATGTGCAAAAATAAATAAATGTAAATGCCAGGTAAGGAGGTGAGTCTCCCTTAACCATCTAACAGTTTCTAGGTATGAAGGGCAGGTGGATTTGTTTCTCTTGTATCTACCTCTCCCCTTCCAAACTGCTGAATCAATTCAACACACACAGTAAGTATTTACTGAGTTCCTACTACTTACCAGGCAATATTGTTCCCATGCCCAAATATGTATGGAATTGAGGGCCCCTCACATCCCTTACAGCCCCCAGGGACTCCTGGCTAGAACCCGGGGCTGCCAGCCCAGGGCACCTCATCTGTTTACCCCAATGTTCTGCACACATCTCTTTCATGTGGGTCTGAACATAAAAGGTGAAGGGGCATTGTCTAGAAGCTGGGTTTACTAGCCGGCACCAACACTTGCCCTGTAGGAGGCAAATCTGTGTCATTTCTGCTTTCATTTGTTAGTACTGGAAGAACTGAAGCATATGTAGGCAAATAGAATATATAACAGGGACAGACATTACAATCTAGAATAAATCAAGAAAGGTAAGAAGTCAAACTATAGTCCCACTGGCCCTTTTCATCACACTAAGCATAGAATCCAAGGACTCTGCATGCTAAGCACAGGCTCTTTACTGAGTTACAACTACAGTCCCAAACTACAAAGAGCCCCCAAAGGGAAAAACCAGCATTTGCTCATCATTTCTGTAATAGTTATCAGTTGAAAGGAAACTTTTGAGAAAGGCAATTCTGGCCAGAAGGATGTTGTAGTGTGTAAAAGGCACAGCCGTCAAATGTGACAAGCAGAGCTCGATCCCTGGGAGCACGTGGTCAAAGTACAGACCCCGTCCTTGCAAGCTGTCCTCCAACCTACACACTTTTGCCCACAAACACAGAAAATAAAATGTATTATTTGTTTAAAAACCACAGACAAGGCTGGGTTTAATCCCAGCACTCAGGAGGCTGAGGCAGGAGGATCTCTGTGAGTTTGAAGCCACCCTGGTCTACAAAGTGAGCTCCAGGACAGCCAGGGCTACACAGAGAAACTGTGGTGGTGGTGGTGGTGGTGGTAATGGAGGAGGAGGAGGGGGGAAAAGGAGGAAGAGGAAGAGGAGGAGAAAGAAGGAAGAGAAGGAGGAGAGGAAGAGGAAGAAGAAGAAAAGGGAGAGGAAGAAGAAAAGGAAGAGGAAGAAGAAAGGCTGAGTGTAGTAACATGTACTTCAACTCTACATGTGTATTCCTGGGGCTGGCTAGAGACAGCCTAGCCTAATTGACAAGCTCAAGGTTTCAAAGGGAGAACGTCTCAAAATCAAATTGGATGGCTCCTGAGGAATGAATGACTCTTGAGGCTGACCTCTGGCTTCTAGATACATGTACACTAGCATACACACACACACACACACACACACGCGCGCGCGCGTCAGTAACTGAATAAAAATGAAAACATCCAATAATGCCTGAGCTGTGTGGCACAAGAAGAATCCTGCTCTGCATGCAAGTTGACAATACTGAACAGCAATGCAGCAGTTGTTCCTGAAAGCATGCCCAAAGGCTCCTGCAGCCTGACACCAAGCAGATGAAACCTAAGAGCAGTTGATCTGGACTATAATTCCCCAGTGCAAACTCAACCTCCTCATCCATTCTGCACACCTACCACTACCACCAAAACATCCCTTTTATTGTCTGTCCACTGTTAAATTCTAGCTCTCATATCGGCTTGCTTCAATGACATCTTCCTTACCAACTCAAATTCCAAAGAAATTTGCCCTCTTCTGTACACAACATAACTGTTTCCCTGCAGGTGTTAAGGAGACATCATGCCATCAATTACAGAGCCACTAAAATGGCTTCTGTAGTGTACGTGGTCTTTTTAGGGATGTTGCTTAGGGATACCTCTCCATGTTTTATACAACCCTCTCTTCCTACCAGGAGGCCTGGAAATAGATCTTGGTCTTTAACAAACACTAGGTGTCTAACATGAGCCAGGCACTTTCCCAAGCACTGGGACAAGGAAGAAGCAAAGCCATGCTTCAGCTTGCTGAGGGAACAGGGAATAAACAGGGCATACAACAAAATATGTATGTAAAATACACACTTCAGGTGGTGACAAGGCAGAACTGATGGAACTGATAGAGAATGGCAGAAGAGGGCACTGCCTTACCTGACATGGCTGGGAAAGGCCTCTGATAAGGTGGCCTAGGAATGGAGATCATGGGGCAAGGCATTCATTGGGCCCTGTGGATAGCAAGAGAGCATTCTACACAGGGAATGATAAGTATTAAGGGGCAAGATAAGAGAGGAATGTATGGTGATATTTTATTTATATTGAAATGTAATTTTATTTGTATGTTAATAAATAAAATTGCCTGGGGGTCAGAGCTAATAGCAAGCCATAGCAGAAGCTGGGCGGTGGTAATGCACACCTTTAATCCAGATCACATGACAGACAGATCTCTGTGTGTTCGAGGGTACAGCCAGCATGGAGACACACACCTTTAATCTCAATACCAACCATAGAGACCTAGAGGTCTGTATAGACAGGCAGTGACAAGGAGGTAATGTGGTTGGGTTTACAACCAATGAGAAGGCAGAACAGAAAGTCAATAAAAAGACAGATACACAGGAAGTAGGTCTCTTTCTGAGGGGAACAGTGGCAGTGAAGGGTAAGAAAGGTTTTTTGTTTTGTTTCTTTTTTTTGGTATCAGCTCTTAGCTATTGTTCTGACCTCTTGGGCTTTTAACTCTGCCTTTGGCTCTGTGTTTCTTATTTAATAAGACTGTTACATCTACAGGAGTGTTCTTAGAATAAAGGCATTTTTAAATCAGATGGCAGACATTTTCCTACACTGGACACAGAATCAGACCCATAAAACCCTGTAGTACTCCCACTTCCAACCAAAAGATAACTTCTCCCAGTAGATATATTGAGATCTCCTATAGCAGGCCTTATCCAGAGCATCCTGCACACTTCTGTACATGGATAGGTATGGAGGTGGTATCAGCCTGATTCTTCTTGTTACTTGCCTCATACAGGTACCGAGGACATGGGGCTCCATGTAAATACCTATCACTGAAAGAGTGAACAGTGCAGTGTGTGTGTGTGTGTGTAGAGCACTTGCCTTGCACATGCAACCCCTGGGTTCAAGCAGAATAAACAAAGAGTGAACAATGCTTTCTGCACTTTAGATGGGAGACATGTTTAAGAAAAGCCTCAAAGCCAACAATGGTAGCACATACTTTTAATCCTGGCACTCAGGGAGGCAGAGGCAGGTGGATCTCTGTGAGTTCCAGGCCAGCCTGTCTAGAGAATGAATTCCAGGAGAGCCAGGGCTACACAGAAACCCTGTCTCAGGGGGAATAAAAGCCTCAAAAGTAATGGCTAAAATCTAATAAGCACACTTCATGACTGTGACGCACCAGTTACTGACCCATAATAGTAAGCAAAAGAGACAGTCCCTGTCTTCAGAGTGTTGACACCCTAGACAAAGAGACAGGAAACACAATGCCAGGAAATCATGACAAATACCATGAATAAAGCTGGGTAAAGGGACAAGCAATGTGAGATACTGGCTGCTATTGTTGAGACAGTGGCATCTGAAGAGAGATCTAAGCGGAGAAAATCCTATGGGAGGGCACAGTGGTGTGATGGCAGTCCAGCCATTGGGGAGTTGGGGCAGGAGCACACTGGAGTCTAGGAGTTTGAGGAGAGCCTGGGCAACACTGTGAGCTTCAGAGGGAGGGGGAAAGAAAAGGAGAGAAGGAAGAAAAGGAGAGGGGAGAAGAGGCGACAAGAGAGACTAGTAAAGAGCTTGGTGTTTGTTTAGGAACTTGCATTGTTGGAGGGAGGGGAGAGCCACAGCCAGCCTCCTACTGACACTCTCACTTCCCTGTGCTTACAATGCGATGAGGACACTTCAAAACCCCAGACTGCTATTAAAAATACTCTCTTCTGCCTCATTCATGTATTCCTATGGTACCTGCTTAATGTTGAGTACTATGCAGAGGCCAAGAATTGAGCAGCAAAGAGGGCCTGTGCTTCCTGGAGCTCTTAACCAAACTTGGTAACCAGAGGCAACATCTCCAATGCACTCCTGAGTACTCCGAGGAAAGCTTGCAGCGCCTTTGGTGATTCAGCGCATGAGCAGAAAGTACAACCACCACCTAGATAAGTTGCCAGGTAGTTATGCCAAGTGACAAAGCCAATGCCAAAGGCTGTGTACTGTATGATGGCACAATATGTAGACACTGTGTTAATCCAGTTAAGAGATCACCCATGAAGGACAGGAGAGGAAGGACTGTCAGTATCTTGGCTAGTACAGTAACTAGAGTAAAATAACCAGTCAGCTGTAAACTAACAGCCAAGGCTCAATTGGACAGGAAATGGCTGCAGATATTCAGGAGAATGTTCCCTTTCTTAAAGGTCTGGATAACTGACCATCAGAAGCTTCCAAGACTACCCTGACACTACGCCTGTCTAAGTGGCACCTCTTCTAGTCCCAGAGTTACAAACAACTGCACAGACTAGTGGACAGACCTGAACAGATACAGTCACATATCCAACATGGAAGACGGACCAGAGGCAAACTGCTATCCAGGAAGTTCTGCAGGGTGAGAAAAGGCCAAATTATGCATTGTCTGATGTCAAATTTTGTAACATTTTTGAAAGGACAAGTGGTTAGCTGCCACAGGCTGCAGGTGAGGACAAGGCAGATGAGGTTATAAAGGTGCTCTGTCTCCATAGTGATGGAAATGTGACAGAACTGTGTACAACTACTTATGTGCACACATACATAAATACAAGTAAAAGGAACCTTGTAAGATCCATGGTTGTATTAATGTCATAATTTTGGCTGTGATACTGTAGTATAGTTTTACAAGCAGTTACCACTGGTGGAAACTGGGTTAAAGAGTAAAGGGAATTCTTTTGTACTGTTTCTTACAACTGCACATGAAATCCACAATTATCGCCACAAAAAAAATCAATTAAAAAAAAAAAAGAACTTCAAACACTGACTCATCTTTTAGTCTCCTAATTAACACATTTCCAAAGACCTATACTTTAAAAAAAAATTTTTTTTACTCACTTTCTTTCATGTGTAGTGTTTTGCAAGCATGTATGTATGTGTACATACTTGGTGCCCGCAAAGATCCAAAGAGTGCATTGGATTACATGGAACTAGAGTTACAGATGGTTGTGAACTATCATATGGGTGCTGGGAATTGAACCCTGGTCCTCTGAATGAGCAACAAGTAAGCCATCTCTCCAGCCCCAGGACCCATACTTTAAAACATTTTGAAACTAGCTATTTATAAAAGTCGTATCTGAGAACTTTAGAAAATTTTTAGTCGGCAGTCCTAGACACTCAATTCCAAAAATATTCTATAATCTATACTTCACCCTGCCATGTTCCAGTCGTTACAGTTTTCTGCTAACCAAATGTCTCTTGTCTAAAGCACATCAGATGCCACAGGTCATTCAGAATGCTTCTCTACCACACTGTTCACAGTAATTCTTTTAGTTGTTATTCCATTTTGTGGTGGTATATACCTCAGCTCTGTTAACACCAATGCCAATTCCAAGTTCCATCTGGCCTATTTCCCAGACTTCCTCATGACCAAAGACAAAGTCATTTATGTTGCTATAAAGAGCACCTATGTGCAACTTCAATGGGGGAACACACAAGGTTCACATCCTGTCAAGAGGGCAGGACAGGGATGATGTGGTCCTGAAGCCTACAAATGTCACAGCAGTTTCCTGACTGCAAGAGGAGGAAGAAGCTCCCCTGGAGCCTGGCTTTCAGATCCTCAAGGACCCCTGAGAAGGCATTACCATTTAATTATCTCTGCCCATCAAAGGAGTGCATGTCACTCATTGTTTGCCCACGGAGAACTCTCCTCAACAGATTTAAACAGAATTTTTCAAAAGACATCTAATACCTGTGATTTGTCAAGTATGTATGTCCTTAAAAGACAAAAGGTAATCCTTGCAATTTATAAAACAGAAAGAAAATAACTAGGCACAAACCATTACCAATCAAAACCAATTAAGGATTAATGATACCACATGAATATTTGGGAAGAGAAAAAGTAACAAAAGGGTGCAGTGAAAAGAGTTAAACAGAGTGCTCCACGTATTCATTGAAAGTGTTTTTAATTTTAAATGCATAAGAAAGGGAGCCTGCTGGAATACATCCATTTAGGCAGAGGAAATTATATAGTAGGGTACTCCAAATATCTGTGTTGGGTTTGTTCTTAACATTTTTTCATTTGTTGGATCTGTCTGAGGGAATTTAATGGGATGCTAATGCAATTTGTACATGATATTAAATTAGAAGACACGGGCAAACACTGCTAAGAGATAGAAATCATTTTGAGACTGAGTGGCTCACAGGAAGAAAACATAAAAACTACAAAACTTCAGTAATGCATTTCTCTTTATTCCACAAGGGTACAAACATTTCTCCTGCCTTCAGCTGTATCTTATGACATGATAGGCAATATGTCAGTGACATACAACATCTTCAAGCTTCCTTTGGGAACTGCGTAAAATATGCACAATGATGCATGCATCAAAACATCAAACAGCAGCACTCCACTAATAATATACTCTGATCGTGCTTAGCATTTGCAACTGGACTGTCTCATAGTGGGGCTATGGAATGATATGATCACTCTGCAAAGCAGTTTGGCAAGCTCTGAAAGAGTGAAACAGACATTTGCCTATGACCCAGACATTGCACTTGCAAAGAGTGTGCCTCCAACAAAGACTTTCAAATAAACATTCATGACAGCTTTCTTTGTAATTGCTGAAAACTAGAAATGCCCAAATATACTTCAAGAAGTGAATGGATAAATTAAGATACAGAATACAACAGACTGCTACTCAGCAATAAAAGGGATGAAGTACTGATGTACCCAACACAAATAAACCTCAAAATAATGATGATGGGTAAAAGAGGCCAGACGAGAGGAGCTGCTGCTGAATTATCTCATTTGCCTAAAAATATCAGGAAATGCAAACTACTCTCTAGTGATGGAAGGTAGACAGACAGGCCGAGGTTTGGAGAAAGGCGGGAAAAGATGGGCAGGAGGGATGATGACCAGTGGGCAAAAGGAGACTTTGGTGGTAAAAAACAAGTTCATTATCTCTGTATACAGATCAAGATGTATCGAAGTGTACAGTTTAAATACAAGCAGTTTAGTATATGCCAATTTTATCTTAAAGACAAGAAAAATAAAAGGTCTTTTAAAAAAGGTTCTAGGTGAAATTCCTAAATGGCTTCTGCCTTCATGACAGCACAATAACTCCTCTAGTCCTATGAACAAGTTCTCATTTCATCTTCAGTGTGTACACTATTTGCCAAGATCACAGGCTTCTAACATGGAGTCTGTGCACCAGCAGCACCCCTCTGATGGGTATACATTTTCATCTTTCAATGCAATGACCTCTCCTTTCTCCACCTTTTCCTTCCCATCTCATTGCTTTAACCTCTCTGGACTCTTAACTTGCAATCAATCAGCAATGCCTACATGAAGTGTATCAAAGCTGTTTATTTTTCATTCTTGTGGATTTTGATTGTCTTAAAATACAAAGGTTCTTCAAATTCAAAAGGCCCCTTATGACATGTGTGGTGGCACTCATGAGAGACAGACAGGCAGATCTCTTGGAGTTCAAGGCCAGCCTGATCTACATAGTGACACAGCAAGTTCTGGGCTAGCCAGAAAAAGGGGTTGGGAGGGAGAAAGAAGATAAGGGAGGGATGAAGGGAGGGACAGAAACATGGAGAGGGACCTCACCTTAGGTTTTAAGGTAAATTTGGTAAATGAAACTTTGCTAACATTACCTTCCATTTTACTGGTCAAAGTTCTTTCCCATACATAATGAATATGGCAGGCTCCTAAAGGCAGCCTAATAGTAGTAATACTACTGATATTGAGGCAAGCTAAGGAATAGCACTGTGGTACGTGCTATACCACATACTCTAATATTTATAACCTGGAGCCACTAAGAACTATTTGCAACTCAGGGGCCAGAAAAACCCACAAAACCCCCCCACGATTCAGAAAAACACTTTACCCTCCACATTTGACAGCAAGAAACTGAAAAGGAAGCTTTGGGAAGAACTACTCACTACAAGAGTGATAACTATGTTCCTACTCAGGCAAGGAAATCAGCTTGTCACTTCAAACCCACAGCATCAAGGCACACAGACCTAGAAGAATCTGAACACATTAACAGTAGATGGGAGATGCAGTCACAACACTCAGGTGTGGACATTCTGTGCTACTTGTTGCCTCTGGGCATGGCCCGATGCACTTTTTATTTTATATTAAAAGAATAAGCAGAGCTGGTGAGATGCCTTAGCAGGTAATTACCCTACATTATGGTGAGAGGAAAGGCAGGCTCCCAAACTGTCTTCTGACTTCTAAATCTACTCTGTGGCACCCACATGCCCACAATAGCAACAAAATAATTAATTACAAAAAGATTAAATAGCTGGGTATCATGACTCATGCTTGTAATTCCAGCACTTTGGAGGCTGACAAAGGAAGACTGCCCCAAGTTCAAAGACAGCCTGGGCCACAGAGTAAGATTGTGCTTCAAATAACATCAGCAGTAATCACTGACTTTTGAAATACATTAAGACTGTCAGAAATTTCATTCATACCAAAATTAAGTTGAAACTCTACTCTGTGGTAACTGTCAAGCAATTCAAGAGTGGAGTCTGACTCAATTAATGGTATCCAACAGCATCAGTGGCCAAGACCTGTAAAAAGGAGTTCTTTACAATGGCCACACACACCAGGGCCTCTTCTCTTCAGGTGCTGATTAGAAGCTAGGAGCTGAGCACACCCAAGGGGGAAAGAGGTCTGTGGTCCTAAGGCACTTCTTGCCAACACCATCAGGAGCTTGGCCCTCCTCTACCACTAAGCTACCCCTTTTCCCAAGGGCTGTATACTTGCACACAGAAGAAATGAGGCTTAATGATGTCATACGGTTCTTAGAAAGCAATATTAAAGTTTATGGAATCCATGTGAAGACAATAAATCCAACCAGTAAATGGCACTCCTCTCTGAGCATAAGTTCTCATCGCCCTGACAGGTACCATGGAACAGACACAAGGAGAATTAGAAGACAAACATATGATTTATGCCAATTGAACAGAAGAGATTTAGACTTTATCTATGAAGGTTTATGGCAAGTGAGCCAGGCAGAGACACAACAGAGCACAAACTTCTTTGGTAACCCAGGAAAGTGTTTTGTGAATGATCTATCACAGTTACCCTTGTAACTTTCCAAAGACAATCTCAGTCACAGCTCATTTCCTGGTGGGACTGCTCCATTCCCATTCAGTTTGTATTTGCTCTTCTAATTCGGGAAACGCTACGAGAAAGGGTGCTATTTGTGACACTTATCTTGGTATGAAAAAAAAATTAGCAAAGGAGAAAAGCAACCCTGAATTCAAGATTCCACAGGTGACAGTTGTACCCTACTTCTCAATGCTTCTAATTTGTACTCTATTTTCAGAATGGTAAAAATGGAAAGTCATGTTCTTGTGCGCCAGTAGTTGTTATGTAAATTTAGAAAGCTGAATAATTGAATTACTCTGAAGGAAATGTATATTTCTGAAAGTTAAGCATGATTAATAGTAATAAGTAATGAACTACAGAATAAGGCTGACTTGTGAACTCATATGACCCAGTTCTTCAACTAAAATTACATACCTGGAAAATGACTTAAAATCTAAAACATGAATTATATATGGCCTTTTGTAACAGCCATAACAAACACTATCTGTGGGTCAGATAAAGGATGCCTACCCCATTCAAAATGACACCCAAGTCTCCACAGAGACACAGTGTAGCACCTAATTTCTACTTAGGTGACCTGACTATGTTTAAAATGAATGAGCAAACCTTGTTAACTGTCCACAATCTCAGTAATAGCTATGTGTAAACTTTATGTTTTTCTGAGAGATACTTTTATACCAATAAAAAGAACTCCCTCTTTCGAGGAAAGTATTCTTCCTATGAATATTAGTTACTGCTATGATAAACACATGACAGGCAGGAAGCTGATGTAAAGACCATGGGGGAGTGATGCTTACTGGCTTGCTTCCCGTGGCTTGCTCAGCCTGCTGTCTTGTACACACTAGAATCACCTGGGTAGTACTGCCCACAGTTGGCTGGCACTTTCCACACCAATCATCAATTAAAAAAAAAAAATCCCCACATGCATTTTCTTAATTGAGATTCTTTCTTCTCAGATGACCCTCACCTGTGCCAAGCTGACATAAAAGCTAGCTGGCACACTATGTATTGCTTGAATCTAAAGATTCTATTAATGGCTGGGAGATGGTGGCGCATGCCTTTAATCCCAGCACTCAGGAGGCAGAGGCCAGGGGATCTCTGTGAGTTCGAGGCCAGCCTGGTCTACAGAGCGAGATCCAGGATAGGCTCCAAAGCTACACAGAGAAACCCTGTCTTGAAAAACAAAAAACAAACAAACAACTCTATTAATGAATGCACACAGTATGTCTTTAATTCTGACATGTTTTGGAACTCCAAGGATCCTCTGAGTTCTCTTGAATTTCTGTTTCATAACCCTATACCCAAACATAGCCAATCATGACCAAGTATTTCTTCTCCCAGGTACCCTCCCCTCTTCTACACTGTAGTCAGAGATAAGGAAGAGAAACGCAGTTTAAGATCACATTGTAGGGGGCTGGAGGGATGGCTTAGTGGTTAGGAGCACTTGTTCTTGCAGAGGACCTGGGTTTGATTCCCAGCACCCACATGGCTCACAGCCATTCATAATTCCAGCTCCAGGGAATCCAATTCCCTCTTCTGATTTCCTAGAGCACCAGGAATGCATGTGGCACACAGACATACATGTAAGCAAAACACTCACACATATAAATCTTAAAAACAAAACAAAACCACACACACTGTAGGTTAGGCAAGAGAGATGGCTCAGTGGATGCTTATGCCAACCTGATGATCACCTGCATTAACTTCCAGGACCCACACTGATGGAAAGGAGAACCAACTCCCGCAAGTTGTCCTATGACATGTATGCCATAACACTGTACACACACACACACACACACACACACACAATAAGTGGATAAATAAATCAATAAAATGTGATATAAAAGGCCAGGCGGTGGTGGCGCACACCTTTAATCCCAGCACTCAGGAGGCAGAGCCAGTCGGATCTCTGTGAGTTCGAGGCCAGCCTGGGCTACCAAGTGAGTTCCAGGAAAGGCGCAAAGCTACACAGAGAAACCCTGTCTCGAAAAACCAAAAAAAAAAAAAAAAAGTGATATAAAAAGATTACATTGTATTTTGGACATTAATGTTAGCAAGAATTCTGGCAAATTATCCAACTTTTCTATCAGTTGTGTAGCTAAGAAGGGGGATATAAGTACTGATTGTGAAAACAGCTGTGCTGATAAGCTGACACCACCCAGCACAGGAGCTGCTGTTACAGCCTCTCCCACATCATGCACTTACCTGCAGAAATCAAAGAGAAGCAGCTATTGGTATGAGACACCCCACTCCCAAGAAAGCCCTTGTCTCTATAAAATGAGATCTATAAATCTCACTTTTTACACCAAAGAACAAACTCCAGATGGGTAAAGAGGGAAGAGGGAGAAAAAGGAAAGGGTGGGGGAGATAATTACACTAGGAAATAGCACATTATTTTAAAATGTAATTTGGGAATAGATAAACTTTCTAACCAGGATACAAACTCAGAAGCCATAACAAATGACAACATATCTGGCCATAGGAAAACTTTAACACAATTATCAGCTATAAAATTCTCTGAACAATGTCAGTATTGTGAGAAAACAACACCAGTACTTTATATTGCCAAGAGCTAGATTCCACATTACATGAGCTCCTACACATCAATGAGGAGATCAGCCAGTGGGGAAAGGAAGTGGACAGCTGAGAATAGAAACATGGGAATAATGGTGCTGTCAACAGTGAAAGCAGGCATCCACAGACACCACTGTTGGCGAGAATGTAACCTGGTAAAATCTCTATGCAAAACAACCTGGAAGTTATTTATCAAAATTAAAGTACAGTCTTTGACTCCGCTACCTTATTTTTTGGCATTTGTCACAGGAAAAGATTTACTCACGATTACACATGTAGGGACTTGTATATGTAGAGAATACTCATTGCAACAGTGTATGTAATAGCAAAGATTAGGGGACTGGTTCAATAAATTATACCTTATCTACTCAGGGAGTACTATGCAATTGTATAAAGAAGCTCTTACTGCATAAACAAAGCTAAGTCTCCAAGACACACTGCTCAATTTAAAAGGCAAGATGCAAAACAGAGTTCATGCTGTAGTATTTCGAAGTAAAAGGGAGCTGACACATAATCTTTATGCAGGGATGGACACCTCTGGAAGGAAACCAAACGACTACTGAGACAGCTACTGCTACTACTACTACTACTACTACTACTACTGTAGACAACTGCACAGCCTTAAAAAGCCTGTGGGAACGCTGAGGCATGTGCACGCCCTAGCATGTATGAGGGGGGGGGGTGTCAAAGGCCAAGTCTCCAGAGTCAGCTCTCTTCTGTCACCTTAGGGGACCCAGGCCTCCAGCTCAGGTCATCAGGCCTGCATAGAAGTTCTTCTTCTCCCAGGAGCCATATTGCCAGGGCCAGTTTGTACAACCTTTTATAGTTGGTGTGCTTGATTTTTACTTTTAAAAATTATTTTTAAAAAATTTTTTCTCAAAAAGAAAATATTTTTATTTTATTTTTATGTGCGCTTTGTCGGCATGTATACACGTGCATCACCTATGTGCCTGGTACCTGAGGCCAGAAGAGGGTATTGGATCTCCTCGAACTGAAGTTATAGATGGTCGTAAGCCACCATGTGGGTGCTGGGAATTGAACCCAGGTCCTCTGTGGGAGCAGCCAGTGTTGTTACCTAATCACTGAGCCATCTCTCCAGCCCCCTAAATATTAAATATCAGAGGACAGAGGACAGCTTGCAGAGCTCCTGTTCTCCCTCTACCATGCAGGCCCTGTAGACTGAACTCAGGTTGTCAGGCTTGGCAGCAGGAACTTTTATTACGGAGTCATCTTGCCAGCCCAAGTTCAAGTTTTAAAAAGAGAAATTAAAAGAAGGCACCACTAGAGACACTGGGTTAAAAGGTACATAAGATTCTTACCACTGCATGCAAGCATACAATTCTCTCAAACTAAAAATGTAGACAAAGATAATTATTTTATTCAAGTTAAATTAACACAAAAGCTGGGAGGAAGTCAACGGAGTGGTCAGGATAGAAACTCCATGTTCCTAAGACCCCTGAGGTTTTACCACAGAAGACTTAAGGTTCCTGAGGAGACAGGTCTATATCCTATTCAATCCCCACACCTCTTGAACTCTCTTGGCTCATGTAGATGCCTTTATTCTTTCTCATCAGTCAAAGTATCAAATAACTAAGAAGGTTCCCATTCATCTACCCACAGCTCAGCACTATGTCTAGTGAGTGATTCACAGGGTAAATCGAAGTGCTTCAAACATGAAAATGCAGACTGTTCACTCAATCAGCCACAAGAGAATTAAGTCCTCTTCTGCAACAAGCTGCCAACAGAACACATTAAGAGGTTCCAGTGACTCCCCAAGTCACCTCCAGGAGGAGCTATGAGGAAGTGTGAGAACGGAACCCCACACACAGAGGCAGACAGAGGTTGAAGGCATCTCTTAAGAGCAAGATTCTGCTGCTGTCTCTACTCTTCCCAGGGCAAAAAGTGCCTTTATTCCAAGGTATGAATCACTGGCCTCCTGAATATACCTTAAAATGGAAAGAGCTGGCTGGGCCAGGACACCTTCACATCAGGATACTATTACAATCCTTCAATTAAAGCAGCCCATAAACGGCCATCCTGCTCACCAGACAACACCTAATTCTCAAACATGGTACACCTGGGCTAAGGACAGACACAGGCAGAATCCCAGTGGGAGTCTGAGCGGACGAAAGCAGGAAGGCAGAGAAAGGGGGAGGGGAGGGGACGGGGTAAAGAGACCGTAAATAAGGCAGCCACCTCTTTTCCTTCCTTTAGCCCGCTGAACTAGCTTCAAGAAAGAATTCTGAACAAGTAAGTCTGCATAGGCCTGCCTTCTTAGTGCTCTGCTGAGCTCAAACACCAGCTGGACCCTCACAGTGGACACTTGAGGTTTATCTTAGGAAGGAGACTAGGTGTACACTAGATAAGGAAGTGAATAGGGTCTCGGTCAGCAAGGACAACTTCTGACATGTTGTACTACAAAAACAACAAAAGAACTAGCATCTTCCATGTGTTAGCCTGGCCTGAGTTCTAGCATGGGGAGTGGGAGGGTCCAGGCCCTTGGAGGTTGCTCGGGAGGAAACCAACCTAGGCCCTTTCACTGGAGGCCCATAAGGAAGGCTGAATATCCAGGGCTTTGCTTCCTCCCCAGCATGCCTGCTCCACCTCTATCTTTTCTATTCATTCCATTTGCAGCTCTAGGCTCTTAGACTAACAAGTCTTGTCATGAAGAGCCAACAACTGCTCTCCAAACACACCAATTTCCCTTTTCCTAAAACAAAGGCTTTAAAAGGTGTGTTCGGCCTACCAATTCTGGTCAACTCAGCGTTTCCACAATACTGCTCACCACTTCCGTGCGTACATTTTTTTCTATTTATAAAAATTTTAAAAAAAGGGAAACAAGAAATTTGGCACAAAGCACTAAAACCAAGCCATAAAGGGACAGCCAAAAAGGGTAAGCGATTTCTAAGATGATGAGTGTAGAGAGTTCACACACTCCGATGGACTGCCTCCAGCTGAGCAGTCCTCCTCCCAGCCCCCACCAGCCTTCCCACTTTCAAGCTGACATGACAAAGGATTCTCACTGAGGGTAGGAGGTGGAGAGAGTGTAAGAACACAATGTGCCTCACCTCCAAGTAGAAACTGCATCTGATATACTCAATGGTGTGCCTTCAACCCTGGCTCCAGGTCACACTGCTATTTTGGACCATGGTTCAGACTGGCAACCTGTGTGTAGCCACCAACAATGGTGATCCTTCAGTGAGCATCCCTACTAGAAACCTCACAACCCTTACAATCAGAAAGCTCAGGGGTTAGGTGGCCAGTTAGGACAGAAATTCTTAAAACCCTTTCCATTTGTGGTATCTTTTTGCCTGACACATATACAGGCAAACCTGGGTATATAAACATAAAATAGGCATACAAACCAAACATTTACCAGTCATAAATCACAGTAAAATGTATTTAAAAGCAATTCTTTGGACTTTTTCAAACATTTACTATTTCTTGGGGATAGAGACACAAATACCATGGTGAATGTGTGGTGGTCAGAGGACAGCTTGGAGGACTCTGTCATCTTCCTCTACTATTTGAGTTCTAGGGATCAAACTCAAGTTGTCAGGCTTGGTGGCATGCACCTTTATCCAAAGAACAATCTCTCTGTCCCTTTGTAGTATTTTTTAAAGACAAAGCAAAATTGCATACTTACGAGATGGATGTGCATATTTATTTTTACAAAATGAGTTAAATCTTGGCTGTATTTGATGATGCAGAACATAGAGCATCTTCAATGTTTTTCAGCCCTGACTGACATCTTGACTTTACAACCAGTAATGCTGAGAATGATGCTTTGCATACATACATACTCAAAATGGCAGAGGTATACTTGGGGTCATTTTAGAAATTGTAGGAGGCTGTCTTAGTCACAAGACAAAATTCACTTAGCGACTCAATTTGTGTATATGAGTGTAGTGTATTATGTATATGGTGTATGTGCACATGTGTGGGTATGCATGTTCACATATACACTCAAGAGGTCAGATGAGCACATCAGGTGTCCTGCTCTGTCACTCTCCACCTTCTTCCACTGAGGCATGATATGTCACTGAACCTGGAGCTAAACTGTCAGGCCAGCAAGCTACTGCAATTCTGACTGTCCTCAGCATTCTTAAGTACACGTGGCCATGCCCTGCATTTTACATGGATGCCAGGGATTCAAACAATTCCTCATGCTTACACAGAAAGTACTCTTACCACTGAGCCATCTTCCCAGACTCTCATTTAACCAGTTCTTATAAAACCCAGGTTAGAGACTCAAACTAATTTGAGGGAGGGGAGGGATTGAAACAGGGCTTACTCTGTATCCCAGGCTGGCCCAGAACTCATGGCAATCCTCTTGCCTTAGCCTTCTGAGTGATGGGATTAGAGCTGTAAACTATCCCTCCCAGCTTTAAAACGCAATTTTTAAAATCAAATATTCTGAGACTCTGTTAGCTCTGATTGGACCAAGAGAGCCTTCATCTAGTAACTGATGGAAGCAGATGCAGAGATCCACAGTCAAGCACCAGGCTGGGCTCCAGGAGTCCAGTCAAAGAGAGAGAAGACAGATTTTATGAGCAAGGGTTCATATCAAGATCATGATGGGGAAATCTAGAGAGACAACTGAACCAAGCTCATTGGAACTCACGACTTTAGCCTGACAGCTGTAAAACCTGCATGGAACTGGACTAGGCCCTCTGTATAAGGAAGACAGTTGTGTAGCTGGGTCTGTTTGAGGGTTCCCTGGCAGTGTGATCAGGATCTATCCCTGGGTGCATGAGCTGGATTTCTAGATCTCATTACCTATGGTCAGATACCTTGCTCACCCTTAATGCAGGGTGGGGAGAGGCATGGTCCTGCCTCAACTGTATGTACAAGGCTTAGCAGTACCCGCATGGGAGAACTTACCCTTTTGGAGGAGGGGATGTGAAGGGTGGACTGGGGTGGGGTTGCGGGGAGGACAGGAGGAGGAATGAGAGGGGGATCTGATGTTGGTATGTAAAATGAATTAAAAAAATTAAAAATCAAATATTCTAAAACATTGCAATTCAAAGATATACTAATTTGACATTTACTGAGAGATGATGGTAAGGAAAATATTAAAAGTCCTTGTTTTCTGTAATTAAACCATTATGCTTCTGTAAGAGCAGGAAACTGTCAATACAGTAAAAATACTGTAATTCATTACATAAACAGTCTTAAATCGGAGCTGAGGTGTTTTAGGCAGCATCTGAAGGTGTAATGGCATGTCCAGTGCAACGTGCACATGTTGTGTGTTCAGAACCAAGGCTGCAGTCTGCAGCCAAGTTGTATAAATGCAACATTGGTGAACACTGCTAGAAACACTTGAAATATGTTATATGTTTGATTTTGAGCTAAATTTTTGGTCACTGCATCTTCAGAAACCTTACTTATTGCCAAATTTTTCACAACACCCACATTCAGTTACATGAACCCTAAATGGGGTCATGACCCACAGTTTAGAAAGACCCCTTGCCTGCTACAGCAGTCCTCAAGGACATCAGTTGTGAACATGATCTTAATCTGTTGCTCAGAAGGTTCCTCAAGTTTACAAAGTGCTTAAAACAAAGGTAGTAACTGTCTAGTCACCACCCTACACCCTGACACTCTCAGGCCTCCTATAGCTTACAGGCCACAACTTGTACATAGATAGAGTAGAATGTGACAGAAACTGGGCTTCCATTCCAGAAAAAGAAAACAGGCAAACCTGATGGTTTCAGCAGGCATCAACACTGTGGGGAAACACACCAGGGTTAGCTAGCAAGGCAGAATGTAGGCAGGACAGCAATCTTTTTAGGTAAGCAGTAAGGAGGGCTTCGGTGGAGGCCCACAGGAGAGCAGAAGACAGGGCAGTGCTCTGGGGAAAGACAGCATAGCAAGAAGGAAGAATCAGCCCAAGGGCAGAGAGAGCAGGTCTGGGTGGCTGTTGGTGACATCAGCTTTCCCAGCCAAACTCTGCAGAGTAGACAGTTGCTGTTTAGAGAAGTTAGTGGTGTGGGAGGTCACAGTCATGCCTACACAGTACCAAGGGTAAAGTAAGCTCCTGTCATCATTTTTAGGACTGTTACTTTCCTGGAGCAACAGTGGAGAAGTCTCTGGCCTCCTGTTGGATCATTCCATCCTCATTCCCAGCCCTCTTTACTGGAGTTCCTCCCGTCCAAACCTGCCTTTCTTCAAAACGTGTACCCGAGGACCAGAGTGCTCGCTCCTCTTCTAAGACAATATCCAATGCCTATCTACTAAGTGCCAGGTGTTGTCCAGGGTCTGGGGAGAGAGAGGTGAACCAGACACAGCCTGTCTTGAAGAGGCTCAGCCTGGTCTCCTCGGAAGGACAGGTAAGCAAACACATCTCCACATCTTGTGACATAACAGCATAGGTGCACCGATTTTCATCAGATAATTGCCTTTGACAGCAACTCCACTCCAGCATGATGTCACCTGCCCAAACCAGCCTGAAGACTCCAAAGGCAGGCGGGGCTTCTTCCCAGAAAGCCTTCCAAGATGAGATTTATGCCCGTGGCTCCTCCCAAACATGTAGGGGTAAACAGTAACGTTGTCTTCCCTATCAAACCAAGCCTTCCCTCCCAAGGCCAGCTCTTGAAAACCCGTCATTCATGTGGCTTCTAACTTACGCCCCCATCTCTCTACCACGTCTCCCTGAACACACAGACCTTCAACTACGATTATCAAAACCCAACCATACTTCCCTACTCTCTTCTAGTCACAATCTCAAGTTTGGGCCAAGAAGGGTACTTAATAAATATCTTTGCTTCTTAAAGCAAAGGAAAAAAGGGCACTGTCCATCCAGGTGTACTCAGGATGTAAGTCTCTCATCTACAGTGCTGTGCCAGCAATGCTTCCTCTCTACATCATTACTACTTAAAATCAATTAGGTGCTATATTACAGGAGCTAAAAATGATCTCTAGGCTTGCGGTGGATCTCAATGGTGAAATACCTGCCTAACATGCACATGGTCCCAAGTTTGATTCACAGAGCAGATGGTGGTGATGGTAGTGGTGGTTCTAGAGTGTTAAGTCACTGTCTAGGAATATTACAAGCAGCCTCAAAACAGCTATATTCTATAAACTAAAGTATATAGAAATAACTCTAGTAAAATATGCAACAGGCAACAACTTGGGTAAAACTTGCAGACATAATGCTAAGTGAAATAAGCTCAACACAGAAGAACACATGGCATGATCCCAGTGTCATAGGCAAACCATGCCAACCACCAAAGTGAGAAACTGGGGTGGGAGCGCAAGGTGAGCTAAGATCTAGAGATCTGTTAACTGCACTGCATACTAGACTCTGGCTGAGAGTAGACTCCTGTTAAGTGTTAATACTACAGTAACTACAGCAGGATTTATTGAGATGAGTTTGGTTTCTTCCTGTTTGTCTTGCAAACTTATTCCTAGAACATTTTCCTGGCTCAGTCCCTGGCAACCCTCTTAGACTACACAGTGCTAGAACAGCTTTTTTAGTAATCTGGAAGGGCGGCAAGTCCTAGAACTCAGATCTAGAAAGAAATTAATTTACACAGTCACACATGATGGGTTTGTAGTCTTTATAATCACCAAAAAAACACAAGGCAGGTGTTGCCATCTCTGGCTCTGCTTGGACACCCCCACAGGACCCAGACACTGAGTCTGAGCCTTCCAAGTTTTCTCCAAAGTAACTAAGGTATATGCTATCTCCACTTAGAGGAAAGGGAACAGAGCTCTTGGCCACAACATGAGAGCTTGAGAGGACTTAGAGGAAGGGAAGGGAAGCTGCAGCTGCTCCAGGCACCGTACTGCAACAGGAGTGAGTTCCCGAGGAACAAGTAGCTGCACACTGTGTTCGTGCTTCAGTGAAGTGTTGCATTTGGGACTAATGGCAACTCCCAAGAAGCAAGCTGGGTGACTTTGTGTCCGTTATTTAAAGAAGGTGGTAATACAGCTTCAGCAGGTGTGTAGAGTTTTATAGTTCTTTTCACTTAATTATTACAGAAGGGAGCAAGTTGACATATCATGACTTCCTTAATAAGTGGTCTCTTTCTCATGGTTTCATTCCCAGCCAACTATGAGATGAGACACGTCCAGTAGATCTAGCAGACGGGGCGGGACAATGATGGCTCTGTGGGCCTCATTAAGAATGCTCTTTTACTGTCAGCACGGGAGCCTACTGATGGTTAAGTGGGTGAATCTCACGTTTACATTTCAAAAGGTCACTGGCAGCAGGGAACAGAGTACCTGTGAGAGATGTGCAGATGTAGGGCATGTTCAAACTGGTGGGCCCATGGAGTAGCTATCAGTCAAGGTCTACCCAGGAGACAGAAACCACACTCATTATTTTAGCAGAGAAATTTTAACATAGGGGTAATATAAAGAATTTATAACTAGTATAAAGTTATTAACTAGTCACTGACGGGTGGAGAGAGAGAAGTCAGAACTTCCCAGGGTGCATGGAGTCGGGGGCTGGGGGTGGGAGGGGGGCACGCACACATGAGGAAAGGCCATGCACCTTTGAGCAGGGGACTTTGGTGCTTAGTGCCATCACCGCAGAGGGTGCCATGGTACTGATCCTGTAAGCAGGGAAAACTAGAAACTGGACTCAGCTGATGCTACAGGAAGAAACTGCTGCTGGTGGAGCAGAGAAATGTTGCCCAACTGCCCCTCATGGGCTGAGGAAACAGCAAGGGCCTTTTCCTCCTCTAGTCATGCCCCTTCTCAGCACTGCACAGCCAAGAGCCGGTGACAAACTGGCAGGAGCCCAGTTTCAGCATCGCCTGAAGGAGTAGAGAGAGTGGGTCTGGAGCTGAGAAGTCAACTCCTGGTAACTGGCAAACCAGAAAGCATTGCCTAACACACTTTTTGCCATCTACTCTTCTTTTCCAATGGAACCAACAACTCACTAACCAAATGTATCACAGCAAGATCATCATCAAGTCTAGGAAACCAAAGATTGTGAGACCTCAGTATTTTACACATCATTGAGAGAGAAAAAAAAATGACACCAATCACACTGACTTGATGCTACGCCTCCATGAACTATAAGGCATATCCCTATTTCAAAAATGCTAAAAGGTTAAAGGGCTAAACAGCCACACATTCTGCAACAAAATAGCAAACAAAACATAATTTCTGGAGCTGGGGATGTAGCTGTCAGAAGAGAGAATGCTTAGCATACACACACAGCCTGGGTTAGATACCCAGTACCACCCACGTAAACTTCCAGTTGAAGGACAGAAGACCAGGAGTTCAAGGTCATCCTCAGCTACCTAGTGGGTTCAAAGGCCAGCTCATGATATATAAGACCCTTCTTATAACTAACAAATATCCAAATAAATAAAACCCACCACACTGTCTATGTAAAATTCTATTAAAGAAAACAGGTGGGAGAAAAATACTTGAAATGAGTGTATCACTCAAAGGTATTAACAGGTGCTAATTAATTAGCATGTGTGAGGTTCAAACCCCAGCAGAAAAGGAAAAACCAAAAGGAGGAAAATAATTAAAAATAGGAGCTCCAAATAAAATTCTTTTGTTTAACTCTTTATTTTGAGAAAAGTGGTATACATGTTCAATTTAAGAAACACCAAGAGCCAAGCGCCCGAATGACTTTGCCTAGTCTCTCCCAAAGGTTACATCTTAGAGTACAGCATCACAGCCAGAATACATCAAAATCCAGCAGTGTTCAGATTTCATATGTACACACACTCCTTGGTGTGCTGTCCTTTTGTACTGCATTCTGCACAAGCTCTCTTGTTCACACTCACATACGCAGTCTCCCCAAACAGTTTCATCACATGATGCTGTTCACACCATAGTCACCTCTCTCCAAGACTTGCCCAAACCATTTTCCCCCCAGGTAAGGAGTTTATCTTACTCTGCCATTATTTGTCCTATGGATCCCACTATCCTTCTCAATATAAAGAGTGATTAATGACTAAGGTATCTTACTCAGCTTTGGGGATAACTATAACTATGTAGCAATGCAATGCAATGGAAAGATTTCTCCAAATGAGGAAATCTCTCTGAGCTCCATATTTCCTAACGACCGCCAGCTCTTATTATCACTGTGACTTATTAGCCTGTCTGTCTGTCCTGTTCCAGAGAAGCCATCGCAGATTTTCCACAGAGTAGCCAGTGACCTTTATAAAATGAAGTAATGTGCTTACTTAAGATCCCTTATGGCCTTTCCTGGCTTTCCCAACCAGTCTCCTACAGCAGGGCCTTCATGGCCTGGCACTTTCATGCCTTCTCTCCGGTCCCCTCAGGCCCACCCTAGGAAGTTACGCACTACCTGTTTTCCTGGGTGTTTGCGAATTACTACCAGACTCAGGATACTGCCTCCTCTGATAAAGCCTCCCTAATGGCCTCTCACCACAGGTTTCGTTCCCTCACCATATGTACACATTCCCATTGTGACAAAGTTTAAGACACAAAAACTTTGTCAGTGGATACTTCAAAGCCATCACGAGTTATTTCTTTCAGGCTGAATTTGAACCTTATCTTAGGTAGGAAACACAGAGAATCTACTAAAAAAGTAATTACACAATCCAACTTACACTTTAGAAAGTGAAGAAAAGCTATGTGTCAAAGAGGAAACTCGGGGCTGGAGAGATGGCTCAGAGGTTAAGAGCACTGGCTTCTCCTCTAGAGGTCCTGAGTTCAAGTCCCAGCAACCACATGGTGGCTCATAACCATCTATATGGGACCTGATGCCCTCTTCTGACATAAAATAAATACATCTTTTAAAAAAAAAAATGTGTTTGCCGGGCGGTGGGGCACACACCTTTAATCCCAGCACTCGGGAGGCAGAGACAGGCGGATCTTTGTGAGTTTGAGACCAGCCTGGTCTACAGAGCGAGATCCAGTAAAGGCACTAAAATTACACAGAGAAACCCTGTCTCAAAAAAAAAAAAAAAAAAAAAAGAAAAGAAAAGAAAAAAGAAAAAAAAAGAGGAAACTCAAAAGGGAAGAGACGGCAATGGAAAGAATTTAGACTTTGGAGTCAGCATCTACTCCATTCATCCTAACATAACCTGGGCACAGGGTCCCCCTCCAAGGGCCTTAGTTCCCTGCCATGTAAAATGACCACACATTTCTGCTGGTGATCAGAGACTGAGCAGGCGAACTCTCCTGCTGTCCCTTTCTAGGATGAAGGGCTGGTAAGGAAAAGCAGGCTTGGAGCAAACCACACTTGAACACAACCTACAAATATGGTATAGGAAGGAGTTCAGGCACCTTCTGCTAAGTAACCTTTCAACAGGTTGTTGGTTTGGCCTGACTTCTGTACTTAGTCCACTTGACCAATGCAACATCAAGTTAGTTTTGCCACAGTTCAAAACCCTAATTAAGACCCTTTTTGTACCTAAGAAGCCAAAGAGTAAGAGGTTAGTAGCCAAATCTCCAAATAGGCTAGTACTGGCTGCCATGATAAGAGATTTCCTCTACTGACAAGGAGATGGAAAGGACAATGTTAATGACTCCCCAAGCCCCTTAAGAACCACAAGGGTGTGGTGGTGCTCTGACTCTTGTATGAGCTTTAGCCCATCTTATAGAGTCCTGAGAGAAGAAAAGCCTCCCACTTTCTCTTTTTGGCTTTGAAATGTAGAATTAGTTTGACCTTGAAGAAGGCACAGAGCAACCGTGCAGAGATGGGACTTGAAGGAATGTAATGTTGACACTACCTTTGAAAAGGTATTCTTTAGGGTTAGCCATGCAGGGAGTCTATCTTCGATGTTTCTTTTTCTTGCCTGCTTAGGTAAGAGAAGCCTTGGATATATGGCTCAGAGAACCTGAGATATTATTGATCAAAGGAATTTCAGAGTGAAAAGTATAACTTGAGGACGGGCAGTTTAAGCATGTAGATATGAGAGTGCTCGCCACTAAAAATACATAACTGAACACAAATAATTAAGGCTTGGTGTTAGGACAAGCTTGGTCATAAAATGTGCTAGTTTACATCATGCCATCCAGCAGCCATGAAGAAGTGTCCATGTAACAGATGTGCTGTGAAAGCATGTCACCAACCAGTCCCTTTGCATCTAATCCCTAGGTTCCAATCTGAGAGGGACCCTTTAAATTTCTAAGAACTATGTTCCATCTTTCTGGCCATGTGTGCTCCCCACCCCTTCTTTAAAATGTGTAAACACGGTAGGCCTCCAACGCTACAAGTACTTACAAAAGTGACAAAAATCTTATTGTAGATCACTTAGAATTACAATGATTATTATTATGTATTCTAAATCAACAGCTCTGTAGTGATTCTTTCTCTTATATAGACTGATGCTGCTTTCCTGTTTGTCCTGTTTTTTTTTTTTTTTTTGTTGTTGTTGTTTTTTGTTCTGAGAACTCTGTCTGCTGAGGGCAAACAGCTTATCAGGCCTTCTTGTGTAGGCTGGCTAATCAAAAGATTGGGGACTCAAAAACATGGCTAGGTGGAAATGGACAATTGTACTGGTGGTTAGTTTGAATTGTCTAGAATTACATGGGTCTGTGGGCATGCTTGTGACAGATTTTCTTATCTAAGTTAACTGAGGTGGGAAGAATCATCCTACTGTGGTACCATTTCATGGGCTGGTCCCTAGATTTTGGTAAAAAGGAGAGAGCAAGCCAGGGCCCAAGCATGTATGTATTCATTCTTACTCTGTTCTTGACTGGAGATATGACTTAGCTGCTTCCCATTTCTGCTGAACTGGCTTCCCTCCCCACAATGATGAACTGTAACCTGGAGTTGTGAACTAAAATAGGCCCTTTCTCCCTTAAGTTGCTTTGGTCAGGGTATTTTATCATACCCAACAGGTAATGAAAATTAGTACCTCATTTGTGGCTAGTGTAACACGGTTGACCAAAATGTACATTTTAAACCTTTTTCTTTTCTTTTCTAAGATTTACTTGTTTTATTTTTACATGTACCAGTGTTTTGTTTTCATGTGTATCTGGGTGTCTGGTGCCCACAGAAGTCAGAAAAAGGTAATGGATCCCCTGGTACCTGAATTACAGACAGTTGTGAGTAGCCATGTGAATACTGGGAGTCGGACCTGGGTCCTGCACAAGAGCAACAAGTGCTCTTAAACACTGAACCATCTCTTTGGTCCCTGATAGTACCCCCCCCCCTTTTTTTTTAAATCACAGCAGCTCTTTTTTTTTTTTTTCCCCTGGGGTGTGGAAGACAGTGTCTCATGCATTCCAGGATGGCCTCTAACTGTCTACATGGAGGACGCTGAACTTCTTCTGATCCTCTTGCTTCCATTTCTTAACACTCCCCACCCCCAAAGGTTTCTCTGTGTAACAGCCCTGGCTGTCCTGGAATTCACTCTTTGGATCAGGCTGGCCAAAGATCCACATGCCTCTGCCTTCTGAGTGCTGGGATTAAAGGCATGTACCACCACCAACCGGCTTGCCTCCATTTCTTAATTGCTAGGATTACAGGTTTCATGTCCTTTCATACAGTGACTGAACCCAGGGCTTCATGCACGTTACACAAGCACTCTATCAACTGAGCTACATCTCAGTCCTACCATAAACTCCTACCAGTTCCCGAGATGCTTTTTCTCTTAGTTGTCTTTGGAAGTGTTTCTGGGTCACTGAAAGGCTGGCATGAATTGGCTCGAACCACCCTCACTCCTGGTCATTTTATTGTAACTAGGATTCACAGTGAATTTTCCATGCTATTTTCTGTGATAAAGGTTTGGGGTTTTTCAGCTACGAACTAGAAGAATACCATAGCCAGAGAGGCTGGGATGAAACAAAAGCTGGTCTTATTTATTTCAATCTTTCTATTAACTATTCAACTCTAATAGAAATGGGCAAGTATAAGGCATCATTAAAACAATTTCATGGGAAAGTCAATGTTTTAAAGCAAGGCTGCCCTGAGAATAGCCTCTAATCAACTTTGACTAGAATAAATTGGAATTTTAGTCAACTACTCACATTTTGAAGTCTTAAATTAAAAGGCTGACATGTTGCAAGAGAATCTAATGTTGGACCATTTTCCATCTGGTTCAAATACTTAAGATGCCAAGGAAACATAAAATGAACAGGAGATAGGAATATTGTTGCTCTGATGAAAATGTGAATAAGCTTTGAATTCAGCTAAAACCCCCTGCACCTGGCTTTTGGTACACTGTCAGGTCTACAGTGGCAGAAGCTACCTACTTCAATGCCAAAGTATGGGACAAACTGTGATCATGAGACCTTTCTCCTTCCTGTTTTTTGTTTTTTGTTTTTTGTTTTTTTTTTTAAGACAGGGTTTCTCTGTGTAGCTTTGTGCCTTTCCTGGACCTCGCTTTGGAGACCAGGCTGGCCTCGAACTCACAGAGATCCACCTGTCTCTGCCTCCCGAGTGCTAGGATTAAAGGCGTGTGCCACCACCGCCCAGCTTCTCCTTCCTGTTTTAAGTTTCTCTCATCTATAGAGAATTTAAAACGTATTTTAAATTAAGTATTCAGCACTTAGATTACTTTTGGATTGACATGGACATTTCTGTTATTCTTCCATTCTTGAAAACAATTTCCAAATATTTTTGTTATTAAGCATTTAATATATACAAAAGAAATTTGTGCAACTTCCACTCAGCTTAATGAACAGAATGATTCCAGTATAGAGAAGCCCTTATATAATCTTTTCATATCCCACCCAAGTTGCATTCCCTTTGATTTACCATATATTTTGTATCCTAATATTTTCATTTTATAAATGGAACTGTATCACTTTATTCTTCTACAATTTGCTCTTCTCAATCAGCTCTAGATCATCCATGTAAACGTCACAATAAGGATACCACAGTCAAGATGAGCGTGGAAGTGTATATCTGAGATCAGATGAGAAGTATCAAATGTTCAAGGTCATTCTTGGTCCATAACTAGTTCAAGGCCTACATACATACATTACAACATGAGACCCCGCCTGCCTCATTCCCTTGATGGGCATCTAGGTTTTCAGTTTTTACCACTACTAGCTATGTTGTCATGAACAACTTAGTACATGCCCTCTGTATACATGTGCAGGGGAGTTTATCTCCTAGGGGACAGGCACACAACTGAAAATGCTGGACCCAAGGCACCCACGCTGCCCAACTTCACTTACTATCCAATACATCCTACACCATTTTCCAAAGTGGTTATGATTTATACTCTCGCAGAGTTTTCACTGCTTCACAGGCTCAAGCAAAACTTGTTATTTTAACACTTTTCAATTTTTGCCAGATTAGTGGGTATAAGGGCATTCACTGTGGTTTAACTTTTCAATTCTTTGATTACTAACTAGGTTGACTTCCTCTAACCCCCAGTTTATTTGGCCATTTGGAGTTGTTCTACTTCGAAATTACTATTTGTTTAACTTTGTGCTTCCTATTACCTCTTTTTAACTTGGAGTTCTTTACTGTATTTAGATACACGGACACAAATCCTCAGTTGACCATATGTGCTGAAAATATTTTCTAATTTCTCTATCACTTTCATGAGTGTCATTTAGTGACTATAAGTCTTAATTATAATGAACATAAATGGATCACTTTTTTCACTGTTTGCTTGTTATTGCATTTAAATAATCCCTGTTCCAAATTATAAATATTCCTTCCATATTCATTTCCTAGGGCTAACAAACATTTTCATATTTACCTCCATCTAGTTGGTATTTATTTTGTATATGGTGCCCGACTTGATCCATACAGAGAGGAAGACATTCCTGTCAATGGCAGCAGAAATGGAAGTGATGCAGTTATATGACAAGGACACCAGAAGCACCAGGCAAAGACTAGATGCCAGGAAGAGAAGAGGACCCATTCCTTTTCCTGGACTTCATAGAGAGCAGAATTTTAGACTGCTGGCCTGAAAAACTGTGCGAGTATAAACTCTGGATGCTTTAAGCCACCCAGGTTGTGATAAGTTGTATGACAGCCCTGAGGGACTCATGCAACCTATTCGCAGAATTTCCACCATTTATGGGAAAGTCTGTTGTTCCTTTGCTCCCTAATCTTTGTTGTCAACTGTCACCTTTCCCTGGGGAACAGCAGGGTAGTTCTGTCATGGAGCAGGAGTTCACACACACACAAGGGTCCAGAGTCTACACTGACCCATCGCTGCCTTCTTCACTAGACTTTTTAACACACAGTGAACTCGGCCCCCCACCTCATTCCTTTCCTCTTCCATATAAATTTTAAATCACCTTATCAAGTTTCAAAAGTTACTGGAATTACCACTGAAATAGGTTTGAGTTTATGCACCATCTCAAGGAAAAGTGACCTCTTTAAATCATTGATTCTTCTTTATTCATGAGCTGATAGAGTTCTATTACTATTTAGGTCTAAATTTAGTACTTTCTAACCTCTTTACACATTCTCCATGGATGTTCTATTACGTTAATCCCAAGTGCATTTCTCAGATCCCTCGGGATAGTATTCTGTTGGTTTTTATTCATTACTGCATCTGCGCAGCTATGCACGTGCCATGGCACCTGTAGGTGGGGTGTCAGGACAACTCACACTACAAGTTCTAGGCATCCAACTCAGGGATTCGTCGGGCTTGTATGGCAAGTGCTCTTACCTGCTAAGCCATCTCACTGACACATAAAAACTGCATACTTAAATGGGGAAATGTTTAAACAAAAAAGATGAATTTGCCAACCTTTAGAAATAGTTCATGGTCAGTACGTTCCGGAGTGTGCAACTTATACGGCTTATATGGCAGCTTTTTTTTTAGATTGAGGGCTCACTATTTATCAGGCTGGCCTCAAGCTTCTGATCCTCCCATCTCTACCACTTAGGTTCTGGGATTGTAAGTTGTGCCAGCATGCTGATCCTTTAAAAGTCAAACTTTAAAAAAGGATTTTTATTTATGTATGTGTGCACTTGTATACAAATACAAGGGGGCATCAGATCCCCTGGAGCTTGACTTCCAGGCAGTTGTGATCTACCCAATAGGTGCTGGCATGTGAACTCTGAATAACAGTAAGTACTTCTAATCACAGACTCTTGATATGGGTGCTAGGAACTGACCTCCAGAGGGACTGTTGAGATATCTCTCCAGCTCCAATAACTACAAAAGAAAGAGAGAAAGAGAGAAAGAGAGAGAGAGAAAGAGAGAAAGAAACAGAGAAAGAAAGAAAGAAAGAAAGAAAGAAAGAAAGAAAGAAAGAAAGAAAGAAAGAAAGAGAGAGAAAGAGAGAGGGAAAGAAAGAAAGAGAGAAAGAAAGAAATAGAGAGAGAGAAAGAAAGAGGGAGAGAGAGAAAGAAAGAAGAAAGAAAGAAAGAAAGAGGGAGAGAGAGAAAGAAAAAGAAAGAAAGAAAGAAAGAAAGAAAGAAAGAAAGAAAGAAAGAAAGAAAGAAAGAAAGAAAGAAAGAGAGAAAGAAAGGGAGAAAGAAAGGGAGAAAGGAAGAAAGAGAGAATAAAGTAAATGGAGATTGTCTCAAGACTATTATTTCTGAGCTGGGAGTATAGTTCCACCCATGGTAGAGTATGTACCTATATGTGCCACAAAACAAAACAAAAAACATTTGTTTCTAACAATGATTGTTTTCAAGTCATCTATAATTAATTTTTAAAAATTATTCAATGCTTGTGGAGCAGTGGTGGTGTATGCCTTTAATCCATGCACTCAAGAGGCAGAGGCAGGCAGATCTCTAGTTCAAGGCCAGCCTGGTCTACAGAGTGAATTCCAGGACAGCCAGGGCTACACAGAGAAACCCTGTCTCGACAAACAACAGAACAAAATCCCAATGCTCAGCTGTTAATTTTTGGACTAATGATTCTCCAGCAGAGCTCACTAAGTCCCAAGCTCCCAGGCTAATGATGTCGCTTCTTTTGTAAGGAACTATCATTTGACTGTGCTTGTGATCATTCAGCGATTATATTACTGTACCTTGATTCTTTGTAATGCAAGTCAGAACCAGCACTCAGGACTACCAGCAACTGCCTTTCAATCAGCATCAAGTGTGTGCTTTATACTCTTTCATATTTTGGTACAAACTGGTACAAAACTGTGGACTAGTCACAGACACATTTGTTTGCTCACTACAACATTATAAACCCTACACTACTATTAAGGACATGGGACACATGAGTGAACAAGACAGTTAAATTCTAACAATGTGTCCTACAACAAAATGCCAAGCAATGGATAAAATAGGGACCCAGTGGTCAGAACAGCCAGTCTATTTGAGGAGGACACCTGAAATTAACGTCACTGTTAAAACATACAAAGAGGGCTGGGGAGCTGCTTGGCTGGTAAAGTACTTGCCATGTAAGCATGAAGACCCACATGTAAAAGCCCGGCACAGGGGCACATGTCTGTAATCCCAATGCTAGAGAAGCAAGAGAAGGGCAGCTTCCTGGAGCTTGCTGGCCAGCCAGCTCAGTCAAACAAATGAGCTCCAGCTTCAGTGAGATACTGACACAAGAAAAAAAGGCAAGAGCAACTATGTACGACATCCAATACCAACCTCAGGCCTCTACGAGCACACATGCGCAACACACATGACAACCCATGCTCACCTACATGAGCATGTGTATGTACACACACAAGATTGTATGCCAAGCTCTTAACTACACATTTTCAAGAGTCTTTCCAAATGGTGATGAAAATGGAACTGGAGATCATGTGAAATAAAACAAAATTTTCTCTCATAGACTTAAATACGAATACACTTACAGATATACACACAGACATGTTTGTGACATGAAAGTAAAATGGGGATTGAGTGGAGAAGTGCTGGTCTAAAGGAAAGAAAAAGCAAGAGAAGGAAAGGGGAAACATAAAATACCGGACATTCGTGGCACATGCCTTTAATCCCAGCACTCAGGAAGCAGAGCCAAGTGGATCTCTCTGAGTTCGACGCCAGCCTGGTCTACCGAGTGAGATCCAGGACAGGCATCAAAACTACACAGAGAAACCCTGTCTCGGAAAAAAAACAAAAAAACAAAAAAAACCAAACAAACAAATCCAAAACCAAATAAATAAATAAATAAATAAATAAATAAATAAATAAATAAATACTGGATGTTCTGTTTCACATGTGGAATCTAGGTTTGACTATAGATAGACAAACAAACAGACATAAATACTGTATATATACATATACACTTCATATATACACAGGAAAGCAGAAAGGGGACTTTTGGGAGGTGGAGAGGACAGAGAAGGCAGTAAGAGTAAAGTGTATGACGTATATCTGAAAATGTCATAATGAAACCCAATAATTTTGGGCTGGAGAGATGGCTCAGTGGTTAAGAGTGCTGGCTGAGTTCCAGAGGTCCTGAGTTCAATTCCCAGCAATCACATGGTGGCTCACAACCACCTGTAATGGGGTCTGATGCCCTCTTCTGGCATGAAAGCATACATGCAGATAGAACACTCATAAATACATAAATAATGCCAGGCGGTGGTGGCGCACGCCTTTAATCCCAGCACTCAGGAGGCAGAGGCAAGCAGATCTCTGTGAGTTCGAGGCCAGCCTGGTCTACAGAGCGAATCCAGGAAAGGCGCAAAGCTACACAGAGAAACCCTGTCTCAAAAATAAATAAATAAATAAATAAATAAATAAATAAATAAATAAATAAGTCACACTTTTAAAAAAAGAAACCCCATTAATCTGTATGCTAACTAAAAATTTTTAAGCTGTGCTGAAAGTGAAAAGAATGCAATAAATCCAATACTGCTGTTTAGTAAGATAAAAATGCATTGTATTTTCAAAGTAATAACTGTTGAGAATCTTTTCTGTTAATTGTACTAGTAAATAAGAACAAGGTTAGGAACCAAATATGTTTTTCCTGTGCTTTTTCAGGGAACCACTTGTATCACTATAGGAATCAAGAAATTGGCAAAACGGAAAAAGCAGCAGCAGCCACCACCAATGACTGGGAACAAGAGCAGGTGGTACAGTGTGGCTTAGCTCGACAGCTGCAGGCAACTCTGCAGTCACCAAAGTCAAATATTCTCACAGTGGAGTATCAAGGAGGCCCTGCAGCTCTGGCCACCAGCCCTCCCCACCTGCTACCCCTGCCATTACACATCTAGAGGATGTTTCTCAACATGTGGGTCACAACCCCTTTAGGGTCAAATGACCCTTTCACAGGGGTCACCTAAGACCATTGGAAAACATGTTTACATTATGATTCATAACTAGCAAAATTACAGTTATGAAGTAGCAACGAAAATAATTTTTGGTTGGGAGTCACCACAACACGAGGAAGTGTATTAAAGGGTTGTAGTATTAGGAAGGTTGAGAACCACTGCTCTAGAGGGACACGCATTTATAAACACTATTGCAAACATTAAAACCCAAGTTCCACAAACCACTCTGTGTTGTGAAATATTAATTTAAGATGTGGAATATTTGTTTAATGATGCAAAAATGTGTTGCACTCTGTGAAGCTGTGTTACTGTGCCTGCCTAACACACCTGACTGGTCTAATAAAGAGCTGAATGGCCAATAGCTAGGCAGGAGAGGGATAGGTGGGGCTGCTGGGCAGAGAGAATTAATAAGAGGAGAAATCTAGGATCAAGAAAGGATTGAGGAGCAAGAAAAGGAGGAGAGGAGGATGCCAGGGGCCAGACACCCAGACACACAGCCAGACACATAGCAAGAAAGGAAGAAAAATATATAGAATAAAGAAAGGTAAAAAGCCCAGAAGCAAAACATAGCTAAAGAGAAACAGGATAATTTAAGTTAGAAAAGCTGGCTAGAAACAAGCCAAGTTAAGGCCCGGCATTCATAGGTAAAAACAGGTCTCCGTGTATTTATGTGGGAGCTGGGTGGCGCGGCCCCAAAGAGTGAAAAGAACCAACTACAGCTCTGTAGCACAGAAAATCCACTCTAGCAGTCACTTCTCAGCACCTCTGTATCCAGCAAGGTGCAGGAATCAAAACACCAGGAAAAGGCACTGCTTGGGCTCTGCTAATCTCTGGAGAGCAATGTGGCTGTGGAATGACTGGCTTGGCTACTGGCCACAACATCCTCATGTGTGCATGTGTGGGGGGGTGGGGTGGGGGGTATGCCTAGTGATCCATGAATAAATAGTAGATGACAACATTTCATAAGATTGACTGGATTTGCAAGTAAACCTTGCATATGAAAGTTCCTGTCCCTTTATCATGATTAAAAAACAATGCCACCACAGTCAATGGCTTATGAAATATAAGAGAAAATATTCAAGAATTCTGAGACTTTAAAAAAGATGTGGCAACATAAAGACAGTTAATGTACCAGGGAAACAGCTCTACTGTGTAAGTGCTTTCCATGTAAGCATAAAGACCAGCACTGACTGCATGCCTGTAATCCAAGTGCTGTGGCTCTCTGGGGTGTTCTGCAAACCAGTCTAGCTGGAATCAGTGAGCTCTGGCTTCAGTGAGAGATCTTGTCTCAAAAAACATGAGGTGGAGAGTGAGGAGGACACCTGGAATCAATCTCTGGTCTCCATATGCACAGGCAAGTGCTCTCAAAACCCAAAACCAAACAAAAAACAAAAACAAACAACAACAAAACCAGTTAGGTTAAATATGAGAGGCTGAGTCAGGAGGATAGTGAACTCAAGGTCCTGGGCCTGGGCTACATAACACAGCAAGACCTTGTCTCAGGCTGGAGAGACAGCAGCCACACAATGATGCAAGCCTAGTTAACTGAGTTGATACCCAGAACCCACATAAAGGTGGAAGACCTACTCCATCCTCTACATGCGTGCGCACATACAGATCACACACAAAATTAATTTCCCAAAGACCTTGTCTCAAACAAAGTATTCTGCTCAAAGCATTACATGATAAAATGTCTCTTCTGCTAGGTGCGGCTGTGCTCCCCTGTTTTATAATAGCATTTGGGGGGCTGAGGTAGGAGGACCTTGAGTTTGAGGCCAGCCAGAAAAATATAGCAAGGTCCCATCTCCCAAAGTAAATGAAGTTTATTCTCTCTTTTCTCTGTTATTTCCTTTCTTTTTTCTTTAGATTCTCCTTTATTTATAGAGCAGCAAATAGAGGTGAGAGGCAGAAGGCTAAAGACGACGAGGTTAGAGACAAGAACTCCTGATGGAAAGCTGGAAAAAAGCAAGCCTGAGGAAGGAAGAGAAAAACGAGATGCACGAAGAGCAGTACAAGAAGAGCTTGGGGCTGAAGGTGATGTAGCTCCTATCCTCCCACCCTGTGACCAATGGCCCTTCTGGATTCCAGATCACTGAACCCACACAAAGATAGACGAGGCTGGAATTTTCAGAAATTTCTAACAGTACATCTCAGCTGCTCCTGCCACATGGACAAAAATCAAAGTAAAACATCAGCAGAAGACCTCATACCATAAGCTGATCCACTGACTGAAACTAAGGCTGAAAAACGAAGATACTGAGTCTCAAAATTTCTTAAATATGGACTTCATGTAACTGAAGGCCAGGGGTGTGGTACAGCGATTTGCCTAGCATGTTTCAGCCAGGCCCGTTCTTAACTCCCAGAACTAAGAAAAATAAAAATGAAAAGCCAAGGAAAAACCAAAGGACTGCAAGAGCTGTAAGGGGTGCCATACGTGGCATTCATCAAAGTAATCGAAGACAGTCTTCCCATTCTATTTCTGTCTGGTTTCCATGACGTACCTGGAAGGGCAAATGGTGAGACATGGGTGAAGCAGAGAGGAAGATGGGTCACATAGCCAGAGGACCCTGGTGGGAATCCGTGAAGGGGGCAAGTCAGCCACAGGGTGGGTGAGAAACCTGGCATGCTGTGTGACATGGGAGCTCTTTGTGATGTACTAGAGAGCCTGGGCACCAGGCTCAAGAGAAGAGCATCAATGACTCAGGACTGAACATGTACTTTGTTTTGAGCTACTTGTCAATCCAGGCTGGATTAGAGAAAAAATTGTTTTTACACTCATTTATTTATTATGTGAGAAATGTGTGCATGTAGAGGTCAGAGGGCAAGTTGTGAAACTCAATCCCTTCTTCTACCAAATGAACCCTGGGGACTGAACTAAGACAGTCAAGCTTGGTGGCAAATGCTATTAACTAGCAAAACATCTCACTGGCCCTTTTATTTTTGAAATGTACTCTCATTTATCTTAGACTGGCCTCCAACTTGATGTACAACCAAAGATGACCTTGAATTTCTGATCCTCCTGCCTCTACCTCCCTGACTGCTACAGCAGGCATGAACCAACATGCCTCATTTATACAATTCCAGGAATCAAACCCAGGGCTTCATTCATGCTGGGCAAGCAATCTACCACACCTGAGCTTTAGCCTCAGCCTAGCGGAACATATTTTAACATGTCATAAGTCAGCGGCAGCCTCAAAGCTGAAGTTCATTCAGCATATATATAACCTGGCCTCATCACAGTCTCAGTCCTTCTCACCAAAAGACTACCTCAGTGGGAACGGTGGACAGAAGCAGCTTGTTACAGGCTGTGATTTTTGAGACACACAGTAGATTCTCAGACCAGTGATTAGAAGGCCAAGGATCCCATACACCTGCAATTACCCTGTCCATCCAGGCCTCTTGCCCCTACTGTAGCACTCATTGAATAGAAGGACCATGTTAATGTCTTTACGGGTTAGGCGTCGTATGAGCCAAGGATATGAAGGAAACATTTTGGTTTTTACAAAGCTACGAGATAAAAAGTTGGTCATTTGCAATTTTGAGACAGGGCTTCATGTAGCTCAGGCTAGCCTGTACTTCTTATGGTTTAACTTTTAGTTACTTTGGGGGTTGGATGTACTGGCACACACTGCTAGTCCCAGCAATCAGAAGTCAAAGTTCTGGATGAGCCAGTGCTACATAATGAGATCCTCTCTCTCTAAAATAAAAAAAATAAAAATAAAAGAAAACTACTTTAAAAATTCTTTTAAAGTTCTGTAATAATCACAAATGTATATAAAAGTTGCAAGAACAGTACCAAAAAACTAACAAAAACTTTTGCAGACTGCTATGGTAAGTTGTCAGTTTGATGTCTTTTCATTCCAAATATTTTAGTAGATGTTTTCCACTGTCCTATATGATTACAATACATCTATCAGGCTCAGAAACTAACATACATTTCTAACATTTATTCTTTAAGCCCCCTTCAATTCTTGCTACTTTTTCCTCACATTAAAGCCCTGGGTCAGACTCCGGTGCTACATTTCATTATCTCTTTAGTTCAGAACAATTCCCCAGACTCGCTTTGACGTTTACAGTCTAGAAATAGTTGTGACGATTATACTCGGTTATTGCACAATAACCCTCAAACTAGGGTTTCTTCATGATTTGATTCAGGTCCTGCACCTCTGCAGAAATATCACAGAAGTAGTATTGCTTGTCTTTGTGTCCTAGCAGGAGACACAGCTCCTGCCTGTGCCCTGCTGGTGATGTGGCTTCTCCCAGATGTGTCTCCACAGTAGAGACTCTTCTCCCTTGGTGATCAATAGGTACTCAGTAGAAAGTTACTTTGACCTTGAAGTCTATTCCTCAAACTGAGTTTATTTCTGAGTTCACAAATATGATTTCTTACAAATGTATAGTGACATTGTATGAGAACTCTTAGTTTTCTCTTATTCCACAGGTTTTAATTCATAACTGTCATTTCTTAAATTTTGAAAATCAAGTTATATCAAAGTTGACTATTAGGAGCACCTTCAAACTGGATCCCACCTTCCCCTGCCATGGTCCTATTACTCATCACAAAGATGTCCTTGCTCTTTAGTATAGGATGTCCCAGATTCACTTTAAACATAATCACAAACCCATAATGAATCACTTCTCCAAGAAGCCAAGATTCTTTTAGGCAGAAGTGGTATACAGAAGTTAAGATTCTCACTGCTACTAGGGACTGCTGTTTTAGGAAGCATTCCCACCTCTGATAACATGGCCAGGGCACAGATGCAGGTGTGTATGGATGCACACACACAAATACTTGCCACAGAGATGCATGTGCACACTGATACTATTCTGTTTTGATTGATGCTTATTAAAAACCATGGACCCACATCAGTTTTTTTTTCCTCATTACTAAGGATCAGAACCTAGGGCCTTGTGCATGAAAGACAAATGCTTACCTCCGAGTTCCATCCCCATCCTCCATACTAGCATTTCTGATTGCTATTTAACACTGTAGGGTCCATCTGAGTTGTCTGTGTAACACCCTTCTCTGAGGGAGAGCTGCTGGCTCATATTAACGTCCATTTAACTGCTGCCACCCGCACAGCCTCCTCCTCTCTTGGGTCCTGACATGCCACACCACATTCTTCCTTGTGAAGGCCTCCTCAGTCTACCTGAGCTCTCACTAGGCCTCCTACACCTTATTCTTCTTTCTTACCAGCATTTAGGACTGAACTACTGGGGGGAGGGGGGAGGAAGAGAAGAATACTTTTAGAATTAAAAGAAAAACTCACTAATAATGCATAAGAAAAAATTAAAGGACACTCATTAAACTTAAACTTGTGATCGTTTAGAGAGCCAAGCTGAAGTTCACCTTCGCATCATCTATGAAGAACAGGTTTGCTAAGTAAATTAACAGTATAAACAAGCTTGTAACCCAGATGTTTAACCTACTTAAGGAAACTAATTGTTTTTCAAGCACTTTAAAAATCACTGGGCATGTACTGGCCTTTAATTATTGTCTAATTACAAATAATTTATATTTTCTTCATTATAACTTTGATAAACCCTATTTGATTACGTTTTAAGAGTGGCAACTTAAACCCAATACTGCTAAGATTCTTTAAAAAAAAAATGTTCATAGAACCATGGAGGCTATATATATATAGCATGGAGGTCCCTAGGACAACTGTGGCTTATAATAAATTTCGGTTTTACTCAATTATTGAAAAAAAAAAAAACCAGTCAAATGAATGGAAACACATGAACTATGAACCAAAGGCTGAGGGGCCCCCAGCTGGATCAGGCCCTCTGAATAGGTGAGACAGTTGATTGGCTTGATCTGTTTGGGAGGCAACTAGGCAGTGGGACCAGGTCCTGTGCTTATTGCATGAGTTGGCTGTTTGAAACCTGGAGCTTATGCAGGGACACTTGGCTCAGACTGGGAGGAAGGGACTGGACCTGCCTGGACTGAGTCTACCAGGTTGATCGCAGTCCTCAGGGGAGGATTTGCCCTGGAGGAGGTGGGAATGGGGGGTGGGCTGGGGTAAGGGGAGGGGGTGGGGGGAAAATAGGGGAACCCGTTTCTGATATGTAGAACTGAATGGTATTGTAAAATAAAAAAAATTAAATTAAAAAAAATGTTCATTAATCAGTTTAGTTTTAGAATTAATCCTCTAAAATCAAGTTTTGTTTTGTTTTTTACCCACCAGTGACATGTAGCTAACAACAAAAAAAAGAAAGCAATGCCTTTCAATGACCACACAGGACTGCACCTGAGACCTCTTGCATGCCAGCAGCACAAACCTCCTCCTCCCAATGCTCACATAGTGAAGAGGGCACCCATTAAGCATCCGTACCCAAAAGGCTTATTGGTTCCTACCACTGCATCCTTATTTTATCAAAGATGTTCCATTTTACAAAGCAGGATTTTCTCCAATCAATTAATATATTCTTGACTAAGACAGGCTTGGAAGAAGTGCTTATCTTGGGAGTTACAGCACCCAGTTTCCCCATTTCCTTGTCTGTAGGGCCTCAGCACTCCATTTTCCTTAGGAAGATAGTATTTCCCTGAAAGGCTGTCAGGAGGACTGAAAGGTGAGGGAAAGACCTGCTCTATGAATGAATAGTTAATATTATTTGATGTTCCTTCTCCAACCAAGCTTCATGAAAACAGCATTATTCAGAGAAACAGCTCCTAACTACCAGCATTACTCATCACAGATGAAGGCAAAGGGAGACACAGAAAGTGCCCATAGCTGGGCGGTGGTAGCGCATGCCTTTAATTCCAGCACTCAGGAGGCAGAGCCAGGAGGATCTCTGTGAGTTTGAGGCTAGCCTGGGCTACAGAGTGAGTTCCAGGAAAGGCACAGAGAAACCTTATCTCGGAAAACCAAAGAAAGAAAGTGCCCATAAAGGCTGCATGACCTAAAATGACTTAACAGCATCAGTACTGTGGGTGAGAGAGAAATGAGCAATAAAGAGATTACATTGTCTACCTTGACTTTCACATGGAGATACAAACTAAACCCAGAGACCCAGAGAATTCCAGCCCATGAGCCTCCAGACCACTTGATGTAATCTCAGGGATGGTGATCTGGGTTTTTAACCCAGTAACTCTTCAACTTCTAGTGAAAAAAATACTAGGATTTTCTTCACCTGGCAGAGATCACATTTTTAAAACTCACCAAAAGGCAAGCAATTTAAAACCCAAAGGTATTAAGAACGTAATGCACCACAGGCCATTCAAGAACCATCAAACATGGAGGCTCATGACGAGAATCCTAGCACTTGTGCAACAGGCAGTACAATTGCTACAAGTTTGAGGCCAGCAGGGGCTACACAGGAAGTTTTGGGCCAGCTTGAACTATAGAGTGATAACCTGTCTCAAAAAAACAACAAAAATATAAAAACAGCCGGGCAGTGGTGGCGCTTGCTTTTAATCCCAGCACTTGGGAGGCAGAGGCAGGTGGATCTCTGTGAGTTTGAAGCCAGCCTGGTCTACAGCATGAGTTCCAGGACAGCCAGGGCTACACAGAGAAACCTTGTCTTGAAAAACAAAACAAAACAAAAACAAAAACAAAAAACCATGAAGGAGGACAGGGGCAGCCCATGCAGCTATTTCAAGCACATGATCTCAATAGGAAACACTAGAATATGGGTTATATCTAAAAACTGTTAAGCAAATAATGCTACATGATCTGTTTGCTCTATATTTTCAATATTTAACTAAAGTTTCTTGGAAAGAGTAAGAGATTATATAGTTTCTATTTGTTGTTTCTTTTAAAGTCATGGTGGCTCATGGCTGAAATCTCTAGGAAGTAGAGACAGGAAGAGAATTCCAAGTTCAAGGATAATGTGGTCTATAAGAGAAGTTCTGGGCCAGCCAATGCTACATAGCAATAGAAGACCCTGTCCCCAGATAAGGGAACAACACATATGTAAAGCTTTCATGTTGAAAAGATAGAAAAGTGACATTCCTTCAAAACTGGCACAAGAATAAGCCCAAGTATTAAAAGAATGCAAACAGCCAGGCAGTGGTGGCTCACACCTTTAATCCGAGCACTCTGGGAGGCAGTGCCAGAGCTTTTACACAGAGAAACCCTGTGTGTGTGTGTGTGTGTGTGTGTGTGTGTGTGTGTGTGTGTGTGTGTGTGTGTGTGTTGGGGTTGGGGCACAGATGATGGGGGAGGACAACAGCAAGAAAGAATGTAAACAAAATCCAGAGGTACCAAGAATATCCATTGTTGGCTATTGGTATTTGTAGGGATTGGTTCCTGCGCCAAAATCCAAGGACACTCAAACTCGAAAATGGTGGTAGTACTTGCACATAACCTATGCTCAGTACATCTTCCTAACACGCTTCAAGTAATCTCTAGATTATTTACAATACCTGACACAATGTAACTAATATGGAAATTGAGAATAGTTGTTATATCATATTGTTTAGGAAATAATGATAAAGAACAAAAAGTTCTGCACATGTTCAATACAGCTGTTAACTTATTTTCCACGGCTAAGTAGGGCCACATATGCACTGTTGTCTAAAGTGCAGATGTTGAGCCCGGAGTGGCGGCACAGGTTTTTGATCCTAGTACTCCTGAGGCAGAGACCGGCATATCTCTGAGTTTGAGGCCAATCTGGTCTATATAGTGAGCTCCAGGCAGGCCAAGGCTACACACCAAAGACTCTGTCTCAAAAAAAAAAAAAAAAAGGTATTGATGCATATTTTAAAATACAGAGGGGAACAGCCTATGGTCCCCTTTCACATCCTTCTAAATATTTCTTTTAGAAGAAAGAAAAGCTGGCCCAGAAATTTTAAGAAGCCACTGAAAAGTTACTTGGCCTGGGATGGTCCCTCCAACTGCCTTCCTCTATCACAGAGTATCAACAAATACTTAAGCACCCAAACTCACCATCTAAGGCTGTTGGGGTTGTTTCCTACCTAACCACTTAGAAGTGCAGTTCACCACTCTTTAGGAAAAGCACAGGAATTATGGCACATAAAGGCCTGTTAGAAACAGTTTGTCTGGTTCAGAGAGCAATCCGAGGGCAGCTCTGGAGCTTATCCTCCCAGTCCACAAAGTTCACCTCCTGCAGCCCAGCCTTCTTTCCCAGTCCTTCAGGTCAGTGCCTACTCCTGGTTTCCAGTTTATTCCAAACTTGGCCTAAACACCATGAGCACACCCACACATCCCGGTTGCCTATGTTACCTTTCCAAGCAGATCTTCACTGGGACTCGGATAACCCCAACTGTTTTTCACCCTGACACATCAGCAGAGAACAACCCTACATATCCACAGCAATTACCAGTGGAGCCTCCCTCTCCTCTGGGGCTTTGGAGCTGCCATACTGTTCTTACTGTAGTCTTTTTCTTGGCTCCAAATGTCATCTTCCCTCTGCCTCCCTTCCCCATTGAACACCTCATCCCCTATTTAACAGAGAGCTAAGTGAATGCCCCCTAGGGGAACTCCCCTGAGTAATCTTTCCCTGGTTCCAAATTTACATTTTTCTCTAGGGCTAACTGGTCCCATGTCTAGGTCTCTCCTCTGACTCACTCTCCCTCCTACACACAGGTTAATAACTTTACTTTCATTTTTTTTTTATGTGTGTGTGTGTGTGTGTGTGTGTGTGTGTGTGTGTGTGTGTGTGTGAATACATGCAGAATCCAGAAGAAGGCATCAGATCTGCTGGAGCTGGAGTTACAGGTGGTTGTTAACCACCCAACATGAGTGTTGGGAACGGAACTCATGTCCTTTGGAAGAGTCACAAGCCTTCTTAATTGCTGGGTCATCTCTTCAGCTCCAGATTAGTGACTTTAACAATGCCTTTTGGGATGTGGGCTCAGTTCATGGATGAACACAGATATCTCTGGTGCCTTCAGACTTTCTTTTGGTGCCTGTCTACTTCCTTCCTGACAGCTTTCCCATTCTTAAGAAAGAAAGACATATAGGACAGGGAGTTTTGTTTGTTTGTTTGTTTTTTGAGACAGGGTTTCTCTGTGTAGCCCTGGCTGTCCCAAAACTCATTCTGTAGACCAAGCTGCCCTCAAACTTATAGAGTTCTGCCTGCCTCTGCCTCCTAAATGCTGGGATTAAAGGCGTGCGCCACCCTGCGCAGCCTGGGAAGGGATTTTTAACAATCTATTTTTGCCCACTGCTTTATCCCTAGATACTAGCATAGCTCCTGGCATACATGTACCACTCAATAAACATTGATGAGTGTAAGTCCTCCTTGATTTTCTTACCCACTCAACAACACTGAGAACTCACTGGGTATATGAGGCTGCGCAGGTGCTAGGTAACAGAACAAGTTCTGGTTCTGAACTTGCTCAAAATAATGGCAGGGAAGAGATCAGACAATCAGCAAGCACGATGAGCAATGTGCATGGACTGCAGGGTCCCAGGACTCTCAGAGGCTACCTTGGCTTACTCCTAGGCACTGGCCTTGATGCTATCTATCCTTTACTTCCTTAAGCCCCTTCCTGTCTGGGCTGCTCTTATCCCAGTCTTTTTCCTGTTCCCATCTACCTGTCTTACCTGAACTGAGCTCCCAATCTTGCTCCAGCCCCTTCCTTAGTCTCCCTACGTTACACTAGCCATCTAGCAAATGCAAAACAAGTACAAAGAGCAATGTACACCTCGTTGCCCAGATCACAACCTGATTCCTTCCTTGGCCTGGCACCTACCTGCACACCCCACCCTTGTCCCCACCCTACCCCACAGACTACACTCCACAAGAACCTCTAGAACCTGGTCTTTCCATCACTCCACAAGAACCTCTAGAACCTGGTCTTTCCATCACTTCACAAGAACCACAGATTAGTTTAATTCAGCTTCACTGAGAGCCCCCCTCCTTGGGGAAGGCACAGCAGATCCGTTAGCAGCAATGACAACAAAAATACACTAGTGGAGAAAACTGCAGAGCACTCCTGAATGTATCTGAAGACAAAGTGCCTTCTGAGAGAGGTGTTCTCAGGAAGTCTGGGGAAGGGAGCAACGGTGTCTTCTCCCTTCCCAAAACCATGCAGTGCTTTCTGTGAAGTTTGCCAAGAAAACACACTAGTAGGGATTTAAGAAGTGTTTCCTGCCTAAATTTCTTTACATATACAGCTGGAAGATACAGGATCCCTCTCAGCTACCAAAAATCCATAAATGTTCACTTGTAACTCATACAAAATGATGTATTTCCTTCATACATGCCTACACATTCTGTAAATCACCTCTAAATTACAAACTTGCTTAAATCCAATTTCTTTAAAAAAAAATGATCTTTGATGCACAGATCACTGAATCCAAAGGTATGGAGTCCACAGCTCCGGAGGATTATCTAGGTGTGTTTTCATGTCTTAGGGAGTGTGTGTGTAACTGGCCTGCCTGACAAGAATGACGATATTCTAAAGAGACACTTGTGACCTTCCCTTCAACTATCCCTTCAGACTATTAAAAACAAGGCACTCTAAGGAACTGAGGTTTCCACCAGAAACCTCATGTTGAGAGGAGAAAGCTAAAGTCTGGTGTCTGTCAGATGAGGAACTTATCTCTAGAACAGGATTTCACACACCTGTCAGACAACCTCACAGCAGACACTGAGATGATGGGCGAGGTTAAGCCCTGGCCAGGGCTGCTTAGCTAAATGCCTCTGGCCCTCTACCTAGACCTAAACTTCATGCCAGGCCCCAGAAGAGGAGCTGAGGATGGGAGAGGTTACTGGATCTCTTTGTCCCTCTTTTCAATGTGTGCACACTGAATGTATCTACTTTTTTTGCTTTTCAGTATAAATTTGGCTCTTTCAAGTGACTTACTGAGGACAGGTAACCAAGCCTGGCTTGTGAGGGCCACTAGAGCTCTAACCTTACTCTGTTAACATGTATGTGTGACTATCCATCTCAACATAGGAAAAAACAAGTATTTGATGTTCCTGACCTAGACACAAAAGACAACATTCTGGTCATCAAATATATCCATCTCCCACAAGTTGAGGTAAAAATTAACACCTTTAAAAAGCTACTTAGGAATTTGGTTGGTGTGCTGACTGAGGGACTAATAAATCTGATTCCCTAGAAGAGCAAATAGAGGGATGCTACCCCAGAAGATGGTAACCTAAGAATGGTTCCTGCAAAAAAACCTTTTTCAACTGTAGTGAGTCAACCCTCAATAGATGATTAATCACTAACAGTCAATTTGATAGGAAGGGGTTTCTGGGTTTTGCAAACTGTACTTGTATAATATATCTAAGTACATTATATATTATACATTATATTTAAGAGCAAATACCTCCTGTTGTCTTGGAGGGGGATGTTTTTCAGACAGGGTCTTTCTCTGTGTAACCCCGGCTACTCTGAACCTCACTCTGTAGATCAGGCTGGCCTTGAACTCAGAGGTCCACCTGCCTCTGTTCCCAAATGCTGGTATTAAAGGTATGCTCCACTATGACCATCCAGACAGGGTCTTTCTATGTGGCCCAGGCTGGCCAGGAACTCACTAAGTGAACTAAGTTGGCCTTGAACTTGTAGCAACCTTCCTATCTCTCCTGGGATTTCAGATCTGTGTCACCAGGCATAAGAGAACAATTGCTTTTGTGTCAATATATATATTCATTTCTAGGGTCTCAATGCAAATTGTATCGTCTTACAATGCATCCAATCAGAAAGTTTAAAAGCCACTATTCTAAGCTACCCAATTACCTAACTTCAACTTACAAACAGGCACACCATGGCATAAAAAGAACAGCAATTATTTCCGTAAGCAAAACAGCAGAAGGAACAATGGCATGGAGAGGAAGCTACTAAGTGTAAGTCCACTGCTCTGGACTCCTGGAAGGTAGCAATAATGTGCTACCTCTCCAGCCTTATGACAGGAGAGGATTTATTTAAGCCGACCACTATACAATCTTAACAAAGGCATAAATGGATGGCTGGGCATAGGAGCTCTTGCCTGTAATTCAGGTATCTAAAGGCTAAGGTGACAGGGTATCTTATGCTCAGGAGTTCAAGGCCAACTTGGACAACAGGAGGAGATTCTTTCAAGAAAAAAATTAAAATAAAACAAATCAGTATTTAATAGCTCTTTAACAAACTCTTATAGGGTAGGTACTTGGTAGAAAAAATAGCTCTTTTGTGTCAACTGATAAGAAAATTCTGCAGAGCGAGGCAGGTTGGTACATGTCTTTAATCCCAGCACTCAGGAGGCAGAGGCTGGTGAACCTCTTTGAGTTCAAGGCTGGCCAGGTAGGTCTACATGGTGAGTTCCAGGACATCTAGGGCTACACAGAGAGACACCCCCCTCCTCGTGTCTCAAATAAACAAACAAACAAAAATAACAACATACACACACACTGAGAAAAAGAGAGAGAGAGAGAGGGAGAGGAAGAAAGAGAGAATTGTGAAGAGTAACCAAAGAGCAATAACTTTCCAGTGTGAATAAGATTCGGTTCCTTCCAAGCAGAATTCACGGCCTTTTCTGTCCTTACTGATCATTATTTAAAAGCTCTCCATAGTTAATAGCTACAAAGTAGCCTAAGCCCACAGACAATGAACTTGGTCTCTGAACCTGCTTTTTATAAACTCTTAAGAACCACCATCTCTAGTAAATATTAGATCTACTGATGCAGGTGGGCAAAGAACACAAAACACAATGTGCATGTTACTCCAGGGAAGAGAGGCCCAAGTACAAATTAACCCTGTAGCACCTCCCTCTCTCATACATAAAGGTCCAAAGAAAAAGAGGGAGAGAGGGAGAGGGAGGGAAAGGGAGGGGAAGAGAGGAGGGGGAGGGAGAGAGAGAGGGAGAGAGCGAGCGCGCGCAAGAGCAAGCACATGCTCACATAAATTGCTCATAGCTTTGAAGAACACTGGATCATGCATGCCTCTTTCCCCACATGCAGCCACCATCTCAACTAAGTTCAAAGGAAGCTTACAGAAAGGGGCTGTTTCCACCCTTCCCCGAGTTTGTTTTGAAATGTAGGCCTTGACATGGGCATTTCTGAACTATCACACAAACTGGTGTGTTTAGGTACCTCTACCAATGTAACTGTTGACCTTAACTAAAACAGCATTTTAAAATGTGAAATTTGTGTATTCTGATAAAAAGTTTGCCTTTTCACATGTAAAATTAAAAGACTAGACCCTTCCATTCTAAGTCTCTTGATAGGTTAAACCAACAAGTGTTCAGGGTAGTGCTTACCCTGCGAAAGGTCTGTGCCAGGTGAAGCCATTTTGGATATTTTCAAAGTGCACATTGCCAAAAACAACCTGATTTTACTTTGCAAACCCCTGAAGTAACTACTATGGTAACCATGGCACTAGTAACATGTGGCTAGTGCCACTCAAACTTCATTTAGTATAAACACTGACAGTTATCTACATTACTGGAAAAACTTCGTATGTTTGGAAAAGACTTGGGCATGTGAGTTTACTTTTTCATGAGAAAGTAGTAAATTTTATGGAATCTAAATACAGACCAAATATTTCCAATGAAAATGTTAGGTTCAAACTACAATGCCTTCTAACTGTAAAGCATACACCAGATTTCAGACTCATTATGAAAGAAAGTAAAATATTCCACTAGCTTTAGATCAATTACACATTAAACTGATAATATTTTACACACAGTGGGTTAAATAAAACACTGTTGACATTACTTTCACTCTTAGATGGATTGTTTTCTATCCCCGAGCTGTGCTGCCATTATCTAAGGATTCCTCAATGTTCCTGCCGGAGCACCTCTCAACACCAGCTTGGGAACAGTGCCATGACCAGATAGCTACCTTCTTTCCGGTCCAGCATCTGAAACTGTTGGTCACACCTGCAATGAACTGAAAAGTCCTTCCTTCATCCTTGGTGCCTGTGACTGACTGTCTACCTTTCAATTCTTCCCAGGTCCTCTTTCTCTTCCTGTCCCCATTCTCATTTTCTTTTCTATTGTTTGGACTCCCGGGGTGACCTCATCCACTCCTAGGCATCCACTATCACTTCGACAGGAAGCTATCCAACTCATCTCCATTCTGACCTCATTCCCAGGCTGCAGCTCCACAGGGCCAGTTTTCTGCTCAACCATTCTCCCTGAAGTCCCACTTGTTCAACCCTGCATCTGTATGTCTGAGGGGGAATTCACTGTACAGGACTCCATCACTCACTTGGGAAACCTGGAGTCTGCCTTTCTGTAGGCCCAAGGTCGGTCTCACTCAGAGCAAGGAGGTCTTTTCACCAGAGTCTCCCTTACTCTGTTAACATGTATGTGTGACTATCCATCTCAACATAGGAAAAAACAATTATTTGATGTTCCTGACCAGGACAGGTTTGATGAAACCTGCCAGGACAGGTTTCTCTGTGTAGCCCTGGCCCGGGAACTCGCTCTGTAGCCCAGGCTGGCCTGGAACTCAGAGCTCTGCCTGCCTCTGCCTCATGAGTGCTGAGAGTAAAGGCTTGAGCCACCAGCACCACCACTGCCCAGCTCACCGAACTCTTCTAATTGGACTGCTGGACTCCAAATTCTCTCCCACCGTCTCCCTTACACTCAGCACTGCCCTCTTAGCACTATTTACCTCCTGCTGTTTACCAGCGCCCAAACACCACTGTGCTAACCTTGTCACCAGGCTTAGGATCTCTATTCAGCAACTACTCAGCAGGTACCTAGTTCTCCTCACCTCACCTCATCAACCTTCAATCAGTCTCCCTGGGCAGTCCTTCCAGTTCCAGCTACCTCAAGCTAGAATGGCCGACCTTCAGTTCCTTGAGCTCAGTTCTGCCAGATAAAGGCTCTGCTCATATGCAAAGTCCTCACAGAGTGCTCCCTGATCCATCCAGCTCAAACCAGTATTTCCCCTTTCAAATGACCTTGGGTGTTGGATATGGTGCATGTCTTTGATCCCAGCACTAGGAGGCAGAGGGAGGCAGATTTCTGAGTTCAAGGCCAGTCTGCTCTACAAAATGAGTTCCAGAGCAGCCAAGGGATACACAAAGAAACCCAGTCTTGAAAAACCAAACCAACCAAACAAAAAACTTGGTATTATTATTACCACTGTAATGGTAAAGAAACTATATGACTTTCTTCCTCCTCTTCTTCTTTCTGGTTTTTCAAGACAGGGTTTCTCTGTACAGCTCTGGCTTTCCTAGAATTTGCTCTTTAGACTACGTTGGCCTTGAATTCACAAAGACCCACCTGCTTCTGACTCCTGAGTGCTGGGATTAAAGGTGTGCACCACCACCCACAGCCCAGCTGGCTTTTTATCTTCTTTATAGAACAACGTCTCCTTATGACCACTGTCCTTACACTGCATATTATGGCCATGCCATTTTTGGATAGCTTACCATTGGAAACCAATTTAAGAAGGAGAAATCTGAAAACTTAAAACTACAAAGGATTCTTAAATTTTTATCTCAGACTGGCTCTCTAACTTCAGCAGATCTTGATTTAAAACTTGCAAGGTTTAATAACTCCAAAACTAAACTAATGACTGTTATGCCCAGATTGTGACCCCAAAGAGACCACCGAAGACCTTGGATGTCAAAATTTGAAAACTTAAAACTACAAAGGTTTCTTAAATTTTTTATCTCAGACTGGATCTCTAACTTCGGCAGATCTTTATTTAAAACTTGCAAAGTTCAATAACTACAAAACTAAACTAATGACCTCAACCCACATCTGCCTGTCATCTAGATCATGCATGCAGGGCCTTTGTACAAGCTTACTTCCATTTGAGTTGGGTGATCTTCCTTTGTAATCAAGCAACATCCTGAACCTGCCAGCCTCCTCCATTTATATTCTTTTTAATACAGCAACAGTGCCTAGAGAAAAATTTCATATTACTTTCTTTTTTGTTGTTTTCTTTTTATTAGCACATACTATTATATTAACTAATGGGTCTCATAATGACACTTCCATACATGTTCATAATGCATCATTCATATTCACCACCCCTCATCTTGCTCCCACTCCAGACCATCTCTCCATCTACTCACATGGGTTGTTCTACTTTGAGACTCACTGGATTTGATTTGGATTGCTCACAAGAGCAAGTGTGAGGGTTTACAGGCACATGGGCAGCTTACCAGTGGCTACACCCCCACATGCATACACACACTTGCACAGGTACACACACACACACTCACACCCACTGAATGTGCACACAAGTCTTCAGGGAGGGGTGGGGCCTCCAAAAGCCTCTCTCCCAGGTCCATGTCAGGATGTCCTCAGATGCAATCTTGTGCAGGTAAGCATATGTTTACATACTCTGTGAGTGTAACAGGCAGCTAGCCATATCATGCCCAGAAGCCAGTATTCCACACCCTCTCTGTTTCCTCTCACACTCTTTTTGCCCCCTCTCCCAAGATGCTCCCTACACTTTAGAAGGGGAGATATAGCCGTCCCATTTATATCTCTGAATTCAATAGTCATTTCTTCACAGGACTCTGACCCGTTATGGGTCTCTGAAGTCACTACCTTGATATCCTCCCTATGCTAATTCCCTCTGGGGTTTCAACCTCCTGAATGCTTAAGGGTAGTTCCTTGTCTGTGTATCCTCCATAATGGGTGTTAACAGCTTAGATGCAAGATTGTAAAACATCCATAGCGAACTTCTGCCCTCCAGGGTTCTCCCATTGTGCTATGAGCCTGTATTTAAGACCTCCTCCCAGCTGGGCGGTGGTGGTGCACGCCTTTAATCCCAGCACTCAGGAGGCAGAGGCAGAGGCAGGTGGATCTCTGTAAGTTCGAGGCCAGCCTGGGCTACAGAGTGAGTTCCAGGAAAGGCACAAAGCTACATAGCAAAACCCTGTCTCGAAAACACCAAAAAATAAAAATAAAAAAATTTTTTTTAAAGTACAATAACTATATGCCATATATACAAGCAATAAATACCTAAACAATGTCTAAAAAAAAAGGGGGGGGGGAGATATAGCCGTCCCATTTGTCTCTGCATTAAATAGTCATTTCTTCTCAGGACTCTGACCCATTATGAGTCTCTGCAGTCACTACAGACCACTGTACAAAAGCAGCTTCCCCTACCAAAGCTGACAGCAGCACTCACCTATGAGAATAAGCACAGTTATTAGAAGGCAGTTGGATAGGCATACCACGTCCATTTAACAAGCAACAGTAGTGGCTATGACCTCCTCAACCACATCCTTTTGACCAAGTTTAGAGAATCAGATATGAATTCCTCCAGAATGGACCAGAGCAGGTATCATATCAACCAGAAAGCAACTGGTTACCCCATATGTTCTATGATTCTAATATTTAATACTTGGCATGTATTCAGTAATTTGCTGTATTATTGCTGTATTTGCTGTATTAATCATTAAAACAGACAATAATATAATCATGTTTAAAAAAATCCAAGATCAAAGAGTGAAAGCCATTTTTATGTCATTTGTATAAATTCAACAGTATTTTGTCTAGTGGACAACTGGCCTCTATTTAACATATCTTTTAATATATCCTGAGTTTAAAAAAAAAGTAATAATTTGATTAAACATAATTTATTATGTATGGGCTCAGAACATTAAAAATGAGAGGAAATACTGTATTCTACATTCTCTTTTGTCTTGTCAACTCTAATAATAATTCATGTAAAATTACCTAGGACTTTTGATATAAAACAGAACATATGAAAAGCAGCCAAGAAAATATTTATGGGCCAGAGCTGGAAGAAAACAAGTACAGAGACTCATCAGCCAGGTATAGTGGCATACATCTGTAATCCCAGCAATCATGAAGAGGAAGGCAGATCTCTTGAGTTCAAGGCCAGCCTGGTCTCCACATCAAGTTCCAGATCAGCCAGAGGTAGATAGTGCAACCCTGTCTCTAAATATATAACTGCAACCAATCAACAGAATATAAATAACAGATTACTTTAAGGAAAAGGAGGAAAAAAACATCAAAACATGAGACTGTGGTGACTTTATTAAAAAGAAAAGGCTCCAGTCCATTCTTGACCTCGTCCACAACCTGAACAAGTGCAATGGCCCTGGTGGCCACAAGAAACAGAAGTCTTCAGCAGGCCCTAAGAGCCTTCTTGGTTTGTTTGGGGGCATGGTATCTCATACCTGTAATCCCACACTGTGGAGGCCATGGCAGGAAGATAGCCACAAGTTCCAGGCCAGCCTGGGCCACAGACTGTGACCCTGTCTTATAAAAAAGCCTCTCTGGTTTCTCAACCACGTCAGAGTCTGTGAAGGTGAAAGAAACAGACTTGATATCTGCTGTCACACAGCATTCTCCTGTGTGTCACAACCACCTCTTCTCCCCATTTCCATATAGGAGGAGGCGCACTAGGGTCACAGTTAGATTGAACTCAAATAATTACAACAACAAACAAACTCAAAAGAAAAACACAAACCAAACCAGAGTCTACCTAAGAAGCTACAGCTGCCTTTAAACGTTTAATCCTCCTGCCTTACCCCTGGGGTGCTGAAATCATAAACCTGTGCCACTGTGCCCTGCACTCAAATGTGTTTAATCATGAGCACTTCCTCTTGGTCTAGGCCCCGGGAACAGAATAGTAAGCAGGTAATGTCTCTACGTACTGTTCTGGAAAAGGTTATTTTGTGTAGAGAGTGATCCATACACAAGTAGTATACATTTCACACAGTGTAGCAATTAAGGGGTATTAAAAAAGTAAAAGGGAGGTTACAGAGTAACTAGGAAGGCAACTGAGGTCAGAGGTTCTCAGGTTCTCAAAACCTAAGTCTGAAGAGCTTTTGCAGAGCTATAGAAAACAAAGTAGAAAGACTACCATGACAAACCTCATATTCAAATCTCTACAACAGTGGTTCTCAATTTGTGGGTCGCAAGCCCTTTGGGGGGGGGGGTGTCAAATGACCCTTTCATAGGGGTCACCTAAGACCATCAGAAAATAAAGATATTTACATTATGACTCACAACAGTAGCAAAATTATAGTTATGAAATAGGAACAAAAATACTTTTATGGTTGGAAGTCATCACAACTTGAGGAATTGTATTAAAGGTTAGAAGCATTAGCAAGGTTCTAAATAGAAAACCACTGCTATAGAACTACCAGAAACAAAAATTACCATTCATTCCCAGATTATCAGTAAAGGAAATTAGAGAATTTTATCCTACATACAATCCAAGGTTATTAGTCACTACAATCGCCTGATACTGAGTATTTCCACAGGAACTAAGAGGATGGCTGTTCTGGGTGAGTGGCAGGTTGAAATCCATAGATTCTCTTACCATGTACATCAGGATATAATGAATGATTGCTGGAGAAATATATAAAGGAAGGGAAAGCATAGTTAACTCTCATGGGTTAAATCCTTCTTTAGGCCAAGTGACTTCAATTCACTCCAGCCACTCTGTGGTCTTAATCGGTAAGAAGTAGGTGAGAGAGACAAGGGGGATTAGGATAAATCCAGGAACAATACTATACCGGGAAACAATTAGCATATGGTGTTACTCTCCAGCCAATGCTCAAAGACCCCAGTCTTGAAACAGCAAATTCCACTGAGTCTAATATCTAAATGATGACTGAAAATTAACAAAGGGACGATTATTAGTCTCCAAATAAGGGCTTTCCATGAAAATACTCGGGATAGTTCTGTTGTCAAGTACTTGCTCTGAATGTTGCACACACACACACAAGCTGAGATGATGTGTTTCATACCTTACTGGTGGAGACGGACCAAGTATGTTCTATAGTCACCCATGTCACTCAAGCAGAACAAATTAGACCCTTAGTAAAAATAAATTTCCCTCAACTTTTCAGTCATGTTACTGTTCAACCTGCTCTGTAAGCCCTGAGCGGCCCGCGTTTCAGTCTGGTAGGTAAGTCCAAGAGTTGGAGAAGTCTCTGCTTCAATTTTCAGAAGTTTCTTTTTCAAGGACTCTCCAAGCAGTGACAGTAAACAGCAAAAGGCTCCTCAGAGCTGAACAGCAGCATTCCATTTGTACTATCTATCAAAGATGCCAATGCTTTGTGCAGCCCAGATGGAAGGCCGGAGAAACTTCTGATAAATATTATCAAATGCTGTGATGGTTCAGAGGTGAACCCAAGACATCTCTTTCTGGGAGAGAGCAGTGCGGAGAACAATGACTTAACAGCTACAAGCCACAAGTAGCATAAGGAAAGAGAAAAAAATGGGGGTTGCGGCTTAAGGATTATGTTTACTCTCTCCAGCAAGACACTTCCTCTGCATACACCGTGTCATTTTAAAACCTAAAACCACAACATTCGAGTTCTAATACGGCTGGGGTTTGCTCCTTGTAGCACCGACCACATCTTTAGAGTTTTTAACCCAACAATTTATACTACAAGCAGAAAACCTTAAACAAGACACAGTTATACTATTCGTCGGTACACTGGATGTGCTCCTCATTTTCATTTGCTCTGAATCATCATACTTCGGTGAGAATAAGAATTGGCTCTACAGGAACTTAGACCCAAAATGGCAGCTGAGCTTCGAAAACTCAGCAGAGCCATCATGCTTACCATTCCTGAAAGCAGGTCTCGTTCATCTCACCCTCCACCGTTCCTGGGAAAGAGTACTTCTAAAACCACGCCAGTGACTCTGACGGCATTCTGTAATGTGTTTAAGGACCCTTCTCCTTTCTGCCCAGGAGATCGGGCACTGCTCTGGTTCCTCTGCACGCGGAATAAACCTGCCATTCATATGTTTACAGTCCACAAAAACAAGCTGGAGGCAAAACATGGAAAGCCGAGTATTTTCTCTCTCTAGTCTTCAGCCACAACTTAGGAAACAGGAGTAAAATGAATCACCCAACAAGTGAAGCTCCAAATAACTGCTTTCATTTTCAGAGAAAACAACAACAAAAACCAGTTCCAATTCTCTTCAGACCCAGGACAATGCAACCCTTCCTGTCATTGAAGTAATTCCTACTAATCTAAACTGTAAAGATAATTCAGAGTCAAATGTAATGTTTCCAATTCCTCTCACACAAAAGCTGGATTTATATCACCATAAAATTCACATGGAAGCCCTCCCTCAGCACTTCAGGCACTTCTCTGCTTAGAACCATTACTAATACAGCAACAACATTACTTTAAAAAATAATAAAATGATGGCTCTTCTGAGACAGAAGACTAATTATCCTTACGTATTCAAATGGAAAGTCTTTTTGTTAAATTAGCGTGAAAAGTCCCTTCATCTACACACAATTGGCCCACAGAAACAGGCCATTTTCAGCACGAGAGGCCAACCCATTTCAACAGTGGATAGAAAGCTTTGAAAGCACTACACACCCTCTCCCACACTGTCCAATTTTCAAAATGGTCCAGCGGTTTCCCCATTTTATTTTTAACACTTTAAGGCCCAGCTGGTTAGCATCTCATAATTAGATTAATTAAAAAGGAAACAACAACAACAACAAAAAACAAACCCCCAAAAACCCTGCTCCCTTCTGATCAAAATTATTCCATTTATAAAGCTTAATTACCTTAATCCAAGCCTACATATTAAATGATGGGGTATGACAATTCAATCATTTGTATATTTTAAATGTCTTCTCTAAACTATATAGCAGATTTAGAAGAACGGTGTCTTTCTCTTGCCAATATGCCACAGCACAAATCAAGAGGCCACAAATGAGGAGGAAAGAGGTGAGAAACAAGGCTTCTCAGAGCCAAGGATGTGCTGGGGGAGGAGGGAGGGATTTTTGTCAGGGGTGGAGGTAATTTACCCGCCACATCACAAACTACAGTCCTTTCAGCACACCAGACCGAGAGGCATTACATCACACTCTCACAATGATAGGGGGAGGTGGCCCTGAGAAAGCAAGTTTTCGGCTTTCTTTCCAGCCTGCTCAGGCTTCTAGAATCCTACATTAGGAGTAATGGAATTTAACTTGAGGCACCGCACTTTCAGGGTTACTAACAGACTCAGACACTCATTTATACGATCCTAAATGACCACTTTACAACAAACACATGTCCAAAAAGACACACATCACACACAGTCAATTGGCGTTGAAAATCTAACATTAAACAAAATATTTTATTTCATGTGAAATGGAGACCAATATACACTGAGAACTGGTAAAGAAACAATTTCTAAACGTTATAAAGAGCCATTTATATCTTTAAAAGAATCGTGTTTACAAGACAGTCCCACCATTTGGTTGAAGCCAGGATCAAAATAAAAGCGCATCTGGCTGCACATTTGAGAACACACACTGGGACCCGGTGCAAAGGAGCGCGCGCAGAGGAGAGGATGAGCTACATTTTGCTTGCATTTCAAGCAGGGGGAATCTATAACCCCAAATCTGGTGTATTCAGTCACCCCCTGGACCTAGTTTAAAATGTTTCTGGCCTCACTTTAGGCTCTACACATCTCCAGGAAGCATACCCCGGTCTGAGAGAGAGAGAGAGAGAGAAAAAATGCTTTCCCATTCTAGGGCTAGTCCTCCCGGATCCTTTGTCGGCCTTAGCAGCCGAAAGAATGCAAACCCATTTATATTTATGCAAATTTTTGCAGCAGATTTAAGGGGGGAGGGAGAGGTTTGTGTTTTTTTTTTTAAAAAACCTCTTCCTAAATATCAAATTCCAATTACTCACAGCTTCGTTTATTTGCATGATAGAAATGATGAAAAGCTACATATAAACTAAAAGTGCAATGAAATCACTTCAAAATTTAAATATTTTACCAAGTCTTTTCCATTTCTAAAATGCTGAACCAAAAGTACATCACGGGTCTGATTTACAGATTCGCGAAATGTCTGAAGCCAGGCTCCATGCTAGAGAAACGCCGATTTGCAACAGCACTAGTGAAAACGGTTAACACGATCCAGAGAAATCAATTGGTTTTTAAAAATTGAAAATATTTACCAACCTCATAAAGTGCAGCAGTGCTTAAATCCAGCAAATTGAGGCATACAAGGTAGAAATGGAAATGAAAAAAGGTCCAAAAAATGAATTCTTTTTGTCTATCTGTATTTTGTATTTTAAATATTCAGAAACCAGCAGAGACTCTGTCGGCCATTTTGGCTTGAACTAACTCTCTCACTCACTCTCCCTCCTGCTCTCTCTCTCCCCCTCTGTCTCTAAAGGAAGCAGCTTTTTGTGACCTTCAAATAGAGGCGGATCACGTGACTTCGGGTAGGTTTGTCAATCAGGAAAGGGGAGGGAGCTGGAGTTGAAGCTGCCTTAAAGTGAAAGCAGCCTTTTTCCACCGGCTTTCATTTGTGCAATGCTGTTATCTCCGACTCCCGCCTACAGATTCTGCATGTGAAAGTGGCAACACCATAAGGGTAACAGATGAACAAAATAGAAAAACCTTTATTGGTTTATAGAAATATGCTCAGTTGCTAACGATGCTTGCAGATCCTGGATCTGATCTTGGCTCCCTTGCTAGTGATTCTCTAGATGTTTGGGCAAGAACAGACTGGCAAACTGCTCTTTCAAAGGGGGCTTAAACAAAGCTTTACCTAAACAAAAAGAGAATTGAGTTTTCAGATTAAGATGAAACACAGGACACAACTGATTTCTAACTACCTCTGAAATACACAAAAAAGATGGAAAGTTACTGTAACCACTTGTAAACTGAGTGGCAATTCAGAGAGGTTAAGCAGGACTCCAAATCACACAGCACACGGCTGCTTCCTGCCCTTTGAACTTGGTGCCTATTGTGTGAGTACAGCACTCAGTAGCCTCTGCCCAAGCCTAAGTGAGGGCTAAGCTAGGGCTTCATAAAGGGCAGTACTGAGTCATCTTTATCTCCTCTCACCCCAGGAAGTGGCTGAGTCTAGGCACTCAATTAAAGCCCACTTAGCTTCCCTGCAGCCCCAGTCCCTCTGGAAAGCCCACCCCGGGCTAAAGGTACAAGTCCATCCCTTACCTCCTCCCTAGGCCTCTGTTTTGGTAGGTGTGGTGTGGAGATTGGAAGTGATGGTACCTTGGTGTCTGTCTGTCTCTCTCCTCCTTCTTTTTGATTTATTTTTATTTTATGTGCATTTATATTTATTTTGGTGTTTTGCCTGCATGTATATCTGAGTGAGGGTGTCGCATCCCCTGGAACTGGAGTTACAAACAGTTGTAAGCTGACATGTGGGTGCTGGTAATGCAACCAGGTCCTCTGCAAAAGTAGCCAGTGCTCATAACTACTGAGCTATCTTTCCCGCCCCTGGTTTCTTTCTCTTACTGGCTCTCTTCACTTTATCCTGGTCAAGTTAGTCACAGACCAGGAGTGGTGGTGCATGGAGCTAATCCCAGTGCAGAAGCAGGTAGACGGATCCTGCTCTACATAGCAAGTTCCAGGTCAGTCAGAGATGCAGTGTGACCTGTCTCCAAATAAAAATAAAAAATAAAAAAAAAAAAAAAACAACAACAACAAAAACAAAAACTAGTCACGAGCCAAAGCAAGCATGTTGAGCATCCCAGTCCAATCCAGGCACTCCTAGGACACAACTGCCTACTTCAAAGTTGTTTAGTTTTATAACAGAAACTGCTTAATGTTGGTCTTTCCTAGCTGTAACTGTCAATTGTCTGTGGGCAAACGCCACCATCTTCCTCATCTTCGGTGAGGTGTCACACTGAACTCCAAACAGCAGCTGAATGAATGAATCAATCTATCAACCAAATCACCTGCAGCTCTGTGCAGTCTGGGCTAAACAGAAGGTTACAAACAAATATAAGTAACTTAGGGGAATGGTTGTCACAGATCTCCAGAAACCCCTATCCAATCTATCTATTTTAAGGATGCTTTTTGTTTGTTTGTTTTTTGGGAAAGGGTTTCACTTTGTAACCCTGGCTGTATTTAAGGATTCTTTAAGGACATAAAGAAACAGAAACAGTAGGCTGGCCAAGGTGCTTTTCCCAAATGAACTAGGCTGACTGGCCAGTCAGCGGAGAATCGAAGACTCTGAAGCATCTTTACAGAAGAACCTGTGAATTCAGTCTAACCCTACATGTTGGTCTTTCTGGTTTTCTACACTTTACACTATCTCCCTCCGATTTTCCACTTCAAAAGGGACAGGCAAGGAGCTGCTTCCGGGCAGCAGAAGTTACTGCCCAGTCAATGTGGCTGCTCCCATACTCTGGTATAAAATGCTTCCACTGCACTGTACCAGGAGAATGGCCAAACCCTGTCTAACAATTGAAATGTAGGCAAAAGCAGGAAACTCCTAGGCTGGAAATTCTGAACATTAATCTATTTTTGTCCTTCCAATACCTTCCATATGAGTTACAGAAAGCTCATGTGGAGTACACTCGATATGTAGAAATGTGTGGAAACTGAATACACAGCCATTGTGCTTCAATTCATGATGATGGTCGAAAATTTTTATTCTGCTGTCTCTATTCTCCAGGCACAGTATTACTGTTTAAATCTATTTCTTGTTAGCTGGGCAGTGGTGGCGCAAGCCTTTAATCCCAGCACTTGGGAGGCAGAGGCAGGCGGATCTCTGTGAGTTCGAGGCCAGCCTGGGCTATCAAGTGAGTTCCAGGAAAAGGCTCAAAGCTACACAGAGAAACCCTGTCTCGAAAAACAAAAACAAAAAAAAAAAAATCTATTTGTTTTATTCAAGATGACATAGAGCTTCTTATACTTTCTCCTCTTATAACCTTTCTTCACATGACCAATTTTTATACAACCCAGGTCTATAGATATTCAGTCATATAAAACTCAGTGGTGGTGATCACTTATAATTCCAACATTCCAGAGTTCAAGGCCAGTCTCAGGCAACAAGGTGAATTTGAGGCCAGCCTGAGTTTCATGAGACTCTATCTCCAAAAATCAAAAAGGGCTGTGAAGAGAGCTCTGTCAGTAAAACATCTGCCAAGCAAGCCTAAGGAAGTGGGTTCAGTCACCCGTGGGAAAAAAGCACCTGAGCACCAGAGGCCGACCTCTGCCCTCACACATACATGATGACACACACAAGAAACAAAATAGGTATGCAAATAAAATATTTACTGATAATAAATCATGAAGACTATTTAAAAATAACTCTGGTACATTTGTAATATCACCATTTATTAAAGACAAAAACAAACATTCACACTTATTTTCTTTTTGCATGAATTAAATCTTGGCCAAATATTTGATGCTGCAGGGCATGGAGAATCATTAACATTTTCAGAGCTGATCAATATTTTGATTTTATAATTATCAACTCTGAAACCATCACTTCATGTAAATACATAGTTCAAAGTGGCAGAAATATACTTAGGGCCATTTCAGAAATTCTTAGAATTCTCTCTAATCCTAAGTCAAAATTCATCCAAAGAGATATATTATCAACAGCAATTTAAACAGTGATCTTTAAAAATCTAACATTCTAACACAACAGTACAATCCGGAGATACACCAATTTATAATTATAATAATTAATGTTCCTATAAGAGTAGAACAGTTTGTATAAAATGAAAAACACTGCAACTAGAACATACAATAGTCTTGAGTCTGAGCTAAGTATTACGGGCTGCATCTGCTGGCACTGCACTGTGTGAAAGTATGTGCAGTTCAAAGTGCATGGACTGTACGTTCAGAAGCAAGGCTACAGAGAAGTTCCACAATGTAACATGGGGGAGCGCTGCTGCAAACACTTCAGACTAATTCTGCATTTGATCTTTGAATTAATTTCTAGTCACTGTGCATTTAGAGACGTTTTACTGCTGCCCAATATTTTCGCAACCCCTGCATTTAGTTATACACTCCCATACGGGCTCACAACCCACAGTTCCAGGACCTAAGGCTTGCGACTGAAGAAACGGCTCTGCAGATAGAGCAGTTGCTGTTTTTCCAGAGCACCTAGGTTTGATTCCTAGCGCCCAAATGACAGCTCACAACCATTTGTAATTCCAGTTCCAGATGCTTCCACAACCTCTTCTGGCTTCCCCAGGCACCAGACATACACGCGGTACACTGATGTACATGGAAGCAAAACACCCACACACATAAAAAGTAACATCATAATAATTTTTAAAAACTAGGGCCTACCACACATAAGACTCTGGGTTCAATAACCATTACTTATGGAACACACCTGCAGCAGAGAGAAATAAAAATGTATCTATGATCATTAAAGTCAGGCCAGCCAGCCAGCCCATTCAAAACTAGAACTCCTAGGCTGGGTACACAGTTCATTGGCAAAGCATTTGCTTAACATGCTTGAGATCCTGTGTTATAGAATATTATTTTAAGGTGTGTTACATTTGCTTATGCTGTGGAACGTCTGTTTAATTATGCAAAGATGTGTTGCATTCTTTTATGTTATATTTGTTTAACACTGTGAAGTTGTGTTATTTTGCCTGTCTAAAACATCTGATGGTCTATAAAGAACTGAACAGCCAATAGTGAGGCAGGAGAAAGGATAGGTGGGGCTGGCAGGCAGATAGAATACATAGGAGGAATCTTGGAGGACAAGAAGAAAGAGCAAAAGAACAAGGAGAGGAGAATGCTAGGGGCCAGCCACACAGCCACACAGCCAGCCACAGGATAAGAGTCAAAGTAAGATAAACAGAAGTGAGAAAAGGAAAAGGCCCAGAGGCAAATGGTAGATGGGATAAGTTAAAGTTAAGAAAAGTTGGCCGGGCGGTGGTGGCGCACGCCTTTAATCCCAGCACTTGGGAGGTAGAGGCAGGAGGATCTCTGTGACTTTGAGGCCAGCCTGGTCTACAAGAGTGAGATCCAGGAAAAACAAACAAACAAACAAAAACAAAACAAAAAAGCTGGCAAGAAACAAACCAAGCTAAGGCTGGGCATTTATAATTAAGAATAAGCTTCCATGTGTGATTTATTTGGAAGCTGGGTGGCGGGCTCCCAAATAAAGGAGCAAAAACAATCAACAACAATCCTGGACTCAATCTTCCCAGTGTCAAATCTTTAGATTTAGATTTGCATGTCTACCCTGGAGTACCTGTAGAAGGCAAGGAACTAGAAAGGGACCACTGAGGGGAGGAGAAGAAAGGGACAGTAGAGCAGCATGAAAGAGAATGATGAGAGGAAGGGGTAAGTGAGGGAGGGTGAGAAGGTAAGGCAGGGGAAGGGATAACTAACACGAGGTGTATCTGAAAAAGCCAGAGGCCTGAGAGATTCAGTGGTTAAGAGCACTGGCTGCTCTGGCAGAAGACCTGGGTTCAGTTTCCAGCATTTATATGGTGGCTCACAACTGTCTGTTGTGAGCCACCATATAAATGCTGTCATTTATATGGTGTCAGGGGATCTGACACTCTTTCCTGGCCTCTGAAGGGACTAGATACATGCTTGTTGCATATACATACATGCAGGCAAATGCTCATATATATAAAATAAAAATAAATCTAAAACAAGGAAAGAAAACCCATATGGAAACCTACTGCTTCATAAGTGGGCAGGGATGTGTGTGTGTGTGTGTGTGTAATTGGAATTACCCTACAGAGAGGATAATGCTCTTCCTGGAAGCTATAGACTGCCAAATAAAAAGTCTAGTGCTGACATTGGTATATTTATTTTAAGATTTATTTATTTATTATGTATACAGTGCTCTGTCTGTATGTCTGCCTACTGACCTGAAGAGGGCACCAGATCTCATTACAGATGGTTGTGAGCCACCATATGGTTGTTGGAAATTGAACTTATGACCTCTGGAAGAGCAACCAGTGCTCTTAACTGCTGAGCCATCTCTCCAGCCCCCTATTGGTACATATCTTTAATCCCAGCCCTCGGGAGGCAGAGGCAGGCAAACCTCTGAACCTCTGAGTTCAAGGCCAGTCTGGTCTACAGAGCAAATTCCAGGAAAGCCAGGGCTACACAGAGAAACCCTGTCTCAAAAAATAAATAAACAAAAGAATGTCTAGCCGGGCGGTGGTGGCACACGCCTTTAATCCCAGCACTCAGGAGGCAGAGGCAGGCGGATCTTTGTGAGTTCGAGGCCAGCCTGGTCTACAGAGTGAGATCCAGGAAAGGTGCAAAGCTACACAGAGAAACCCTGTCTCGAAAAACAAAACAAAACAACAAAAAAAATGTCTAGTGCTAAGTAAAATATCTGTCCCTTTAGGTGCTGGTCAGGGATGTCCTGGGGACCCCCAAAGTAACAAAAGGCTATTGGCATTGCTCTTGATTGCCATCAGGTCTTGATGGTAAGACCCTATTGCTCAAGACACCACACACTTTGGTCACAGGACATGAAGAAATCAAGTTACTATCAACAGGGAAGCTTCCTCTTTTGCTGGCTAGCTTTCACAGTACTGGATGATGCTATCTATATAAGGGTGCTGGCAAGGAAAGTCATCAATAGTCTTATCCAGCTATAACCAGCTAATCCTGCAAGCTACAATAAGGACCAGACTGGCAAGATATGCCAATTGGTGCAATTGGCACAAATGGTATAGAAGTAACCAACTGTTGTCTGGTTAGATTTAAGGCCTGGAACTTCATGAAAGGAAACACATACCTGGTACTATAAACCGATCAAGAACCTATGGCTGAGAAGACCATATGGTCTATGAGGTTAACCTACTACTAAACTGCTAAACTGACATGGTATCAAATTGCTCTCTAAAGACCTGATTCTTTACTAATAGATTAGTGTAGTTCTTAGTCCTCATCAAGGAAGCTTATTTGTGCAGTAGACAGCATTTAATGTGAAAACTTATACTTGGCCAAAGTGCAAAGAATATGTGTGTCTGTAGAGTTTTCAGCCATAAAAGGGATGTTTATACAACACAGCCTCCCCCTGAAGCTCAGAGAAAATCTTGGGAGAGGTAGTAAGATTTTCAAGAGGCAGAAAAATTGGAAAGGATCAGGGGAAAACTGTCTCCTGGACATGACAATATTAATGTACCCTTGAACTTCTATCAGTTATAGTATCCTACACAAAATCAAGTCAGTCAACATTATAGCATGGAAGACAAAGAGGTTCATAAGCCCCCATCCTTAGCCAAGGAGCTACTGATATAGGGAAGGGAGCGAATCAGTTTTCTTTGGTGGTGTGACCCCTCATAGGTCAACCCTGCTCCAGTGGATTTTCACCATCCATGCATTTATGGGTAGCACAAATAGGACATAAGGTTGGGAACAGATGGTAGGGTTGATCTAGGAGGAGTTAGGGGAGGATAAGGAATGAAGATGATCAAAGCACCCTGTATCAGCTGGGCATGGTGCTGCATGCCTCTAATCCCAGGAGTAGGGAGGTAGGGGCAGACAGAGTGAGTTCCAGTCCAGCTGGGGTGACACAGTGAGACTGTCTCAAACAAACAAGTAAACAAAATAGAGTGTTAACAAAATAGAGTGTGCATGGAAATCCTCAGAGAATTAACAAAAAATAGTATACTAACAAAAGAAAATTGTTCATTTCAAACTCAATGCCTTGTGTTTTATCGTGGACTATCTCCCAATTGCAGAATTAAGCTTAAGCCCATAAACCATATTTGAGAAATGTTGCATGTGTGTGAGACATGGATTAAAGCTCATACTTTTCATATAGATATTCCATTTTCTCATTATTATTTTTGGAAATGCCTTATACTTTTATTCTTGCACATTTGTCAAAATCTATTCCTCATATACATGAGGGTTTATTCCTGGACTCTCATTTTTTGTTCCACTGATTTATATTCTCTGTTTTTTATTTGTTTGTTTTGTTTTGAGATAAGTTTTGTCTGTGTAGCCTTGACTGTCCTGGAACTCACTCTGTAGACCTGGCTGGAGAGCAACCTTCCTCTGCCTTTCAAGTCCTAAGTGCTGGGATCAAAGGTGTGTGCCTCCACCGCCAGGCCTAGTCTCTGTTTTGATACTGATAAATCATTACCTTGATTACAATGATTACATCTGATATTGTTCTTTTTTGGAAAAAATGTTTTCACTATTTTATTTTACATTACATTCATTTTCTTCTGTTACACAAAACATAAAAATTATACATTTATATTATAGCATGTTTCACTGAGTGTATATACTGTATAATATTAAAAAATTTAAACATATCTACCCACCACACCCCACACACATAAAGCTAAAACCATACGCAAGGCAGGCTCTGGGCTCTGGACTCCATAGTCACTGTTTGAGTACCTACTGTGTAGCAGGTATTTTGCTCAGAACCAGGTCCAGGAAGCTGTAAAACTATCATCTGCAAAGAGAATGATCAAACACTGGCCTTATGTGTGTGAGGCCCTGGTTTCAATCCCTAACACTACAAAATCATTCATTCATTCATTCAGTCAGTCAGTCAGTCAGTCATGGTAAGGGTCATAATGAAAATGAGAGGAAAAATTTCACAGCAGAGGTGAGATTTAAAGTTCTGAACTGTGGTGGCATGAGCCTTTGATCTCAGCACTCAGGAGGCAGAGGCAGATGGATCTCTGAGTTTGAGGCCAGTCTGGTCTACAGAGTGAGTTCTAGGACAGCCAGGGCTACATAGAGAACCCTGTCTCAGATTTAAAAAAAAAAAATCTGAACTGAGTCTTCCTTTTCTCTCTTTCTTTCTCCTCCTTTCTCTTTTTTCTCCTTCACTCTCTACTCTCTTTCTTTTTCATCCTAGGCCTAGTCAAACTGACTGTGGCTGAGCATGAGCTTCCTACATCTGTCTCCTGGGTGCTGGAGTTAGAGGCAAGCCATCAAGCTCAGTTTAACTAGGTGCTGGGGATGGAACCTGGGGCTCTGCACACAGTAGGCAGACACTCTTCCAATTTAGTTATGACTTCAGTCCCTTAAACTGAGTCCTAAAGGAAGAGGTTTGTCATTTCACCAGGTAGAGAAAGTGAAGCAAAGACTTTTCTAAATCTTACTAACTTCGATACTACCAAACAATGCAACTAAGGATGAGGAAATCTAACTGTGAGTTTTGTTTCTATGGTCTTACTATCAACATATTCAAAAGGCAGAAATAGTACCCCAAACTACCCAAGAATCCCGAATATAACCTGGATCCAATAATCTCCAGATTATTGTTAGAAATTAGAATGCTACTATTATACTCTAGTATATTTATGAATTAGAATTTTAAAGAGGTTTATTTTATTGCCCCCCCCCTTTCTTTTGTTGAGAAAGGAACTCTGTATAGCCCTGGCTATTCTGTAACTTAGTATGCAAATCAGGTTGGCCTCAAACTCAGAGAGATTTTCCTGTCTCTACCTCCCAAGTGCTGGAATTAAACCATGCACCACCATGTCCAGCTTTATCATTATTTTGTGTGTCTGTACACACAGTTGTATAGGTGTCCAAAGAGGCCCAAAGTGGGCATGGTGGATTCCCTAGAGTGGAGCTACAGGCATAAGCAACAGTTAAAAGTTGCCCAAAATGGGTACTAAACTGAAGTCTTCTACAAGAGCAACAAGCATTCTTAACCAGAGTCATCTCTCCAGTGCCAGCCCTTCTTAATTAGAGTGTTAATAAACCAAGCTCACAGGGCTGGAGAGATGGCTCAGTGGCTAAGAGCACTGGCTACTTATTCTTCCAGAGGACCCGGGGTTCAATTCCCAGCACCTACATGGAGCTCGCAAGTGTCTATAACTCCAGTTCCAAGGGATTTGATACCCTCACACAGACCTATATGTAGACAAAACACCAATGCATATAAATAAATAAGTAAACAAATCATTAAAAATAATAAACCAAGTTCACATCATCTCATCTGGCAGGAAAAACTTTTTACCCCCTTCCCCTCCATTCTGGGGCTGCAAATGCATCTTAGCAATGGAGTGCTCTCCTACCATGGCTCTGGGCTCATCCTAGCACAACAAAATCAAAGAAAACAAGAATCAAATTCCTTATGTGTGTGTTCCTGTGTGGTTACACATGCACATATGCGCACATGTGTGGGAACTCAGAAGACAATCCCGGATGTCATTCTGCAGATATTGTATACCTTTTTGTTTGTTTGTTTTGAGACAGGGTCTCTTTTTGGCCTAGAATCCACCACACAGGCTAGTCTGGCTAGCCTGTGAGCCCAGGGGTCCACCTGCTCCACTTCAACAGTGCTAACATTACAAGTACACACCACCAAGACCAGCTTTTTCTACAGAGATTCTTAACTCAGATCCCCAAGCACTTTACTGGCTAAGCTATCTCCCCAGCCCACATGTTAATTAAAAAAAAATTTGTGTGCAGTTTTTTTTAAAAATGTTATGTGTATGGGTATTTTTCTTACATGTATGCCTGTGTACCATGTCTATGTCTGGTGCCCTCAGAAGCCAGGAAAGGATGTCATATCCCCTGAAGCTGGAGTTATTAACAGTTATGGGCTGCCAAGTGGTTACTGGAAATCAAACCTGGGTCCTCTGGAAGAGCAGCAAAGACTTTTAGCTCTTCAGTGCCTGGACCCCCCTCTTTAAAAAAGACCCTCAAACTCTTCAGATCCACATCTCAAAAGTTAAATTCCAACACTTTCCTCTGTCTCCATGGTACCACATAAAAACCTCCATGGCAGCATCTTCATACCCACACTGTGGTATTTGCCAGCTTTTTTTTTTTTTTTTTTAGTCAAGGTCTTGCTATAAAGCCCAGGCTAGCCCCAAACTCACAATCCTCTGGTCTTAAACTATCATGAGCTGGGATTACAGGGGTATACTGAGAAGCCCAGTTTGTCAACTTTTTACTAAGTTGCCATTGATTGATTTATTTCTTCAACTTAAATAAATATTCATTAGTATGTACACCATAAAAAGATGAAATCTTACCATGTGTAAGACTTGGAAAACATGTTAAATTAAGTAAGCTACTATGGTGGCTTGAATGAGAATGGCCCCTATAAGCTCACATAGTTGAATGGTTGGTCCAAAGTTGGTAGAACTGTTTGGTAAGGATTGGAAGTGTGGCCTTGTTGGAGGAGATATGCCACTAGGGCGGGCTTTGAGGTGTCATTCCCACTTAGCTCACATTCTCTGCTTCCTACCTGTGGATAGGATGTGAGCTCTCAGCTACTGCTCCAGTACCATTCCTGCCTGAGGGCTGCCATGTTCCCCACCATGATGGTCATGGACTCTAACCCTCTGAAATTCTAAGCCCTGATACAGTCTGCCTTCTATAAGTTTTCTTGGTCATGGCATCTTTTCTTTTCTTTTTTTTTTTTTTATGGCATCTTTTCATGGCAATAAAAAGTAACTAAGACAGCCAGGCACAGAAAAGACAAATACCAATCACGCTCAATGGTAGAATCCAAAATACTGTTCCAAGCAGAACAGCAGTTATCAGAGGCTAGAACATCAGGGAGTGGGAGATGGGGAGAAGGTAGCCAACAGGTAGTGTTTCCAATTGTTCAAGACTACTTCTGTGTTCTACTATATAGTAGTTTAACTATAGATACAAAAGTAATGTACATAATGTCCGTGCAATCAAACATAGGGCCTTGCACATGCCAACAAGTTCTCGACCACTGAGTATTCCCAGCTTTTGGTTTTTAGAAACACTCACTCCCCACTCACTATTTCAAGACAGGGTTTCCCTGTCTTTAACAGCCATGGATGTTTTGGAACTCTCTCTCTCTGTAGACCAGTCTAAGTTCAAACTCAAGAGACCCTCCTGCCTTTGCCTTCCAAGTGCTGGGATCAAAGGCATGTACCACCATGCAGGTGACTTTGAACTTTTGATCCTCCTGTTTCAGCCTCTAGAGTGCTGGTATTATAGGCACATATCATGTCCAGTTGTACTTCATGTTTCAAATATCTACAAGAGAGGATATTTAATGGTATCATAAGAATAACAATAATAAAGAAATGTTTAAGGAGGTAAGTATGTTAATTACCATGATTTGATCATTACACAATGTATACATATATCAAAACATCACATTGTACCCATAAATATACCAATTTTAAAGTAAGCATTTAACTTTTGAACCCAATTATTTATTTGAAACTAATTATCTTTTTCTTAAAGAGCATCTTTATAAAGCCTGACTTACTATTGGCAAGAAAGCATTGTATTTTGCCTGAAGAGAGGCACTGGGAGGAGGACCAGCTGTGCAAGGGGCAGCACAGGTCCTTAGAGAGCAGTGCAGATCTGTGGGCAGGCTAGGAGTGTCTGCAAGAGGCCATTAGAAACCAAGAAATAAGGAAATGATCCCTTAAAAAAGAAAAAAGGCAGCTAAGAGGCTAGAAAGACATTTTCTGCAAAATAAATAACAAGCAACGATGGGCTTACCAGTAGGAACACTTGAAAAGAGCTGTACTCAGCTAATCTATCTGCTGGAATAGTCAAGAAGCTCTGGATATCAAAATCAGGGTGGTGGCGGTGGCGGTGGTGGTGGTGGTGGTGGTGGTGGTGGTGGTGGTGGTGCACACCTTTGATCCTGACACTTGGGAGGTAGAGGCAGGCAGATCTCTGAGTTAGAGGCCATCTAATCTGCAGAGTTCATTCTAGGACAGCCAGGGCTTCACAGAGAAACATCATCTTTAGACCAAACCAAACAAACCAGGGAAGTAAACTCTGGATATCAAGTCAAACAACATGTTATCAGCTCCTTTTCTTTTGCTATTAACAAATAATATCTTAGAATTTTGGGGTTCTTGACAACTTCCCACCTCAGATTTTCAAAATGGGTGTGTGGAACAAGGGTGGGAACGTAGGGCCACCTTCATCCATTCAGCATGTATTTATTGGTGCTTTTTGTGTGGCAGGTACTTCTTGGGTAGAGAGCAAGGCAACCAAAATCTCCATCCTTGCTTGCAGAGCTGGGGGTCTTGTATAAAGGCTCACTGAACCGGGCCTTTCGGCTGGGTATCCTTAGGCTATACCTTCCCTACATCCCTGCATCATCTACAGATTCCTGGTGCGGAGAGGAATCCAAGAGAAGTGCTGAGGGCAGAAGTGGGTATCCACTCCATGTAGGATCAAAAACATGCACCACCTGGCTGGGTGCACTTCTTTAATCCTGACACTCAAGAGGCAGAGGCATGCCGGGCGGTGGTGGCACACGCCTTTAATCCCAGCACTCGGGAGGCAGAGCCAGGTGAATCTTTGTGAGTTCGAGGCCAGCCTGGGCTACCAAGTGAGCTTCAGGAAAGGCACAAAGCTACGCAGAGAAACCCTGTCTCCAAAAACCAAAAACCAAAAACCAAAAAAAAAAAAAAAAAAAAAAAGAGGCAGAGGCAGGAGGATCTGTCTCTATGGTAGAGGCCAGCCTGGTCTACACAAGCAGTTTAAGGCTATCCCTGACTATATAGTGAGACCCTGTCTCAAAAAAGCAAAATGAAGTAAGACTTCTGCTATATTAATCACAACTCTCTGTGAGCTATGTGACCCACCCTATTATTGTTGGTTAACATTACTACCTCAGTCTACAAGAGGTCAATCTCACAAGTATCCGAGGAGAAACTTACAAAACAAAATCCAGAGCACATTATTAAGAGACATTTGAGGGACAAAAATACAGTTTTCTGAGAAGTAATTCTTTTAAGCAACTTCAATGCAAATTAGAAAATTTACTAGCATCAGAAAGTTTCCCACAGCTAATATACAAATATTGATGGCTTCACTCAAATTTTTAAAAGCAAAACTTCCATGAGTATAAAATATCTATTAAACAGCTATGGTACTTAAAAATATCAATTACCTTGAAAATAAAATTCATGGTTTCTCTTTCCCACAATCTGAAAAGATTCTATAGAAAAGCACATTACTCTCTTGCTGTCCGGCTTCCTGGGTGATTACCCAGTCTGCAAAGAGTTCAACTGAGTATTTTTTAACATATTTATTTCAAAATTCACATCTTCTAATGGCTCAAAGAGGGGGAAAGAGTGAGGGAGAGAAGGTGGAGGCAGAGGCATAAGCAACAATTTGTGAAAACCTGGTCATACAATACACAAAATAGGCCTGGCTTGATGGCTCACCTTTAATCTCATCACTTGGGAGGCAGAGACAGGCAGATCTCTCTGAGTTGAAGGCCAGGCTACTCTACATAGTTAGTTCCAGGTCAGCCAGGGCTACCCAGTGAGACCCTGTCTCAAACAAGCAAGCAAGCAAGCAAGCAAGCAAGCAAGCAAGCAGGCAAACAAACACAAAATGAAAAACAAAAGCAAAAACACCACCCTATGGGGGCTGTGTGAGTTGGCTCAGCAGTTAAGAGCACTTGTTGCTGGAGAATTTGGGTTCAGTTCCCAGCACCCACAGTGGTTTACAAGTCCTGTAACTCTGGTTTTGAGGGGATCTGATGATCTCTTCTGTCCTCTGCATGTACCAGGCACACACATGATGCATATGCATACATGATTGTTCTGTAAGCAAACATGCATACATATGGGAATAAATAAAAAAATTTTAAAAAGCTGTCTGTTAACAACATACACCTTTAACCCCAGCAGAGGCAGGATCTCTGTGAGTTCCAGGCCAGCCAAGGTTACATAGTATGACCCTGTCACCAAAACAAACAACCAAAAACAAACAAACACATAAATAAAAAAGAAGAAAAGAACTGCCTATGGCCAACTAACAAGTTTAGCATCTAAAGATGAGTTAACTGTAAATTTTGTGATTTGCGAATACTTTCATTGTTGCTGTATTTAGGAGATGCCGCAGAGCTGTTCAAGGCTTTTAAACAACCACCAGAACCGTGCTTCTAAAAAGCAGTGTTGCTGGGTCTGCACAGACTTGCGACTGAAGCTACTCCAGAGACTGAGGCAGGAGGATCACAAATTCAAGGCCATCCTGGGATACACAGTGAGTTCTCAAGACAGGCTCATGCAATTTAGTGAGCCCTTGCCTCAATATTTAAAAAGTAAAAAGACAACTGCAGAAACAGGTTTGGTGACAGAGGGCATGGCTAGCACACGCGAGGCCCTAGGTTCAATCCCTAGTACTGTAGGTTAAAAAAAAAAAAAGAAACGAAAGAAAGAAAACAAAAAGGCAAAGTGTTAAATGGAGCGGCCAAATATAAAGCAAGGAATGCCATAGCCAAAGAAATCTTTTTCTCCCTTTGCCATGCTTGAGACTGAGCTGAAGACCATGTGTGTACTAGGCAAGTGCTCTACTAGTGTGCTCATGGGTAGCCAAGGGATCTTTAGTCTGATCTAGGGTAAACTTTTAAATTTTTATCTATTTATTAAAATGTGTATGACATGTGAGTGAATGTGGGTGTGCACATGACATAACTCATGCGGAGGTTAGAGGACAGTACTTGGGAGGTCATTCCTTCCTCTCACCTCTACATGGGTTTCAGGAATCACACTCAGGTTACGGGAATTGTCTGGCAAGTGCTTTTACCCAATAAGCTCCCTAGCAGGACCCATAAATACATTTTTATGAGTTGTTCTGGGTTATAAGATAAATCCATTCGTAAGCTGGTAGATAGATCCTTTTTTGTTGTTGGAGACAGGATCTTCTGTATCCCAGAATGGCTGTGAATTCACTATATACTTAAAGATGAACTTGAACTTCAGATCTTTTGCCTCCATCTTTGAGTGCTGGGATTCAGGTATGATGCATTACCATACCTAGTTTATGCTATGTAATACTGAAAAAGGAAAAGGAAAGGGCAGAATGAAAGAGGCCAAATTCATCATCACATTAAAAACCAGTATTCAGCTTGAAAATCACTTATAATAAATCTTCTTTCCATGGGTATCAAAGAAAATAGTATCAAGCCAGGCAGTGGTGGTGAATGACTTTAAATCCCAGCTCAGGGGTTAGAGGCAGGTGGATCTCTGAGTTTGAGGACAGCTGGTCTACAGAGCAAGTTCTAGGACAGTCAGGACTACACAGAGAAACCCTGTCTCAAACAACAACAGCAAACACTCCAAAAAGTATCAAAACTAAATTAAAAGCCTTTCTGAATGAAACATTTTATCTGAAATGAGCTCTCCAAAAACATGGTATGATGAAGCTTCATCCCTTCTGGGTGTAGTGAAGGTGTTTCCAGAGATGTTTAACTGAGGGGAAAGCCATGCTGAATGTGGGTGGCCTTACCCTATGGGCTAGGGTCTTACACCAAATGAAAAGGAAAACGGTGACAGCAGGGGCACAGCATTCATCTTCCTGCTTCCTGAGTGTGACACAATGTGACCAGCTGCCTCACACTCTCCCACCACACCCCATGATGGACTCCCTCAAACTATGGGCCTAAGCAGACCCTTCCTTCTGCTTTTGCCAGGTGCTTGGTCACAGCAGTAGGAAAAGTAACTACTACACATAGTACAGCACAATATACTAACAACTATCTGCTCATGCTGTTCTGAAAAATCATCATGCAAGGCATGGTGGTGCATGCCTTTGATCCCATCCAAACCAAACGTCATGGCCTTTATTTATTAGTTTTTAAATTTAGTTTATGTATATGAGTGCTCTATCTGCATGTACAACTTAATGCCAGAAGAGGGCATCAGATCCCACTAGAGATGGTTGTGAGCCACCATGTGGGTGCTGGGAATTGAACTCAGGACCTCTGGAAGAGGAGCCAGTGCTCTTAACCACTGAGCCATCTCTCCAGCCCCCATGGCTTTTTTTACTCACCCATTAAATACATTATGTAATCAAAGTTGTGTAATTTAAATGTAGTAATTAAGGCAATAAACTTGGCTTATCTTATTTGCTATAGTAACTCTCTTAAGGTGGATATCCTCAAAAAAAAAAAAAAAAAAAAAAAGATTGTATTAGACATACCAATAACAAAACTCCACTGAAAAGGGATGGAGAGAGATGGCTCAGTGGGTAAGAACACTTGCTGCTTTTCTAAAGGACTTGAGCTCAATTCCTAGCACCTACACCAGGTAGCTCATAACCACCTCTAACTCTGGCTCCAGGCAATCTGATATTCTCTTTTGGCTTTTATATATCCACAGACATGTGGCATACAAACATGCAGACACACACATAAATAAAAGTCAAACAAATCTTTATAAAAGCAGTATTAGAGTAATATAAGTGTTTATTAATCTAAATATTTATATAATTATAAATATTTAACAAACTAAAAATTTATAAATATTTAATAACAAACTAATATTAATAGTTTAGCACAGAAATTTCTCAATATCAGAAATCTTTTGTTTTGTTTGTTTGCAGGTGTTTGGAATGTTTTTGTTTTGTTTTGAGAAAAGATTTCAAGTAATCCAGGCTAGCTTAGACCTCACTATGTGGCTGAAGGTCCCTGAATGATTCTCCTGCCTCCATCTCCTAAGTGTTGGGATTATAGGCATGAATCATTACACTCAACTTAAAGTCCTTTTTTTTTTTTCCTTTCTGGCAGCCACGGGGAAATCAAACCCAGGGCCTTGCACACAATAGGCAAAGTGACCTACCACTGAGCTACAATCCCAGCACCAGAGTCCATTATTCTTAACAGAATGTACAGAAGCCTAAGTCTTCCTGTTAATAAAACTTAGTTGTACTGAAATAAGCATCCAGAATATAATGTTGTGCTGAGTAATTGTTGTGGTCAATAAATTAAATGGGAAACAAAGAAAGAATGGACCAGCTAATAAAGTAAGTTTAGTCTTTATCCTTATAAGAATTTTCTCTGTGATCTTGAGTAAATTATATAACTTTTGTGCTCCATCTGCCCTCCTTCCATAATTAATAAAGGGTATTTATATAGCCTGTCTTACCAATAAATAAGCAATTTTGGGAGCAATTTCCAAACAAATTTGGAAAAACACTAAGTTAGAGTCTGTCTGGGAGCTGAGTATAGACCACAACGGCAGAGTATTTCTCTGGGTCCAATCACCAGTATAACTGGGGTGGAGTGGGTGGGTGGGGTATGGTGGAATGGCAGGACAGAAACCACAAAACAAACAAATGAAAACTTTATTTTCTCCCGACTCTCACAGAGGGTAATTTCTGCTTAGTAACTTCAATACAGGGTAACAGAGCAGACCCAGAATGAATGAATCAACAAGTGAATGAATGAATCAATGAATGAATGAATGAACAGAAACCAACAAATGAGGGCTGGGACTACACTTTAGTGCTTACCTAGTAAGTTGCAAGACCCTTGATTCCATCCTTAGTGCCAAACCAAACCACAACAACAAAACCTCAGCATTTAGGGGGCTTCTAGAGAATGGTTAAGATATCACACAAGACACTCAAATTTATGAAACCCTCTAAAATATATATGTGTGCAGAACCCCCCCTCCCCACAAGGATTCCTGAGCTCTGGAAGAAGTCAACTCAGGGCAGGTGTTACCAGAGAAGGCCTCTCAAGGTAAAGAAGGTTTGTTTAGGAAATGGGCATCCTTTAAAGAGCAGAACTTTCATTGGTGTCTAGGAAATACTCTTAAAGCCCTTTCATTGTTTTTCCCAACTTCCTATTTCTCATGAGACTTTGACCTTGACTTCTGTTACTGTGTAAACCACAGTCCGCTTCAGGAGCACTGCTCAGGGATAGCAAAAGAACCCACAGAATAATACTATAAGCACCTTAAAGCCAGCAAGATCTGCGATCAAGTCTTAAACTCCACGTTGAGTTGTACTGACATGGCTGATCTGAGTAAAATGGAGACAACATGCTACAAGTGGAAATGGCGCCGGCGATGGAGAGCTGGCTCAGTGGGAAAGAGCCCTAACTGCTCTTCCAGAGGACCCAGGTTTGATTAGCAGCATTCACAAAAACAGCCCACAACCATCTGTAACTCCAGGTCCAAGGGAGTGATGCCTTCTTCCGGCAGCTATGGGAATCAGGCATGCATGTGGTGCACAGACGGACATGCAGGCAAAACATTCATACACATAAAATAAAAATAAGTAAATCTTAAAAACAACCCAGTAACCTAGGTGTAGACCTACCTTGAATACAGAAAGCCTTTGACAAATGGAACTGTGGTTTTTATAGGACAAGATTGTGGGGTACGAGAGTGGGTGGGGGCCATCAAGAAAATCTCCTGAATTACTTCTGCCCTTTCACTGAGACCAAATAGATGTCTGGCATTCTAATTCCCTAAAGAGGAATGGATGCCATCAACCCATCTAAAATGTAAGTGCATTAGACAGACCAGAGCAAAGTTAGGATTTATATTGTGAGCTATTTTTAAAACTGCCAGCTTAGCAAATTAAATGGCTGTGAAGATCTCCTGGTTTCCATTCACAACAAACACACGACAGTGCACTCTCCTTCAATGAGATCTCCTGGTTTCCATTCACAACAAACACAAGACAAGACACTCTCCTTCAATGAGTCTGGCCTGCTGGCAGCACAGTCTATTCTGCATAATTCATTCCTAAGGGGTTAGGAAACATCATTTTCTTAAGATACACCAAAATAAATGATTTTCTAGGGAAAAAAAAAAGAGGGAAAAATACGAAGAAGAGGAGTTTTTCTTTACAGATTTTTGGTAAATCCTATGAATCACCATCCCGTTCAATTTAGGAAACTACTGTCTAAATAAAACTCGAGTTTGTCAGTGCTTTAAGCCCGTCTTAAGTGTTTTTCCTTTTTTAAAAGGGCATATGAAAAACTGGTCTGCTTTGAAACACAATTTTCTAAATCCTATGACAGATGAGGGAAAATAAAATCTATTCAGCACCACTAAAAAGCCACACCAAAGGTGACAAACTGAATTTTAAAACCATTCACCTCTTCAGAAGTTGGAGGTGATAAATCCTGAACTACTGAGAATGTTGGCTAAGTTAATGGTATTCACAGCCCCTGTTCCATCAGATAAAAACTATTTAAATAATGATCCAAAGTGTCAATTATCACTGGAATTGAATTTCAGGAAGTATTATGCACACACTTGGGGTGTGTAGATAGCCCTTAATTGAGCCTCCTTCATGAAGATATTGCTAAGGGAAGGAAGCCCCATTTCATACTTTCTTTGGAAAACACCCAAACTTAATTAGTTCAATTTGGAACATCCTGAGCCTTAAAGCCTTTGCTTAAGCATAACATAAATTCTGATTAGCCAAGTGTGAAAACCAACAAAGCCAACTTTCTTGTCCCTCTAGTTAGTCTATAAATAGAAGTACTGCATCAACAAAGCAACTGGTGTGCTCTCCTATATCTCCGATGTACACACAGCCCAGGAAACTTGCTCTCAGCACACTGAACCAAGTGCGTCCGAGGCTCTGTAAAGGACCCTTTTAATAAACTGTGACTCACTGTTTGCTTTCTTCTCCAGGAGGTGGAGTCTTGCCATGCCCTTCCATTACAAAATCCTCCTGTTCCACCTGCAAAGGCAAGCACCACGGGTCAGCAGCAGTTAGAACTGTGATGTGACTTTCTCCAGTGCCAGGCCCTGCTCTGTGCACACCCACAGGGCCATGTCACTACAGTGTCTAAAACAGAAGTGAGGGCCTGAGACTTTCACTCTCCAGGTTTGTTCACAGCATTTCTCCTTGGGTGAACAGATTTGCAGGATGAAAAAGGAAGAGTGTTGATCAGCAACTCATGCAACTCTGACAAAGGATTAGCATCTGGAACATAAAAGACTATCTAAGAGTCAATGAGAAAATACCAGCCCATGAAAAACCTGCAAACTACTGGTGGGAGTTTCACTGAAGAGAACACATACATGGTCCCTGAACATTCGAAAAGCTGCTTCATTTCATGTCTGTCAGGAAAATACAAATTAAAACCACAAAGAGATACCATTTCACAACCACCAGACTGGGTAAATGACAAAGCCCAGCATCCTGGAGTGTTAGCAGAGGTGAGGAGCATGGCAACTCTCTACTCCTAGTGGGAGGGAAAACTGGTACAACGACTTTGAGAAAGTTTGCCCTTACTTGGTATGTTTGAATACACACTCACCATACAAACTTCAAATACATTTCTAGGTATGTGCTCTGAAGAATCTTTTACACATATATGAAAGTATCTATTTGATATTATATTTTCTGGCCCCCCCATGCCTCAATCAGCCCCCCACCCCCACCCCCCGCCCCGCTCTAAGACAGGGTTTTCTCTCGGTAGACCAGACTGGCTTTGAACTCAAAAAAAACCACATACCTCTGCCTCCCAAGTGTTGGAATTAAAAGCATGCCCAGCAGGCAATAACATTTTTAATAGAAGAAAATGCAGAAATAAATATTCACTGACAATAAAGTAGGTTAGGACATTTTTAGCTACATACTCAACACAACTAAGTTACAAAAATCTAACCTTTGCTGAGAGAAGCAAATCATAAAAGAGTACCTCCATCCCTTTGTATCCACAGAGGACTGGCTCCAGGATTCTCAAGGATACTAAAATCTAAGGAGGCGTAGGACAAAGTGGTACAGAATTTGCATACAACCTATACTAAGATAACACAATATATACCACTTGGTCCAGATTTTCATTTTAAAATTTTATTATTTGTGTATGTATGTACATACATACATATGTGGGAAGGTCAGAGGACAACCTGTGGGGGAGTTGGTTATCTCCTTCTACCATGTGGAGCCTGGGGATTAGACTCAGTGGCTTGGCAACAAGAGTTTTTACCCACTGAGTCTTCTCACCAGACCAATATATTCTTTTTTGTTTAGAATAAGATTTCATGTAGTCCTGGCTGGAACTGAACTTGCTATCGACCTGAGACTAGCCTTGAACTTCTGATTCTCCTGCCTCTAACTAATCTCAAGTGCTGGGAAAACATGAGGCAATCATCATGCTCAGCTCTAGAGCTCTTTTAACACCTAATACAAAATGAATGCTGTATGAATAGCTGTCATTGTTTACAAAACAACAAAACACCTGTACATTCTCAGTGTAAGTACAATCTCTTCTCATACATACATACGTGTGTGTGTGTGTGTGTGTGTGTGTGTGTGTGTATTAGTATAAAGAGTAGAACCCAGTGCCTCACGCATGGTAGGCAAGAATTCTATGACTGAGCTAGAGCCCCTACCTATTTCCCCTGGCCCCAAGTATTTTCTAACTATAACTAGCTGCGTGTTTTGAATAAGGAACTCATACAGGAAGAATGGTCTATACAAATATGGTATGATTATTTATGAATATGTACAAACACACACATGTATATATATATATATATACAAACTCTTGTTATATATAGCCCAGGCTGGCTTCAAACTTATAATCTCCCTTCTTCAGTCTATATACAACTATTTACTTAAAGAAATCTTTATATTTTATGTGTATGGGTGTTGTGCCTACATTTATGTCTGTGCACCACATATGTGCCTAGTGCTCATGGAGGCCAGAATCATTGGATCCCCTGGAATTAGAGTTACAGATGGTTGGAAGTTGCCATGTGGGTGTTTGGAATCAAACCTGGTCCTCTGAAAGAGCTGCCAGTGAGCTTAACCTCTAAGACATTTCCCCAGCACTATTATATACAGTTTTAGACACTGAAAGCTTGAGCATTCCCAATCTGAAAATTTTGTTATTTTGAAACTTGAAGTTTCAGTGTTGAAAGCACTTCAGATTTCTAGATTAGGGATGCATGATCTGTAAATGCTATACACATATCTCAAAACCCAAAAGCTTTAAAGATAAAGGAAATTCAACACACACACACACACACGTGTGTGTGTGTGTGTGTGTGTGTGTGTGTGTGTGTGTGTGTGTATATACATAAGTGAAGAGTTGACTATTAAGAAAGGTAATGATTACTATGAAATCTAGGGTAGTGATTATTTTAGCAAGGGAGAGAATATGATGAGGGAGGGGATTCATTCAGGGAGGATGCATGGGGCTATCTAGGATATGATTATCTTCTATTTCTTGGTTTAATTCCAGCACTCAGGAATCAGAGTCAAGCGAATCTGAGTTTGAGGCCAGCCAGAGCTACACTATGTGGGGGAGGGGGTTCTTCGTAATTATTCTTTTAATTATATATGTGTGTATGTATGTATGTGTGTAATTAATATATATATATATATATATATATATATATATATATTCTTAATACATAGTTTATATAAATTTCAAAGAAATTTTTACTTCCAGTAAACATCTGGAACAGGCATTTTTACGGCTCCATACATTCACAACAGAGAAAGTGACAGAGATAGAGATACTCTATGAATGGGCTTATCAGTCCGTGAGAACTACCTCCCAAAGGCATAATTTAAACACAACAGAAACAAAACACGACTAAGGGAAGGGGTGACGGCTCAGTGCTTCAGAGCAATTGCTGCTTCTGTAGAGGACCTGGGTTTGTTCCCAAGTACCCACATGGTGGCTCACAATCATTCCAGGGTATCTGATACCCTCTTCTGTGCTTGCAGATACCCTCTGCAAGCACAAGGAACTCACATGGTGCACATGGAGACAGACATTCAGGCCAAACATTCATATACAAAATAAAAATTAATAAATCTTTAAAAACAGACATGTCCAGAGATGGGATCACTCCCAATTTAGAAAAAAAAAATCCATTTTTTATGGGACCTAGTGATGTGGAAGACAGACAAGTATTATGGGGTAGTCAGGGTTAGGCACTTGCCACCAAGCCTGACAATGAGTCTGATCCTTGGAACCCACACAGTACAAGGAGAGAACTGACTTCAGCAAGTTGTCCTCTGATTTTCACACATACAATGTGGCATGCATGTAACCACATCACATACTACATAAAAACAAAATAAACACAAGTGCTTTTCAAAGTCACTAGCCAGGTATGGTGGCTCATGGATGTGATCACGACACAAATGCAGGGGTAGCACTGCACGTTTGAGGCTAGCTTGGTCTGTACAATGAGTTCCAGACAGCCACGGCTATGCAGCAAGTATTTTGTGCTGTGTATTTTGTGCATTTAACCATACAAATGTCATCTTTTAATCACGTAGAACAAGGTGTTTTACTGCTAATCAGTACTATAATACCACAATGATGCTAAGCAGCAATAACAGAACGTCTCACCAAACCCTCTGTATCAGCTCCAGACTTCACCACCAGCCCTCATGTTTGAGCTGGTGGCCCAAGAGATCCAAAATGAAACACTACCTTAGTTCCTAAATTTCTTCTCCTATTTATACCCTCTAGTTTTCCCTTTGTCCATTTTTGCACACTTTCATGTGTATGGTGTGCACACGAGTGTGACATTTGCAGGTGTGGGTACACATGCAATGTTGTATATTCATGTGAAGGCCCAAGGTCAATGTCAGGAATCATCCTTGGCCGCTTTTCCACCTTAAGCACCGAGGCAGGGTTTCTCTCAATCAAACCCACAGTCTGTTGGTATGATTAGTCTCACTAGCCAGCTTTCTATAAGGATCTCATCTCTACCTTCCAAGGCTGGAATTATGAAAGGGCTGCCACACCCACCTGGCATTCATGTGTGTCTGGGAACCCAAAGTCCTGTGCTCATGCTTGTGTAGCATGCACTCTGGCCACTGAACCCTCTCCCTAGCCTCCAAGATCTCCTGATTCTTATGTGAATAGTACCACATGTACTAAGATCCCTTAACAAGAAACCTATAATTATACGGGAGACTTAATTTCTCTTCCTTAATCTCACATTCAATGAGACTCCAAGACTTACTTGTCCCTGCGGCATTGAGCAGGTGTTAAGCATTGTTAAAGCACTCTTAAAAACTGTTAAAATCATGATTAGTGTTGGTAAGTTCTTCAAGTTCTTCTCATAAGCACTCCATCTGAAGTTCATTTTCTTGTACATAAGCAAATATTGGGGGTGGGTCGTCGTGTTCACTCACTAATGTTGAGCTACTGTAATCTCCCTTGCTGCCCCGTCTTCCTTAAGCAAAAGGACTGTCGGTCCAACAGCCAGATGCCTGCTCTTACTCCAGCACCAGCTGTTTTAAACACTCCTCTGACACATTCAGGAAAACACATGATGGTCCAGCTGCGTGCTTTGGCTCCTGTAAGTACAAGGCCCAGCAAGGACTGTTTCAAACAGATGTTTGGCCATCAGAAACCTCAGAGAATCGAGGTGACCCTGCAGCCAGAGAAGGTGCACTTTCCCTAGTGGCCTACCAGAGAGAATTCCGTGATTGGCAGGAGAGGGACACTGCTGACTAGTGCAAACACAAACCCTCATTTGCACAAGAGCTTTGCTATGATGGGTACAAATACCCCTTCTCTGGCTGTATAAGTAAGCAGACTTGGTTGAACACTATACTCATAAAAGGCTCTTCACAAGCAGTTTTTCTTTGCCCTTTCAGGCTCAGTTGGAAATGAGAAAACAACAGTGAAGCAGTGACAGGCAGTAGAGAGGCAGCAATAGCGGAACAGCTGGAAGGCAGAGCTGAGAAGCCACAAGTCGCCAGATGCCTGAAGCTGAACAGAAGGCAGAGCTGAGCAGTGGGTAGGCTGAGCTGTACACACAGAAACACATGCACATGCATACACCACACACATGCAGAAAACAACAACAAAAGGTAGTTGTCATCTGAAGAATGACAGCTGAATTACTCCTTTGGTCTTCATATATACCCACACACATGTACCTGCACACACAAAAACAAGACACTGCAATTCATAACACAACAATTTCCATCTCAGGTAAGGTGTTTCAGTCAGCAACCGCTGGTGTTGCGTGATGTGACAGCATCTGCAATGCAAAGCATGCACGTTGTGTGTCAGAATCAAGGCTGCACTGGAGCTGGCCAATCCAACAGTGGCAAGCACTGCCCCAAACACCTTGTGTCCAGCATACATTGGACTCTGCATTAATTTTTGTTTGATACATGTCCAGAAATCGTTTATTGTAGTCAAATTTTCACAACCCTCACATTCTCGACCTGTCTCAAACAGGTGGCCTATCTCTCTTTTACTTCAGCTAGGAAACAGGCAGACTGGGCTCTGGGCCTCACCAACAATCTGTATTGCTTCACCCCAACATCCACTCTGAAAATGAAAAAATCCTAAAATTGGACTTTGCCCACAAAAATTCCCCTACTTCTCCCTTCCACTAAAATTTACAAGAAGTCTTCATAACTTGTTTTCAGGGGGCTCTTTTCAGAAGTCCCTTTGGATTGTAACACACAGGAACACAGAATATTTCCTTCTCAATATCCCAAATTTGCTCCTCAGCTGACTTGCTCTTAGGACGTCCCTGTCTTGCCAACCCCGTTTCATCTACAACATCTGCCCCCGGGTCGCAGAGCACTGCTGTAGAAAGTGACCAAGTCCGTCTTCCTTCCACCTCCGTGCTGCCTGGAGGGCCACCGGCCTCTGGAGCCTCCTGGCTGTCACTTTTATTTTCTAGGGACATCTAGCACTTCCTTCTCTGTCCTCCACCTCTACCCTGCAGAGCCTCCTACAGTGCCTTCTATGACCCTTTGTTCTATTTTCCCTTGGGGTGAGCTTGGGATAGACAGAAACAACGTAATCTTTGTGGACAGAACACAGTCCTCCAACATGGGCATTCATTCATTCAATGCACTTTCCAAAGCCCTTTTTCCAAAAGGTAGACACTAGGTTGAAGGAATGAATGAATGTCCCATCTACACAACCACATTTCTCCTACACAGTTAGTACTTTTTCTACAATTCCCATCCACAAGGCCTAAGACTTTCTTGAGAACTTATTCCACACAAAGCCTCTCTTTTATTCCTCTGAACTTAACTACAAACCTGTGTTTTTTACTCATCCCCTCCCCTTCCTCTACTGCTCTGCCAGGCCAACGTCATTCCCTGTATCCCAATCTTGATCTAAACTAACTTCTCCGCTTTCTCTGGGTCTTCCTCCCTGTGTAAGGTACTCTTCTTTCTCTTGCACCCATTCCCCATCGTCAGTAAGCCCGTCTCTTCAATAGACACGTGGCTTGCAATCTCTCTTAATCTAAAAATTTATTTTTGGCTTTGTGGTGCCTCAAATTATCCCCTATTAATTAAAACAACAACAACAACAAAAAAAAACCCTATCCTATCTTTTACCACCTGCAACTCAAAATCTTCTAGCCTCCCAAATGCTAGGATTACAGGTATGTGTCACCCCAGACAGTTCTTCCTCCTCCTCCTCCTTCTTTTTTTTTTTAAGATTTATTTATTTTTGGTGGCATACACCTTAAATCTCAGCACTTGAGAAGCAGAGGCAGGTGGATTTCTCTGAGTTTGAGGCCAGCCTGGTCTACAAAGTAAGTTCCAGGACAGCCAGGGCTGTTACACAGAGAAACCCTGTCTCAAAAAAAAAAAAATTATTTTTGTGTTTGACTGTTTTGCCCACATGTCTGTAAGTATACCAGATGCATGCAATGCCTGCAGAAGCCAGAAGAGGGAGCCTCTGGACTGGAGTTAGTCAGCTGTGAGCTGCCATAGTGCTGGGAACCAAATGCTAGTCCTCTGCAACTGCTGAGCCACCTCTCTAGGCTCGTGCCTGTTTTAACTACCCAAATCTGTATGAGCAGACCACAGTCAGTATTTCTATTTCTTACTAGTAGCCTGATTTTTTAAATTATTTAAATTAGCAATGAAGATTGCTTCACTGCCTGATTAACTGATTTCTACAAAGCTGGGCAAGTGCTCTACCCTAACTCGTGTGTGTGTGTGTGTGTGTGTGTGTGTGTGTGTGTGTGTGTGTTTAAATATCAAATAACTCCTCACCAATCCTTTTCTCCCTTTCTTTTCTAGCCTCCCAATGTAAGTCATGATTTTTCTTTAAATCAGTGTTCATATCAAACATTGCTACTAGTAAGTAAATAACACATACAGCTGAGTCACATGGATTGATATAACTCAATTATCTTTCTGTACAAGCCTCCCTCCCCAAAAAGCAGCAGAGAGAGCTTGCATGCTACCATAGTTGCTACCCAGAAGTTACATGGCACTCTAAATTCTGTTTGGGGTACCCTGTTGTTTTTCTAAAACCTTCTGTGATACTTAGTTTCCTTAAAATGCAAACCACTAAGTACAGCTCTCTTCGCTGACTGAACTTGTACTGGACAGGTACTTCAATCAAGTGCCTCGCTCCTTCAGGTGCAGGGCATTTCCTCTCCTTAGTGACAATTTCCTCCCCTCTACTTTCTGTTCTCTCTCCTCTTAGAAATCCTGTTACTTAATGTTCAGTTCTGGGGTTGATCCACTTTCTTTTCACTTCTCCATGTATATCTGACCAATATTTTTCATCTTTCTTTCTGAGGATTTCTCCCAACTTTATCTTCCAACACATAGCATACATGCGTATTTTGTATGTGGTACTGGAGAAGGAACCCAGAATCTGATACAAGCTCGATAGGTACTCTAGTACTGTAGTAGTACACTCTTAGCCCTCATACCCATTTACTGTACAATTGACTGGCATTAAGCATATTCACATTGCTGTGTAATGACTACTCTCCATCACCAGAACTTATAAACAATGTTTCTCATCTGAAATCCAGCATTATTTAACAACACTCGGTCTCTAGAAGCTGCCATCCACTGTGCCTTGAGTTTCTACAAATACGACAACTCCAGGTTAAGTAGGATGATACGTTTGTCTTTTTGTAACTGCTTATTTCAATTAGCATAGTATCACCTATGTTGCAAGCATGTGTTGGGGATTTTCTTCCTTTTTGAGGATAAATTGTGTTCCATATGTATATGCCACATTTTTATCCATTATTCACCCATTAAAAACATTTTAATTGCTTTTCATTTTTTGGACTTTGTAAATGACACTGTTACAAACACGGGTGAGCAAGTATTTGTTTGCATCCCTTTTTTCAATTCCCAATAAATGTATATGATTATGATTTGTGTGTGTGTGTGTGTGTGTGTGTGTGTGTGTGTGTGTGTGTGTGTGTGATGCCATGGTGTGTATGTACAGGTCAGAGACTACCCTGTGGAGTCAGTTCTCTGTTTCTGCCTTTATGTGGCTTACCAGGCATGGTGGAAGAACCCTTATCTACTGATCCAACTTGCTGGCTCCCCAATGAATTGTTTTGTTTTGTTTTGTTTTTCAAGACAGGGTTTCTCTGTGTAGTTTTGCGCCGCCTACTGAATTTTTATTACTCTTATTATTCCCTGACCTCTCCTAACACTTAATAAAGGAGCCACTATCCTTTTGAAATTCTTTTCTGCCTTGTACTCCCATATAGACTTCCATTATATTTCCCTTTCTGTCCCTCACCCAATATTGGGGCCTGTGGAATGATTACTTAGACTCGGAAAGCTTTTCCCCAATACTGTTACACGAAAGCTTTCTCTCCATCATTTAGACATCCGCTCCTGTGCCACTCTCTCTGACTGCAGCTGAAGCACCTTCCATACTCAATCACTCTCTTGACGAACACAGATCACTCAGAAGGACCTCTTACTTGTTCGTGTGTTTTGCTGTCTGGTTCTGCATCAACAATGCAAATTCCTGAGTCAGACACTCTGAATGTCTTCTTCACTGTAAGCCTGGCACAAATACGATATCTGATAAAGCTATGCTGACTGAATTCTAGTTCTTGTTTCCCTATTCCCTAAGCATGCATTTCTCCCAGCATCTGTCCTTGAACATGTCTCTCCACATTCTGCCACAGCAATTTAATCTAATCTCACATGTTCACCTATTACATCTGGGTGATTCCCGATTCTGTCTTGCATCCTCAGCCATCCTATCCTTCAGTCATATGTCTTTATCTGGAGGACAGATTCAGCAATAAGGATAGTATACCGTGTGGGAAACAGCATTCTTTCTCTTCATTTCCAAACTTGTTTTTCTCATGGGTCTTGTTGTTACTGAGGGTTAGGATCAGAGCTGGAGCCTTGACAGCCCTAGTAAGTGAGGCCCTGCTACCAGTCCTCAATAAGCCAATCGAACAGGTAAGTAATGGGGAAAAGCAGAGAAAGGCAATTTAGAGAATGTAGCCACAATGGAAAGAGAAGCAAAGAGCTTGAGTGACCTGATCCACCCAGCTCCAGTGCATCTTTGGGGTCCTGACATGAGGCGTGTATTTAAACAGAAGGTCTCAAAGTTCTACCTCTGCTTCCCAAATGCTGGAATCAGAGGCATATGCTTCCATGAAAGTTGAAAAATTAATGAAATTCAATTTAACAACTGTCCTGCTGCTTTTTACATCCTACTGAGAAATTTTCACAACCTCACAGGGCCATGAAAGACATGTTCCATGTGTCTTCCAAAGACTTTATACTTTTGGCCCCACACTCAGATCTATGGATCACCTCAACTGGGTTTTATGTATGGTAGGTAACATGGAGGTCCATGCAGTCACATATGGTTACCTAGTTATTCTAGCATTCTTTTCTCTCTCTCTCTCTCTCTCTCTCTCTCTCTCTCTCTCTCTCTCTCTCTCTCTCTCTCTCTCTCTCTCCCCCTCCCATTCTCTCTCTCTCCCTCCCATTCTTTCTCTCTCTCTCTCTCTCTCTCTCAGATAATTCTTCAGCGCCATGTGTGCCACCATGTTTCCTACCATGATAATGGAATAACTTCTGAAACTGTAGCAAGCCCCAGTTAATTAAATGATTTTTTTTTTTGGGGGGGGGGGTAAGAGTTGCCTTTCTCCTGGTGTCTTTTCACAGCAACAGAACACTGACTAAGACAATTACTTTTTGTGTTTCTCAGTGCTGGGAATAAACCCAGGGGGTCTTGTAAATGCTTAGCTTATGTTCTAGCCCCAAGCTCTACCCCATCTCAAGAAGAAAATTTAGACGAACAACAAATTTCAGTGAAATAGCCATTTAAGATCAATTTGACATTTCTTCTTAGAGAGAGGCGAGAAGCTTCTAATACTTAAGAAGTAAAGGAAATTAACCCTGAGCTTCTCAGGAAGCTCCTGGCATGTACAATATCCATAAGGCCGTTCCCCAAGATGTAATAACTGCTGGAAAAGAAGATACTCTTACATAGAAGCTACCTGTAAGTTGCCAAGGGGACTCCAGGGATGGAGGTTTCATGAGGTATCACCCAGGCTTGGCTTTTGGTGATGCAGGGACTAGCGAGTCACCCATGCTCTTGTAAACAACTCTGACAAACTAATGGAAAACTAACAATATGCTACAAAATGAAGGACTATGAAAACATTATAGTAAGTGAAAGAAGTTCCTCACAAGAGAAAAAAAAACATATGATTTTATGTATATAAAATATCCAGCCAGGTGGTGGCGGCGAATGCCTTTAATCCCAGCACTTGGGAGGGAGAGGCAGGTGGATCTCTGTGAGTTCGAGGCCAGCCTGGTCTACAGAGTGAGTTCCAGGACAGCTAGGGCTACACAAAGAAATCCTGTCTTGGAAAAAAAAATATCCAGAACACACAATTCCATTTAGGCAGGGAGTTGATTAATAGTTGCCTTAGGCCAGAGGAAATGAATGGTGAGTGATGGCTACAGACCTAGAATTTTCTTTTGGGAGTAATGAGAATATTCTAAAATTGTACTAGTTATTTGTCTTGGTTAGTTTTTTTTCTTTTAAAAATTTATTATTTAATTTCCTGGTTAATTTTAACTGTCAACTTCATACAATCTATTATCACCTGGGAAAAGAATCTTAATTGAGGAAATGCCTGTATCAGATTTGTCTCTGAGTATGTCTGTGGCAGACTGTCTTCACTGTTAATTGATGCCCACTGTGGGCAGCAGCATTCACTAGACAGGAAGTCCTGAATTGTGTAAGATAACTAGCTGAGCATAAATCTGCCTGCCAGACAGCAAGCAGCATCCTCCATTTTCCCTGCCTTGTTTCTTTGGCTTTGAAGTGGGTTCTTTGGTCAGAAACAATAATATATGAAATAGCAAGCAGTCCTATTTTCATGATCCTGCCTTGACTTCCCTCAGTGATGGACAGTGAATTAGATTTGTAAGTCAGAATGTTTTATCACAGCAAGAGAAATGAAACTAGAAAGTGACTGTATAATTCTGTGAACATGGTTAAAAACTACTAAACTAATACTTTAAAATGGGTGAAGTTTATGTGTCTGTGCATAGGTATGCAAGGAGAACTGAACTCAGGGTTTTCTTTACACATACTAAATATATGCTTTACCACTGAACTAGAGCTCCAACCAAGTGGGTAAACTTAGTGGCTTATGAAATAGACTTCAATAAAGCTGCTTGAAAAAGTAAAGAAAGACACCCAAGATAATTCTTGCCCATGCCAGAGTTCCACACGGTCTGAAACAGTTGCTATAGTTCTACACTCAGAGCCTGGACTCCTCTGTTCCTATAGGCTGCAAATGTCCAAAACACCACACATAGTTGCCCTCCTTCCTTCCTTCTTTGCTCTGTCTGTTTCTATCTCTGTCTCTATCTCTACTGAAGCCCCAAATGCCTACCAAATATTTTCTCTGGGGTGCCTGGAGGTACCCCAATACTTCAAACTCAGAACTCACCCATACACAGTTTTAAAAAAAAACCAACAGGACAGTACTACATCTCAGCAGCAGTCACTTGACTAGCACGCAGGCCTGGGATCAACCCCAGAATCACAAAAAGAAAAAACCAAACCAACCCAAAGCACAGTAATAACAAGAGTAACAACAGCTACAACAAAGTCCTCCTCTTCTCTATTACTTCTTACCAGCCAAGTCATCCTTCCCATATTGTCTCAGCTGCTCCCATCTACTCCTGAACATGCTTCTGTGAGTCCCCCACTCTTCAGACCCACGAAACCTTATATAATTTGCTAAGCAGACTCAGTCTAATGCAGAGACACCCAAACTTATAAAAAGCCAAAGGGATCTGAACTTTTTAAAAAATAATATAAATATTAATGTGTATTTATGTCCAAATCATCTTGCTTAACTGTCATTAGTGATAAGTAAATCAACAGATCACTGTGTTCAGTGTAGAAAAAGACTAAATTTACTTTGGAACACTCTATGTAGACCAGGCTAGCCTTGAACTCATAGAGATACACCTGCCTTTGCCTCTCAAATGCTGGGATTAAAGGTGTGAGTCACCACACATAGGATTAAATCTTTTATTTGTAGTGAATAGTGAGATGCATGGCTACTTAAATCTATAGTTGTAACTTTTAGCTTTATTTTCTTTTTTATTATAAATGTTTAAACAAAAATATGGAGATACTATCAAAAACATAACTACCCAGTGCCATGGTGATTTTTACTATACTCACTTTAGATTTCATTCAAAGAAACCAACATTCCAAACTACAGATATACTTTTTATAACCACTAAGCTAATACCAACTCATTTAGAATATCAACCTAAATTAAACTAAACTTAAATAAGAAATGGCGGTCAGGCCTGGTGGCACAGACCTGTGACAATGCACTTGAGAGGTTGAAGGAGGAGAATCACTGAGGCAGGAGGATTACAAAGTCAGGCCTGCTTGGGTAACTATGAGACTGTGTCTCAAAATAAAAAGTAAGAAGAGGTGTGAGGACATAACTTAGTGGTAGAGTGTCTGGCATGCATGAGGCCCAGGCTTCTAATCCCTAGTATGAGAGAGGAAGAAAAATATGATTTAGAAAAAAAAAAATAGCCATGGAGTTGAAAATTGTGGGGGGCCATCCCACCCCCACTTTTCCCCAGAGTACTCTTGAGTAGGAGCAGCAGGAAATACTAGATAGAAGTAAAGAGGGGAGAGAAACAGATAGAAAATACAGGATAGCCTTAGGAGGCCCTGGATCCTAATCCATTGGGTCTCAACTGTCTCTGCCAAAGGGTTTTTAAAGGAATGCCAAGGGGTGGAGCAAAAGACCTTCTCCCCCCAGCACAGCCAAGTGCAGACCATCTCAGACACCTGCACTCAGGTCCGAGGTCCAGTCATTGTCTTTATGCAGACCTGCTGGGTAAAGCCACGAGGAAACCCGAATGGGCTCCAACAGAAAATGATCATCATAGTCCGTTCTTCATAAGCAACATAAAGGAGGAGCCAGGCACAGTGGTGCACACCTTTAATCCCAGCACTCAGGAAGCAGAGGCAGGTGTTCAAGGCCGACCTGGTCCACATAGTGAGTTCCCGACCAGCCAAAACTATATAGTGAAGCCTTTTCTCAAAAACAAAAAAGTAAATGGAAGAGCACAGTGACATGCACCTGTAGTACCAGTTACTCAGCAGGCTGAAATAGGAGCATTACTTGAGCATAGGAGTTCCAGGCCAGCCCGTGCAGTATATCAACACTTCTACTCTAAACAAAAAAGGCCAGGTATGGTGACACACGCCTTTAATCCTAGCACTCAAGAGGCAGAGGCAGGTGGATCTCTAATTCCAGGCCAGCCTGGTCTAGCGAGAGTTCCAGGACAGCCAGGGCTACACAGGGAAACCTTGTCTCAAAAAATCTCGGGGGGGGGGGGGGGGGCACACGGGAGGGATATAGGGCTGGTAATATGGTTCAATTAGTAAAGGCATTTGCAACCTAGCCTTGATGACCTGAGTTCTATCCTTGGAACATTGATGGCTGAAAGAGAGAAATGACTGGCAAGATGTCCTCTGACCTACACAAGCATGCTATGGGGCACACACACAGACACACAGACCAGGAGACTAATCCCCCCCCCACAGACACACAGATATATATATAAACACACACAGACACACACACACACACAGACCAGGAGACTACCCCCACACACAGACACAGACACAGACACACACACACACACACACACACACACACACACACACACATATATATGAACACACACAGAGACAGACACAGAGACACAGAGACACCAGGAGACTTCCCTACACACACACACACACACACACACACACACACACACACACACACACACACACGCACGCATACGAGACTACCCCCAGAAAGGTGGTAGTTGCTTCCTAATCATGTGCACCCTCCTCATATCTCACATTAGTACCTTCTTTGAAAGCTTAAGACCCAAAGGAACTCGGCATGCAAGCTGGGTTGGGTCAATTATTCTCTTACTCCCCGTTTTTCTGAAACAGGATCTTACAGTGTTGCCCAGGTTGACCTTGAATTTATAATTCTCCTGTCTCAGCCTGAGTGTTGGAATTATGGTTATGTGCTACCATGTAGGGCTCAGATTCTCTTTCTTTGGAAACCTCAAGGTCAAGATACAAATATTTTAGTCTATCTCCTCCATCAAGACTAGTCAAAGCAAACTGTCAAGTAAAATGAGGATTTCATTTCCCTTTTCCAAATCTGCTGCCTATTCTGGAAACTCTGCAGTCTAAAATCATCCAGTCTCTTGTCACCCCTCTTCTTCAATCTGGCATCTAGCACTCTGATCACCATGTGGTAAAGACAGCCTTGAGTATTTTGCCAATCTTCTCACTGAGAGGCAGTAATGTTGCCCTTGCCCTTTAAATCTGGAGCCGTTCTGAGACTTGCTTTAATTTGACAGAACATGGAGGACTTCTGAGGCTGGGCCTTAAGGTATCTGTGGCTTCTGCATTCTTGGAACATACCCTGGTGGATCCCTGCCACCCTAAGGCAAGTAGAGAGGTCACATGGAGATGCTCCTCAAAGCTTAGTCAACAGCTTCAAGCTGAGCTCCCAACTGGCAGCTGACACTGGCTGCCAGCCCTAGGTTGAGTTGTTCTGGACATTTCTGGACAACTGGGCATCCAGTTGATTGCAGAGCCAGCCAGTACAACATTGGAGCAGAAGAACTGCCCTACTCAGCTCAGCCAACCACCAAGTCTTTTAAAGACAGCACAAGGCTGCTGTGCTAGAGTTTTAAAATATGTAAAGAGACTTCATTTTTTAGAGCCAATTAAGTTACAAGAAAATTGTAAAGACAGAGCATTCCTATATATACCCTGAACCTAGTCTATGCTCATTACTACCCTGGTCCTAACTTGGTCCATTTGTCACAGTTAAAGTACCACAATGACTCATTATCATTTACTGAAGTGCATATTCCACTGAGATCTTATTAGTATTTACACACATCCCTGGATCCCACTTAGGACAGCACACTGCATGTAGTCATTGTGTTTCCTTAGGCTCCTCTTGGCTTTTCTTAGACGTTTTCATTTTCCTTGATAACTGTGGTCAGGTATTTTGTAGAACACCCTTACAATGGGATCATTTTTTTTTTCTGAGTAGAGTAGGGCAATGGGTTTAAAGAAGTGCCACTTCTCACTCCTTCAAGAGTGGAAACATGACGTCACTGACGATGTTGAACTTGATCCTCTGGCTGAAGGGTGTTTGCCAGGTTTCTCCACTATGTGAAGCCACATTAAAGGAGTAGGAAGTTACTACCCACATCCTTCAGAGTGGAGTATCTACATAATCATTTCAGATTCTTGTGTTCTGGGGTCCGAATTGATTTAATAAGTTCTGGTGTATATTCAATACATAATAGGATATCTGAACACACTCAAATTATTTAGCACTTTCTGCCATATTTTACTATATATGTGCCATGCCACAGTTCTGTCTACTTATAACACTGTTCCACCTCTACCCACCTACACACAAACCAGGAAAACAAAATCCTTTTATTCTTCCTTGAAAGCCAAGACCAAGTGTTCCCTCTTCACTGTGGAGCTTCCTTCCAGGAAGAATTCAATGTTTTAAGGTAGATATACATTTAATAGCAGTATCACAGCCCATGTATGATTCTCAAGCAGACTAAAAGTTCTCAGCATGCAAACACCATGTCTTACATAACCTGGCGCACCTACAGCTAGGATAGAGCAAATAGTTAAATATCCATTAAATGCTTCTAAACTTAATCAACTAGATGCCTATAAAAGTTCATTATTTTTGGCGGGCGGTGGTGGAGCACCTTTAATCCCGGCACTGGGGAAGTAGAGCCAGGTGGATCTCTGTGAGTTTGAGGCCAGCCTGGTCTACATACAGAACGAGTTCCAGGACAGGCTCCAAAGCTATACAGAGAAACCCTGTCTCAAAAAAACAAAAAACGAAAGTTCATCAATAAAAGGAAGGCTAACACCAAACAAGTAAGGTCCAAGATATGTCAGCAAATCTGCAATAGAGCTAAATCTCTGTTAATACACAGTTCCACTCTGTTGTAGCTAGACAAGGCACCAGAGAAAAGATCATTCCATGAGTGAGAGCCACATATGACAGATAAAATACATTTCAGGTCAATAAGCATATAAATGTCAAATGAAGTAGGTCAAACACACCTCTAAGGGAATAGGGAATCAAATACATAACTCCTACCTTTACATTTTCTGATGTGCTGTTAAAGACTTTACAGAACATAATTCTCATACTTAACCTCTGCAAGTGTGGAACAAAAGACTGACTCATGCTAACTGTTAACTGTATTCAGTATTCTGTCTTGTATACAACAGGGAAATTCACTAAGAAGTAGTCCTTGGGGAAAACATAAGGAATAGTCACTGTGCCTCTGAAAGAAATATTAAGGGCTTCTAGAGTTCTACTATGACAACTCTGTTGATGTGTATGTTTTTAGTATTTATAATAGACAGTTTCACTAAAAAAAAAAAAATCTTAATTCCAAGACTGTTGTTGGCCATATAAAATTGCACTCAGGGTAAAGATAGGCAATAGTCATAAACTAATGTGAAACTAACATTCTTCTTGTTTCCACTTAAAACAGTAGCACATCAATCACTAAAAATCAAATCATGCCAGGCAGTGGTGGCGAAGCCTTTAATCTCAGCACTTGGGAGGCAGAGGCAGGCGGATCTCTGTGAGTTCAAGGCCAGCCTGGTCTACAGAGCTAGTTCCAAGACAGCTAGGGCTACACAGAGAAACCCTGCCTCGAAACACCAAAAATAAACAGATAAATATATATCACTATTTATATGGACAACTCTGTGTGTCAGCACCCAGGACAGTTCCTGGCACACAACAAGTGGTCAGCAAATACTTGCTGAATTAGTAAGAGACAGAGAGAGGAGGAGCAAGAAAAAGAGGTAAAAGTAAAAATAAGCAATGAGACAGGTGTGGCATGTGCCTATAATTCTATCATTTGGAGGCTGAGGAATGAGAACTGAGTTTGAGGCCAGACTGGCACAGAGAGTTTAAAATAGCCTGCCTACAATAGATGGTGCCTTAAGAAAGAAAGAAAAAAAAAAAAAGGTAATAATAGGGTAAGTGAGAGAGATCAGGTAAATGTGCTTTTTGTGTAAACTTGGTGACCTGACTTCAAGCCCCAGGAACCCATAAAAATGTGGACTCCAGCCAGGCGGTGGTGGTGCATGCCTCTTTAATTCCAGCACTGGGGAGGCAGAGCCAGGTGGATCTCTGTGAGTTCAAGGCCAGCCTAGTCTACAGAGTTGAGATCCAGGACAGGCACTAAAACTACACAGAGAAACCCTGTCTCAAAATACTGAAGAAGAAAAAAAAAAAGGTGGACTCCATCAAGTTGTACTCTGACCTCCACAAATGTACTATGGAATATGTGTCCACAAACTCATCCTGTGATAAGATAATAAATTTTAAAAAATTCAAAAATAATGCAACAAGCAATAATGGAAAGAACACATTTCCATAATTTAGGAATTATCTATGATTTACCTATTGAGGGCTTTTAAAGCTACTGCCTGCTTATCTCTTTTTGGCAGAAAAAAAAAAAAAGAATCTTCCTAAACTCAAGCAATTAAAATCTAGAGTTCCCAACTCTAGACAAATATATAATCTGTGAATGTAAGCATCTCTCTCCAAGAAAAAAGCCTGGAAAATACTGCACAGTTCTGGAGACCCTCTTCATGAGGAACTTACGCTCCGAGAAAGCTGCCCTTCCTTAGGCCCACCCTAGCACATTCTCTTGGTATCTTGTAAATGTATTTGGCCAGTGTACTCATATATAACTTTTCTTAATATCTGCTCCATAATTTCAGTAACTCCAAACCTTTCCCCTCAAGAAATCTTGTCATTCCAAGTCCTCAATTACATATTCCACTCTCTAGATCAGTGATTCTATTTCCAAGGCAAAACAAAGAAAAGCTAAACTCTCTTTCCTCTCAATATCAGCTCCCCCACCCCCACCCCCATCAAGTAGGAGCAGGATCTGACCTGAGCTCAGATATGATAGCACATTAATTCCTAGCTTCCATCAAGATTGCAAATCTGATGGCCCTTTTATATTTCCACTGTTCCTTCCACTCATTCTTCTCCTCTTTTTTCAAGCAAAGCACAGCCTTCTCCAGTCTTAAAAAAATTTTTTTTGAGCTGTGAGTGGTGGCGCACGCCTTTCACCCCAGCAATCCGAGGCAGAGGCAGATGGATCTCTGAGTCTGAGACCAGCCTGGTCTACACAGCAAGTTCCAGGACAGCCAGGCCTACATAGAGAGAACCTATCTGAAG